>NC_090707.1:32561443-33170136 GCF_040954835.1 Lepisosteus oculatus
ATTAAAAATCCCAGGGCGTTTCTCGAAAAGAGAAGGGGTGTAACCCCGGTGTCCTGGCCAAATTTCCCATTGGCCGTTACCAATCATGGCCTCCTAATAATCCCCATCTATGAATTGGCTTCATTACTTTGCTCTCCTCCCCACTGATAGCTGGTGTGTCGTGAGCGTTCTGGCGCACTATGGCTGCCGTCCCATCATCCAGGCGGATGCTGCACATTGGTGGTGGTGGAGGGGAGTCCCCATTACCTGTAAGGCGCTTTGAGTGTGAGCAATTATTAATTATTATTATTATCCTAAATATACAAGCAGATCTGTAGCAGAATGGCTGATAAATAGTTTTGTTCATTTCCATTGTTTTTGACCAAGCCAAAGCCTGGACCTAAACCTTATTGAAAAACTGCAGCACATCCCAAATCAGCCAGTTTATGCCAAGAGAACCTGAAATGTCATACATTTGAAACAGTTCTGCAAGGAACAAAATGGCCGAGATTCTCAAAAGGCAATGCAGAAGGTTTATAAACAGTTACAGAAAATGTCTAGTTGAAGTAATTTCTGCTCAAGGCGGCGCCACCAGTTACTGAATCTAATCCCACATACTTGTTTACACCAGAATATTTAGGGATGAAATTAAACAATCAATTTAATATTAAGTTAATTAAATAATCCAAATCCTGTATATCTTGTGTCTTTGGGTTATACTTTGAATGAGTTTATCTTCATCTTTTAATAACGACTTTCATTAAAGGCTCATTTTGTTTTAGGTCTAAAAATAAATGGGAAATTTGAACCAAACTAGGAGGTTCAGGAAGTTTTTTTTTTTCAGAACACCATAGGTTTGATGTCCCATGTCATCAGGACCTCGGTGCTCTGCAAAGAACACATCAGTCTGCATCAGACTGCATCCAGTCAGTGAGAATATAAAGAGATGGAAAAGTGTGTTATAGTAACTGGGCACAAGACCACCGTTTGACACAATGAGTTAATGCAACACTCTCTGAATAGTCACTATTGAATGTTTGACTGCAGTCTTAATTTCTCAGATCAGTTATTAAGTCTCGGTAATAAATAAATTGACCATATCGCAGAACTTTACAAATTGCAAATTAAGCACAAAATCGTGAACTTTGTGTACGTACTGTACGGTCTACATTTTGGAGAAAACCCTGGTCTCTCCATGGGCGAGAGCAGGAGTCCGTGCAAATTATAATGTGACCTGGCCCTTCCTGCTCCCTAGTCACTTACGTAACTAATATAATGCGATGTTCTAGTGAACAAGTACAGGTTGTGCAGCAGACATTTCACCGCAGAAATATTCCAACATGATCTGCATGCATGCATTAACAAGGAAGGGGTATTTATTGGTAAAACTGTCTCAAAGTCAAGAGCTCTATTTCTATTGGATTAGAAGAGATGTATTCACAAGCCTACCTTTTTACAATATAAAAAGACCGCTTTACATCAGTGGGGGTTTTGTTGCCTCGTTCTGAATAGTAGAATATGTTGCTACACATACAGTACCTGGAAATGTCATCTGTTCTGTGGTGTAAATTGGGGTTTTTACAAATTACTGTGTACATTTCACTTTTATTGTACACTCATCAATGCTGATTCTTTTTAACCCCGAAATATAAAAATAGCATTGCAGCTCCCCTATAAATGAAACTTCAAACTGTTTCTGAGAAGGGGGGAAAACTACTCTAGTCACGGTGTATTTATGTATGAATTAAGCAGTTCTTTATCAATATACCCAAATTCCATATTGAAACATTGGGGCTGAGCAAATAGCAATCCAATTTAGAGCAGAAAAGACAAAGTTTCCCTTTTTGGAATAAGAAAATCTTGGCATTATCTGAAACATACATGAGAAACTTAGTAGTCATTCAGCTTTTAATTTGAGCAAAGCAGAATTATTGGTTTTGTGACTGATTCCACATACCCTCTTAACTCAAATGAGTACACCAAGGATGCACTTAATTTTCCACACAAAGGTATTGAATGCTAGCTGGGTTTTTAGATAACGACAAAGGAGAATGTGTGTGTTATTTGTCAAATGAGGCTAGTTTAATCTACTGTTAGGACTTGGTGAGGGGTAGGTGCAGGTAAACTATGGTCAAACCATAAGATTTTAAGAAGGTGTACTTACTTTTCCACCACAGTGTAGGATTATGTGAGAAGCCTTCTGCATTTGTACACTCACTAAGGAGATAAGAGTTAAGGCCACCACTTCAGTCAGATTCCATGACTTCATATCAATTTGGCTATGCAGCTTACTTTACTTAACCTTTCAGTGATCTTAGGTTTCCAAAAGCCTAGACTCTGTACGGTGCTTTGCTATTTTCAGGAATTATAATGGAGCTCAGGCACTCCAACCAACAAGTTTAAGCTGAACATCTTCTTGGCTGCTTTAGTTCTTCAAAGACATTTTCAGAAGTTGTTCCCATACAAAGTATTGTGTGAAACCTGTAAATGAGCTCATGGATGGTACAGTGGTTAACATTGGTGTTTTGCAGCGCTGGGAGCTTGGGTTCAATTCTTGGGCTGCTATCTGCATTGAGTACTGTATGTATGTTCCCCCTGCATTTGGGTGCGTTTTCTCTGGGCGCTCCATTGTTCTCCCACAGTCCAAAGACATACTGGTAGGTTAATTGGCTACTGGGAAAATTGGCCCAGGTGTGAGTGTGTGTTTGTTCGTGTCTGGTTGTGCCCTGTGAGAATCCCCCAGGAAACTGCCTTGTTAGGTTAGGTTCCGGCTCCCCTGTTTTGGATAACACAGTAGAAAATGGTGGAATTCATTCTTGTTTATGTCTTCAAACATTTGGCTGGGATGCCGGGGTTACACCCCTACTCTTTTTTAAAAACGCCCTGGGGTTTTTAATGACCATAGAGTCAGTTTCTCATCTGAAGGATGTTGCCTTTTTACAGTATAGTGTTCTCATCACTATACTTCGAGGGGGGTTGAGCGCCCCTACTGGTCCCATTAACAACCCTCCCAGCAGCAACGTTCGCTTTCCTAGGAGGTCTCCCATCCAGGTACTGGTCACACTTGCTGTGCTTCAGTGGGTTACCAGTTATGAGTTGCATAGTGATATTGCTGCTGGCTACAAGGGCCAGGCTGATTAGTCACACTGACCCTGACTAATCTTCTCCAGAGACCACTCCAGCCACACTTCAGCAGTGAGGACTTCAAGGTTGATCTCGACTGGGGATATTGTTGAGGTGGGTGAAGGAGCTTTGATGAATTCCTGAATCTGGTGGATATACATTCCTTTCAGGAGTCAGTGCCAGATTCCTCCTCAGTGCCAGACACTCAGAGCCCAGTGGGACTGGGTCCATTTCTGTGGCTGAGGTCACTACAGTGATTGAAGAGATCCCTAGTAGCAGGGCTGAATGAGATTTAGCCAGAAATGCTGATGGCACTGGATAGTGTTTGGGTGTCTTGGTTAACATACAGTACCCCTTCAATGTTGCATGAAAGGAAGGGACAGTACCTCTAGCTTGGCAGATTGGTGTGATGGTCCCCCTTTTTAAAAAGGGCCAGAGGGTGTGTTACAACTAGAGCGTGCTCACACTCCACAGCCTCCTCAAGGAAGCCTATGTGCCAGGTTGCTGGGAAGGAGACTCCACCCACTAGCTGAGCATCAGCTACAGTAGTAACAATGCAGATTCCCTCCTTGACATAGAACAGAAAACCAACTCTTTACCTTCTCACAGATATGTAAGTGCGCATGGGAGCATCCCACCCCTGTGTACATGGTTTGGGATGCGGAGAAAGTATAAGACCAAGTACCCTAGGGTATTTTGTGGGTGGTGCTGCCGAAGTATGTAGGATGGCAAGTATGTTGCCATTCTACAGTAGATCTGGGAGGACATAGTCCTAATGAGGAGTGAATTGCTCCCCAATGAGAATATAAAGAGATGGGAAAGTGTGCTATAGTAACTGGGCACAAGACCACAGTTTGACCCAATGAGTTAATGCAACACTCTCTGAATAGTCACAGCGCTATTGAATGTTTGACTGAGAAAAACACACTGCAAAACAGGTCTTGAGTGTAGACTGTAGGGGCAGTTCCTATGTGTCCTGGGGGGTCATTTCACAATTTAAGGGCCCTGCAGCTAAAGACTCCGTCAACAGTTATTTTGGAGGTTCTCAGAACGACTAGGTGTCTGCCATTCTCAGACAAGAGCGCTGTACTTGCTGTTTATATTCTTTGAAGTTCACTTAAATAGGTGGAGAGGTTTTCATACTTCAGATCAGACCAGGGTACGGAAATTCAGTTCTATAACCGACAGGGTACAAATATAAATAGGATATAGTGCAGTCGGATGGATCACACAATAGCCCATTACAATAGTGTTGTCTGGTTGTAATAGATGTTTTTATTTTTCTGTATCCTAAATTAAAGGGGGACTGCAGTTCCAATTTCTCAGATCACTTCTAAAGTCTCTGTAATAAATAAATTGACCATATTGCACAATTTTACAAATTGTACATTAAGCACAAAATCGTGAACTTTGTGTACATACTGTACGGTCTACATTTTGGAGCAAACCCTGGTCTCTCCATGGGCGAGAGCAGGAGTCCGTACAAATTGTAATGTGATCTGGCCCTTCCTCCTCCCTAGTCACTTTAGTAACTAATGTAATGTGGTGTTCAAGTGAGCAATTACAGGTTGTGCAGCAGACATTTCACCACAGAAATATTCCAACATGATCTGCATGCATGTATTAACAAGTAAGGGGTATTTGTTGGGAAAAGTGTCTCAAAGTCAAGAACTCCATTTCTGTTGGATTAAAAGAGATGTCTTCACAAGCCTACCTTTTTACAATATAATAAGACCGCTTTACATCACTGGGAGTTTTGTTACCTCGTTCTGAAAGGAGACTCCACCCACTAGCTCAGCATCAGATACAGGAGCAACAAGCAGATTCCCTCCTTGACTTGGAACAGTAAACCAACTCTTTACCTTCTCACAGATATGAGAGCACATGGGAGCTTGCCATCCCTGTGTACATGTTTTGGGATACGGAAAAGGTACAAGACCAAGTATATTAGGGTATTTTGAGGGAGGTGCTGCTGAAGTATGGCTTGCCATCCTACAGTAGATCTGAGAGGACATAGACTTAATGGGGAGTGAATTGCTCCCCAAGAAGGAGTTTAAGTAGCTCGGGGTCTTGTTCACGACTGAGGATAGAGGGGATTGCGAGAGTGACCAGCCGATTGGCTCAGTAACTAGAGTAAGGGTGTGCCGAGCTGTGGTGGTGAAGCAGGGGATAAGTTTAAAGCTCTTCGGTTTTTTGGTGAACTTCCATCTCCATCCTTACCTATGGGCAGAAGGTGGGGCTAGTGGCTGAAAGAACACGATCACAGCTAGAAGCAACAGAAAGGAGGTTTCTGTGTAGGCTTGGTGGGTTTACTCTGGCTGGGGGTGGAATGCAGCAGTCTAGCGCTAGCTTGCTTGGAGTCGTTTCTCCTCTGGATTAAGAGGAGCCAATGGAGGCATACCGCGTACGGCCAGGCGCACTGGAAAGAGTCCAGGGTAGACCCACCACAGACTGGAGGGATGATCAGAAGACGCTAGAAAGTAGGAGCTGTTGCTGGGGAAAGGAAAGCATGGTCTGTCCTGCTCAGCTTGTTACCACCACAAACCTCACACAGAGTGGTTAGGGGAAAGACGTGTTGTTCTGGAGTAGTACTCCCCCCACCACCTACCATAGAGTAGAATCTTCCCCGTGGGAGAAGAGTGAATTTAAACTCACTAAGTACAATGGTGGGGGGAGGATGTGATGAAAGAGAAGACTTATCCATGGACTTGACTTAAGTTTTACAAATGGGTTAAGAAGGCAATGTGTTGTAAAGCCACAGTCCATTGGGACTTGGGAATTGTCTATACAACATTTTTAAATTAATTTGACCAATTTTTGTACAAAAGAGGATAACCTTTAATTTGTGGTGACTTTTTTGCCCCCTACATTTCAGTTCATGGTTAACTTTCCTCCAGCAATATTTGTGAAACTATTTTCTTCCTCTGGTTGAAGTGGTGGGAATTTTAACCAACTCCATTTGGACACACTAGCTGAGTTTTTCCCCGAGACTGCCCCTTTACCTTCGTTAGAATTTTCTTAATTCTAACAAAGGTCAAATATACATTGGGCTTTGTTCCTGGCTCTTGTCTTTGGTAGGGGCTAGCAGACAGAAGAGGAATGTTTAGGCAGGATTCCCCACATTAAACTTCCTTCAATGAACAGGTACATCGGTATAGTCACTAGTAAATACTTTAAATTTAAGTACGATCTTGTAGTGTATGCACTTAACTCACACAAGCCTTTACTATAAAAAGTTAAAAATGTAATAAAGAGTGACCCCCTGGTTTACATAAGCTCAGCTTTTAAGAGCAAAAATCCATTAAGTGAAAGATGGGTAGGAAGCACTACACCTCGTATAGCAGTACATAGTGCATATAATTGCAAGCATAAA
Source organism: Lepisosteus oculatus (assembly GCF_040954835.1). Classification (NCBI taxonomy): domain Eukaryota; kingdom Metazoa; phylum Chordata; class Actinopteri; order Semionotiformes; family Lepisosteidae; genus Lepisosteus; species Lepisosteus oculatus. Next base: position 32,567,919 of record NC_090707.1, read on the forward strand.
GTTGAGATGAATTAGTATAACATGAAAATGTATAATACAACTTAAAGAGATCATGGAAAAACATGAGAGAAGGTAAAGTTAAAAAGTTTAAGACATCAAACAAACTACTCCCTCTTCTTTTCTTTTTTGGGCTGGGTTTAAATACAGATTAACATTGAAATAACTCAAAGCACAAGCAAAGAAATCAAGAGAATGAGGCCACTGCAGTGTGTGGTTTGCAGGATAATTAACTTTCTGCACAGGGATAGCCATAGGGAGTTCATCAGCTGAGCAAGCACCTCGAGTCCAAGACCCACAGGTTTCTGGAGAATGGGGGGGGTATTTCCCCAGGATCCCACTTTCTCAGTAACACAGAAGATAGTCCAGGACTTAGACAGTATTGCTATACAGTATGTATTATACAGTCTTCTACACTATGAGGACTCCCTAGTGACTAGATTGCAGTCCTCTCCAAGCAAGCTGACCGACTCCGTCGGAGCAGGGGCAGATCATGGTCCAGGGCGGAGGAAATGATGTACTGCAGGAGTAGTTGGGCCGATAGCCCTTCAGGACATTTAAGGTTTACCTTTTAGACTAGGGAGCAGGACATCATGAGTTTTCTTTCAGGAATTCCACTGCAGCCACAGTCAAGCCGAGGAAAACAAGAGGTATAATTAGTTGACTAACTAGGGAGCTGGGCAACAAAGAAAAAAAAACTAAATAAACAGCTCTTCCATTCTTAAGTGCTTATACCTCAAAGTTCAAGGCCTAGGAAATTAAAACACAAGAACATTACTGCATGATCAGGCAACTATGACTTTATAGGAATAATTGAAACATAGCTTGGAGAGGAGCTCCCCAAATTGTTTGTCATCTGGAAAAAAAAACTGAACAATAATGCAGATATCTAAGCAGACCTGAACAATTAAGTGAAATGCCATTTTTAATTTTAACAGAAAAATGTCTTAACTAAAAAAAAATCTTTCACTTCAGGAAGGCACAAACTGGTATCTTTCAATTGGGAGACACTTTCAGAAGTGTGAAAGAAAATAATCATACAGTAAAAAGGAGAAAAACAAAGAAATTGAGTTTATTCTACCCATTTGATCATTGATCTGGGTGTTTCGTGAAGGAAGCCAGGGTGGCAGATTGAACAACATGGTGGACAAATGGATAACCACTTCTTGTAGTATGCGTTTCACTTTATTCTGAGGCCAATAGCGTTACCTTTGAAAATTCTCGGTTCAGCATTAAAACATTCTTTAAGCCCTTCAGTAACGAAAATTCTAAAATGGGGAACATCTAGTTGATCTCAAATCGGGACCAATTCCAGATCAGTAAGTTGTACACATTATTCAAATTAGGTTCTACCAGTACAGTGGCTAGCAATGCTGCCTCATTGCCCTGGGTCAAATTCCATTACTAGGGTGCTATCTGTGGAGAGTTTGCATGTTCACCCATGCTCATGTGGTTTCCCCCAGGTGATCTGGTTGGTTTTCTCCCCCACCCCCCACAGTCTAAAGACCTGGGCAAGAGTTGGAGATATACCAATCAGCCTTCTATGGTGTCTGGGGTATTGGATCTGGTGGGAGCTTGTTCATGTCTCTAGCTGCCCTTAAAACAGACTAGTGTCCCATCCTGGCTGTACCTCAACTTGTACCCATTGCTTGCTTGCCAAGATAGGATGTATCCCCCCTTGTGATCAAGTGGATGAAATGCTTAGAAAACAGATGGATAGTACGTCAAGATTACAAACCAGAATAAGGTAATTTGACCCATCTCGCCCATTTGGGATTTAGTAGTTTATTGATCCAAGGAAGCTTTTTTTTTTATTTTTATAAGGTGCCAGGGTATTGACTTCAACAAGGAAGCTTGTGCCATACTCCCACAACCCTTTGGGTAAAGCAGTTCTTCCTTTATCATCTCTGAATGCACTTCCATATAGTTTCGACTTGTGTCCTCTGGTGCACATTGCAGTGTTAAATCTGAAGTACACTCAGATTGCATCGTACAATTTTAACATAATTCACCAATTTAAGTTATAAGTTTTGAATGGCATTCTAACAATTATTTCATAACTATACTTGCAATTGAAGTCTGTATTTACTTACTTCAGTTGTCTCACTCTTATGTACAGAAGATTACCAATTCTCTATTCCCTGGGTACTAACCCCATCTTGAATGATGGTTGGAAGAGTTGTCTCAGTTGCTTTTGAAGAACATTCTCTTGTTCTTCAAGTACAAGTGGCAAGATTCCCTTGGACCCTGAGGACACATTAATCTTGTCTTGCTACACTGTTGTCAAAGTAGACTTGCCTTTCCCGGGACTGTTAACCTATATGCGATATTAGCGGCCTTGTTCCCAAATATAGCGAGTAGTCCATGCTTTCACTATAGTTCAGGCTCAAGTAGAGAAGTTACAAAGTTGTCTTGCATAGTAATTGCATGTAAGAAGCACATCTCTTCTTACATGCAATTACTATGCAGTTGCATGTAGACTCCACACCTTTCATGGGCTCTTTAACGCCATGTGCTGCAAGGCCACCTTTCTGGCACAGTATACGATATGAGCATTCCTGCTATGCCAGAATAAGGCACAAGGAGCCATTAACATACACTAGGAAGCTGAGAAAGTTAAATTGCGTATTCTTTGCTTCAGGAGGATTCATCCATTATCTCTTACAGTTCTCCCTGGGTACCCATTTTTCCGTTCTGCTCGACGATCAGGGTGGAAGCAGTTTAATCTAGCCAGGAAATCTGATGACAACTGACCATTGCAGAGGGACCTGAAAGTGCAGCCACCTGCACACAAACTATCATCCAATATTTGCATAGCTTGGCTAATCCATCTAGCTAGTTATACGGCTTGCCATCATGAACCAAGTATTAATCATAAGCTCTACACTAATCTCCGATAGGAAGGTGTGTTTGGTTGGTTCTTCATTTTGGCTGTATTGTCTCACTCAGCGAAACCTCTGCTCAACAGAGAGAGGTCTTCCAGTGCATCAAAGTAAAGCAGATGAACTTTGCACACTGGTCTCTACCTTGTGCGATACATAAATTCTCCATTTGGTATCCTAGTGGTCTTTTCCTTCACAGTAAAGCTCACAAAATTGGGATATTGATGCACGACATCTCCCATGCCACACCATTGACCACTGGCGCATGCCTACTTTATAGCTATGGAAGAGATTTTTAAAGGGTCTTCTTAGCCTTGGACTCAGTCTTAACCCACGCCTAAGAACAATCTGGATGGGCACTATTAATGTTAGGATAGTTGGCTAGGATCTACCATGTCCACAGACTTCCAGCGTGACCATGTACTCATAACATTGGAGCACTAGAATTAATTTATAAACCACAACCATTTCCAGAAAAAGAAGAAAAGAGCTACTTGTAATTTGTATGTAAAAAGGCAAGAACCACATCAAGTTGGATAAGATTTCTCATGTTGAAACTCAACTTCACAGCTTTTGTAAAATTCTACAATAAGGTTGTGGCAAACCAGTAGAGAAAATGCAGTTACTTCATTCACTAGTGATGAGCCTCTGATTCTTCACAAAGCCAAGAAAGCAGGTATCCCTTAAGGTATTGTCCTCACAGGTCCGAGATGAGGAACTCGCCCATCACAGCCCGTTGTGAGAACCATTTGCAGAATTACTTCCATTTTACCTGCACTCTACTCAAAAGTGCTGCAATATGTTCCCCATCAGAGCAAATAACATCTGGATGTTTGCTCATGCCATCCACAGTAGTCTGTAGACTACAAGTGGAGTACAAGTGATCCTGATCTAATCTGGATTCTCTCTCCCAGAGCCTCTTGCTCCCTAATGTCACAGATCAGGATCACACCTGATCTTCTGTGGACTACTCTCTCACATACTCGTGTTAGCCACAGTTTGCGTACTACACAAAGCTTAACAGGGTATCCAAACACCCACTCACACCCTCCATAGGGTGGCAGTACACCCTTAAGAGACAGGCCACAGGTTAGTAGCAAGACAGGATCATTTCCCCCATCACACACACGTGAGGACCCCTCTCCTTCCCATACTGACTGACCTTTATCACACAGAAATTCACCTCATACACAGATCTCAAATAGCCCTGTACCTTCTTAGCCCCCTAAAATGGCTGTCTTTTTAAAGCTCAAAACCTCTCTGGGACTTTTTCCTCTTACCCACTCCCATTCCAGGGAAGAGCTTTCTCATTCACATAAGCCAGATCCCCTACAGGATTACTACCAAAATTATCTTTTTGATAAGATTGAGTTATCTTTCACAGTCACACAAACTGAATCCCGATTATTAAATTGAACGACAATTAGCACCAGAATTGTTGCCATAAGTCACTGCAGCCTGCTTCACTTTAACACAAACACAGCTGCCAGCTTTCTGCTAAATCCGCAGCTGCTACACATACAGGCATCTCGTCTCACCGACTGCAAATCAGCTTATAGAGCTGCCTGCACTCACACAAAGACAGCAGCAACATCAAGCCCACTGCTGGCACAAAAACAAAAGCCAACCTGTTTCCCTTCTCTTCAGCCCCACCACTCTCTCTGCTGTGCCTCAGCATGAGAGAGACAAACACACCCAGATCTTCTGCCTCTCTCCTGAGCCAAGTCTATTGCTCACTACAGTGCATATTAAAAAAAGAGACAATCTTACCATCTCTCAGCCCTAAGGCTGGTCAGACCTAGCCAGCCTGCACTTATAGGACCGCCCACAGCTGTGTCTCATCAGAACAGATAGCTTTTACAGCTGCGGTTGCTTAGAAACACATGCTTCTCCCGAGAGAAGCTCCACCCCTCGGCATTCCCATGCTCCATGGCATTACACCATGTAAATATACACAGCTGGTGGTGATTGGGTCATTTGATTAGATTAGTGGTGAAGGACCCATCTTCACATGGGTGTGATTAGGCCTCGCATTTGGTATATGAAGGGAGTTCACTGTGTCAGTAGTAGTTTGGAATTTTTTGAGTGCTTTTCTTTTGTTGTAATTCCGAAATGCCCAATAGTAAATCCTCCAGCACTGACTTTTAACAGTCATCGTGTGTTTTTGTGTGTGCTGACCCCTAGGAGCACCCTCATTGAGGGCAGTAGGATCTGTCTCAAAGGCATTAGGAATGAAAACCTAAGCTTTTCTATCCACTCTTAAGCAATGCAACAGTATAAAAGACAAAATATTTAAATAGATACCGTGTACATACAATACTTAAAACAAGTTACAAGAACATCCACAGTAATATTGCAAAAGTACTTTTTACATGCGCAGGTTATAACTTCATACTGCATAACATGTTTTGCCCTCGGAAGTGGCACGAAGGTGTGGTGTTTAGTACTACTGCCTCTAAGCTTCTAGGTCCTGGATGTGAAGCAATATCTTCTTGGGGGAACTTCCATGATATACCCATATTTTCAGGGATGATCCAGTTTCCTGTTTGCATTTTTTCCATTCCATCTATGATAGATCACCTTAGAAAAGAAGACAGCTGCAACTCTGACTGCTCAGGTAGTAGGACATTTATTTTTCTCAACAGGTGATATAGTTGAACATACATATGAGAGCCGTGATTGATGCACTGCATCTGGAATAGGGGACAAGTGCTAGTTAAAAAGGTCTGCCACTTCAAGGCAGACTAATGGCAGCCTCATCACGCAACAGCTAGGCAAGCATGTGAGGAAAAAGTTAGGTTCTTGGTAAGTTAAGTTCTTGCACGTGAATGTTTTTTAACGCATACCTTCACTTCTCCAGTGCTGGCACAGTGCCTAGGGCCTACTAAATTTTTAGGGCCTACGAAGGTGGGAAACACTAGTGAGCTGAAACAACATGCTTGCGATCGCCTCTAGGTGCTCCAAACCAATAATCATACGCTATCTAGCGGCTGTTCTGGAAACTAGAAGTACTGAAGTGATGGTCACTCAACTCGCTCCATCGATCACGTGGTTTAGCATTATTCCTGTCTCTCCTGAATGCTTTTGTCACAGGGTTACAAAAGTGAGGGGGCTTTTATTCCTCTTGTGTGTCTGATTGTTTTCTGCCTGTAGCACATACAGTATAGCAGGTGACAATCATAGGTTGAATCATACAGTAGATTGAATGGCAACCTTAGACACACCTCAACCGCCACACAGTCACATTAGATTAGGTGACACATTAGATGTGTGGGAGTGCTGAGCAGTCTGAGACTGGACCTGGAACAGAGCAACAGAGAGAAAAGTAGGATCTGGACTGATGGTGTACTGTGACATTTGGTCATCTGCTTTCAGCTGGTTCCTCAAGTATTTTAACCTAATTATTTATATCTACCTACCTCCCACCACCAATTCAAGTTCTGGAGTTCTGGTCAGGAAGAAAACATACTGTAAGCCTTAGATAGTAGATATGAGGCTCAGAGTGCTGTCTTCTCCTACCCTCTAGTTGTTGCAGTAGCATAGGGAGACTTAACACATGATGTGTATTATAAACAATGTTATAATATAAATTGAATAATACTAATGTTGTATAAGTTTTCCTAGAGCTGACATCTTTTCAGAGCCACTTGAGATAATTTAGCCTTGAAATTAGACACTACAAATACACAAACTTACCTGCAAACAAATGGTCCTACAGCACTAAATGTTGTACGTCTTTAAGACAGTGGCAGTTTGATGTTTCAGAATAAAATGGGTTTCCTGGAAGCCTTGGTTTATGCAGGAAACCCATTTTGCTATGATGGCGCTTTTCCGATTAAATGTGTGCGCTAAAAAATGTGTATTATCAAAAAGTGGAAGTCAGTAAGTCCCACCTAACAAGTAGGTAGGTGATAGTCTGAGGGACACTGGATGGTCTACAGGTCATCACCTTCTGAGACCTTCTGAGAGGTCCTCATTACACAGCAAGAAGCGTTTGGCTGGAAAAAATCCTTAGGCAGTACAGTGGATGCCTGCCTTCCATGTGGAAATACAGTATATATATTTTAAATTTAGTACCAGGAACAATGTTGGTTTCTTGTTGAAAGTATTTCAAGTCACTGGCCATCCCATCCCAAATTTTGCTGAAGGTGTCTTAGTAATGCGAGCCATGGTTTGCGTTAAGGTTTTGAATTATGAAGAGCCGCAGCGGATGAATTTGATGTTTTGTCCGAAAGCTGCTCAGTTTCGGAAGGTGAGCAGCTGAGATGACTGAAGCCCTTCAGACAGGTACCGAAGATAGCAGCGTTGTGGTTAAAGAAAGCGCTACTTTATTCAAAAGGCTTTTCCAGCTGAAAGATTAAAACAGAAGTGGTTAAGGGTATCAGCACAACAACAGGTAAGGTATGCATACAGCTGTAGCCTGGCTAGTACTGTGGAACGTGAGGAAAGTATGCTGGAAAGGAAAAGTTTCAACCCCAGTATATGTATACTACACAGCATGTTAATAGTGGAAGCTGGTATTTCTACCACACATTTACGAACTCCATTTCGACTTCTTTTTACCTGTACAATCTGTGTATTTGTGTACTATTTGATAAAATCATTTGATCTTGAAATTGTGATCTAACATCATAAAATCAATTGTTAAAAGTTAAGGTAATCACTGGAAGGTGCAGGCAATTCAGAGAGGTTATATTATTATAGAGGTTATTAATGAATAATTAATTTCTTCTTTGTGGTCATATTTCACTGTGAAAGAGTACGACGAAACTGAGGTGAGTTGGGCTCCTGTGAACTATATGTACGTTTTATGGAGTGTGTGTGTGCATATTACTTTAGGCGGATTTTTTTTTTAAAACACAAAGGAAAAAGTTCATTTAAAAAAAAAAAGACAAATGTAGAAATCTGACCTTTAATGTTGAGCTTGCTTTGATTTTGAAGTAAAACCACCCCATGTAATAAATATCCATGTTTAAAAGTACATTTAGCGATAGCAATTAAAAAACAGAAACATGATTTAAAAATAGCTGTTCACAATCAATGTGCGCTAAAAGAAAAGAGAAATAAGACTGCGTATTTAAAATGACACACCAAAGACGTCTGGAAGATGAAGTCAAAGAAAACTAAAAGTGAGGCAGGGAAGGTCTGGTTCAGCCAAACAGTCCCTTGGCTTTCTTCTTCTTTGGTTTCACAGAAGTCCGCTGAGAGCCGGCGCTTTTCTCAGTCCCAGATACGGAGCCTAGGACTACAGTCTGTGGATGTAGGATATCAAACAGAAATGAATCAGTACATGTATTTAATAGCAGCCTCAAGGCATACTTACAATTATTTAGGATTCGACTGATTTGAAGTGAATGAGAGACTTTATTACAGATCTGATTTTTGAGGTCCTAAAATCCTGTACATTTTAAAAGTCCCTTTAAATCAATTTACTAAACACCTGGGGAAGAAGGTGATTTTATTATTACTTTCATCAATAGCACTGATGCTTTTCCTTTTACTACAGATGATTTACACGTTTTCGAGCACGGATTACTTACAATAATTTTAATATTGTCTGAAAGTGCAATAAAAAAAAGGAAAGAAATGTGGTCCTGGTACAGATTCCTGCGGTACTCCTCCAAATCTGTCACCCTAATTTAGGCATTCACCCCTTAGCTATGCTGTTTTCTATGTATTCCAAGTCTTTTCAAGTCTTTCCTGTAATAACAAGCCTTTTCAAGCCTTCTAAAAACCTAAAAACGCCATATTGTTTGCTCTGTGTGTGCTCATGACTGTTGTTTTTTTTCACAAAAGCTAAAAAGAGAAGAAAGACTTAAATGTTCTTAATTCATAGTGCCTGTCTCTCAGGATCCTCTGTCCATGAAGGTGGTCCTGTATTTCGGATGCATGTTTCATGCAGTATCTTATAACATATTCGGAACCTTGCTCAGCTTTCACAGTTTGTTGTTTTAAAGCTTGCAGTCATGACACTTTGAAGTAGCAATTAATTGTGGTAAACACAACCTATTCCACACAGTCAAAGCAAAAGGCAAAAAGACATAAACAGACAATGTGAAAGAAAAATGGAAAAGTCATTACTGCATACCGTAAGTATTCAAACACTTATGTGCTTGTACGTTGTCACATAATCAATAATACTGATGTTTTGTACAATTATACGTCGACATTTACGTAAGTCAAAACACTTTAATAAGCTCTGTTCGCACAATATTAGACTATTGTAAAAGACAAAAATATACACTTAAAATGTATATTTGAAATGAAGTACACTGTACAGTACTTCAATAATAAAACTAATTCAAGAGTGCTGCAAAAAACTCTTCTTTAATTGCTAGTGTTGGCTTGCTTTTCATGTCTCTAGAACTCTTTTCAGACACAACTAAAAGTAACACTGCAAACACACAATTACTCCAGACAATGCACCTGTCGGACAAGATGTACACACGAGGCCATTGCAGAACAAGACTGAGGCCTCCTGCAGAATGTTGGATGGTGTAAATATTTATTGATGAATCAAGGCAAAGATGATACCTTATGTCTGCGCTATGTTTACAGTCAGTGAGCACACGGAAAGACAGCACTGACCAAACAAAGATCCAAGCCAAACAGGACCAGAAATTCTCTTGGATGGTAAACGATGATTTTGTATTGGCAGATGGAGACGATGCCGGTTAGTCGAGCATCCCAGTTAGTAAGAGGCCAGATAGTAAAGATTATAATGTACTTTTCCTAATCTGCTAAGTGATTTCCACCAGATTTTGAAATACTAGAATATTTTAGATATACAGTATTTTGCACTTGTATGACAAGTCTGTGTATCCCACCAGCCACCAGGAGCTCCTTTTATCTGGAAGAGTATGTGGTTACAGGAGAATTGCAGAGATCCTTTACAGAGCCAGTTGTGAGAGGATAAATAGCACAGCAGCAGGCAGTGGTGAAGTAACTATAACTGTAGCTGTGGCCCGTACTGGGGTACTGCTCGGATTTACAATGATATCCTAAGGCCAGGTGTGTACCTATGACAGTTTTCTATATTTTAGCTGTAAGTGTTTTTGAGTATTAGGCTGTATTTTCTTTTGTAAAAATAATATTTTTGCAAATATGGATAGCAGCCATATCACACTGCAACTCACAACTGGCAACCCACTGAAGCTAAGCAGTTGTGAGCAGGTGTAACCTGTACAATGTGATACAGGAAAAGATTAACAGTACTGATCCAACAACTCATATATTATGCTACAAGCATGCACAGTTGAATACATACAGCTTGTCACCAGTGGCTTATAGATGAATTACAATAAACCTACTTTATCACTGAGCTACTGCAGCCATATCACCCTGCAACCCATAACTGGCAACCCACTGCAGGTGTGAGCCTGGTAAGTACCTGGATGGGAGACCTCCTGGGAAAAACTAAGGTTGCTGCTGGAAGAGGTGTTAGTGGGGCCAGCAGGGGGCGCTCACCCTGTGGTCTATGTGAGTCCTAATACACCAGTATAGTGACGGGGACACTATACTGTAAACAGGCGCTGTCCTTCGGATGAGACGTAAAACTGAGGTCCTGACTCTCTGTGGTCATTAAAAATCCCAGGGCGTTTCTCAAAAAGAGTAGGGGTGTAACCCCGGTGTCCTGGCCAAATTTCCCATTGGCCCTTACCAATCATGGTTTCCTAATAATCTCCATCTATGAACTGGCTTCATCACTCTCCTCTCCTCCCCACTGATAGCTGATGTGTGGTGAGCGTTCGGGCACACTATGGCTGCCGTCGCATCATCCAGGTGGGGGCTGCACATTGGTGGTGGTGGAGGGGAGTCCCCATTACCTGTAAAGAGCTTTGAGTGGAGTGTCCAGAAAAGCGCTATATACGTGTAAGCAATTATTATTATTTTTATTATATTTTGCTGTTTACGATTTATCTGCATCATCACTTCATTTCCAATTTTCTAGTTTACCCTAAAAGTGCCAATGTAACTCTAAACCAAGCATACCATATTTATAGCGATTAACTTTGAGATGGGGTAGATACCAGTGTGAAAGAGCAGGGGGTTACCTTTCTCCTCTTCCTTTGAAAAATGGTAAGGTTTCAAAATTGTACATTTTCTGACAGATTCATTAAAACAATGCTAAAAACGTAGAAGTCTGACAACTCACAAATATATGTGACCATATTTGTAGGTTTATACTCAGACTTCACAAATAAACATACCCTTATACAGTCTCACAAGTGGTAACTATTGAAGGAACATATTGTTTTCAGTAAATTATGTCTCAGGGGAGTCTGAGGTTTTCTTAATATTAGAGGGAATAAGACTGTAGTTGCTAATCTTTTGTGTAAATATTCCTGTTTGCCAGAAGAGTGTTGAAATTCACACACACAGTGGTATATACCAAATGTTGCAGTTGGCAACCACTTTTTGAGTAAACACCTCACATAGAGATGAGCTTCAGATATTTTCTTTTCAATTTTTAGAACTATCACTGAATAAGTGTACAATACAATTGCTGGTGTTCTGTATTTCCTATACATGATTCAATTACTCAGAGACCGCTTCAGAGAACACGTCAGGGCTGTGAAGATTAAAGATCTCTCCAAGCCCATTGTTTCCCATTTTACCTCTGACGGCCATGACCACTCTAATCTCTCCATCTGTGTTCTCAAAGATGGTTTTCCGAACTCATACATCAGAAAGACTACAGAAACCAAAATGATCCTGAAGATAGGGTTACACTTTCCCCCTTCTCTTAACGACAGACTACTTTTCTTCTAAATTTTCTTCATTCCTTTCTCGAAAAGAGTAGGGGTGTTACCCCGGCGTCCTGGTCAAACTTCCCATTGGCCCTTACCAATCATGGCCTTCTAATAATCCTCCTCTATGAACTGGCTACATTACTCTGCTCTCCTCCCCACTGATAGCTGATGTGTGGTGAGCGTTCTGGCACACTATGGCTGCTGTCGCATCATCCAGGTGGGGCTGCACACTGGTGGTGGTGGAGGGGAGTCCCCATTACCTGTAAAGCGCTTTGAGTGGAGTGTCCAGAAAAGCACTATATAAGTGTAAGCAATTATTAATTATTATAATTATTCATTGGAGGTTTCATTTCACACCTCTCTACACCTATTCTGACTTCACACCTCTTGATTCGCCTCTCTTTCTTTCCCCTGCTTCCACCCCTCACTCCTCCTCCCTCCCAGCCTTTGTTCTCCCACTACATTACCTTTGCCTACTGCCTTGTCTCTCTCACACCTGAATAAGGCTCCCAGTAAAATGGGAAACAATGGGTTTGGAGAGATTTTTAATCTTCAAAATTAAAATTAAAAATTAAACCCACCTGAACTACTATAATCTATACTGCTCCATACTGTATGTCAACAATTACTGGTCACTTCTGCTTAACACAAACGTATACACTGGGCATTAACACAACAAAAACGTGTGTATGCATGGCAGTCAAAATAATAAATGCATACAAAAAGAGCTTCCTGCTTGTTTGACAAGTTTGTGGCTAATTGAAAGTCAAATGTAGCTCAGCTCTTTCTTAAGAGTACTCAATGTAAGGACCTGAACCATCTGACTGAAACAGCCCTGAGTAAAGAAGTGTTTATACACTTCTCTTTAAAAACGTTTATGTAAGTCATTTATTGAAAGTGTTTTCACATACTGTCTCACTTGTTGGTTTGGCCACACTGGTACTGTCAGCTGTAATAGGTTGGGAAAATTAGTGGGAAAAAAAGGCCGAAAAATAATTTGGGCAAATCACATCAACTCAAATATCCTCGACACTGGGTTGTAAAGAAGGCCAAGAGTGTCATGAGGTGTGTGTCACCCCCTCCGTTGGGAATTAACACCCCTCCCGTCTGGGAAACGTGTCTGTCTTAAAAGGTGTAAATTGGTCAAACTCAGGAAATCTTTCATCTCCTCTGCAATATCACTCTCAAACAATGTAAAGTAACTTTCTTATCTCCTGCATCACCATTTTACCCTCTTCTCTGTTGGTAATGTTTGTCTTGCTTGTTTTTATTGGTGTACTGGACTGCAAAATAAATTCCCCCCCCAGAGGATAATAAAGCTTGAATTGTATGCATTATAATTTAATTCCTTTTCAGTTTCCAGTTGTGACTATGTGTCTTTGTCCCTTAGGATCTTACAGTATAAATGCAAATCAAATCTCCTCTCAACCTCCTGTGATCTAAACTCCCTGATTTAGGTCCCTTATACCGTTGTTCCCAATCCTATAGTTGATTTTACTTTGTTCTCTGCCTGTTGAACAAAAAGATTCTAAAAGTCATCTCCTTCTATGAAAACTAGTTATATATACAGTATATTTCATCTGAATATCTCCCAAGCTTTACAGTACACTCTCATGTCTTCCTGAAAGACGTTTGGCAAAATATTTCTCATTTCTAATTAATTCATAAAGTACAGTGCATTTAAATATAAATTAGTGTACTTTAATAGCATACTTCAACACATTTTATGAAAAGTATTCATTTTATTTCTGAAATCTTTCGTAATAATATATTTGTTAATCCATCCTTTCATTTTTCTAAAGCGCTTATCCAATAGAGGTAGCGTAAGACAGGAAACACCCTGGGCGTCCCGCCAGTCCATACAAACAAAAACACACTCACACCAGAGCCAATTTCCCAAGAAGCCAATTAACTTCCCAGTATGTCTTCGGACTGTGGGAGGAAACCTGAGTAGAAACCCACACAAACACAGGGACAAACATATAAACTCCATGCAGATAGCACCCCAGGAACTGAACTCAGGGCCCCAGAGCTTCAAGGCAGAAAGGCTAACCACTGAGCCAGCTGGAATCCCTGGATATACAGTATAGTTTCCGGCCAGAGACATTTTCACCAGGTCTTCCAAAAGAATATCATGACTATATAAAATGCCAGAGATACAAGTAAGTCGAGTTCCAAGAACGACTTGTAGTAAGCTGAGATTGTTTCGTCCTTTTTTTCCCAGAGTGCTATCAGCTAACCAATCAAACTTATTTATGAAAATAAAAAAAGCAAAACAAATTCCCAAAGCTACTGTACGCTCAGTTTTAAGATTATGTCAAGATCTGTCAGTTTGTCTCACCCATTTATAATTCAAGGAATTGTGTAAACTAAGTAATGTCAAAACAGGACACAATAGCGTTACTGTTGTTTACGTTTTGCTGTCCCCTCAACAGTAGAAATGACATACTGAAAACAGGTGGATGTTTAGATGCATACAAACAATCTGGAGAATGAAGTGTCTTAATTGTGGGTGATTTGTGTCTAAGATAAGCCGGCTAAACTGGTACTTTTGCTGCTGATTCCTTCATTTACAGTATACGTGGGCCTTACTGATTGAAAGATATTTAGATATTTCTGCTTCTTATATTACCAGAACAGACATTTATTAGAATCTATTTGTTTAATCTTTCACTTTGATTGAGTCTGCCCTTTAACACAGGACACTTTCCACACTGTGATAGTTTCTGGAAACTTATCAAAGATAATTCATGAGTGAGATTCCAGTAAAATACATTCTAAAACTAAAATATATTTTAAAAGACCTGGTGAAAATGTCTCTGGCAGGAAATGTTATGTCCAGGGAATCCTGCTGCCACACCTGAAGAAGGCTCCACGGCCGAAACGTTGTGTTGTCTTTCTTCTCTTCAGCATGGAATAAACCTATTACTTGTTCCTTATTAAATATATTGCTGCGTATTGTAGATTTTTGGATAATGGGTCATTTCCCTCATGTCTCTGCTCACCTTTAACCCGGTTTAGGACAGAAATGGACACGGAAAAACTGAATTAGAAAATATTGACCTGTTCTTGCTGGAATCCATCAGTTACTCCCGAAGAAGCAACTTTCTCTGCTTTGTCTTGGGCGTTTTCTGCAGCAGAACACTTCTCATCGTGATGCAGAGTTTCCCCTGTGAGAGACAGTCCCAAAAGATATAAGCACGTACATTAAAACTGGAGACAGGAATTTTGAATCTTAATAAATGCTAATTTCCCACCTGTTACTTCATGTTAAAAGCAAATAAAAAAAATGAATTCAAGTATGAGTGCTGTGCAACACTTGTTCCTTGTGACTCATCTGGAAGTGACCTGTGGATTTATCAGTTAGTCAGTTACTTGTGTGATGAGAGTACTAGAAACCTTGCAATCAAATTTAGGATCTAAAATAAACTATAATAAGTGGCACATTTAGAGGAGTAACCTCGCTTTACTAAATTAAAATAAAATTGTCTAATCGTTCACACCTGTAGAGAATCAGCCCTGGAAATTCACTTTGCTGCGGAAATTCTGTGGTGTAATAAGACATGCATTAAGCGCTTTGAGAAGCCACCTTTAAAGGCGCTATATAAAATAAAGTTTATTATTATTATTATTATTATTATTTTCTTACATAAAGTATGATTAATGAATTAATTAGCCGAAGTGTATGTTTGGTAATTTTCTTATCTGTTCGAGACCATTATAAAGTATTTTCCCCAAATCAAAGGACTTTTTCAATCCTCTTTCAGAATGGTCCAACTAGAAATCATGACAGCAAGGGGAAAATCACAGATCAACATGCCATAAAACTGATATTCTGCTGCCGGGGTGAAGCAGATTTCTGTCGAAACGCACCCGAGTTTGTGGGACTGTTTTGCGAATGACTGTCAGATCTCTTGCGCTTGTGACCTGCCCCACAGGCAGCTACAGCTGTGCAGAGCTTCTGGATGTCCTGGTTGAACCCATAGCAGTTCTGCATTGCGGAGACTTCCGACAGCCTCTGAGACAGAAGAAAGACAACAGGTTTGATTAATCATAAAAGGGTTCTAAGTCCGATGGCAGAGAGGCACACCGTGTACTCGAGAGAATTATGCATTTAAACTCTGAAACTGTACATCACCACGCCCTTGGTCTACAAGTTACAAAGACAATAAAAATACAGTACATTTGATTTCAAGCCATTTTCAATGTATGTAAAACAAACTACATGCTACATACAAACTAGAAATATGTATTTCACAGGTCTCCCAGGAACAAAGCTTTAGTTTGTGATCTCACCTTCAGTTCTCATGATCTACTCAATCTCTTTCAGCAAAGCAACCAGAAACTCCTTCATCGGACTTGTCCGACGTAGTTGTTGTTTCAACAGTAAACTCACATTTATCTCCATAATGTAGTGCTTTATAGACTTTGGCCTGTTTTCCTCCTGTGCAATGTTCTTTTGTTTAACTTTCTCATTCAGAAAGGAAATCAAACGTCCTTAAGAGAGCGAGAGTTAAGTTCCTAGTCTGACCTTTTGCAAGGCTTTTATAGAATGGCAGTAAAGTCAGCACTTTGCCAATGCGGGTTTATCAAACCAATATGATTATGTGAAATGTTGATGGGTACAATGACCTGTCCAATGTAAAAAATAGAACTACACAAGGTCGAAAGTGGTCTGCCAAAGTCCATAGTAATGCACATCCTAGAATCTAACACTCTTGCATTATCCTACATTATCCTCTTTCTCAGTTCAGTTTCATCAGCATTTAATAATGCTTATCTATTATATGCAACTGTAACAAACGCTTATACGTTTTTATTGTATAACATATTTATTAGTATATTTGCATACACAGTCAGTAAAGGTAAGGCCTTTCAATTGTGTGTGATAGTATACATCTGAATAGGTAGCTTCACATGGCCTGGTTCATGTATCCTTGTTTATTACATAAAGCATTATGCCTCACACACCGCTCTGGAGAAATGTAACCCCTGTAGGACAACACGCTATTATATACCTTTGCTGATCAGATGTGAGACGATATATTCTGAAAATTCAGAGCTGTGAACCAAAGCAAAACCAGGATTTTTATGACAGCTCTTTTTCGATATGTGAAGTGGCACTTCAAGAACATGGAAAGCAAGTAGGTCAGGCGATTGAGCACAGAGCTTTAATTTATCAATATAAATGAAATGATTCATATCTGTTTTGAAAGAATGTCCTCTGCATCTTGTCTACTGTGTGAGGAAGTTCCATAGCAGAAATTACTAGAAAAGGTTTTTAAACATTTTTCATATATAAAAACATAGAAATCTGATTATTCGTATAGTCACATTTACCACTTATTTTCAAAGGGCAGGCCTTTGCTGTCGTATAAATACACAAGCATGATTTTGTAGGAATTGTGAAGTAAATCAAGCACACTCCTTTCATGTGTATAATTATTCATTTATTGTGGTTTCAAAGCCCAACTACATGGGGACTAGATGATAGATCTGCCACTGGAAACTTGTGTCTAAAAAAACGTCACATCCTGAGAAATGTATTCTGGGAATAAACATGTGAAGCAAAAAGAACTGTTACAAGGTAGGGAGAGCGGTTAAATAAAATAAAATGTACCTGAGTGGAAGTCAAAATGTGAGGCATATGAGTTATTAATATTTTCTGACATAGCTCTGGTGAAAGAGTAATCAATCATAGTTAAACGGGAACAGACAAACAACTAAATAGTAACAATGCAATAACACAACTAAACAACACAAAGCGTTCTACAGTATACACTAGTTACACAATACAGTATATACATATCAATCAATTTCAGAGACCTACGTCCTACAGACCTCGAAACCCTGTATTATAGCCCTGTAACCTAAACACAGTGTGGTTCTAAAGCTAAAAAGTGAAACTCTACATCCTCATAAAAGAATATATCACAGAATTACATTTCCCTTCCTGCAACATGGACTTCAAAAGGTGCTAGCATTTTCTTGTAAAACACTTTACAAAAGAAGAGAATGCTTTTAGCCTGAGGATTCCACAGTACATGAAATCAGAATTTACTTTTCTAAAACACGAAAGTAAGCTCTCTAATTTAATGTTCAGATTACTTAACCAGAACTTTTCATTCTTCCTCTGTTCACCTTTCTCTGTTTTTCCTGAATACTGTCTTTGTCTTTGTTCTATATTTATAGAAGCCTCTTATGATTTAGCATGAAGACATTATGAACTCCCTTCCAATAACTATGAAGCATGAAAAAAATTCTCTCCTTCTACTTACATAGCGAGGACTAGCTGTGTTACAGTCAGTGCATGCAAAAAAAAATGGCAGGATGTCCAAAAAGTAATTCTCTATTCACTTTAAGTAATAACATTAACTGTATACAGTGCTTTTTATCCCAAAGAGACCCAAAGCACTTCACGTTTAGGAGGGAACTTACTGCACCCACTACCGAACTGAAGCAAGCAAACACCTGGATGACACACAGTAACCAGCACCCTCATTATATAGCAGATCAAGTGCAGAACTGAGAAACAACTTCACCAATTGAAAACAGTGGAACTAAGATTAACTCCTCTATTCTAACAGTGCCATGGGACCTTTAATGAACAAGTAGCTAGGACCTTGATTTAATTCTCATCTAAAGGACAACACCTGCGACACAATTGATTTGGCAATTTATATCCCAGAGTCTAGATGCTACTTACAATAGGACCTACAGCAGCAACCTTGGTTTAAGCGGTCTTCCATTCCCAATCCTGAATATAGCCAGTCCTATTCAGTGCCTGAGATCTGACAAGAAAAAGCTATATTTAGATGTTTTTTAATGCAAGCTATGAAACATTTAACCACAATGCCTTCCTCTCAGACTGAGTGTGAGCAGCTCGATGTTTAACCTTCACCTCTGCCAGGTATGATTGACTACAATTTATAACTTCTATCACAGAGACCATAAATATACTTTATTGAACAGCAGGGTTTGAAAACTGTCAACTCACACAGATTGATCCAGCCTAAATCTCTGGGTGTCAACATCAAACATAATATGGTGTTTATGAATTCCTAATTCCTTTTGTGTCTTTTTTAATCTGACATTTTAAAATAATCTATTTCATGTGCTGAATGGCACTATAGTACACTGCATTAGGAAACATTACAGATAAAGACTAATGAATAAAAAAAAAATTCGGTCACATCAAGTCCTCTGAGGTAAAGCTTCTGTTGAGTTCCAGGGGTCAAAGGTCGCCGGCTACACAAAAGACGTCACTCATGGGAGTCAAAAAGCCACAGTCCCTGTGGCTTACAACATGCACCCCACTTAGGACACACAGTGGAAGGACAGCCTCCCAGCAGGGAACACAAACAAACATCACCAGGAAAGAACTCAATGTGTAAAACTAAATGGGAAAAAAATCACTGAATGTAAACAATCTGCCCTTTTAGGACATTATTTGGAATCTGTTACTCTGATTTATTTTCTGCTTCTTGTCCGCCACAGAGCAGGCTTGTTTGCACCTTCCACGAGTTTGTTTTCACACTCACACAGAACAGAGGGGGAGATGGGTTTAAGAATACACCTGGATAACATATATTCCGCTTTTTCGGACTAAGTCACCAAATTAGCTCTTTAAATATTTACCTCATGAAAATGTCGCCCAGCATTTTCGGAAGGAATAACTGGAGGCGTAATTATACTGGTCAGATCTGTATTTGTTTATTTAAATAACATACAAATAAATGTGTTTTTGTCGACCATACACAGCAAACAGGGAGCCAATTTTTTTTATAAACTGACCAGCAGAATATACACTGGGTCCCTCCTTTGTCAAAGACATCTTTGGAAAACGTTTTATTCAGCTTAAACCTTCCAATGTATTGTTACCGTTGCCGTTACGGTGTCATATCTCTGAAAGGCCATTTATTCTGTTAACAATTTGTCATTTCTTTCTTAAATGTACCCAAACGAGGAGCCAGTTCTTACCATTTTGCCCTAGCCCATGATGCATTCCAGCACTGGTATTCAGTACTTCCAGGACAAAATAAGGTTCAATATACAGTACAGTGTCTTGTTTTTTAGACCCTTGACAATTTTAACATTTTGTTACTTTCCTAAGTGATGACATTTTGAAGTAGCAATAAATCAGTTTTAAATACAACACACATTCCACACATTTTACTTAAAAAAGAAATTGATAATGTGAAAGAAAAATGAAAAGTCATGATTGCAGTATTCAAACCTTTTATGTGTAAAACACATCAATTTGCAGTAGGTGCACTAGAGTAAATTTCCTTAGCAAGTTACACGCTTATTTTGGCAATACTAGTGGTTCACATGATTTTAGAATAAATACAATCCATTTCTGTAAACTCTGATTTGAGTCCCCCCTTCAGGCAGTGAATTTCCTCTCTCAGTCCAAAGACATGCTGGTAGGTTAACTGGCCTCTGGGAAAACTGTGCTGTGAATGTGTGTGTGAGTATGTCACTATGCTCTGTGGCCCATCCAGGGTGTATCCTGCCTTGTGCTCATTGCTTGTCAGGTTAGCCTCCGGCTCTCAATGACCCTGCATCGGATAAAGCAGTTAGAAAATGGATGGACGGATCTCTTAATCATTTTAAACAAATTACTGTAGCATATAAGGACCGTGACACATAAAGCTAAAGGTAAACTACAGTAGGCATGTATCATTCATGTTAGCGCAATGCACACTGTACAATGGAGTTACCGGTTCGTTTGAGTCCAGTAAGAAGAGAAGTAGACAGAATGTGGCACAACTGAAGTTCACAACCTCAAGTTCTTGGTACAACATATTATAAATGTGACCAGGGGGTACACAGGAAGTGTTAGATTGACCTTCATACTCCAGTTGACTAGGAAAGTGGAACTGACTTTGGTCACTCGGATGCACTGAAGTTACTGAGACGACAAAAAGCAGATTTGATGCACTTTTTTCACCTCACCTCATCCTTACAGAACACAAATGCAGCACACTCCCCTCTTACATTATGAATCTTAGAAAAAAAGACTTATTTCAATGTTAAACTAAGTTTTCCTCAAAGTGCAAAACTGTTGATAGTCAAACTCAGAGCTCTTACTCAACTATTGAGATATTGTATGATTGTTTTTTTATGTCAAACTTGAAAAACTTACAAAGGTAGTTTGTTCCAAAAATGGCATTAAGATTAAGATTGCATTGTGTGAGGCTACTGGATATGCATATTGCAAATAACTCTCATTGCTATGTCAGCTCAACTTTTTGACTTTTCAAGCTCACAATTAGTTTGCAAGTCGATATGGAGGCGTTAGAAATTGTAATATTTATTTCACCTCTGCCTTTGTAGAGACCAGAGATTTAAAGAATAAAGAATAATTTAAAGAGTAAAGAAGATACTGAGCCTATGGATCGGCACGTTCAGTATATTTCGGAGTTTTCATGAAAGACCGTGCTGCGCAGTTTCAATGGCCTCTTCACTAAAGCAACAAATCTGCTCTGTTTTGCACTCTTTCCTACCTCTGTGTATAGCGAGCACAACTATTTCTTTGTTTTCTGCTGTTCTTCTTCTATAGACTTCTCTGCTTTCTTCTAGTTTCACTCTGCTCTTTCTCTCTATTGGTTGCCTTTCTTTTTCTCCACACTCCACGTCACCTGTGTTCCGACTCCCTGCTCCTAAGCGAAAGGCATTTTCTGCAGTTACACTGTTCAAAAACCACCCCTGTGCCTACATCACACTTGATTCCAGCACTAAAAGTCTTAGAATGGGGCCTCTGTCAAGTGTATACTCAGAACATCAAGTGTATACTTTGTTAACCAGAGATTACCAAAGTATATTATACATATAATATTTCATTTATTAATTAACTATGTTTCATTCGTATGCGAGTTTTCTAGAAGGACGGTGCCTTTATTACATTGTAGTGTCCCCATCACTATACTGGGGCATTAGGTCCCACCCAGACTGCAGGGTGAGCGCCCCCTGTTGACCCCTCTAACACCTCTTCCAGCAGCAACCTTAGTTTTTCCCAGGAGGTCTCCCGTCCAGGTACTGACCAGGCTCAGACCTGCTGAGCTTCAGTGGGCTGCCAGTTGTGAGTTGCAGAGTGATATGGCTGGTGACTTACTCTAGGAGAAAATACTACAGAAAAAACACTTGTCATTGTAACTTCATATTTCTGTCTTAACCGTGGAAAGCTTTGTACAGTATATCGTTTGGGGGAAAAAACATAAATCCTCTATTAACCTTTACAGTTTTATGAGCTAAAAGCTAAAGATAATATCCATTACACCCAGAAGGTCTCCCATCCAGGTACTGACTGGCCTCACATCTGCTGAGATTCAGTGTATACTTCTATGTGGAGATGTTCTCCATTCCTCCTTTTGGATAAGAATACAATTAAATAAAACCTCAATCCAAAAGTATAAAAAGTCTATGCATCCATTTTCAAAAATGGTTTAGTCCAACATGGGCTCGTATCGAGCCAAAACCAAATTTGGCGCACACACACAAATGGGGGACATTAGAAATGCTAATTAATCTAGAGAACGTGCGTCTGGACTGTGTGAGAGAACTGGACATAGATCTAGTCCTGAGCTCCAAAGAAGCAGCCCTGAAAACCACTCACATTAAAATGTCCTGAACACATTTAGAGCTCTCAATAGTATCCTTTCCCTATAACATGAGAATATGACATCAAAGCTGAATACATAAAAACGGAAGCAATATAAAAACAGACTGTATGAAAAACAAATGTCCTCTTGTTCTTTTCAGAGCTCCAGTACATGCTGTGTTTTCCTGTAAGTGAAAACAGAATAAAATGGGGAGACGTGGTTGAGATTCGTCACCAAGGAGTATTTGTAATGTAGTGTGCCAAATTGGCCCCTCCAGATTATAATACAACTGTTGGAATCTACAGGTCCCAGAGGCACCTTGAGGTGGTATTAACTAAATCAGCTACAGTTCTGTGTTTCCCCAAAAGGAAACATAAGCTATGATGTATCAGTTTTGGATTTCCAGTGTGAAAAGAACAGAGCACCTTTTGGCACGCTGGATTAACATGGACAACTGCAGTAGTGACTCAAAGCTGATCAGCTTTTGCCACTCCCAGACTGGAGATACAAAACAGGGACAACAATTTTTTCTAAACTGTATCAGATAAATATAAATAGAAACCATCATTTCTCCTGCATCCCTCCATGAATTCCTATACCAGCAGCCCCAAAACGACACCTGTTGTTAACTAGCTGTCTGGTTGTTTTGTTGTGTAGTCATGGGTTTAAAACGACATCTGTTTAAGAAGTTACTTCAAACAGATGATATACCAGAAGGGGCATGTTGTCTTCTTAAAAGAAAAAAAAAGAGATGCAATTATATACACTCAGCTAATAATAAACTCCAAAATGCCTTGAAACAAATGTTTTCTTCCTCAGAAAAAAAAATCCAGCCTCTGTATTAATTTGGCTTTTGACAATGCTTCAGAAGTGGTAAATCTAGCAAAGAAATCCCTTTTACCCTCAAGAAAAGGACCATTTCTTTTTGGTGATCCTAAAAAAATATCCCAAGCAGTGTCTTTCTCAGCTGCGAGGGCTGTTCAGCCTGCAAACCAGGCCCTTTTGGAGAGTCATTGATGTTGTACAGTTATTAATTTGCCCTCTAAAATAAAAGGCCACCGAGGCCAAGGGGAGAGATGGGTGCCTTTTAAAAGATGCCAACCGGGCCCTTTCATTTCTCTCCAGTGGGTTTGACATCACTGGGTCATCACATGGGCACCAGACACCAGAGGGGCACCACGGGAAGCCAAGGGCAGCCCCTGCTAACCGACAAAAAGAAGATGACAAAATAGAAAGTTATTTATTTCCCAATCCTATAGTATTTGCTTGTAAACAAGAGGGCGGGCTGACTAGCAATGTGGTTTCACATGTATTCTCAAATGCCCCACAGGTAATAGGAATGCATCCATCCAGTGGCAACTGCCAGTTAGCTTTAATTGGCGCAATTGTTATTAAACACTCAGTTCCTAGAATTAACAACGCAGTTCACTTCAGTTTAAAAGAAAGACAATTCTGTTTTTTGATGTCAAGCTGAATCTGTTTTACACTGTCTCACTGTTTTAAAACACTGTCCTGAGGGTTTTAAAAAATCCTAGCTTTCACGTGGAGAAATCTTCAACACCACTGTATTCACATATACTACAGGAAATCTTCACGGAAGTCTGGATAGTAAATAGAAAACTGTTCTTTGTTCTTCCCCTTTCTAATGAGGTCTTTCACGTCAGTCAGCGTTTTCGTTTGTCACACATTTTCCTGGCTTAGCAGCACGCGAACTCACATTCACCACAGGATCCACTGTACCCAGATAATACCTCTGTTTCGTCGAGGACAACACAAACTCTCTTGGCCTTTGGGACATTTCTCCGGCATCACCACCTCGGAACCGGAAAAGTTATAAACAAGGTCCAAGTATCAGAAATGTGACGCACAGACGTTTAATATCAAGTTGTGTTTGCCCGCACATTTCTGTGTAGGAAAAAAACAATCACAAGGGGGAAAAAAATCAAGAGCAAAGCGCTGGTCGGAACACTGAAGCAACCTCGCTTGCTAGTCAGTTTGAGGAAAGGCTAAAAGTGGCAATCCTGAGGATGACTGCCTGAAAAGAAAACAAAACGCTTTGAAAGTAATCGGAGCTGCTGAAAAGGAGAGACTGAGCCTCTATCATTATTTGCCACTGGACTATTTCTCCACGTCCATCACCCGGCCACTAAGAAAATATCAGATATAAATGTGTGTAATTAGGGGATGCTGACAGGATTTCGAATGTCCCTGAATAACTCCAGGGTTTGCACAAACACCGCAATGTAAACCTCAGGCCCTCTCCCTCTGTCCGTCTGTCTGCTTAGCTCTTTCCTCAGAAGTTGGGAAACGGAGCTTATTTTTAGAAAGAAAGATGTAACACTGGAGAATATCCCTCTATAGACAGTCCAGGTACAGTTGAGTCAAATAGCAATGTTCCTACACAGTAAAGCAGGTGGGACACTAGTTTTGACAGCAGTCTATCTCTGCAGATGTGGGTATACATCACACACTGGGAATGCTTAGTCACGTGAGTTCATCCTTGTCCATCTCAGGAGCAAAGATTACACGGACATTACTCATCATTACAACAGCGCTTCCTGCTTTGTTCTCATCGATGCTTTTGCTGGATTTTATTAAAGCTTGGGGAAAAGATCGGTTCCAAACTCCAGTACACAATGGCTTCATAAACCAAGAGATCTACTTTAGCTTCACATGCTGCTATAGGTACATTTTCCATTTACCATCCAGACTTCCATGAATAACTCCAAAGGCACAGGGAGATTCCATTCATTCTCCTGGTGTCTATTAATGATACAGATTCTGGTAAGAGAGGGGAGCTAAGTTAAACTGAAAGCTGCTCAAGAGAAGTTAACCCCGAATGGAAAAGTGAAAAGAGAGAAGAAAAACATTTTAGTGGTCGAGTTTTTATGAACGGTTTATAAGGGAATGGAATTCTGGAATTCGTCCCCCTGGCCTCATCTCTCCTGCCCCCTTTATATCCCCCATCCACTTTCACACTGTATTCACACTCCCTGTACCTCCGGCTCCTACTTCTGCTCTCTCCTCAGTTTCCCTGCACACCGGAAGAAAACGTTTCACCTTGCTTCTTCCTCTTCAGCACGAAATGACCCTCTATATTTTCCAAGTTGTTTATAACATGTGCAAGGAACAAATAGCAATATTAAAAGGAAAAAGGAACAACAGTTCATCCATAAAAACCACTAAAGAGTTGCAGGGGATAAAACAGGCACAAGGTAGGACACACCCTTAACAGTCCTTCCACAGTCAGGAGGAAGAGAATTGCAGCCTGCCTCAAGTAGAAGAAGGACAGTGAGAACTCCAGAGGGAGCAACAGGTGGAGCTGATTTACAGGCTTGTGGGCCTCAGAGTGCAAAGGTGGCACGTAGATGATATGGCTAAAGCTATATCGAGGCCCCAGAAAGTGCCGGACAGGTGGGCTTCGCCAGGCTCAGTGGGCTCGAAGTGCCCTGCCGAGGAACAGGGTCTGCCGGCTGAGCCAGGGCTGATGGGAGCCCTCAGGGCCTGGAGGACCAGGGCCTGGCAGGGGGAACAGCATATCGTCTCCTGCAGATAAGAAGCAAGGGTTCTAGAGAGCTCAGAGGAGGCCTGTGAGAATGAACGTGTGAGGGCACAAAATCAGATGCTGCAAGTGGATATCATGATGCTGCCTTCACTCTTCACAGTAGGGAGGATGTCCTTTGTGTGATGTGCTGTGATGAGTTTTGCGCCAATATAAAACCCTTTGCCACATTTACAGTAGCACTTAAATGCTTTGTTGCCGTTTTTTTCCAGTAACAGTAACTTCTTACCTGACCTCCAGCCACCCAGGCCAGATCTGTGGGATTGTAGATATTGTTGTCACGTGCATGCTTTGCACAGTCTTGCCCACAAAAGCCTGCAGTTTTTCCAGAGGTGCCATTAGCCTCTTGGCAGCTTGGCAGCTTCTCTTCTCTATCGTGTCAGTCAGTACGATTTGACACAGGTGAAGGCCAATTAACCTGGATTTGGATTTTGAAGGCACCTGAGCTAATTTAAGATCACTATTCCAAGGAGGGTGGACACTTACTCAACCAACCTATTTCAATATTTATTTGAATTGGCTCTATAAGCATGGCTGGAATAGTATTTCCACTTGGAAGTTTTGCAGTAGGATATTTAGATAAATGACAAAAATAATATAATTTAATTCCAGGCTATATGACAATACAAGGTGAACTGCAGAAATGTGGTATAGACTTTCTACAAATGCTGCATGTGATTTCACACATTAAACTATGCAGTATGCTTCAAGGCATTTACATTGCATCTTATAAGTTCTCATCAATGAGTGAAAGTGCAGATGTTTGAGAGAAGGCAGTCTGTCTGAGGGATTTTGAGATTGCTTTCTGCACACTCAGGTTACAGGCCATTGAGCTAATGCCAAGAGAAGTTAGGTGATTGTGTGGGAGTTAAGATGGATATCTGAAACTGGTCCTGTGGAGAATTGGGCTGTATCCACTGGATTATGCCCAGCACAGCTGGAAACACAGAGACAGGGAGCTAAGCAGGTATTAGGGAGCAGAGACCTCATTCCCACTCACCAAACTGTACTAATCTAAACATACCAACATCATACCATACATTATATCCATACAGACACAAAGACGTTTATACGTTTTTACTTGAGCTCAGTATTCCCACGTGCCTGTTGCGCACACAATGCTGATCTAGAAGAGGCTACTCATGAACATGTCTCAGGTGTATATGCTGACACATCATTTCCATCTTTTAGGCAGACAGAAGGAAATTACATGGAAGTTGAAACCAACAACAGGAGGAAGGACTTTATGCAAAGGTTTGTGGGGAGTATGGAACAAGGTGCAGTACCTAGCCAGGATACTGACATCAACATCTTAGATTCTTTCAAGAAACTGTGAAAGATATCTGGATGAGACCCTAGGAACAATTAACTACTAAGTACTAAATGGGTTAGACTTGCCAAATAGGAATGCAATCCGAAATATATTCCATATACACGGTATGTTAGACACGGATGCTAGACATAGGAGCACAACTCAATCAATGGCCACATGTATGCAGGGATCTACCACAAATCTAGTACAAAGTGGGAGACCTAGAGTTGCAACAGTGTGAAAAAGGACCAATAATCTATCAATATAAACGGTTTTGAAATGTCAAAAATGTTTAAATCGATGTAAACGCAAAATCAAGGACCTCAACACCTCAAATACACATACTCAGCTAAATGATTTTTTTCCCCCCTGTAATAAGAAGCAGTAAAGCAATAAAATCTCATTTGTTTTAAGCCATGGCTCGTTTAAAACTAGTGGGATGACTTTTGGGAATCCCCGTGCAACATATGTGGAAAGCCTGCGATAAGAGCACTGTTGACAAGTAATAAAGAGAGGAGAAAAGGCACCTTCCACTTGTTCCATATGCCTGCATCTGTCCCGTTTGTCCTGAGGCCCAATCCTCTGTGGGACACCACAGTCACCCTCACTGCGGCCAGCTGCATTTTGCAGTTCAGAGAGCCCACGGCTTTGCCACACTTCTAATTACAGGGCCCCGCTTCTGACTTTGCCCCAAGCCAGAGCCGGGGACAGGCAATTGGAAAGTCTGCGCAAGTGTACACGGCTGCAGGGCCAGCCCACGGCGGCCGCGACATCACGCGAGGAGCCGGGGGCACGGCTCCGCTTCCCCGGGCTGCCTGTACGGAAATAACGGCGGTCGGGAGCGAAGGGCAGGGAGCTGGCTCGTGGTTTACAAAATCCCAGCACGAACGATCCAGTCGCAGCTCCGGCTTGGGGGAGGGCTGCGCGGAACGAAACCGGGTCCAAAGCAAAAAAGAGCTTTCCAAAAAAAGGGTTTATTTACAAAGAGACTTCCTCATTTTTTTCCCTCCAATTTTACCTCAAATTTTGTTCACTCTCCAAGTGATGGTAAAACACCCAAACTACTGAGTGGTATAGGGTAGCCACACACTAGAGTAATTATATTTATAATTAATTTTATTTGTCCAACTTACATTTGGGATAATGAGTCCATAAAGGAACTCTTACACACAGGTGAATGACCAGTGGGCCATGTCACAGGCCTAATACTAGACGTTACACTGTTACACTGCACCGATACAGAGTCAAATTCCGATTCGGCCACCGCCTCTGTCAAAGCAGTACAGCGGAACTGACTGAGGAATTAATATGTGCGATCTCATATCACAGAGATAGAACAACAAAATGTCTAAACAACGCCATAAGACAATCATTGTGCCCCAGAAACTCAAAGCCAATTTGGATAGCTCAATCCATATAAAAGTCAAGTGTTGTCAAATGGCTGATGCTTTAAAAGACGTATATGTATAGGACTACCATCCAACACTCACTCAAGACAGGGGTAACACCTCCTGGTGGAAAAAGGCTAATGTACTACACATCCACAAAATACGACAAAGCCACTTCCCCATTCATCCACTTTCTGACCACTTTATCCAGCTCACTGGTTTCCTCCCGCAAGACTGAGAGGACACGGGGGAGCCAGAGTTTATCCCGGGAAGCAATGGACACGAGGGAGGATACACCCTGGACAGGAATCCAGTCCATCACAGGCAAACTCGAACACAAACACACACATACGGACAGGTTTAAACAGAAGTCAAGTGACTTACCAGTATGTCTTTGGACTGTGGGAGGAAACCCATGCCAACAAGAGGAGAACATGCAAACTCCCCCATACAGCACCCCAGGATTTGAACCCAGTGTCCCAGCGCCGCAAGGTTAGTGATGAAACGAAGTACTTTAATTACTCAATTACTCTTATTTCTATTGTATGTAGCTGCCGCTATGGAAAAGATCATTAGAACAAAACTGAAACAATATGATTCTAGAGTATAATGAGCTTGGATTTAGTAAAGGTAGATCTTGCTTAACTAACTTGTTGGCGTTTCCTGAAGAAAGCCACATCAGTAATATATACAAAAGCATGATTTATCATTATTTTCAGAAGGCTTTGATAAAGCTTCTCATAAAAATACATTGTGTGCATTACATATTTAATGAAATGCATGCTTTTGGATTAGGAACTAGTTATTGGATAGAAAACAAAATACAGATAGAGGGTTAATGTCCAAATTGGGATGATTCTATTAGCACAAATACTACCACTGCTCTTCCTAACGTATATCAATTATATAATTTCTTGTATGGCTAGTAATCAGGTCTTCATAACAGAGGGATTAACACACAGCAGAAAATGCTAAGAACATTTGGAAAGATTTAGGTAGAATTCAAAACTTGGCAAACAACTAGCTGATGATATTGAATATAGAGAAGTTCAAAGTATTTTCTGCGGGAAGCAAAAACTGACTTTATTCAATGGGAAACTGGACATCAGAAAGTTCACTATGAAAAAGATGTAGTCTCATGCTGACACATCATTTCCATCTTCTAGACGATGCGGGAAAGCTCTACGAATGAAAATGATGTACAGATACTGTATATAGTTAAATCTGTGGAATGTAAATCAAAGTATGTTAAATTTGTACAACTCACTTGTA
Source organism: Lepisosteus oculatus (assembly GCF_040954835.1). Lineage (NCBI taxonomy): Eukaryota > Metazoa > Chordata > Actinopteri > Semionotiformes > Lepisosteidae > Lepisosteus > Lepisosteus oculatus. The sequence goes on from NC_090707.1 coordinate 32,597,689, forward strand.
ATGATTTATTATACTGCATATGCAATTTTGGTTTTTATTGAAAGATAGTGCTGCTCTTGAACCTGTTCAAAGAAAAGTGACCAGGAACGTTCCTGTCCTCAAAATATTGCCCTACCCCAGAACGCTAAAGTAACTCCATCTTTCATAGTCTCAACCAGAGAGGATTCAAATATTCACTAGTCTTAAAGCCACTGGCAGTTCATCTGAAGGCAAACTAATGCACAGCGAGGGAAAGTGGATTTAAAACAAAAAGGGTTGTGAAAAACACTACCTCGGCCATACTATGAAGGACGATGCTATTACATCAAGAAACAACAGGAGGAGATCCTTGGTTCAATTAGATACTAAAAACTACTCAAGCTACATACATGGCTCAAATGGCTCCCAACAACAGATACTGTCACCATGCTTTTGTATATTGCCACCCTTCTTTTATTTTATCCTGAAGCACTTATAGCCCAGATGTTTTTTTGCCTCCTTTCATTTGTAATCTTGCTTCTTGAAGAAGCAGAAGTATTAACCCCACTGTTAATGGGGTGGGGGGCTTCTACAATCTGGGCTTCCTCTCTGCTTCTCCTTTAACTCGGAGGATGAAGAAATGCCTGGCTTCTCCACCTGTTATGCTGTGTCCTTGCAGGTTGCTAGATGTTCCCAGGTGGTTTCAATGGTGAATGAAATGGGTCATCATCCATATGAATGCACTTACTGTATAAGCACTTTATAAATGGAAGCAATCATTATCACTTTATTATTATTTCTTTCTGTTCAAATAGCATGGCTTTTAGAAGTCATGTGGAGCAGAACATATCTGGGGCGCAGGGCCTAAGAAAGAAGATGCTATCACCTTCCTGGAAACTGGAGAGCACTGAATTCTTCCCTAGCAGGAAGTCCAGGTTGTTGGTACAGCAGAATTCTCCACTGTCTTGGGCCTGGCCTTGGGAATGCCAGGGAGCAGTCACGTTTGAATCCTAGAGGGAGCAGAAGTGCGCTCCTTAAATTAAATCTGTTCAATAATCGCAACGACATTTTGCAGCACTCCTAACTGTAATGAGTACTAAATATTGCATACAGACATGTATCTTCAACACAGCTACACTGGAACACTGTTAAGTGAACACCAGCTTTAGAAGCCTACATACTGACAGTGGCTCTAGTGAACAGATCTCATTATATCCATGACTTATCTGCCACTGATTGTATAGTCTTCCTCACTCTTCTTCATGTTATGCAGCTCACCTGATCATTTTGTTCTGTGACAGAGTATCATCAACATATTTGTCTTAGATTGCATCTCCAGTAGTTTGTTCTATTTATGCTGACACTTTATGGCCACAGCGACAGCTTTTCAGAATCACCATTCTTTCAGACAAACTAAGGCTGATCATGAAATGTGGTGCCCATATTAAACTGTTGTATTAAAATATCACAGATCCCTTTGTATGTTGACTATTGCGGGTGGCATTACTATTATTACTGTACATATTATTCTAGCAATTATGACCATATGAATGGCTGTGGTAATCATGTTTACGTTTTGATCTTTGGTAAGCATGCTTTACATGAGCAGACAATGAGATTCTTAAAGAAGTTTCAAACACCAGACTAAATATTCCATGTCTGCATATAAACAAACTAAAAACAGACAGGAACTTGCTAGGTCATTTCTTCAAATCCACAGGGATTGTTATTTTTCTACCTCACAGCCTTATCTTGTATCTCTTTTAAAAGGCTTGTCTCTATGTCAAGCTTTCTGATGTGATCTCAGATCTCCACTGGATTTGACATTTTCTCTCCATTTTATTGCTGAACCACTGGAATTGTTCCCAATGCCTCCTTCCAGACAGTCAGAAAAAAAAACTACCCCTTGAATCATATTTTAGTCATACAACTACTCTGGTGACTCATCACATCCGAGTACAACGCAATATTTGAAAAGGCTGTATTTACTGTACATTTCATTGTTTAACAATTACTCATTTTAAATGTTCTTTTAGGTATAAAATATTACAAAGAAAAGAATACCCTTTAGGTATCATATATTATAAAAAATGAGATCTGCACGGACATTTTAATGAGCTGAACCATGGGTAGAGGAATGAGGACTGTCAAAGAACAGTGAAGAAAGCTTCTAGCTCTATACCGGCTGAGGAGGAAAAGTGATTCCCCCCCGCATGTCTGTGGTAAACTGATAAAGTGCTACTCCATTTGTAGGTGACATTATTTTCCTCTCAGTCTCCTACAGCCAGGCCTCTCGAACGGGTATTAAAACATTACATGGCTATCACTGTAAAGGGATTACAGTGGCCAGGCCCCTGTTTTTCGGCCTGCTCGTGCTAGGTTTCAGCAGGCAGGCTGACTCCCAGCTGACCTCCTTCTAGCTGGTAAAGATGCTGTCTGGCAGGGGTCAGGGACAGGGGAAAGTGCAGCCTTGCTCAACCTCCGAGCGGCCTGATGTCTCCGAGCTGGATTTCCATCGCCACCTGCTGCAAATAAAACACTGTCTTCGCACCGACGTCTCTTTCCTGGACCTCGGGCTCCTGGGTTTAACTAAAAAAATAATACTTTGAAAATCTCCATTTCATTCTCAGTAAACCCACGTAAAAGTCCAGTCAATCCACTCATTTTTTTGGTAGAAAAAAACGTTCACTACTTCAGAATTTTGCGCTCATGACAATCAAGAGACAGTACCGATACACGTTGAAGGAGTGTTCCACTGACAACTGCAGCCCAGTACAGTTTGTTTGCACTGTCCGTCATGAAAAGGGATTACAGTGGCAAGGCCCATGTGTTTCTGACTGGGTGGAATGTGGGTATACAGTATATTTTACAGTACTCTGCAGGTCTGTTGCCAAGATGGTGCAGTTCTTTGGCTCATGCCTAACCTGGCACATTTTGACTTTTGTATCAACCGAGAGTCTGATATTGTATTGCACATCTCACTTCTTGTTGTATAAACATTTTTATTGGAATTGACTGATTACAGTATATGTTATGTTACTGCCAATATACCAGGAGGCAGATTTAATGGACACTTTAAATAATTGAAGTGTTTTCTTTCCCTTTATTATCAGATGGAAAAACACAACCAACAGAGAAGAAATAAAGCAGATCTATAAAGGTAATTTTCTTTCTGTTTTCTAATTTCCCAATGTTTACTGGTTGATTCCCAATTGAGAGTGCTAATTTGTAATGTCATCCCACAAGAGGAAACCTGAGAATATCTTTGGATCTTGATCTGACCTGGGAAAATTACTTCTTTCACTGATTCGGAATAAAACTCAATACAGTATGAAACACTTTGGAACATGCAATGATAAGAGAGAGGAATGCAGGTAAATGCATGCAGATGTGCAATAGACATTTAAATACATACTTAAATGAGGTCTTTACATGACATACCATACCAAGAATATGGTGTGGTGGTGTTTTCGGTGACACTAATGTGACAAAAATTCAACATAAAACTGAGATAAAAAGATCTGAAGTCTCTGTGTATAAACACACATGACTGAAAACATTCCACTGGTTTTATCCTGGCTGATTTGCTATAGAAAGAATGTTTTCTCTTCCCACCAATTAAGTATTTTGGGTTACAACACACTGTTTTTCACTTACCAACACAAAAAATAAATAAATGGAAGTGGTCAACCAATTATTTGAGGCATCTAATTGCGATAAAGTATATGAAAACAGAAATCACAAGATGAGTGAATTTACAGTTAAAACAAAATAAACACAACTGGTCAAAATGAAGCTGTTGTGACACATCGGGTGTTGGCCTGTCAAAAAAGGATTTTTAAAATAGCTCCTCTCTATCAATACTGCTAGGTATCTAAGCTGCTTACTGCCTTCTTAAGCAACTTTTCTCAAAACTCCCATCACTGAGACTCTTCTTAAAACACTTCCAAAACTGCCAGCTGAGCTCACAAGTTCCTTCTGTCCCTGGGTCAGTGGCTTCCTTCTCCCTTCCCTCTGGTGATGTCGCACAAGAGGCGATTTGCTTTCCGTCTTCCAGACAGCAGTCATATCTAACCAGCATATCTAACTTTTTAAACTGTCACATGACATGCTGTCATCCAGTCGCAGGTCAGGTGACTGATGGCAGCGGCTCATTCCCCACAGCTTCCTGGGGGAACGTGGTTCGGACGTCCGACTATGGAGATTGATCCCCATCCACTTTTGAGCATCCTTGTGATAGGAAGGGCAACTGAGTCCTGCTCTTTTATGAAGATACGGTGTTGATTTCTCTTTCTGGCCTGTTAAGTGATTGCATAGTTTTTCAGGTTACAAGGCCAACATAGCTGGGTTTCTGGGTCTGTAGAACACGGTCTCTGAGGCACGCAGACTTATACATGCAGTACATGTATCTACACACATATAAGGAACAAGTACAAGTATATTCCATGGTGGAAAAGAGAAGAAAAGAAAACACAATGTTTCGGCTTGTGTTGAGTTGTCCTCTCTGTTTTACTTTACATTTTAGGAGGATTTTCGTATATCAGTCCATTTTAAGAGATAAGTAATATTTATTCCGTGCTGGAAAAAAAAAGAAAAGAAACAACGTTTCAGCTGTGGAGCCTTCTTCATGTGATGAAGAAGGTGGTTCATGTCTGAAGAAGGCTTCACAGCCGAAACGTTGTGTTTTCTCTCTTCTCTTTTCAGCATGGAATAAACCTATTACTTGTTCCTTTGCAGACTATGCATGCTGACTCGGCTACCCACTTGATATACTGTATATGTACAGTATATGCTGCATACCGCTTTGTGTATTTAAACTGTGTTATTTCCTTGTTGATGAATATTTGTCTTGTCCACATTTGACTAATTTTTCTACTCTTTCTACAGGAGCTGTGCTAGAGAATATTGGTATTAGATAACATTCATTGTTCACAAAAGGTATTACTCTATTATTCATTATTTCTGCTACAAAACCAACGGCTGTTGGTCACCCCTTCAGAAAATTCAACACTGCTTCATGGCCTATTCAAGTAGCCACAATGCCAGTGTACAGTTTTTATACTGTATCTAGTGAACACTATTGTTTCTGGGAAGGAAATGTCACATGAAAAACACAAAAATCAAAGATACTCATACCCCTAAGACTAGGGTTTGTCAAACAAATAGGCCGCGTTAGCACATAATTTTAACAAGCCATTTGAAACCAGTTGATGATAAAGTGCTGATCGAATTTGTTTCTACGAACCTGAAGAGCTTTCTTAACCCTGAAGACCGCACATTCTGACCCACTACCCCTAATTCTTCCATGTGGCAGGTGCTAAATTACGTTGCCTCCGTAACCAGACATCCAACATTGCATGACATAATGTAATGAGCTTCTCGGATTTCTTCCAGGCTTGTCTTTCACTCAAAAGGCTTTCCTCTGTCTCGGGGAGCCTGTCTTACACACACAGGGTAATCACTCTGGATTTGTCGGTCTCCCAGATTCTGCCCTAACAGGAGTAATCTTCCATTACGTGCAACTTCTTGTTACTGCTAATTCATTTTATGCCCCTTGTGTCTCAGCTTAGAGAGCTCTTCCTCTATCGCTCAAACTATACTGGAGTTTTGGGTGAAAGAAAGGCATTCACGTCACACTCTTTCCAGCTTCTCTTGCTATGGAAGTCTTTCTCCAGGTGAACCTAGTCGTAGCACACGGGAAACCTCTGTCGGTGTCTGGTCCTTACTCCATCTCTATCCTCTGAAGACAGAAAGGATGGGTCCCTCTCTCTGGTAGTGCCAATTCATAATCTGGTAGCTCCTCCCTGTCGGGCAGTGAACACTCCCTACCTGCACAATTAGGCGGAACTACCCTGACTTAGGCTTGGAACTGCCTCCAGGAGAGCTACCCTTCCTTCTGACCAGCTCGCTTGTAGAGCTCCAGACTGATCTCACACAGCAGATTCCATGTGAGCATTGTCCAATTAGGTCCAATTCCCAAGTGGCTCTTTCTGCTGTGTTGCTGCCATGTGATCCTATCAACACCACTGGTGTCTCTACTGAGCCAAATTAAGTTCTGGTTTTCTATGTATGGTTTATTTATATATACAGTATCTCACAAGCAACAAGCACAAAGAACTGAAGGATACACCCTGGACACGATGCCACATTCACACCAGAGCCGATCCCAGAAGCGGATTGACCTACCAGCATGTTAAAAGAAAGCAAGGGATATGCCTGCATGTCTCTGCACTGTGGCAGGAAACTAGAGCTCCTGGAGGAAACCTCGGCCAACACAGAGATAACCTACAAACTCCACGCAGATAACACTCTAGGAGTTGAACCCAGCATTGCAAGGCAGTAATGTTAACCACTGCACCACTATGCTGCCCAAGTGTAATAGTAATTATGTGACAATTGCAAAAGACAATACGTGTATTTTATTTTCTCCTCATTTAAATAAAATAAAGAGACTGAGATTCCGCTCCTTCTTACAATTACAGCAACTGTGTATGGTGTTAGGGGCAATGAGAACTGGAAACTGCTATTTGCACAATCGTCACTCCATTTTTGCAAATTGTTCGTGACAGTTCCATTTTACATATGGAAATGAAGATGATACCTTACACTCTTGTTTTCCTTAGCCAGATTCTCCTCAGCATTTTATTTTAGAACTGTCATTTTCAAAATACTATTATATGTTCAACTTGTTGAGGCTGGTTGTGAATTTTCTGATCACCTGCCTGTACCACAATTAATTCTCACATTTTTAAATTTAAGGAGGTGTAGCACGTAGCAAGGCACATTATTAACCATGGAATGAAATATTATTAAAGATTTCTAATAGCCTTTCTGTTGCCTTGACCAAGCAATAACCTAGGAGTGTGGGCCTCTCTGTGAAGCACTAAAAGTAAAAATGCAGCTTAAAAGCCTCTCTGACAAGCAATATATCCTAAGTGTGTAACACAGACCAGGACACTGGGAATTGAGTCCATTCTCAACATCACTAAAGATAAATGGTCCAGTTGAATGGCTTTCTGGCAAACATGAAGGCTGATCCTCTTTACTAGGACCACGGGTCAGAGGTCACAGTCAATCACCCCAAAGGATGGCCAACCAATGAGGAAGCTGAAGGGTGGAGAAAATCACCACGCCTTATGATGTCATGACCAATCACCACCTGTCACTTCCCGTTATAAAAGCCACAGCACAGCTCACTTTTTTCACAGTATCTGCTCTCTCCATCATATATATTCCATAATAGGGCTCTACTTGGGATGAACTGAGTTCCTACCACATATCTGAATTGCCTTCCGGTCAGAGGCCAGGTGATTGAGGTCAGTCAGAGGTCAGAGGTCAGAGATGTCAGCCGCTGGGCACAGACTGTTTTAAAACCCAAGTTCAGAACAGTGCTAACTTCCTGAGGAGGTGTCTTCAGCCACCAGCTATGTAACACCTTCTCTGGCACAGAGATGGCCACAGAGTCTTCCCTTGGAAGTTCAAAACTTTTCAAGAAATGCTTGGCCAGCAATCTTGGTTTGAGCATAAAGCTGTGAGATTGATATTATAATCTTGAGATCTTGACTACATCCTACAACATTGTGGTAAGATTGATAAGATATGTCATTGACTCTGAACAGTCTGGCTAAGTGCCATGGGGCTTGCTTGTAGTGAGGGGTGTTACAGAACACCATGTCTCTCCGTGCAGAACAACAGATGCTGATGAGAGACAAAAGTCAAAATAATAGGTGGTGCTCACTTACATAATATAGCTATAATATAAAAAATACAAAACATAGGTTTAAAATAAAAAAATATTTTGTATTATTTCCCCCTATGAGACCCATGCTGAGTATCCCCAAAAATAGAACAAGTAATAGGTTTAGCCCATGCTGAAAAGAGATGAACGAAAACACAACATTTTGGCCGTGGAGCCTTCTTCAGGTGTGTCCCAAAATCCCCCAAAACAGTATGGCCACAGAGATGTCCAACTGTGATGAAAGAGAGGTGACCAGATTCTCCTGTGGCTTATATAAACAGTTCAGTGAAACGTCACATTCATACATGGCTTCTGACTAAGAATCAGAAACATGGCTCTAGGTGAAGTGGGGGTTCTGCTCCTGGTTCTGTGGCAGACATGCTGTGGAGATAACAGCTGACAAACTCCTCAGATACGTTTTCTCCTCCTGCCATATTTTTAGCTGATTGCTGGATTCGGTTTCCGCACTATCTTTGAAACACGTTGACACCATGTTAATCAGTAACCTCGGCATATCTTGCACCTTAGCTTTCATTAATAAACCATTGGCCAGCTATCCCCTTTCAGTGTCTATCCATTCTAATTAACCTCCTGTTTGTGGCACAACTGTCTGCAGACTGAGGCTTTCTCTGGCTTGTACTTGTATTTATACCTAGCAATCATGTACTTATCATGTGACTGTAATGGTCTGCTTGAACCTCAGGTTTAATTATGTGATGCACTGGTTTTTAAATGTAAAAACTTATGTGTGCATAGATGCCCATACATACAGTACAGACATGTATGGACATGATCTTTCAACACGTGTCTGATTTCATGTAAGTTATTACCTGTTGCAATTCAGGGAAGATTTTAGTGGTAGTTAATTTATTCAAAATTTGCAGATCCAGAATTTCTAGTTTGAACAGTGCTACCAGTGGATATTAGCTACCTTTTGGCAAAATCACAACCTTCCCTAAATTCTGTCCCTGAAAACTCACTTTCTTAAGAAGTATGCATAATACCCATTAACCTTTTGTTACCTTTATACGCATTATGCTAAATTACATGAAGTACAGAGGAATTACACATGTTTATATCCACAACCTGTTTCAGAAAGTGACTCTGGCCATGCAAGGAGAAGCATTACATTCCTCCTTAACTTTCTCTGAACCTGTAAACTCCATAATTTGGTCATCATACACTACTGACCACATCTAGGGCAACAGGACTATTCTCACAAGAAGGATACCTACCTAGTTTGAAACAATGTTTGAAGAAGACCAGACAGTATTGCGCCCATGTTTCACCATGCAGACCATAACACAATATGGGTGAATAAAGTACTTGCTATAACCTATGAGGTGCAATTCTCAATTCTGAAGGTTGTGATCGAAACTATATTACCACTAGAGTAATACCTGCCAGTTTTGAGGTTAATTCTTGAACATGCGTAATTTGGGTAAGAAGCCATATGGCAAGAAGGTGATGAACAGTTTTATCATTCATAATGGACAGGTTCCAGTTATAAATAGTTTACACTGTATCATAATACACATCTTTTCTGTAACTGTAACCAGTCAGGATTATTGACTTGTCCCCTCTCACCAGTGCAGCCCAATTGATTAGCACTACTATTTGTGTGAAGAGAAATACCATCAAGAATAACACATTAATGATATACATTTACATTTAGGCATAAACACTTGCCATAGTGCCTAATTAGTTATGACATTAGTCTCTGCATAATACATACATTCAGGGATTCAGCATTTAATTACATAAGGACATCAGCTTTCAGATGTTATCAGAGATAGCAGTGCATTTAGTAATCAAACACTTGAAAAATGTACTTTCTTTCCCAGTTGCAACAATTTTATACAAAGGGTTTGCGTCTAGCCTCTGTAGAACTTTGTAAGCCTTCGAAATCTGGGTTCATTTGTTTTCTCTTAATCTGCTTTTGTAGCCAGTTGGAATGTGTTTTAATCACACGTAACACCTTATTTTCCAGACACACAAGCCAACGTCCCAGAACTTTATCAGTCTATCAGGAATTTTGTATCCACTGATAAAAGGTGCAGTTTGCTCCCTGCCTCAAAAAGTCAGCTTTGAACAAACAGATGGTCATGGTGTCTTTTATACTTGTCTGGGTGACAGGAAGAGAAAGGAAAAACTTCTTTATCTTTTTTGTTGATTTAATTACCACAGTGTGTGATTAAGATATGAAAGGTACACATTCCATAAGTACATATCTACTGTACATAAATACTTTGAATTCTTTTCAATCCATTTTGTCTCTGACCTGTAAATTTATGGTTCACAATTTAAAAATTAAAATATGTGGAGGCATACTGTATTTGTTTCATTTAAAACATACAGCCTATCATTCCATGGTCAATCCCAGCCTCATCTGCTTCTTTAGAGCACTATCACAGTATAAATTTGATTGATCCAAGTCTATAATACAGCCTTTAAATTTTGCAATGCAGGAAGACAGCCTACCTTCAGTTGTGCTGTTGGTCAAACATTTCAATACCAATGTATTAAAATGTATTCCTCTGTAAATGCTATTATAATTAAGAATTTTAATTAAAAAAAATACAGACATGGACTTGACCAGACAAACCTTCCTAATTCTCTTCAAAAATAAAAATGAATGTGTTTAGCTCCTTGAGTATCCTAACCTCTATGATTATTCTCTAACTCTCCCCAGTAAGAGGGAGGTGATAGTGGACAACTCGGTTGTTATGGTGTGTACAAGCCATAGAAAAAGGTAGGTTGACAATTCCAATTTAAGGATTTAATTTGTAAACGTAGGAGCTGAATGTCTAAATCAATACAAATTCAAAGCAAAAGACCTCGCTCCATTCTGAAATGTTTATACCTCAATGCTGGAAACACATGGAATAAATTACAGGAACTTGAGGCTACTACACCGATTGGAAACTTTGACATTATATGAGTGACCGAAACATGCTTAGGTGAGGAGAATGAAGAAAAATCTGAAATTAACGAGCACCTGATTTTTTGACAAGGCTGGACAGAGTTATTGTGGGGCAACATACCAAAAAATAACTTGGGAGTACTAAAGAACTGAAAAAAAAAGAGAATACAGGCACTTTGGAACCCATGTTTGTTCAAATGGAAAATAGAAATTCAAAGGTGTTTTCAATACGTCAACGCTGTAGACCCCCAAAGGCAGATAGAGGTGCTAGTAGCATATTGTATTATAATATGAGTAAGTACAAAGAAAAGGTAATGTACAGTATACTGCTAGATTTCAACTTTCCACACATTCATTGAGATGTTATGATAAGGGACAGAGAAGCTGAAACTGAGATGTCTGAAATGGTTAATTATTCCTTCTTAACACAGTTTATAAAAGCACTAACTAGGCAATATGCTTTTATTGACAATCTTTTCAAACAAACAGGATATAATTAAGGGAATAGATGCGATAGAACCACTGGGAAATTGTGACCATAATATGGTATCTTTTGATGTGTACTTTAAAAACTCGAAAAACGTGAGTCTAAAATTAGGGTTTGTAATTTTAGAAAAACAGAAAATGAAGGAATGAGACCGAGGTTACAAGCAGTGAACTGGGAACAGATGGATCCAGACTCAATAGAAAAAGGATAGCTGTACTTCAAAAACAACGTTAAAGGCTCCAAACAAATTTAATTCCTAAAACAGTTAAGTTTAAGTTCAGGAAAATATGGCCTAAATGGTTTAATGGAGATATTGAGAAATATATCATAAAGCACTTTACGAATGACATTAAATTGTGACTCAGAGATAGAAGATATACAAGAATATATACTTCAGACCTACAGGTGCAGCCGAAATAAATACCACATTTGCCAAGAGACAAATAGAAAAGAATATTGCAAGCAAAAATAATGTGAAACATCTTTTTAATACTATGACGGTAAAAGAACAGTAAAAGTTGGAACAGTCTACAACTGGGGATTAGTAATAGTTCTAGGACTTAAAAATAATGATAAAGATACAGTTAATATACTACATAAACACTTCACACAGGAGTTTACAATAGAAGATTGGATTCGGATTGCTGCCTTGGTGGTTCAATTCCTGAGGTGCTATCTGCACGGAGTTTGTACATTCTCCCTGTGTTTGCTCTGGTTTCCTCTTATAGTGCAAAGCCATACTGCTAGGTTAACTGGTTTCTGGGAGAATTGCCCCTGGTGTGAGTGTTTGTGTGTCCCTGTCTGTGTGTGCCCTGACTGGCGTTCTGTCCAGAGTGTATCCTGCCACGCACCCACTGCTTGCTGGGACAGGCTCAGGCTATCCCATGAGACTGTAGTGGATGCAGAGGTTAGAAAAAGGAAAATAGTGAGGTTCTAGAAGGGATATGATGGCAAAAAAAAACAAAAATCACCCGGGACTGATGGTATTTTCCCAGTCATAATTACGGTAATGAGGCATGTTATTCACAGACCCCTAGCTAAAATATTACATATTTTACTTAGAACTTAGAATGGAGCATTACCCACAGACTGGAAAACTGCAAATATAGAATGAGTCAACAAAAAGATGGACAGAACTGAATCAGGAAACTACAGACCAATCACTCTTCTGTAAATTTATGGAAATGCTCATGCGAGCTCAATTAGAGCACTGATTAGACAAAGGTCATTATAAAAGAAAACCAACACAGGTTTAGAAGGGTGCTTTTTAACTTGCTAGAATTATTCCGACAAACAAGAAGGACATTAGATAACACTAAAGCACATGTTTTTTTTATTCTTGAATTAATAGCCATTAGAATCCAATAATGTATGCAAACTGACTGTGAATTAGTTAACAAACAGGAAACAGCATACTATCTCACGGATCGTAACATCTAAGGGGTAGCTGTGACTAGTGGTGTACTGCACTATTAGTAAATCAACTGTATTTTGCTCTTCCTGATCTATATCACTGATCTGGATTCTGGTGTAGCTAGCAAACCAATCAAATCAGTATCATGCTGAAATAAGGGAGGTGGCAGACACTAGAAACGGCAGCATCCAAATTACTTCACGCATTGGGCTGACACTTGGCAAAATAAATTCCACCTTGGGAAGTGTCAAGTGACCCACGCTATTAGCAGGAACATACAGTAAGATACACACATCACCAGCAGCCATATCACCCTGCAACTCCCAACTGGCAGCCCACTGAAGCTCAGCAGGTGTGAGCCTGGTCAGTACCTGGATGGGAGACCTCCTGGGAACAACTAAGGTTGCTGCTGGAAGAGGTGTTAGTGAGGCCAGCAGGGGCGCTCACCCTGCGGCTCATGTGGGTCCTAATGCCCCAGTATGGTGACAGGCGCCGTCCTTCGGATGAGATGTAAAACCGAGGTCCTGACTCTCTGTGGTCATAAAAAATCCCAGGGCGTTTCTCGAAAAGAGTAGGGGTGTAACCTGGCCAAATCTCCCATTGGCCCTTACCAATCATGGCCTCCTAATAATCCCCCTCTATGAACTGGCTACATTACTCTGCTCTCCACCCCACTGATAGCTGATATGTGGTGAGCATTCTGGCGCACTATGGCTGCCGTCGCATCATCCAGGTGGGACTGCACATTGGTGGTGGTGAAGGGGAGTCCCCATTACCTGTAAAGCGCTTTGAGTGGAGTGTCCAGAAAAAGCGCTATATAAGTGTAAGCTATTATTATTATTATTATTATTATTATTACATCCAAGCTGCAGGTTCCATGTTTCCAAGCACCTAAGGATCTGGCCATTTCTGTGGATTCTTCTTCTGTATATCCTCAAGACAATGTGGTGAAGCAATAAAAGAGCAAATGGAATGCTTGGGTACTTTGCAGAATGTACCAAATTTAAATCCAGGGAAATTAGACTTAAATTTTACAATGCACTAGTAAAATCTCATCTAGAATACTTTGGTCAGGCTGGGTCACCATATGACAGAAAAGATATTATAGCCACAGAAAGCGTTCAAGGAAGGGCAACACAATTATTCTTCGTCTCAAGAGGACAGCCATATATGCACAGGCTGAGGGAGCTAAAACAAAGGGGATTGAGATTGGGATTAGATTCAGGTATATGAAAGCCCAATGGGTACAGACTGGTTCAACATACAGGTAGGCCACTGTTTCCACACTCAGCAGTGAAACAAGGACATGGGGACACAGTTCAAAACTTCAGGGAAAATCATTTAGGACAGAGAACATGAAAGACTTCTCTTATCAGTTTCTGGAACAGGCTTCCCTGCCAGATTAATGAGGCCCAAACTCTGGCCACCTGTTAGAAATTGCTGAATGAAATTTTAGACATATTTAAATGCTAAACTATCAAACAAGCAAGATGGGCTTAATGGCTGCCTCTCACTTGCAGATAAAGAAGAAGAAATTCATGGCAGTACTGTATATCAGAACAATTGGCTAAAGCTGAGGTCTTTAAATTTCAGCTGTTCATCAGCTCAGAGACAAACTTAGGATTCCATATATAAAGCTATTTCATATCGAGCCTATCAGTATTACAATACAACATGTGTTTAGTTGTTAAATACTGTCTGTTTTGTTAAATTGCTTTGTGTTAATTCTTAATTAAACAGAAGACTGGGCTTTTTCAGCGGTTGGAATACTCCACTGTAATCTCCACAACCATATTAAAAATGCAGCCTCTGTTAACCTTTTTAAATCTTGCGTCAGAACTGGTTTTTGAATGCTTTCAACTCTTAATCTATTTATTTCTTTTAATGTTACATTCATGGTTTTACAGTATTTTGTTGCTGACTGTACTTTTTTTATAAGCATAATACGTCAAGTGTCTTGAGCATGCCCTGGATTGAAAAGCACTATATAAGAACAGGATTAACTGAATGATATTTAGCATATGCTTGTTCTGTTTTTCTTTGAAAAAATCTTTTCTTTGTGTTACCCATTACTGGATCAAAGTACAGAACCTTGTAACCTATAGTTAGTATACTCCATTTTACAGGCCCCATAACAATTTAATATGTTAACATTTCCAAGATAAGTTTACACTAACTTAAGCATTCTTCGATTTTTGCAGCTCCGCTTTTACGATGTGCTGATTGAACTTACTAGGGTAAAGATGGATGCTTTTCAAATTATTTTTACCTTTTACACTGCACATCCGATACAAATCCACAGTACAAAATTATGCCAAATATAAAATGCAGATACATAACTAAGATTGAAACCTATAAACATTTAATTTGAGGTTTTTCAAACCTTTAAATGAATTAAAAACCAAGAAATCTCCCACTAAATCTGTATACTGCAATTCGGGAATGACTCAGTTACAATCTATGTGTCTAGCACAAAGATAAGAACAACATACATGGTATGAACGTGAAAATATTCTGAGTTGGGAAATAAAAATGTTCTCTAATCTCTAAGAGATGTAGCAATTGTATTTGCTTACTATATGCTGGCTTACCAGACTCACATTTAAGTAAAATAATATGTCAACATACGAAAATTTTTTTATCTCAAATAATTAGCATGGTAAAGGGAAATCACATCGTGAGTCATATTAACAAAAAAGGAATCCAAAACTATTTACAAACTTGATCTTTTGCACAATTCTAAACTTCCTAAATCCTCAGTCTTTTTAACGTAAATCAATTTAGAATGATGGCTTTGTTCTTGCGAGCTTTGAAAAGTTTAAGTTCACGGCAAAGGCCACCTGCAGGAAAACGTTTCATTATCCTTTCAACAGGCATGAAAAAGGCTGCTCTGCAGAACCCCCGCTCTGCAGCATTTGCCACGGTTTTTGGAAGAAGCAACAGGGCCCTCTGTGCTGTGGAAGGCTGCCTTTCTTTGAGGTGTAATGACAATAAAGAGGCCACTAGAGGCCGTCTGGGAAATCACCTCAAAGACCAACATCTGAACCGCTCACCTGTTGGGGATAATTGATTTTGTTTGGCGAAATCTCAGGGGTTTTATCTGGATGCAGAGGGCGGCGTTTGAGAGCTGAGGAGATCTGTGCCAGGAAAGAACTCTCAAATGGGTTTTATGTGCATACAGAGACAATATATATTGTTGTTGGAGAGTTGAGGGGATCTACACTAAGAATGAGCTAAGTCTTAATTTTTTTTTTTTACTTTGCACACATCCTACGTTTTGATTTCAAATATGGTGCATATGTTGCCTTTAATTTGCAACAAATGTTACTGTGCCCTTAAATCTTAACAATTAACAATGAAATAGGTCAATTAATGTTTAAAAAGCATACACAAAATATAATCATGCAACACGTAACGTACTGTAACAATCATGTAAAAATACGAGAAATGTAATGATTTAAGAATAATCATGATGGAGCTGAGGAATGTTTAAATGTATTTTACATATCTATAATTACATAAATAAATATTAATCTATAATTACGTTAAATAGTGCATTATTAAATGTGATAAATGCCTTAATAAAGCCAGAAACATTCTGGGTTTTAAATGATCAACGGTTTCCAAAGTAAATCATTTGTGAACATCTCTTGAGCCCCAATACCAAAGGCAAGGGTTTTCCCATTGTCTCGCCATTTTGAATATAATAATATAAGACACCCGAAGAAGGCTCCACAGCCGAAACGTTGCGTTTCTTTCCTTCTCTTTTCTGCCTGGAATAAAACTTGTTCCTTTGCAGCCTACGACTGCTGATGCAGCTACCTACTTGAACTACTAAGGCCAATGAAATTATTAAACTGATTCATCCTTCGAATGAAAAAAATGTCTTGCCTGCAGGTACATTACCCTGCAACTCACAGCAGGCAGCTCACTGAAGCTCAGCAGGTGTGAGCCTGGCCAGTACCTGGATAGGAAAAACCTCCTGGGAAAAACTAAGGTTGCTGCTAGAAGAGGTGTTAGCGAGACCAGTAGGGGGCGCTCACCCTGCAGTCTGTGTGGGTCCTAGTGCCCCAGTATAGTGATGGGGACAAAAAGGTGCCGTCCTTTGTCTGAGATGTACAACTGAAGCCCTGAATCTCAGTGGTCATGAAAAATCCCAGGGTGTCTCTCGAAAAGAGTAGGGGTGTTACCCTAGTGTCCTGGCCAAATTTCCCCCTGGCCTTTACCAATCATGGCCTCCTAATAATTCCTATCTATGAACTGGCTTCATCACTCTGTTCTCCTCCCCAATGACAGCTGGTGTGTGGAGAGCATTCTGGCGCACTTTGGCTCACCAGCTGGGGGCTACATATTGGTGGTGGTGGAGGGGAGTCCCCATTACCTGTAAAGCATTTTGAGTTGAGTGTCCAAAAAGGCAAAATATAAGTGTAAGGATCTTTTTCTTTACACATATAAAATGGCTTTAAATTTAGTTTAGGGTTACCTGGAGAGCAAGTAGAATTGTCTCTATATAGTGGGCCAAAGTCTTACGCATAGACATGACAAATACTGTATTACTGCTTTTCAGGACACCTAATTTACATGTATAATTTCTGCATTGATTACTGATATATTAATCTCAGTAATTTATCAATATTTGTAATATCGCACGTACTTAAATTCCTTAGGCATTTCTTAAAGTATAAACATTAATTCAATGCTTCTGTAAATAGTGGCACTACTGTCATAAAGACAGTAATAGAGCTTTTCCACAGAGCTATGACTAAAGAATCCGTATCCCCTTAGAATGTTAGAAGTCTTATTTTTTTACAAAAGTGGCATGACTGACTTTTAATGATCTCCTCTAATTATTACATCAAAATTACTCAATATTATTGAGATTCAGCAAATGTCTGGGAGTAATGGTGTATTCAAGACCACTTCTTAGTTGCTTGGCTTTCACAGTTCAGTTCAGTTTATTAGTCATAAGCACAAGTGCAATTAAGCGCTTATTTGCATGTATGCTCCCATACAAAAAAAAAATTAAGGAAACACCAAAATATACACACATAACAGCAGCGGAAACAACAAGTAAATGAAGAAACAACTTAATACAAGTCAGCACAAGCAGTGTGAGAAGGGAAAAAAGAGCTCAGTGTGAGCCAGTGGCAGGGGTAGAGTTTGGTAATCCAACAGCTTGTGGGAAGAAACTGGCTCTGAATCTGGAGGTTCGTGTCTTTCTGCTCCAATAACGCTTACCAGTGGGACCAGACAGTTGTAAAAATGTCCACAATAGAGGGGTGCTGGACTCCAATGTGTGTTGTTTCTTTATTAGCCCTATACAATTTCTTGCATTACGAATTTGTCTTTTTCGCATATCCCAGCTTTTCTCCATGGAGACACAGACACACAGACAGGGAGAGAAGCTTGGGGTCAGAGCGCAGGCTCAGCCATTGTACGGTGCCCCTGGAGCAGTTAGGGTTAAGGGCCTTGCTCAGGGGCCCAATGGAGTAGGATTCCTCTGCCGGCCGCAGGATTTGAACCAGCAACCTTCCAGTCACAGACGCAGGTCCTTAGCCACAGAGCCACCGCTCCATAATGGACTGGGCTGACCTGACCAACCCCTGTAACGCTTTTCTGTCTGCTCAGACTCTCAATAGTGCACCTACAAATGTGGCATGACTGACTTTTAATGCTCTCCTCTAATTAGTACATCAAAATTACTCAATATTATTGTATTACGGTAGGGTAGTAAGAACCGTTGAAGATAAACCACATTTTTTCAGCTGTCTGAGGAAGAAAAGGTGCTGTTGTGCCTTCTTTGTGGCTCCAGTTACACGCTGGGACCATGTTAAATCATTAATACCCAGGAACTTGAAGCTGCTCACCATCTCTACAGCCACCCCATTGATGTGAACGGGAGTGAGGTCCCCACCCTGCTCTCTAAAAACGGCAATCAGCTCTTGCAGATGTTGAGGGAGGGATTATTGCCAAAGCACCACGCCACCAGGTTCCTAACCTCATCACTGTAGGCTTTCTCTTTGTTACCGGTGATTCGGCCAGTGATGGTGGTGTCATCAGCATTTTTGTAGATGGAGTTGGAGTTGTGTTTGGCCACACTACCGTGGATGAACAAGGAGAACAGCAGGGAGGAAAGCACGCAACCCCGAGGGGCACCTATATTGATGGTCAGTGTGGAAGAAAGCTTTCCCACAACCCTCACAGGTCTGCCAGTCAGGAAATCCAGAAGAGAAGTGCTGATACCCAGGTCATTAAGCTTGCTGATAAGTCTGGAATGGAACTAGAGTGTTAAAGGTGGAGCTGTAATCAGGGCTCCAACACAATGGAAATCAAAAAGATTAAATAGTTCTGAGCTAGAGGAAGAAAGATGTGCAGGACGTTTTACAATCAACTTTTCGCATTTTCCTACAGTAAAATCTGTAGATTACTGAATCTTTGCCACAAAAGCATCTACAGACACAAACATTTTTACTGATGTGTCTTATTGTGTTGATATTGTACCTTGCGACTTGCAATCCATCTGAATTTGCCAAAGAGCTGGACAGGAACTCACCAGAGGAAACTACATCAGTGTGATGTTCTTTGGCTTAGTCTAAGCACCTTACAAAACATATTATATTAGAAATATCTTCTTAGCAGGCATTCATGATTCCAGACCGAGAGACACTAGTTCAAACAATGAAAAAACCTTTACTCAGCGCTTTTCCAACTACTGCAGGCCAGCACATCTGGTCATTGCTTGTGCTAAACTGACAAGGTCTCTGTGAAAATCATACTCATTTGCTTTTCTACCATTTGTTATTGCTTTTGGTTTTCATCTCGTTATTTCTTCTAGGTGCATAACATTTCATACGTTTTTTTTGCAAATCATTTTTCTCCAGATAAATTTATGCCCATATGATCGATTTAACACAAATGTCATTTTTTGGCATAGTTTTCATCCTTTTTTAAATACTTACCATCATGCTTCAGGTTTCATAGTAAATCTTATGTGAGTTTTATGTCAAAAATGTTTTGATCAGAACAGGTCGCATACAAGCCACAGAAAAAAAGGGAGTTAGGTAGTTTTGTTGGTTAGTGTAGAAAGACTTTTTTTCACACTGTATTTGCACCAGCCAAACAGTTTTTGTACAGGTCTAGATTGCGGAATAAAGCAGTATATTCTAAAGAGAGGTGGCATGTCTTGAATAATCAGCTTAAACTCATCCATATCTCCAGATCTTACAGTGTGAAAACTCTATCCTGTTTTTTTTCACAAAACTTTCAGCTTACAAGTACTGTACTTCATGTGACCCTGATTTACACTGTAGTTAACAAGGGAAATCTAGAATCAACTCTGAACCAACATACTGTAATTAAGGAAACCTGAAAACCACCCCCATCCTCCACATCTCTGACAAACAATAGAAAACATTTGATGATTACTAAACTAAACACTTCATAGTAGCCCCTGGTACAAAAGCAGTAACTGGGCCCTAGAAGAAACTAAAAATTTACCAAGTGGTGAATATCATTTTGCAATGGTTGTCTAGGAAGAGGAAAGGGACCAAAAATTAGTTACTGCATTCCATTTCCTATTGAGAGCTTTTGATTTAGGAAGCTTACAAACCTCTTGTTGCTAACCAGCGCAGTTTCAGGATTGCCCAACAAACTAAGTACAGTTGGACATACAAAGGGTTTCTTCTCCACTGCCCAAAACAGGACAGTAGGGACAAGCAATAATGCCTTAAGATCTACTCTACTTGAAAAGTGATGGCAAGAACTTCTGAACTGGAGGAACATCCCATAGTTTGTGTCGGTCTGCATTCAGACAAGGAGACCTGCAACAAATGTGACTTGTGGTGGTAGGGGTATCTTAATAGATCTAGGATTCCCTAGAAAAGCTTAAAAAGTGACCCCTGCACACTACTTCACTGAAGCAAAAGGGGCTCGTGGCTATAGGTACTGGGGAACGATCTTGAAGAGTGTAGCCTAATGTCACACTACATGATTCGACACGACTTCTAGTTGGAGAGCATGTCAAATTTAACGACTGCGATTGCTGAATCTCGCTGCCCTTTCTGTCCTAGAGGGTGTCAAAATATACGACTAGGAATCGCAGAGGGTGACTAATTACACGATTCCCTCACGACTTTTCATCACGGCTCCAAATCTTGTATTGCGCCGCAAATGTACCGCGAGGTCGCCTCAATTTGGAAGCCAATCAACGTTGAGCACACTGGAAGAGGAAGAGGGGAACCGCGCGAAAGTAAAGAAACGACAAACACGAAACGTCGAACAGACATCTGTGCTGGCTCCAAAGTTCAGCAAGCCTCTCCTCCACTGGTACAGTTTGTGGGCATTGTATGCACTGTACTTCCGGATGAGCGCTCACTGGCTGTTGACCGTCGCAGAGCCCACCTCTACGACTTTGCGACTCGCTACGAGAAAATCAAACCAGTTTGATACTGTCGTACCGAGCCGCAGAGAGTCGTAGGGGCTGTTGAGAGCACTATGACCGAGTCGCGGGGGGTGTCACACTACACAACCGACGGTAACGGGCGCACGCTGCGACTCTCTACAACTCGCTGTGATTTTCTTCCGATTCCGTCAATGAAGATTACGACTGAAAATCCTAGGAAAAGCCGTGAAGTGTGACGTCAGCATAAATGAACCAAGTTACTGTTTACACAGTTGTGACGCTAAGGGATTCGGTGGGGGTGTGGGCCTGTAATCCTGTATCACAGGATCCACCAATTAGGCTCCTTCAAAAAGCAAAAGAAAGAAAAAATAAAACCAGAAACCCAACTAAGGCATATTTAGTAATGGCCAGCTATAATTACATGTGTGGCTAACAGAGTAATATGACTATTTTTTCATTGTGATTGACAGCTTAGCATGAAATGAGACTGCTGTTCCTACACTGCCAAAACACAATTCATTAATATGAGTTGAAAGATGGTTGACTTATGCAATATTATAATGGTCCTAGCCTTGGAGTGTATTTCTACTGTGTTTGAAGGTGAAAAGGTATGTAGAGAAACATCTGGTTAATGACAAGGAACACTGGCCAATAAATCAATTAGATTTTAATTAGAAACTGTGATGGATTAACAGTTACAACACTTCATATTTGCTACTTATTTGCGGTCACCTTGAATCGCTTTAATCACATCTTTTGGAGATTATAACCAATTTGAATTAAGATTTGGTAAAAGACGAGCTTTGTAAATTGGATTTTCACACCCACACTAAACTGTATGAGCAAAAGTCTTGCTTGGTATAGCAATAGGAAACTGCCAGTGGAGGCTTTGAATAAATTGCTGATGGATGTATTGTAACACTTGTCCCTTTATAACCCCTCACACTGCTTTTCATTTCAAGGCTGTTTATAAATTAATAAGATGAAAAACGTGTTATTACAAAAGTTAAAACACTGTAGGTGGTACAGTATACAGTCCCATATTTTTCAATTATGATTTTTGATTAAAGTATGTGTTTAATGTTGCTTAAAAATAAGCAAATACCTTCAAATCCAATTACATTACTGCTTTACTAGGAATTCAGAAACTAAATGCAAATATTTGCATTTAACAAGTGCTAGGCTAGAAAATATACATTCTTATAATATAAATATATACATTTCTTGATATATAGTAATCATAATTACCCAATTTCCAGTCCAATTTATACAGGAAACCTTTTAATTCCATAAATACTTAAATCCACTGTAAATTTTGTGTATTCATGCTGTGAGGCTATCTATAGAAGGGCGAGGATTAATAGTAAAGTTGTGACGATCCCCCACCAATGAAACACTTGCCTATCTGTTGCCTCCTGTTTTTTTCGGTTTCAAAATGGAACCTAAGTTGAAGGAGAAAAAAAAAAACCCAACAACATAACAGTCCTTTCTGGTCTGAGACGTTTCATTCTCACTTGCATGCTCTCCATCACTCATAATCCTCTCACATGATAAAAAAAAAAGCCCACAGAAAAATAAATAACTAAATCATATAAATATATGAACGCACTTAAAAATAAATTAGAAGTCCGAAAAGGTCAGCTCTGTGCTGCCATCCCAGTGCAGTTATAATTAACCCCAGGTCAATATTGACCTTCAGTGGGTGGGGGCTGCGAGATGTTTGCTGTTGACCATAGTGGGATCACAACGACTACCCTTGTAGGGAATGCCTGTGCAGAGTAACCATACTCTCTGTGAATCTCTCCCTGCGTGCCTCTGTATCCCATTCTGAACCGTTTCCTTTTTATCCTGCAAGAGCTGTTACTTTGTTCCCGCTGAGCCATGCTGTACATTTCTTTGTAAATCGGTTGATCCAAATCACCTTGCTGTGAAATTCAAGATCACCTGCTGTACTTTTGCCTCACGACTCACACCCAGAGCACGGTGATAAAAATGCAAACACATGAAAAGCGACAAAAACTTCTAAGGAGATTGAAAAAAAAGGGTAGCACACGTCCAGTCGTTAGTCGGTGTATTAATGACGTTTCTCTTCAGTTTCGCTGTTGTAGAAATTGTGAGGAATCTTTATACAGTAGTGTGGATGTCACGATTACCTTCTGAAAGATGTGAGGGAGAAATGAATACAAAAAAATAGTAAAATTTGGAAAAAATACAAATTAAGGGAGGTACGTGAAAACTTTGCTTAGTTTTGGAAAACATTACAAACAAGCATTGCTGCTCTGGTCAGAGGAACAGTACCACCATAGACTCCATTTTTGGCCTCTGGTTTACATTTCATTGTAAATTACGAAGAACTCTGTTGGGCTGAATTTGTCAATGCCTTGGAAACTTTGAATGCTTGAATCGGGTCAATTTTTCTTTTTACAAGAAGAAAAAAAGTCCATTACCTTCAGCCTATCAGTGTTACTTTAAGACAGGGTCATGAAAAGCTTATAGCCCTAAAAGTATCAGGGAAGGAAAAGCCACAGAGCTTTTTGTCTGTGAAGACCTGGGCAAGAGTAGGACAGAGGAACAGAAGACATGCTTTCCTTGTCCGATTACACCATGATTCCAGCTGAGACGACAGAGATGACAGCTGTGAGCAAAGACCCTTCATCGGTTAAGGAGTGGCGTGGCCTTCCTCCTGATTGCAGAGGTTGCTAGGAGACAGAAGGGAAATTGACAGGGTAACCTAGCAGTGGAGTGAAAGGGATAGACCTTGGTGGTGAATCTCCCATAAGGCTGTGAAGGGCTAACAGTCCCAGAGGACATCTCGTTGTGTACAAGAGCGTAAGGGCTAGACACCACCTGGATCACAGAAAGGTTGAACAGGAAGTGTGCCTTCACCCTGCCAGACCAAGCCTTCTGGGGAATGCACCTTTCTCCACTACAGGTACATCTGACTGAAACCAGGAAGAGAAGCACTGCAGACTTCTGGGTAAAAGCAGAGCTCTGCCCTCTACTAACAGCTGTGTATAAAACGAGCAAGTGATTTGATTAGCTCCACTGTTTCTTGTGGAAGTGTTATCAATTTAATCCATGATCTTTGAGGGACGTCAAGGGGATATACAGTAGTGAACCTTTGATTTAAAAGTCACTCAGTTTAAACAACACAAAAATCGAGCAGAGGGGTAACACTATCATGTGGTTAGGTAATATGTGGTACATGCGGAGATCATGTCATACGTTACTTTCGAATCTCCCAAAAGGAAATGGTGTTACATAAGGAGATTGAAGTTCTGCATTGTTCTGCCTGAATGCTGTCACGTCAGAATGAAATCACAGAAAGGGAGATATAGATGGCTTTTAACTTGATCAATGATGAGTCATACTGTATAGTCAGTATGCTATCAACCAATATACAGTAAGTAAAGTTCTATACCGACTACACATCCCTGCTCAGATCATCACACTTGGACCTCTGCATATATTGCTCTGTTGTACTCAATAATTAGCATAGCATTCTGCACATCTGTGCCACATTCACTGATTTCCATTAAACTGATTCACTCATCATTAAAGAGGCCAACTGAGGTGCTACCCATACCATTCTCACTGAATCAGTTCAGTCTCCAATATATCATTGACAAGAAACTGCTTGGCACTTAATGGGTTAAACCAACTCACCTCTGTCTAATGAAAGAAAAGAGTAAAGAGTGTGCTCTACTTCAATGCTACTGCCACTTAACTTAATATTTATCAGTGCACACACGGCTCCCATCTGTATTAGACTGAGTGATGAGCAGAATGCTCAGTGGCTATACAATAACATCACACGTATACTTAATAGATCTACTTTCGTAGCACATAAAATACTTTTAACTGTCGGGATCTCCCTTTGACGAAATGAGGTTTGCTTTCTAAAAATGTGCACTCTGGAACATAATTTTAAATGATTTACATCATCAAACAATTGCAGTGTAGTTATATTGAAGCATGCGTGAAGATCACAGATAATTAAAAAAAATAAATCTCCCCAGTCCTGATAATAATGAACCTACCCATTACTCACACTGCTTTTTGTGTGTAAAGGTTACACTGGAATTTCAGAATGTGAGATATAGGAACATCAGATTTGTTGTTAGAATACCGTCCTCAATTGACGTGTCTGCAAAGTCACCCGTCAAAAAACCGAAATGTTTCGATTTCAAATTACTTTACTTGAGGAAACACTCATCTAACGTCTGCTGACATCCGCACATTTCCACAAGACACACAATCAGAATTTTACTTCAGAGCTTGATTTGAAGTCCAGAGTGCTAAACATTAGGAAATAGAGTTTCTTCCCCTCTCTCCACCCCCTCCAACAGCTTTTAGACCTCTCCATAAGATTTAAATTTATGTGGTGGTTTGCGTTTCAGAAGTATATGGAGTTAATGATTTTGCATCTTTTGTTGACACAAAATACAGTTGCACTGCAGCAAAGTGAAGAGACTAAATCATATGTAACATTACCTCCACAGACATATTTTCTACCGTGCCCCTGGTCTGTACATCAGATTTGCTTCAGCAAAGTACTCTTACTGACTTCTGCTTTATCAATTTTTAAAAATAAAAGTCCTTCCTTCTTGTAAGTTTAATAGATTTCTTTAGAAATAGGTTACTATTAAGGATTCTTGCTTTTCTATCCTATTAAGGATATTTTTGCTTCAAACATGCAGCACATTTCATTTAGAAACTACAATCCTGCAGCTGGAAATATAACACAAATGTACTTTCTAAGAGTCACA
The DNA here is from genome assembly GCF_040954835.1 of Lepisosteus oculatus. NCBI lineage: Eukaryota > Metazoa > Chordata > Actinopteri > Semionotiformes > Lepisosteidae > Lepisosteus > Lepisosteus oculatus. The sequence goes on from NC_090707.1 coordinate 32,623,379, forward strand.
AATTGCTCTGAAAATGCATTCTAAAAAAAACTTAGGCACTAAAGCATGACCTCTGGTATACAAGACAAGACAGTTAATTAAACAAAATCTGCTCTTTAACCCTGTGAAATCTCACAAGTTTTCCACTCACACATACTTCAGAAAGTACACGCAAGTATGACCAAGTTAAAAAAAATCTCACGGGAATTCCCTACCGCTCAATTCTGAACAGGCTAATCATTTAGATGCTAACATGAGTCTGCAAGAACTCAAGACAGCTTTTCGACCCATGCAAATGCTTAAGACTTCCAGTCTAGATGGCACTGCACTGGAGCTATAGTACGGTTGGCAGTGTGGGATTAAATTGCCATTTAATACTAAATTTCATGGAGATCAACTTTACACATGGCTAAAAAATCAGTTTTAAACTTGCTTCTTCTTAAAGAAAGGTAATGTTTAGAAAGGTGAAGCAATAGGCCAGTGTTATTCTCACTTACAGAGCTGTTTGCAAAGGCTCTCTATAACCTGATAGAATTTTGATTGGTTGGATTAGGTCTACTTGTAGTTGCCTCTGATCAAGACTACAAAATATTCAATTACAGGGTATTCCTGTGAGTCTTTGAATGTATCTTGTCACTTTTCACTGACTCCTGAGCAGAAATCTCTTTTTTTATAACGTGACCAAAATTGTACACCATACTCCAAGCTGACGAGAGCATTTTCCTAGTGTGGTGGCTCTGTGGCTAAGGATCTGCGCCTGTGGCTGGAAGGTTGCAGGTTCGTATCCCACGGCCGGTTGAGCAATCCTACTCCGTTGGGCCCCTGAGCAAGGCCCTTTCACCCCAACTGCTCCAGGGGCGCCGTATAAATGGCGTAACCTGCGTTCTGACCCCAGGCTTCTTTCCCTGTCTGTGTGTCTCCTGGAGAGCAAGTTGGGGTATGTGAAAAGACAAATTCCTAATACACAAAATTGTATATGGCCAATAAAGTGATCTCTCTCTCTCTAGTAATGCATCAGTATCCCTCAATTTTAATTGTACATTTTAACTTTGCCTGGAATGATGCCTACACTAACATACTTAGCCTCTTGAGTTTCCCATTTAATACTGGTGGTATAACAGTCCTAATTTTGATCCTTTATTAAATTAATTTGCAACTTCGGCTTAGACTGGAATCTAGATCACCGATATAGAAGCAAGACTGCAAGGAGCAAGCAACACTGAGGCAGAATCAGACAGATAAGCTAGTATAGATTACTGTAGCTCTCCTCTAATGACACCACCTTAGTTTGAGCATTTAGTCCTAATCAGTACCCTTGGTTTCCTCTCCATTAACCAACTTAAATACAGTAAGTGCACAGCGGATCCAAAGAAGATGCCACCTCGTCTAAACTACATTCCCCAGGAAGCATTGGGGGAATGATCCCAGCTTGAAATCAGGACATGGAGGCTTTGCTCTGCATCTGTTATATTACATGTCAATTATGAAAGATACCAAATTTAGGGAAAACCTGAAGAACACTGTTTCTTACTACTGTGCCTGGCAGACATTTTGATTTTGGCTTTGCCTTTCTTTGCTTCTCACTACTTTTCATCTTCATTACAGCCTTTGATACCAGGAAAGTGTTAGAGGAATACATGGATGGCAACTCACAAGAGTCCTGAGTCAAGAGAGCCCCAGAGAGAATCCAGGTGGGGGCAGCACATTGGTGGTGGTAGAGTGGAGTCCCCATTACCTGCCAAGGAACTTTGAGGGGAGTGTCCAGAAAAGCACTTTACAATTGTAAGGAATTATTATTCATTAAGGACTTGGATATCAACACAACCATCCATCTATCTTCTAACTGCTTTACCCAAATCGGAGTTGTGGGGGAGATGTATTGGATGCAAGGTGGGATACAGCCTGGAGGGGAGACAGATCATCAACAGGGCACACACAGAAATGGGCACTCTTACACCATGGCCAATTTATGCAGAAGCCAACTAACCTACCAGCATGTCTTTACACTGTGGAAGGACACCAGAGCATCCGAGTGAAACGCATTCAAACTCGTGGCGAACGTGCAAACTCCCCCCCATGCAGCACTTCAGTTCCAGAACTGAACCCGGGGCCCCAGCATTTCAAGGCATCAATGCTAACCACTGCGCCGCTGCATCGCCCATCAATAAAGCCAACCCCGCCCGATTCAAATCGGACAAATTCCCCACAGGATATCGAAGAGATGGCATTCTTCAGGAAACTGCAAAGTTCTTCTGACGTAACGGTGTGACGCACATTCACATCACTGTCTGTAATTCTCATCTAGAATTTCTCAGGTGGAGGACATCACACAAAAAAAAAGGAAAAATGAAAATGGAGTGAGTTTCTGGCCGTAGCAGTTAAGGGTTCTGGCTCCTCTTATTATTACTGCAAATGACGCAAAATCCGAAAAAAATTCTCAGATCTGAGTAAACAGCTTGTAGTTTTTTTCTTTCAACCAGTACATGAAAAAGTACAGGAGTGGTGCTCCATTTTCCCCACAAGAAGACTTATTTTCCTACCACAGGGCTGAGAAAGTTAGCCACCGAAGAGCTGCTGGTTCCAAACATAAAACAAGTTTGCAAAAAAAAAGTACAAGAAAAAGAAAAAGGAAAAAGAAATGCATTTTCTAATCCAGCCTTTATTGAGGTTACTGGTTTCAGCAGCACAACCTTTTCATATGCAAAAAACATTCCCTCTAATTACTTCCACCACCAAAGTGGACAAACTTGTAATAAAGACGGCCTATTTTTGTACTCCTCTGTAATAATTCAGTCCTTCTTTTTGTCAAATTAATGCATATTTTTCTCTTTTATTCTTTTATTTTGGAAGCAAAAAAAGAACGCTGTGGATTTAAGAAACTGTTCAAGAAGATACAGCATACACTGCTGTTGCCTGGTTGCTCTGGAGCTTCTTGTTCTAATCTGTTTCCAGAATCATTTGCCTTTCATTTATTTTGGATCATGTCCTAAGATTTTCCCCCAAAAAAGTAAACTACTGAAGAAAGATATTGGTGTTTATGAAGAGCTAAGCCGTTCTTGGAAGATCTGAAATACAGCGGTGCACTAGTAATGTAGTTCCCCCTGCCACTCCTTCACAGTTGTGTTTAACAAGTCTTTTCAGGAGCTAATGTTCCCGGCTTAAGCAACAGCGACATTTAGCAGAAATAATGTGCCAAAAAAGACACAAGGCAATACAAGCAGTACACAGCGAAATAACATGAGGCTCTATAAAATGCGCATTATGGAAGTATTATTAGTAAAACCAGTGAAGCCACAGTAAAAGTAAAAACAGTGAATCCACACAAACAAACAAAAAATGCACACTACAAACGAGGATTTTAATCAAGGCATTCCATTCAAGGAGCTATGTTAAACAGTCCTCTCTTTCATACCGTATCTCTGTTAAAACTCAGACATAATGATGAACTATATAAGTGCTCTATATTCTTTAAAGTTCTTTGATGTCCGAACAGTATTCATTTCGAATTTTACTACTTACTTTTAGAGGGTGGGACTACATACTAATGTCAAAGTTTAAGCCACAAAATGTATATCCATTAAAAAAGCCAAGATTTGCTAGGGTACCATTATCGAGGTTTGTACTGCTGTGTGGTGAATTAGTAAAGGTCATTCTAATTTTTGTGCCTTTCAATATGGAATCGAGAAATATTTACTTTGTCAAATTTGATCGATTGTGAATGTGAGGTGCTTTGCCACCACCAGCCCTCAAAGAATTAATCGTGCCTGTAGCTATGTCACGGGGCAACTCACAACTGGCAGCCCACTGAAGCTCAGCAAGAGTGAGTCTGGCCAGTAACTGGATAGGACACTTCCTGGGAAAGCTAAGGTTGCTGCTGGAAGAGGTGTTAGTGGGGCCAGCAGGGGGCGCTCACCCTGAGGTCTCTGTGGGTCCTAATGCCCCAGTATAGTGACGGGGACACTATACTGTAAAAAAGGCGCCGTCCTTCGGATGAGACGTAAATAAGGTCCTGACTCTTTTTGGTCATTAAAAATCACAGGCTGTTTTTCGAAAAGAGTAGGGGTGAACCCTGGTGTTCTGGCCAAAGTTTCCCCCTGGACTTTACCAATCATGGCCTCCTAATAATCCCCATCTACGAACTGGCTTCATCACTCTGTTCTCTTCCCCACTGATAGCTAGTGTGTGGTGAGCGTACTGGTGCACTATGGTGGGGGCTGCACATTGGTGGTGAAGGAGGGGAGTCCCCATTACCTGTAAAGGTTGAAAAGAGCAGGGGTGAACCTACCGAGGGGCCAGAATTTAATTTGTATTATTATTACTATTTTTCATTTACCAGGCTTTACTTATTGAACCACTCGGAAACCTTTGGTCATCTCTGCCTGTCTTTCTGGTTTTATATCCTTCAGAAAATTTACATTTCTAAAGGGTGTATTCTTTCTCCCCCCAATACTGAGGCCTGTTCATTTATATCTCCCCTTTGAAATCAGAACAGCTCGATCCCTGGCCCCCTTTCGGTATCCCCTTAAGACCTATCTGCACAGAAAGCACCTGTGATCTTTCTCATTATGCTGTGAACGTGGACCCCTGACTGATACTGCACTCCATGCCCTGGTCAGTGGTATCCCTTCTTTACCATCATCAATGATTCCTCTTTACCACTCAGTAGACATATAGATTCACTGTGCACCCTGTGCACCCTGTTTAACACTTGCCAATCTCACTCTTTTATTTCCATTTGTATATTTGGTTTTTGTATGTACCTGATATGTGATAGTACGTTTTATAAGTCCCACTCATTAAGGGCATCTGCCAACTAAATTATTATTACGACTCATAATCTTGATTTACCTGTGATTCCAAAACAATGAAACATCAAAATATGACATAACATGCAGAACGAACATTTTTATAACAAAGTGTGAGCTAATTGTTTAAGTAGCAAAGGCTTTTTAACAAACCCTTGCTCTCTCAGCAAATGTGAACCCTCTGTTACGTGTACATGTTATACTGTCAAACACTGTTCAAACACCAAGACTTGGACCAAATTAGGAGAAAACTGCAAGCTCCACCAACTGCCAAAAAGAATAACAGGTATAAGAAGATGTCACTGACAAAATTAAATACAATTATAACACCTACAATGAAGCCATGTCTCCTTCTCACAGACCAAACAAAAGAGTATCAACCTACTTCCTTCCTTTCCTTCATCGAAACATATCCAAGCGGGTCAGTGCCTTTGTGATTGCAACCCTGCATAGTACAACTTCTTCGTTTCAGGCAACGCAACATTTGTGAAAATATTTCTGTTAGTACTGTGCTTCAACAAGACACCGTTGTAAAAAGTGTGAATTAATTAACAATAAACCACAGACATGGCGTGTAGCACACCAAGGGATTCCTACTAAGGGACAGAATGCGAAGAATGGGCTAAGAGAGTCAATGGAGTGTGCAATTTGATTGACTTCTGGTACGAACATGGTTTTCCTGGCACAGTTGATATTTATTTATTTTTTAAGCATTACTTGAGCATTAACTTAGATTCAACTTCGACTTTTCGATATTTCACAAAGGCCGACAATGCAATTTTCTGTTGCTGGGCGGATGAAACAACAGATAATGGAGCCACCCTATTTTAAGGTGTTCTAAAGCATCCACAGTTAGTGATTTGAGAGACTAACTGTCCCCTGGTACAGTAAGTATTGATCAATTAAAAACAACAGTGATACTTGCTTACACTGGGGAATGCGAATTGTAAATGAGAATGAAAATAGAACTCTGTACTGTTCTACTTTATAAAAATCTGGGAAAGAGAAGACTGAAGTTGGTACCAGAAAAAGTGTCAAAAGAAAAGGGAAAAAGACTAACTTTGTCCTTATTTCGCAACTGAAAATGGATCAAGAAAAGTAAACACCAGGCCAAAAAAGCAGAAAGGGAGAGAGAGAGAAACAGAAAGGCAGTCCTGTTTTCCTGCTCTGTAATAGCCCAGTGTCACCTCTCGCTTTAATTAGCTCTTAATTGAAAACTTGCCGTCTCCTCCCCTCAGCATTCCAGTGGTGAAAGTGATTAAAGCAGTGGTTACCCTTAATACAGCGGGCCGATTTTAAAAAGAATGGTCTTGTTGCATGACAGAATCCCTCCCAACCAAGACTTGTCCTTTAATACGGGCAGCTTTCAAGTGGTTTTCTCGATTGCACGTCGGGTAATGCAAACCGCCTGGAAATGTTGGCGCTAATTATACGGTCCCGTGTCTGTGAGCCGGCAGATGGGAACCGCGATCTGTTTCTAATACTGCAGCCGCCCAATCAAGTGGCGTGTGTGGAACCTGTTGGCACAGAGCAGCCTCTTTAATGGATGGGAATTCGCATTCCCTTTGGGCTCCAGTGCTGTCAGCTACATTTAGACTCTGCACTTGTTGCACACTCAAGAAAAAGGCAAGACTGCTTTTGGTCACAAAATTTCAAGATAATAGATTGCCTAGAACTACCAATCCTATCTGACCTTGGTCCCGTAGCTCAGCTGTCAGTTTGCACCTGATGTTAAACATACTTGGGAAGATGAGATTGGGCTAAACTGTAAGTGTAGGCTTGATTAAATTTTAAAGCCTTCTGAAAACACTTTTACTAAAAATAATCTCCTTCCCTCAAGGCTAAAATACAGTGTATGAAAACAGTAACAGTAAAACAAAATATTCCGTCCTAATAACTAAGAGCTTCTATGTACATTGGTTCAGTGCCATTGTGTAGTTGCTTCTTGTAAGGGAAAAGCAATTTTATCATCCACATCACAAGCAGGATGCCAGCCAGGTCATGCCACAATCCCAACTTTCTTCCAATTCGGAAATATAATTTTTGACAAAAAAGTACCAACCAGTAAAATGGTAAAAATATTACCAGCATCGGATTTTGTCTGGGTTACAATATTTAATTCTGAACATAACATCAAGAGAATGGTCATAAATAAAGTGTGCAGTGGGGGAGTTTTCTTCCTTTACAGAGATGTGCAAAGAAACATGCAGGGCATGGATGAACTACACAGAGGAGGTCTCGTTTTCGAGAATATCCTTTCAAATGCAGTAGACTTGCTTTCGGACTATCATCGGGGAAGTGGACTTTTACAGAAATAAATCTATTCGGATCTGCATCTGCATTTTGTCAACTTATTTTACAGTATTTGTATTTTAGGAAAATGTGGCAGTATGGTCAGTAACAAGTGGTGACACTCATACAGTACCATCCAAATAATTGGTCTGAAAATCCCTGGGTTGTAGTCCTTTCCATATGAGGGGGAGGGGATTTGAAATGTCATCCTTAGCTTAGTGAATGAGAGGAAAAGCTCCAACATCTCTCTCCACTCTCCACTGGCACAGCGCTATCATGTTATCAGTACATTCGTATGATCAGTACGGTCCATTACAGTGCAGTGTCTAATGTTCCAGATAAACAGCACAAACAATGGCAGAAAATGGAAACTGCAAAACCGTTTTCTGTTGTAATGAAAGGAGGTGTAGTTGACAAAACACGCAGCATTTTCGAGATAGATGCTGCACAATCTGTGCGGAGTGCGGATGTCTTAAATTCAAGCAAAGGCATTGTTTTCTCAAGAGATCGGCTGCAGAGGAAGGTTTTAAGAAACGGAAAAGGGCCCCGTGTTAATCTTATCGGATGACACGATTATTTACTTGACGGCTGTAGGAACATCGGTTGAAAATCCCAGTTAGGTACAAAAGAGTAAAAGCTCGACCATCAGGCCATGATTTCCATTGGGAAATCAAGATTTAAGCGTCTTAGTATATAATCACTAATACGAAAACTTAGTATTATTATAGAAAAAGAAAATAACAGTACACAACACTGAGTTGTAATCCTTCTATTGCAGTACAGCGGTAAACTTCACCATGAAGTACTGTACTGAATTTAAAACATAAAAATTTAACATTTACAAACAAACATCAACGGTGTTCATAAGGCACACTATAACTTATGAAAATCTTACTATAGTAAATTATACAGTAGAGTCTCCATGCAACTGAAAATGACACCATGAACAAATGTAATTTGGACTTCTCACTGGTTTGTACTGTTTGCACACACGTCACTGCTCCTCTGCCTCAGAAGGGGAATCTCCATGTGGACGCTCGATGGTTTGGGTGAAGATGCCAAGCTTGATTTTTTTTCAAACATGCGGCAGGAGCATTTTCCGAAACTAAGCCGGCCTTTTCTTCAGAAAGTTGCACTGATTTCTATGCAGTTGCATCACTTCCTGAGCAGAAAAACTGGAATTCTTCTCTCCTCAGAATCTTCCTTCTTATACAGTGGGTAGCTGAGGCAGGAGACGAGAATGAGCTGCTCATCGGCGTGAAGCGACTTCGACATCAGTGTCTACACTCACCCATTGATTAATCGGCTCTTCTCCAAGTTCAGTCAGTAGGTTTCACGATTTCACCCTGGAGATTCCTTTACTTCTTCTAAAACCTGCAAACTTTTCTCTTATGAGGAATCATTCTCAAAGATAGCAGACTTTTACATACTGTAGCAAAAATTAAAAACTGCCTCTTTGATGTCGCACTTGGATTGAAACTCCTGGATGGTATCCTCATATTTCAGCTCACACATGAAATCCTCCTTCTATATCATCTTCAAGTTTTGGGCTGTAAAAATACTACCAAACACTATCAATTCACAGGTTTTTTTAACTTTCATTTAAAGATATGAAAGTATACTATCAAATTTGTTTTATAGAAAGCAAAAATGCTCTAGTTTGCTTTCTTTAATATAAACACCACAGTCACATTATTTCAGTACAAGTGCTGGTGCTGTAAATTAACCGTAAAATAATTTGAACCCTAGTTATTAGTCTATTTTCAATCTCACCGTTTTATTACCGACACACAAACTTGATTATTTTCTTGTAGAATAAACCTACCACTTGAAAATAAAAGTCTTGTTTTCCTTTGCAGAGCTTATTTGTCCTTTTCAGGACTAACGTTCATGTAGACCATTTTTTTCACCAGCTACTATGCAGTCTGCTGATCTCATATTTAGCATTAATCCTGCGCACTTCACAGTAATCAGCCCTCAAAACATAATGATCACAAAGTACAGCTGTTTTGTGGCATTTCAGCACAGAGTATGCTACCATCACACCCCACAGTACAAGCTCAGGAACCAGCCACAAAACAGAGAGTGAAATTAAGGGATAGCAATGTGCAGACAGAGACAAATATCCACCCAAAAGCTGCCTATAGATTTCCTCAAAACAGAAGATGCAATATGTTGTAAACTGAAACAATCAGGAAGCTCTTGAAATCCCATAATTTAGGCAGACAGGGTGAGGAGGAAGGGAGGCCAAGTCTGTAGGGTTTTCTGATAATAACAAAGCACCGCTCTCTGGGTAGAGCAGGTTTCTGCAATCGCAAGTGGCTTCCTATGTTACTCCGCAGCCTGGAGCAGGACAACGGCAGGAGAGATGGGGCAATCTGGAGCATGCCCAGAATCAGTAAAAAGCACAAGGCAGGCAAAGACACCCGCCCTCACAGATTTGTCAACTGCACCGGAGGTTTCATCACTATATCAGCTCCCTGCTCCCAATTAACAGTGGCAAGTCACAGGTTCCTTCAGGCTCAGAAGCGGGAGAAAAAAGTCAACTGAAAAAAGAAATCAAAATATTGGTTTCCATGGCTTTGGCCAACGTGGTCCGCAATAGACCTAAAATCTCACCAGGGGAACCTACCTTCCTTAAAGACCCTTGGAACCACGTGCTAGTTATTTTTAGACTGGCCATGACTCTCAGATTTCAACATAAGACACAACTGTTCTGTTTTGGTTTCCCTTAACTTGTTATCCATGCTTTCTAGTAACTTGATACCGCAATGTTTTACAGTCACCCTTTAACCCACTGATTGCCTTGGGCAACTACAGTCGCCCAAAATTCTAGAACGCCAAGGGGCATCTATTGTTGACAAACACACACAGGTAAGGAAAATCTTGTTGTTTTTTTAACAAATCAATTGCTTAGAGAAGGAAAACTTTTTTTGACCCAAATATAATATAAAAAGTCTTTGCTTGGTTTTGTGTTTGCAAATAGCAACAAGGGCTGCCTATTATAGATAATTAGCACAGATGCTAAGAAGCTTAAATTGCAATGTGAGAGTAAACCAGCGAATAAGTGTGTATCAAGTCATGGAGAACTTGGGTTCAACTGGGAGAGGTACAGTAAGGTGGAATTTCTTGAATTTCTTTATCTAGAGGGGTTTGAATGTACTGAGAGGGCTGTGACAAGGAGACCTTAGCCGCAATGCAGGAAGAGTGGGCAAATGAACGGAAAAGAGGAGTGTTACAAACTGGCATGCAGAGAGAGAGAGTTTCTCAGCAGCGTAAGAGATACAGATACACATTATGAGGTCCTCAAAGAGTAAGGAGCAATTCTGACACTGAAAATTATTTCCTCCCCAATTTAATCATATTAAGTCATAGAAAAAAACAGACACATTGAAGCCAGAACATTAGCACTACATTCCTGATGCAGTGACTGCACCCTGAAGACTATGGCCTACGGAACAGACCGATTCTAACCAAGTTCTCGGACTCTAATTAGCCATAGGTTTTATGCTAAGCCTAAAATCCGTGAGTAATGGGGCCAAATTTGTAAGGATACCAGCTGGATCGCCAGCTTTGGAGAGTTTCTCCAAAATCTTGTCCTGCTACTGCTTTCATATTTTGAGGTCATGCTCATTTCCACAGACTGTGTATTGAGAGGTATCACAATGCAGTTATGACACCCTGTTTAAGACTCGCCTTCTCGACAAAGTGTTGCAAAATTTCCAAAACGATTTACTATCCCCATCCTGGCCATGACAACACCTAGTCAATGGTTTCTTTCCGGAATAGACTGTTTTTCCCATCGGTACACCCCTAAGGAAGCCAATCAGACTCGGAATCAAGAATTTCACCATGCCAGACCGGGTGATGGGACATGTGCACCACAGGAGCCCACAGCTATGCGAGTATAGGGCACCGTGCTCAGACGCATTTACTGAGTGATGCATTTAATCAGTGAGGCTTGAGTCCAAGACAAGGGTAATTACTACACCTCTCAAGCTGTGGTCAAGACCCTGTATTAGCAGAACACAGGTAGGCATGGTACAGCAAAAATGAACCATACAGGAATGCTTCTCAACTTGGGCAGCTCAAATTGAAACCCAGTGACTGTTCTGCTTTCCTTCTTTGAGAGAGGATCAGTACTGGCAGCATGCTTTAGAGATGGAGACACAGTGACCGTTCTGTCCAACGTTCTGTAACACTGTTGTCACCAAGTGAGTCCACAGCAAGGGCCCCATAGGCTACTGAGTGATCTGGAGGACAGGCATACTCGGGGGCTGTTGACCGAGCAGACAAGCGGAGATCACACAATAGCTTTCAGTACAGATCCATGAAGTTCTGCCATTTACACTTTTTTCATGTCAGACACAACGCATTTACCCTCTTCAAGGAGGGCATGTCAATTCTGATGCTTGATGGACTGAGTAATACAAGGCTTGATGGGAAGTTCACATCTTGGTGACACAGTCGCTGGGGGGTATACCAGGTTAAAGCTAGACTGCAAGGTGTGCAGCACGGAAAAAAATAGAGAAAGGGGGCCACTTACGTCCGCAAAACTTGTCCCGACAAACTTGAATTGTGGCCCAAACTCATTTTAATGTGAAACTGAATTTTCACAGGCAATGAGTCTATCCTATGTGTTGTATGGATCCAGAATGTCAGTGTAAATACAGAGCATCAGCTCACTGTAACCATGGAGTGCCAGTCTGAGAATGGGCTCTAGAATGAGTCCATTACTGCTCAGCTCCAGACATTCCTTCCTCATACTACAAGACTGCGGACCAGGGCGTTAAAAAAAGAAGACTGCAGTAAACTGGTGGCAAATTGTCTATTCTGCTGCATTTTAAGAAAGTTTGTGTATGATCAAATATACACAAAACTTGTGCTTCAGTCAGAGAAAGGTCTTGGATTTACATGGAACAGAAATATCCAGCACCAAAAGCATTCATGACAGATCTAGCACTGTTACATTCATCTCCAAGACCAGAAAATGTTCTCTTATTTCCAAACAGACTGACAATTAATAAGCCCTAAAATGTGAGTAAATTGTATTCAGTAATTATAAGTGATATAAATTTTGAGACTTTTAAAACAGGGTTTATATACAGTGTCCTCCAAATGTATTAAGGCCGCAAAGTCAGAACTGTTATTTTTGATTTACAGTCAAGCAATTTGTACTCGTGCTTGTGAGATTAATAGGATTGAAACGAAAAAACCCTAAGTACTGGGATAGTGAAAATCATTTTTAATTTTTGCAGTGTATAGTACAAATTTGGATTGTAGATCAAAAGATTCATACAAGGCAAATGAGGAGAAGCTCAACTTTTTTTTCTAAATATTTATCTGCATACCACGTTAGGCGAAAAATGTTGTGTACTAAATACCCCCCCAATTTCAGGTTAGGATAAGTATTGAAACAAATTAAATTAAATTACTGTAAAACTATTATTTGATCGCGTACAATGGGTGCAATGACTGCTTTTTGTCTATGAGCCATCAACAATCACCAGTCTCTTGATATGTTCCTTTGTGATGCTCTGCCAAGCCTTAACCACAGCCACTTTCAGTTGTTGCTTGTTGGTGGGATTTTAGGACTACAGTGTAATCTTCGACAAGTAAAATGCACACACAATAGGATTAAAATCAGGAAACCGATTTAGCCAGTTCAAAGTTTCCACTTCGTCCTGATGAGCTCCTTGCAAGTGAAGTGTGCAGTATGTTTGGGGTCATTGTCTTGTTGCAGGGTGAATTGCTGAAAAATGAGTTTGTTTGGACATGGGCAGACAAGATGTTTCTGTACACTTCAGAATTCATTCTGCTGCTACCACGACCAGTCACATCATCATTAAAGCCCAGTGAGACGATTCCAGAGCCAGCCATGCATGTCTGAGCCACGACACCACCTCCACCATGCTTCACAGATGAGGAGGTGTGCTGATGATGACCTGCAGTTTTCTCTCTTTTTAATGTTTATCTTTGGCTCAAGTGCCCATAACACTTTATTCTAGAAAATGTGTGGCTCATCTTTGGACTTCTTTGCAAAATTCCAGTCTCACCTTTCTCTTTTTAGTGCTGATAAGAGGTTTGCTTCTTGCTGTGTAGCCCTTGAAATTCTCCTGCCAATGTCCTCTGCATACAGATACTTTCACCACTGCACCCTGGAGTTTTAGGGTTTGTCACAACTGCTGGTGTTTTTTTTTGGTGTCTGCTAATTGCTTACTCCACTTGTAGTTTTGATTTTGTAGGGTATTCTAGATTGATTGATGTCCAATCATTAGATTGTGATGTCCATTCTCTCTGCAATAGTTCTAAATGGAATTTTCTTTTATCACAATTGCTTGTTTTTCCCACCATAGACAACCATCTAACATAAAAACTTTGATGACTCAAAATTTCCTTCATCTTAGCTGTGACAAGACTGAAGTCATGCTTATTGGCACCCCACATCAAATTCGTAAAGCCAGTCCTGTAACCCTATCTGTAGAGGGTTCTGTACTTGAGCTTCAGTCTAAATTGAAAAATCTTGGGGTGATATTCGATTCTGGCTTAACATTCGACCCACATGTGCAGCATATTGTCAAAGCATCTTTTCTTCACCTTGCTAAATATCGCTAGACTACGCCCTATGTTATCACTAACTGTGGCTGAAAAGCTGATCAACACATTTGTGTTCTGTCGAATTGACTACTGTAATCAATTTCCATCAATTTCCCTACGGGATTAATAAAATATTATCTATCTATCTAATGCTCTACTCGCTGGGGTATCTAAATCTACTTTGAACAAACTGCAGTATGTCCAAAATTCATCAGTCAGGATCCTGAACAGGTCTAGAGCAAGTGATCACATTACTCCTATCCTGGAGTCCTTGCACTGGCTTCCGTGTGGACTTCAAAATCCTCATGTTCGCCTATAAGGCTCTGCATGGCTTGGCATCACAGTACCTGTCCGAACTATTATCGCCCTACTCCCCATCTCGCAACCTTCAGTCTTCCAGTTCTGGTCTCCTAACTGTCCCCCAAGCCCGTCTACATTGTATGGGTGACAGGGCCTTCTCCTGTTATGCCCCCAAGCTCTGGAACTCTCTGCCCAAGGATATCAGAGAGTCACCTTCTCTAAACTCCTTCAAATCCAGACTCAAAACCCTCTTCTTCAGAAAAACCTTTACTTAACTGGTTCCATTCTTCAACCCCTCAACTTTTCTTAGTACCACCATCCACGGTCTTGTAATTGTGTTTTATCTTGTGTATTCTTCTTATTTATTGTTGTTGTCATTCTGCAAAGCGCTTTGAAAAGCCACCATTAAAGGTGCTATATAAAATAAAGTTTATTATTATTATTATTATTATTATTATTATCATCATCATCTAGTCTTAATCTTGGTTTGTGCTTGTTAACTCAAAGAGGCAGGAACAAAAAGGTAAATTCAAAAGGCAGGCATCAAGGTTATACATTCACATCCTTGTTATATTTTCACAATCAATGCAACATGGAACACCTGAGCAATAAGAAACACCTGTCAGTCATTCATCTGATACTTATGTTCACCTGAAATTGGAGGCTTGAATGCTACAAATTCCATTGTTCTAACATTTTGAAACGTACACAAAATAATACCCAAAGCAAAAGCTGAAATTCTATATTTTTGCCTCCTAAGATACTAACCTTTTGAACTGAAATACAAATTTCATTAATACATCATAAAAAAAGACACGTTTCACTTCACTGTCCCAGTGCTTGTGTTTTTCACTGTTAAATAAAATAAAAATTATATTACAATGATATTAAATTTTGATTATATTAGAGCAAAAACATACTTGTGCTTATCCAAGTATTTAAAAGTGACCTTAAGAATTGGGACTCTCTCATATTCAGTAAGTTTAACAGTGTAAAAGTCAGTATTTGGATGCATATCCCTTTGAGGCCTGAGGTTATCTGAATACTCTGTGTAAACATCTGTGATGTTTTTTTCCCTATTCTTGGGATGTTCCAACTTCCCAGTTTTTTTTCCCTCTCCAGCCATAAAATGCCTAATTGGATTTAAATGTCAGAATCTAGAATATCAACTAGTAAGACTTAAAAGTTGAAATCTTTCCACTTTTTTTGTCCTGATCAACTTCATTGCAATTGCCTTATGTTGCGGGCAACTGTCATGCTGCATGGCAAAGCAACGCCCAATGAGTATGGAAGCATTTTCAACTAAATAAACAGACACAATGTTTCTGTAAACATTAGACGAATTTGTTTTGCCTGTTTATTTCTGCTGATGCCCATTTTAGTGACATCATCACTAAATATGATTGAGCCAGTTCCAGAAGCAACCAAGCGTGGCCAGGTCATGACATGACCAAGCCCATGTTTTAAGATGCAGGGGGGTTTATTGGAGTGCCTACAGTTCCCTTCTTTCTCCACACTTTTACCTTTACATAACTTTGGTAAAAATGTATCATGGTCTCATCTGTCCAGAAAAATGCGTTCCCTGGTTTTTCAACAACTCAAAAGGAATCAGCACCGGTCATAAGCAAGAATTGAAATAAATGTTTTCCTCTCCTGTGAGCTGAGGATGCCTTCAAGCTCTTTGGTTTTCCTTTTGACTTTTCACTACTGACTCCAAAAGTCCAAGCAAGACAGGTAGTCTTTTATATGTGCCTAATTACCCCCACAATAAACAGCTTACTAACGAGAGACTGGGTCAAAACCTCAGCCACATTTTCAAGTTCAAAGGCATCATTTTGATGTTTTATTGACCAAGATGGCAGAACTGAAATGGCATTATTAAAAATAAAATACCTAGGAGTTGTACTTACATTAGAAGTCATGTTTTTTTTTCAGGACAAATAATTGGACTTCATACCGAAAGTCGCAGGGTAGACTTCCTTGTTCCAGTACTGTCAATAGACAATAACCTTTCTAACTCGGATAACAGGAGATTAAAAGAAAGAAGAGCCGAAGGCAATTAAGGGGTATCACTGAAGAAAGGCAGGCCTACAAAGCAGAGAGCAGAGGCAACATGGGAGAACAGCATAGGTAGGAAATTGGTAAGAGACGTTAGAGAAGGAAGACGGGCTGTAGGAGTTTCTTGGTTTTAGCTAGACAGAGAAAGAAAGTGGAAATAGTACAGAACAGCTTGAGACGAGGGCAGGGAGAGAGGATGGAGTCTTGGCAGAGGAAGGGGGAGAAAGAGTACAACCTTTCAGCTGAGGCCGAGGTCAAAACAGGAGGAAATCGTTAAAAAAAAAAGAGAGAGTTATGTGGCAATTAAAGCTCGCTCCACGAGTGAGCAGCTACCTCAGAGCTGTCATTAACAGTCTAAATTTATCAGTACTGTGTAAACAGAAGGCTGGGATTCAGCACACACTTGAGCTTGCTGTCAGAAGCCACCTTCCCCCTCACGCTGGTCATTGCTACTTGGCAGCCAAGCCCCTTCCAACAAGCGGCTAATTTTCACACTTTGTTGACAGAGATGCTGTTTTTACATCAGAGGGTCACCACACCACACACCCCCTTACCATTTCCTCCTTTTTCCAGACCAGAAGGCTTCAGAATTTCAATATATACAGTACATACACACAGGCACAAAGTCAGATGTATGGGGCATATATAAAGGCTACGATCCAAAAACAATTTCAAAAGGAGGAATCGGAATAGTAGTTCACAACTGAAAACCTCGCAATATTCAACACAAAATGTTTCATTGCAAATCTTTACCTCTGATTTCATTAGCTATGCTTTTGGCTGTAAATATCCTAAAGGGTTGTAATGAAACAGAAAATGAAATACAGAAAGATGATAAAACTAAAGTACAGCAAATCTAAAACTATATGCAAGGCTTCCTTTAAGTGACGTGCAAGACAGGCACAAAATACTGATGCTAATTTTATCAAATAATTTTCAATCTATGTTATAATACTGTATAATTAAAACACATTTATTTGCACAAATGTTTGCATGATATTTGTTTAAACAAGTTAAATACCTAAGAAACCATAACTCAGTTTTTCAATGATTTAAAATGTACTCCCCTTCTTATTTACTGCCACAGCTGAAAATACTCCAGGCTAATCTACACAAAACAAGCAATGTATCTGTTTTCATTTTTTACTGTTCAGTTGTTTTCTTACTGTATGTGGCAGAGCGCTTTACTCCTTGTGAGGGTGATGGGCACATAAATTGTACAGAAAGCCAATTCAATTCAACAGTTAAGGTATTCAACAAAATAAGATCAAATAAAAACAGAACAGAAATAAATATATGAATAAAAGTAGCCCTTGAGAAAGGAGGAGAGAAAGAGAAACTTCACCAATAGAAAATCAATATCTGGGTGGCCAAGGTCTTCCCCCCAGGTAACAGTGGAGAGTTCAGTAAGTTTTGTAGCAGCCCATCTCAATCATGGGATTGAGGACTGATTTCCCAGCTGAAAGAACAGAATATCCCAAAGAATATTTCTGCAACTGTACTTTTCTTTCCCACTCGAGTGTGAAGCTGAGCTTGTATCGCTGCAATGGGAATATGCCCTGGCTAGAGAGTCATTTAAATTAACAAATACAAATGTATTCCTTCCGATTATAAATTTAGGCTGAATCGTGTTGTTAGGTCATTCTAATAAAGCACATCCTTCATCCACAGTCACCTTTCTGAATATATCACAAACTCAAGAATGAATCTTACACAGTGAAAGCTGGCAGAAGAAGGTGCCTGTGAGCCCATTTGTAGAAAGCAATTATATGGAACATTTGTTAAATTTTCATTGCATCTTATGCACAGCAGAACTGAATATATTGGGGAATGAGACAAACCATACAAGGCGAATGAATTAGAAACATGAAAAATATATTATTTACACATCATTCAAAGTTGACAGATAATTAGATGACAAAAACAGGATGACATAATACATGCTTAGGCAAAATTGTGCAAGATTAGACTTTTTAATTATATACTTACTACTATTATAAACTTATTTGTATAACATGCAGTACTTATATAAAATGGTTTCTTTATATTAAGCATACTTTAAGAAATATTACTTGAATGTAACAGCTGTGTTCTGTCAAATTAAAATAATTCATTCTTGTACATGAAAACAATTAAACAGAGATAAGCTTACCTTGCTAATCTGCCTTCCTTTACTTTTAAATGTGTTTTCATGAGTTCATACAAATAAAGTGATCTGCAGACACCATTACTAGAAAATCACAAGTTTTAAACAGTGCAGGACGTGATACCAATAATAGCCACAAATTATTGTGCCTTGCCTGCTTGGGATACTGCACTAACACTTGCAGAAGGGCACAGTGAAAAAATGCACTAGAGAGAAAACAGCAGGACTAAAAATACAGAGTCAGAGCTTGATTTGTTTTTAGAGTAAATGGCAAACAGAACATGGATTGCAGATAGCAGAAAGTACACTGGCGTATTGTGAAATATGGTGTACATGTGTGTACATGATGTAAATTAACACATATGCCTCATCATCAACCAGTATAAAACCTGTTGTGGATGTTGCCAATAGTTATTTTTAATGGTTCGGCCACACAATGTTTCTAATGCAGTAATTGACACTAATTGTTGGGCCGCTTTGAAAAGGAAGCACAGAACATGGTGAAATGGAGAAACCCTTGCAGACCGATGCTTAGATTGAATTTGTCCAAACACTGAACACCAGCGTGCACACAGAAATACAGATCAGTTGAAAGCAGGTTCATGAATTTCATGTGACAGTACAGTGCGCACTGTTGTAATACATTAATGGAAACTATATAGTAAAAGGAAATGTTACCAGTGTCAGAGCATAGCCACAAGCATATTCCCTTCATATATAGGAGTGCAGCCATAATCTCTGTTTATCAACTTTCCACACATGTTGGGTGTAAAGCAAAACAGAGGGAAATGAGATGACAACTGTATCTTAATTCTATATTGAAGATGCTCTTATATTCTCAATAAATCTCCTCTTTGTGCAGGATGCAAGGAAGAGGTAGGTCTTCCTGAGCTGTAAGGAACTCCAAATTAATAGAATCTTGGATATG
The DNA here is from genome assembly GCF_040954835.1 of Lepisosteus oculatus. NCBI lineage: Eukaryota > Metazoa > Chordata > Actinopteri > Semionotiformes > Lepisosteidae > Lepisosteus > Lepisosteus oculatus. The sequence goes on from NC_090707.1 coordinate 32,642,484, forward strand.
GATTGAGGGTTCAATAGCCTCATCAGGGCAATATATAAAGCAAACAGAATACTTGAGTATATAGCAAATGTGTTTAAATGTATGCAATTTCAATCCTGGGAAGTGATGCTTAATGTCTAAATTGCACTAGTTAGACCACTAATATACTGTGTTCAGACGTGGTCACTACACCTGAGAAAAGATACAACCTTACAGTTCAAAGAAGAGCAAAAAAAAAAATTAATTAATTCCCCGCCTCAGGGGACTGCTGTATACAGACACATTAAGAAAGCTAAATCTCTGCAGCCAAGAACAGAGGAGACTGGGGGAATGTTTTTTCCAGGTATACAAAATGTAGGTGCTATAGGTTCAACCTTGAAGACTCTAGCATCCTCAGTGGCCAAACAAGGACATGGGACCACATTTGGCAACTTAAAGGGCTTTATTAAGGACAGAAAATAGGAACCACTTCTTCATTCACAAGAAAGCTGGTATCTAGACCAACAGGCTCCAAGCTAGGTGGTTGAGGGCCAAAATGTGGGGCCAAAGAAAAGGTTAAAAAAATAGTAGAATGAAATAGATGCTAAACTATCAGATGAACAGGATGGTCCAAATGGCCCCCTCTTATTGGGAGATCTTTCTTAAATTGTTACGTCCTAACATGAAACATTTCATATTAATTATAGTGAATATACCTGGCAGACGAAACGTTAGGAAAACTCCACTATTTTAATCACACATAGATTTTCCCCTTGAAGAGGAATTGTTATAAAAATGCTGAAATGTATTAATATCTACCACCCTCTTCTCTTTTGACCATTTGTGGCTTTTATCTTTCTGTTTTTACCTTAATTGATTAAAGATTTTTAAACAGCAGCTCCCTATCACATTGGAATCCCCACGACATCCCTACATTTGTTATTCCATATAGTAAGGATATGAAATGCTGCAGGATTATAATTAGCTGCAAGACGGCTGTGGCAGAGAAAACAATTAGCCACTTTCATGTGCATACACGCATATAGTACCAGTGCAAAAGTACTCAGACCCTTCTTATGGTGACCCATTTTGTGAAACTGCAAAATGCTACATATTTTTAGATTCAAAACCTGCATAGTCAAACAGAGATAACTGACAGTAAATGTTTCATGTCTCAGTAAAAACTAGAGAAACGCGTTCAGTGTGCCAGTATCCAGATGTGAACTCATTATTTGGTGCATGCGCCTTTAGGAACAAATACAGTCGCAATCCTTTTTGGGTGAATCAACTTTGCACACTGGAGTGGTGCAATTTTTGCACATCTTTTGCTTAGATATTCTCGTTTTTGGACAGCAGTTTTCATACCTTTCCGTAGTTTCTCAAAAGGATCCATGTAAGGACCTTGACTGGACAATTCAAGGATGTGCTTTGAAATCATGGTCCTGGAAGGTGAAATCCTCTGTGATTGTGAGACAGTTTTAGGTCTGAAGCAGTTCTGTCCTCTAACACTTAGTTCTACTACATGTTGCCATGAGTCTAGAGATGAGCCAGTTTTACCAACCCATGCTAAGGAGAAGCAGAACTAGACCATAATGCTGCCACCACACCTGAAAATAGGGATGGTGCTAACTCAGCTGATGTTGGGTTTAGAGTATAAAGTTACAGTTTGTTTTTTTTGAACCATAAAACCCACTTATACATTCCCCATACATTATAAATGACATATATCCGTCAGAAGAGCCCATGCAGAATTTGAGATGTTTCCTTCCAGCTTCAAAGAAGCCTCCTTAGGGGAGCGTCGGCATTGGGCCTCACCAGCTTCATCCTTACTGGTTTGAGGAACAGCCCAAACCAACAAGTGATACAGTATGTTAAGACACATTCAATGAATGGCTTGTACAATAGAAAAAATAAGTTTCTATAACTTATAACACACGCAGGCTGTGAGAGTGATTCGGTAAACACCAGCACTCTGCCCCAGATTTTCTTTGCAAGAGATGAAATGTAGAGACTCACAAACCCATGGATATTTTTTAATAATGGCTTGTGCCGATCAACAAAATTAAGACATGTGGACTCTTTTCGTCGACATTCTGAATATCTGTGCATGTTCTACAGCCAAAGCTCTACAGCCGGGAAGCAAGAGTTCTTCCACCTGTCTCACTTGCAGCTGGACCTGAACCGGACTTCCGTACAGAGGCTGTTTTAAAAAGCCAAAGTTAAGCCGACTGCCACCTTCCTTGGGGTACTGCCATTCGCAGCAGCTGAGCACAGCTTTTCCCTTCATCTCTCCGTACCTTGGGACAGCACTAGAAAGACCCAGCCAGGTGAAGGACGTTTGGACCACTGTGACAAACCCGGCCCAGCTCCGTCTTCAGCGGGAAGTTCAAAACTCCTGAAGAAACATTTATCCAATGGCTCTTTGGGTATAAAATGCCTATATTCATCTTATAATTCTTGAGATTGAAATTCTTATTCCAGACACTGTGGATAAAGCTTAGTTGACACTAATAAATGAATATTTACATGCCTTGAAGAACATAAATCTGATTAACTATATGAGACTGATGTAAACAAATATCAGTGGGGATGACACAGTATAAACTACAAGGCACCAATTGAACAACCAATTTGTGTTATCACGGCAAACCACTTCACAAATATATTCTACTAATCTTGTTGGTTTCGATAAACTGTCATCATCATCTTCCAACGACTTGCTTCTGGTGAGTGTGGCTGTGTTAACAGGCTGAGCAGGGCAGACCAGACGTCCCTTCCCCCAGCAACAGTCCCAGCTCCTCCTGAGGGACTCCCAGGTGCTCCCAGGCCGGCTGAGGGGTATAATCCCTCCAGCGTGTCCTGGGTCTGCTCCAGAGTTCCTTCCCAGTGAGCTGTACTTGGTACGCCTCCACTGGTTCCTCTCGATCCACAGGGGCAACGACTCTACTCCGATTTCCTCAATTTATACCACGAATAGTACATTTTATATTTAAAATCCGGATGCAAGACTGTTAAGACTCCTTACAGCCAACAAAGCATACCATCAAAGCTGTCAAATCTATTTTAATGCATTTTAATTTCCAGGTATAAGGCAACAAAAGGTAACACAATTGAAAGGGGGCATAGACCTGCTTCAGACTCCTTAAATTAACTCTGGATTGCTACACCAGAGTCTGAATGCATATGTAATCATTACTTTTCCATCTTTCCTTCATATTAACTACTGCTTACTTTGTTTTCCTTGCTCCGAGTGTGTGGTATGGCTTGTGCAAATATTAAGTGCAACTTCAAGGTGTCATGACGACCAGCTTTAAATAGACAAAATGTAAAAAGTGTCTGAATACTCTAACAAAACACTGTACGCATTGGAATCTTCAATCTATTCAATATAAACTATACAGTTTGGGGAAATATTCTAAACAGATTAAAAGATATATTAAAATACACTACGGTTACTAAACTCTCTGGAATTTTAGTCATTATCCATGACCTAAAAAGTTTAACTATGATTGCAATAAAAAAAATACAAGAACAAATTAATTGAAAAATGTATAGTTAAAATAAATGATTTGGGACTACGTCCAGGAAACCTATAGTTGGCTTCCGTACACTCCTTACAAAGTTCACAGTCCCTGCAGCTTGCCTTTTCCTTATCCATCTGCCTCTGTGAAACCACCTGACTCCACATACCTCTTTATGTGAAAGATAATCCTTATCATCAAGCACTATTTCAGTTTATGGATAAAACTGGATCTGTTTGCTTATATGTTTAGCTATTAAATGCACTGATAATGTGGTGAGCATATTTCTTCAGTCTTCTCTTCCCCCCCACCCTAAACATTGATGTCGGAGTCACCTCAAGAAAGAAGATTAAACTTGTTGCATGTTATTGTTTTTAGTGACCTGTGAGTCTTTGACGTATATCACACTGTAAGGCTTTTATTGCTTTTGTTTTCTGGCACCAAATGTTTGGTTTTATAAACTATAGCACAAAGATTGTCAACATTATTAACTTAATCTTGATGGCTTTGTTTTTCCAGAAGCACTTGTTGTTTTTTTGTGAATAAATTATTTACAGGCGCCGTCCTTCGGATGAGACGTAAAACCGAGGTCCTGACTCTCTGTGGTCATTAAAAATCCCAGGGTGTTTCTCGAAAAGAGTAGGGGTGTAACCCCGGCGTCTTGGACAAATTTCCCATTGGCCCTTACCAATCATGGCCTCCTAATAATCCCCATCTATGAATTGGCTACATTACTCTGCTCTCCTCCCCACTGACAGCTGATGTGTGGTGAGCATTCTGGCGCACTATGGCTGCTGTCACATCATCCAGGTGGGGGCTGCACATTGGTGGTGGAGGGGAGTCCCCATTACCTGTAAAGCGCTTTGAGTGGAGTGTCCAGAAAAGCGCTATATAAGTGTAAGCAATTATTATTATTAACTAGTTTTATTATTATTAACTATTATTATTATTAACTATTATTATTATTATTATTACAACATTTTAAAAATCCAGAAGACTACCACAAATCTGAAGCCGATATGGGTCCTCTATCTATCCACTGATTATGTGCGGGCAGATACTGGCATCATTGATACAGTGAGGCTTTTATACCAGATAACTGTGGACAGACAGCTGGTACTATTAACACCACCTTGATTACCAATATCACTCATAATTAAGCATATTTCAGAAAATATTACTGATTAAACACTGTTTGAAAAGAACGTTTCCGATACGTATACTACTTTCACATATTGCAGAGCTACCCTTTTAGTAAGGCATGACAAAATTAAAAGCAAATTATTTACATTTGTTTTGTAAATAAAAACGACGATTAACGTATTAGCAATAATAGCACTGTCAAAAATCCAACAAGATCTAATTATATTATAAAGGTGAGCACTACAACTCAATATGTTGTAAATCAGATTATACTTGAACGTGGGGATATATATAAGTGCTTCTGATATTGTCTTGCTTTTGTTTATTGAAAATGAACCTTAGTGCAGTACGTGCACTGCACACCACCAATGCCAACATATTTGATAGCATTTTAGTTTTAAATATATTTAGCGAATATTGCTGCCCTCTAGTGTACTGCAAGAGAAAGAATATTCTTCAGACCTTTACCAGCTGTTTTCTGGGCCTCATTTAAAAGACTTAATTAGTGACAATGAACACATTAAAAGACTAGGCAGAGAGCAGGGTTTATAACTTTGCTGCTTTGCTACTCTTGTAACATTTATGTTCATAAATGAATTGGCAAACAATATTTTTGCCATTTTCAAATGGAGCTGTTCAGGTCACTTTGTAAATCATGCAATTTTTTTATTTTACATTTCTGTTTACTAAAGTAAATATGATCTACTCATTTACAAAGGCATACCAGTACAGAAGTGGAAAGATAATTAGAATTAAGCACAAATACCACTGCACTGTGACATCCATTGATTACTGAACCAGTCTATGATTTCAAATGCAATATATGCATTTTAGATTTTGTATCTTTAACTGTATTTTAAGTTGTTTTGGTTTTGTTTTAACTCAGTGGTCAAATTTGCAATGAATATACTGTACAAAGACAGACCACTTTTGTACCCCACATATGTTTTTGTATTAATTAAATTTATGTTTTGGTTTTAACTCATATTCATTGGGAGCTGCTATTACCAAAAAGAGTTTTAAAAAATACTATGAATAAACATCTCTACAAAAGAAAACTACAATCTGACATACAATTTATCAGAAAAATACAATATTTTTCCTACAGTTCCCTTCGTTTCGGGTCTGTCACCAGCCTGGTCACCCCAATGCACTTTCATATTGTGCTCTGTAAAAGTAGCAGGACAATTGTATGATGTGTTTTTATACTGTAGCTGGGCTTGTTACTTTTCCTTCCGTCATATTGATTACTGTGATTACTATCACTTCCTTTCTAGCCTCTCAGTAATCAATAAGGCAGAGCATTATTCTATACTTTTATTATTATTCTATAAATGCAGTATCAACAGCTGTTTTTTTTTTTCGGTTTTGGCTTCAAATATTTCCCAACATGCTTCACGTTGTGAAAGCTCACTCTCTGCTTCACTGGAGCCACACAAGAGGTCATCTCACCTTCATTAAATAACGACAATATTCAGTTTTATACAAACTGATTGCACTGCATATGTAGTCCATAAGAGCAGATCTTAGCCTAGACACTAGGATCACTCAGTGTCAGATCATATTGCACCTCCATGGCTACTTATGGGACCAACAAGCTGTTAAGGTGGACCTTCAAAGGCCAAGATATCAGATCCTTTTCCTCACTTAGTGTAGTTTGCCTGTGGACTTCCGCAAAAACTAGTGTTTAAGTATTAAGATGTTTCTCACCATATCCACTGACTAGAACATCAATAATTCCAGAGTACAGTACAGTGAAGAAACGTGTAGCTGCAGTATAAGAACTATACAGACAGATCTGGGACTGTACAGGTCCAATTGTGATGAAAGGCCAAAAGTCCCACAGTGTTTATTCACAGAGCTCTCACAATTGTTTTTCTGACAGCAGGTGAGAAGAATGAAATACGGTTACTTCCCCCTTCTGCACAACAGATAAAACCACATTAAATTAAACTGCTTAGCAGGTTAAATACGAAAAAGCAGCGTACAATGATTTTAAATGCAGCTCATTCCTACAACAAGCAGAGGTGAAAACGCAGCAATATACTGTATTCACGAGATTTAGACAATAACAATGTCCCACTATCCCCACATTGCCCAGTTCACTCGCTGCATTCCTCTGGCTCTAGGCTCCTCATTGCTCCCAGGCTCTTACTCCATACATCAGGGCACTGAGCCTTTTCAGCTGTGTCCCCCTGTCTCTGGAATACTCCTCCCTGACCATATTAAAAAACACCTGCTGCTGCTGTTTTTAAGTCTCGCCTCAAGACTTCCTTGTTGTCAAAAGCATTCAATTCCTAACCTTTTCCTGTTTCTTTTCATATTTTATTTTATTAAGTACGATTTGTCTAAAGCACCTCGAGAATCCTCTAACTGGAAAGGCGCTATATAGGAATAAGATTAATTGAGATATAGTGTCTAAGCTATACTAAAATGTACTTGTCTCAGACAGGATGTTTGCTTTGCAGGCAGGTTAAAAGATATAACACACTGCATTTATCACAGCACAAACTCAATTACAAATAAGAATCAGACTTGCACAAGATGAGAAAAATAAGTGAGCCGCTTAAACCATCTTCCCTATTTAGAAAAAAAACAAATAACAAAAACACTGGGTCATCAGTGTGCGAAATGGATAAGACACATGCCTGATGAAAAAATAAATGAAGTAAAATATACAATCAGTTGTAGTAGTTTAACAAAGTAGTTTAGCAGCTATGGGAATAAAAGATAAATTCTCTCTATTACACATAAATCTGATTAGTCTAAATCGTTGCCCTGATGAAGGAGCTCAGATTCCCTGTGCAAAAAGTGGTAATGACAGTCAATGATTATATTAGCCTTCTGCACTGCAGTATTTGTTTGAAACAACAGTCTTAACTGTTGTGCACCAAAGATTGGGCTGGCTACCACCTTATTCAGGTTACTAAACCAGGTTCGCAAAGCAAATGTTAGAATAGATTCAACAGAATGAAGTCATCGTTGTAGGACCCACGTTAAAAGAGTGGAGTTTTCTTTGGAAGAACAATCACTGTTGGTTCGTCTTACACATAGCTTCTGTGTCTTGCTCAATGGTAAGTTTGTCATCTAGAGAAGTGCCAAGATGTGTGTCACTGCTGACAATTTCAATTTCATGCTCCTTAGTGACGGTTGGTTGGTTTTGCAGTTGGTGGCTACCTTCTGTATCCAATGGCGCTATCTTTAGTTGACACATTACGTTGGGGGAAGGAGTTGTTACCCCATTCGAAACACAATGATCCACCACAGGCCCACGATCAGTGTCTGGAAGATCACTGACAAGAGTCATCGGCAAAATTAATGATGATGTATTGAGTTATGTAAATACTTTCATCCATAAATTATACCAGAATTGTGACTACCTGTGGATGACAGGTGGTCTCCCCAGTACAATTCCCTCTTGAATCATTTGCATGATTATTGAAAAAAAAATCTACAGTTGTTAATTTCCACTGGACTATAGTCAGTATCAAATCAAAAATTGTTTATACGGTTCAAAAGTGGTCACTCCCAAAGCCAGAGAGCTTCCTAAAAATAATGAGAATAGCTTATTTTTACCTTCTTGTGATTTGCAAAATTCCTAACAACAAGACACCCAGAGAATTTAGACTACTTTCAGTCAATGCTGTATTATTTTCTAAAATATCTGTGTTTTTTAGCATTTTTGGTGGGTTGTTTCTGAACCCAAGCTTGCCAAAGTATGTTTAAAATTGCCTTTTTTATCCCATGCTTACAAACATAGGCACAAAATGATGGTTTTCCATAATGTGCCCATTTAAAAAAAATCTCATAAAACATCTCACTAGCCACAAGATGTTTGATCATGGCAACTGCATATAAAAAAGAAGTTCTGAATGGAAAACTTTTTTTTTCTTTTGAAAGAGGGTCTTATTTTCACATATTATAAAGTAAACCTAGAGCCTATCAAAGGGTCTTAAGATTTGAGTCATGTAATATGACTAAATTAACACAACAGGATCCTGTTTAGGTTGCAGCCTATGACTCCAGCCAAGAAGAAACTCCAGGACCTTCATTTGCTTCAAGGAGATTTGTTTGCCTTCAATGCTGTGTCATTGGGCGGTGCGGTGGCTCTGTGGCTCAGGATCTGCGGTGTGGCTGGGAGGTTGCCGGTTCGAATCCCGCAGCCGGCAGAGGAATCCTACTCCATTGGGCCCCTGAGCAAGGCCCTTCACCCCAACTACTCCAGGGGTGCAGTGTAAATGACCGACCCTGCGCTCTGACCCCCAGCTTCTCTCCCTGTCTGTGTGTCTCATGGAGAGCAAGCTGGGGTATGCGAAAAGACAAATTACTCATACAAGAAATTGTATATGGCCAATAAGGTGATCTGATCTTATCTCATGACTCTTTTCTTTCTTTCCCTTACCACCGAGCTGCTTGCTTGATCTTCAATTACGTGTCTCTTTCTCTTGCAGCACATTTCTCTTTTAGGACCAATGGATCAGATTAATCCTCTTTCTGGGGGAACTGAAGTTTTTATTTTATGAAAGGAAAAGACCAACTCAAACCCAAGCACAGATAAAGGTGGCACTTCATTAGAAAGTACAACTCAAAGATGTCAAAAATGACATAACAGTAAAGAAAATGTACATAACCTACATTTATATATAAATGAAAGAAAAGCAGTAATGAGTGAATGGCGTTAGAAATGCCAATTGAACCATATAATAAATAATTTAAGGAAGTAATAAAATACAGTTCTTATATTTATAGCTCTTTGCACCCTGACTCTCTTTTCACTTCTTTCACAGTGGTATAAAAAAGACTCAAAGGTAGTTTGATTCGCAACAAACAAACATCTTTTTTGCAACACTTCATTTCTGACAGAACAGTTACTTTTACATTTTGTAAAATGTACAGACAACACAGTTACTATTGTCTTCCCAACTCTAGCCTCACATTTAATTACTCAATGCTCTGTGTTTCCTGGTTCAGGGTGCACAAATACCTACTGGTGAAGTACATAATTAACTGTTTCCATTTTGTGCAAATGGTGATTAGGAAAAACTACCCCCTCCTTCAGTTTCCTCATTATCTCGCTGTTATAACTTACTGTATATAATTATACAACTAACCAATAAACGTCTGCTGAACATAGATGAAAAGAACACTGAAACTTGTCCTAACTGGCTCAGTTTTTAAGCACTATTATCATCAAAGCAGGCACCTTTAAGTTGTTTAGCAATGTTTTTTAGGTTTGATTTAAAAATACTTTAGTTCTGTCCAAGGTGAGCAACACACTCCAGTGACAGGGAACAGCTCCCACCGTATTAGCTGGTCATGGAAACATAAGAATGGTTTTAAACCAGGACGAAGCAATTCAGCCCTGACGTAAATCAGTGTATCATCTTCAACAACGTGGTCGGTTTGTGGGTTGAGGTTTGTTCCATACTCCCACAACCTTGTATGCAAAGACATGCCTCCTGGTCTCAGTTTTAAATGGACTTCTATATAGCTTCCTCATGTCCTGTGGTTTGTGTGTCACTGTTTATTCTTAAGCAGACCATCAGGTTGGATTTGTCAATACCTTTCAGGAATCGGAAGACTTGAATCAAGTCTCTGTTCAGTTCTCTTTGTTAAATTTTAACACATCAGTGTCAGACTTTGCTTTGAGCTCAATACTATGTCTGAAGGCTCCTCTCTGAATTCATTCAACAGCAGCAATGTTTCCTATATTTTGGAGACCAAAACCATACACCATATTCTAAATGATGTTTAACTAGTACACTGTACAGTTGAAGCGCATCAAACCTCGATTTGAATTCTACAAGTTTAACTATATATATTCCCATCTTATTTGCCATTTTTATTGTTTTTTATATAACTGGAACACCTTAAGACTTTCTCATAAAAAGCCTCCTGGCATTTCCCCATTTTCTATATTTGGAGTTTTTAATTTTATAAGCTGCATGTAGCAACCTGTACGTAACTCCATTAAATGTTATCTGCCTGGTGTTGCTCAGTCCTGAACAAGGTCTAATCATGCTCAATTTCTATAGTTCTTGCATATCCTCCTAGTTTAGTGTGATTTTTGAATCTGTTAGTGCACTACCTATACCAGAATAGATCATTGATACAAACTACAATTAGCACCACCCTAATACAGGTCACTGGGACCGATTACACCACCCCAATCTGCTCATTAACCTACTTCCTATTCATTGAGTACAACTGTTAGAGCACCATCGTGTATCACCCATCAATACCATCCTGAGATTTATCTAAAGTGCTCCTAATAACCATTCTGGCGAATATTATTTAAACTGGAACTTCATGTTTCCTCAGCCTGAGGTACATTGTGCGTCTCTTCCTTGGTATACAGTACACCTGAGCGAAACAGTAATTTAATACATTAGCCATCCTCATGTTATTACATAAAAAAACTTGTCTTTATCACCAAGATACTTCACTTCATCATTCTTTTCATTTGAAGTTGCAACACCATCTTGATTCCCAGAAACAAACTGAATGAAACATGCAGTTTAAAAGATATGAAAGTGCAGAAAACGTAGACAATTCACAGTAGATAAAAACATTGAGAAAGAAAGAGTTATACCTTTACAGTACAACTGATGATCATTTATTTGTTTCTTTGCTTTGTTCCTGTGTGGCCCAGTCAATCATATGCTGCAGTGTGGCCGCCACTAGTATAATGCACATCTCCATGTCAAGACTGCTCAGATTTGGACATTTTAAGATGGACACCATGCACTCTCTACCTTGTCTACTGGTTCAAGCTCTGTGAAAACCACTGTCAAGAAACTGAGGGGCTTAGTTATGGCAGATGACTGGGACAAACGCTTACCCTTTGCCCAAGAACACAAGCTGGTGCCGACTGCTTTTCTCCAGATATATTTTTTTACATGCAAGACTTGTCAGCCACAGAAGAAAGACAGGTCTAAATTAAGTGCCCTCTCATTCCCAGCATTTCATGGTTTGGTTAAAAGGAGGGTGCCAGATGATTCACATTTTATAAGCCTCTGTGGCTGGCTACGTAATTCTGGCCTTTATACCACTGCTCTTTTGGGTGAAAAGCAGTTTTTTTTTTATGTTTTTATACCTTTAGAAAAAAATAAATAAAATAAATCAAGCTGGCTTTTTAATCAGAACCAAGGGAACAGTGTGACTCTCCAAGGTTGCATCATAGAAGTGTTTCATGTCTAGTTAGTCATAGGCTCAAAACAGCACCACTTAAACACTGTTTTTTTCCCGCACTTGTGCTGTTTTTGAGAAGTTAGGCAGTGCAACCCAAGGTAGGTTATGTGCAGATGGTCTCCAGAAAAAGCTACAGTCATTTTTATATCGGAATTCAGAAAGACTCTCGCACTCTATGGATTAAACTGTTTTATCATTTTCAACACTAAAACCTTTAAGCTTAAACCGATACCCTCCCTTTTCATCTGTGAGGGCATTACATTTAGTAAAGATTTAGTACTAGATTAAGCAAATGCAATTAGATAAGCACTCTACTTTTCTTGATACCAATTAAGAAAAAAAGGCTTGTGTGCCAAGCTTGTTACATGTTACATACTGGTTAAATGCAAAATATGGCAGTCGGTTCTTCATCTTTGATAACTTTATTGATACATTTATTAAAAGTTCTCATGCTTGCAACACTACGGATGGTTTAGTTGTTTTCTTACACTGTTTTCTTACTAAGGGTCTTTAATCTCCAGATGTTCTGTGAAAATCATAGTTCAGTGAAAACGTATTCACCCCCTTTAAGACTGATGCTTGTTTACCTTATTTCATAACTAAGACATCCAATGTTCCTCTGTAAAAACGTTAATGGTTAATGTTATATTCCCCTTACGTATATTCAGTAACTGCTCGCACCAACTTTTGCTGCAATAATTGCAACACTTTCTGTAATTGGTGATCAGTGTTCACATTGCTGTGTGGAATTTTGGCCCATTCCTCTATGACAAACTGCTTCACCTCAGTGACATTTAGGGTTTTCTAGCATGAACTGCTTGTTTCAGGTCCTGCCACAACATTTCTATGGAGTTTAGGTCTCGACTTTGACCTGGCCATTCCAAAACACTGAATTTCTGCTTCTTTATCCGTTCTCTTGCAAACTTGCTTGTATTTTTGAGATCACATGCACTTCAGCTTCAGCTGATGGACAGATGGCCTGATATTCTCCTGGGGAATTCTTTGATATAAAGCAGAACTCATGCATCTTTCAATTACAGCAAGCTGTCCAGATCTTTGACACAGCAAACCACCTCCAAACCATGACACAACCACCACCATGCTTGACAACTGGTATGAGGTTCTTAATGTGGAATGTAGTGTTTGCTTTTTGCATTCATGTAACATGAAAAGTTACACTTTTGACTGATCTGTCCACAGAAGATACCTCCAGAACTCTGGAGGCCATACAAGCACTTTTTGAGGCAAGCATCAATGTTCTTAGAGAGCAATGGTTTCAGTCTTGCTGCTATCCCAAGAAACCAATTTTTACCCCATGCTTTTCTGATGGTGGAGGCATGAGCATTGGCATTAGCCAAGTTGAGAGAGGCCTGCAGATCTCTGGATCTTGTTCTGGGGTTTGTGTGACTTTCTGGACAATTTAACTGTGCTGGGCTCCTGGGGAGATGTTGATAGGACAGCCTTGGGCAGATTCACGGCTGTCCCCACATCTTCTCCAAGACTATGTCTCTGATGGTGGATAAGTTGTTCCCCAGAGCTTTAGAAATGGTTTTGTAACCCAGTTTAAACTGATAGGCATCAATGACTTGTTTTTGGAGGTCTTCAGGAATATCTTCTGAGCGGGGCATGACATGCTTCTGGATGTGTTGAGAACTTCACTGTGTTGATGAGTTTGGGAGGTTTATACGGAACAGGGCCCAAATTAACCCTGATTGTCAAGTAAATTACTCACACCCTAATTATCCCTTTAATTGAGTTGACTGAACTAGGGGGAAGCATTAACATTTTGACAAGGGACCTGAAATATGAAATTATTGAAAAAAGTAAAAAAACTGTGTCAAGGTTTAGCAAAACATCCTTTCATTTTCACTGTTGTACAAAACTTCAGCTCCAATTCCTACTTGACTGCCTACGTAATTCTACGCATCTTAATCTTGCCTGATCTGCTTCTTCTCTACAAGATCATTGTGAACCTGGATTTACTTGGATGTTATCCATGGAGTACATATTCAACAAAGGGCTTTTCCATTTCCCTCATATTGTGAATCTACTGAGACACCTCACTTGACTTTCCAACCTGCTCATAAATTGGTGCTCATTTTCCTTGTCCATTGTCCTTGTCATATTGCCAGCAACAACACCAATTCCTCATTAAGTGCAAATTATATTTATATAAATCAGCCCCCAGCTGTACCCCTTTGTCTCGCTCAAAACAATATCCTGCAGAGTACTGAATCCTAAATTCTCCACACATACTGACCAGCCTGGAAAAGTTTTCATATCTCCCTCCCTTCATTGGACCTAAGACCTGTATGTGCATTTACCATGGCTTCCAAAAGAATTCCTAACTTTGCATATTCTGCTGCTTTAAAGCTCAAAGCTTTATGAAGTAGCAAATATTTCTTATACATACAACTTACTCCAAGCATTCAAAGTAAAATCCAAAAAAGCAAAACAGTAAATAGATACATAATTGGAAAGACAAATGGGAAAAGTCCTGATTGTGTAGGTATTTAAACCCTATGTTGTGGCAAACCTAAAGGAATTTAGGTGCACAAATTACCTAAAGGAGCCACATATACAGTAGTAATTAGTTCAATGGTCTTTGCCTGCGTAATGAAAGCAGTTCACATGATTTCAGAATAAAAACAATAAACTATCATTTATTTATTGTTTGTAAAGTACTGTCAGCGTTGTGTGGTGTTGTCTGTTGTAGTGCATCATCTGCTCTAATGTGTATATCCCACGAGCGAACAAGAATTCAAATGTACATGTACATACGGCAATAAACTCTCTACTCCACTTTCTCAGTAAGGTCCTTCAGTCGTATAATTTCAAACAAAAGATTCATCCATGAAGACCAAGCAGCTTTTAAAAAGGATAAAATCGTAAAAAGGCTTAAATCAGGAGAAGGGTATAAAAACATTAAAAAACCCTTAATACGTCTTTGAGAATTCAGAAGTAGAAGGCACCTTGACATGGCCAAGATCGGGCTCTCACTCCAAACTGAACAACCAGGCAAACAGGAAACTGGTTAGGGATGCCACAACGGGGCCAACAGCAAATTTGAAATTTAAATTGAGTTCAGTGGCTGGGAAGGGAGGAAAATGCCCATGGGTCAACAACATCCCAGTCGTTCCACAGAGTGGGCTTGCAGGGAACTGAGAAGATCACATCTCCAAACCCCCCTGTGAGGTTGGCAAGAAAGAAGCTACTGTAAATGACGTGCAAACATGTGGCACTGTGGTCAGACAAGACAAAATTGGAACTCTGTGGTCTGAAGTCAAAGCGGTACACCTGATGCACACCCAGCACAGCGCATCACTTAGTCAACACCTGTCATGACTAAACCAAAACCAGAGCCTCCTTGATTAAATAAAGTATGCCTTCATTTCCTCCACGAAATAACAAACAGTCCTCTGCCCACCACACACCTGTCCCTCACCACTGACTAACCTGTTGCGCAATAACTCTAAGAAATGGTCACCATTCTCCATTTATTGACATTAAATAAAGCCCTATTTCTATTTGCCTTTTAGTTTCCTATCCTGTTTAGAATTTACAGCCTCAAACTACATCCACAAACCTCTGCTCCACCTATATTTTATCAGACATTTTAATTTGCTTCCACAAAAAAAAACACTTGATCTAGAAAGAGGCAATCGGGAAAAAGCTCACACATTTGTTTCTTCTGATTAAACGTGGTCATCATTCCACATGAACCCATCTGTTCTCATGATCAGTCCATGCAGAACTGACAGAAGTAGGAAACTAGTTGCTCACTACTGGTTCCTAAGCTACCAAATAGATGGTCATTGATTTTCAAATGGCTCAATTAAGAACCCAGAATGAAATCATGAAATCAACAGGATGCTGTACTTCCGAAGCCTACCCATCGTAAATCAGATCAGTTCTGGACAAGGGAAAAAAAGATGTTTCGAAACTCTGCAAAGTTGAGAGGGACTCTGTGAACTTTGGACACACTTTGGACACACTTTGGACACACTTTGGACACAAGGGCTACTGAGTAATTCTATACTGTTATGCAGGAATGTGTGCTACAAACCGAAGTAACCAATTGTATTTAAATAAGTCATCTTTAGCAAATAGGGAAGTAGGAAGATGTGCGTGATTTTGGAACACTCAATCCGATCAGCACAGGGAAGAGTGATAGATAACAGAAAAATATTTAAGGACTGTTCCTAGTTTCATTACTTTGAGAAACACACTGAGCATCTCATGTGTGTTTCGCTCCCATGCGCATGAAATAAAAACTTCTTTTAACTTCCGAGACGGACTCCTGAAACTTTCTCCAAAAGCAATTAAGAATTCTGCACCAGAAATATGGGCCCACTTACTACAGCTACATTCCGATGATCATTATATCTCTTCTACAGTAGGTGGGCTTAATCCAATAAATCAATCCAACTCAACGACTACTCTTAACTGAAGTAAAGTCGTCTTAACTACAGAACTGGAAGGACAACTATCACGTTGCAAAACACTCACAGCATTTGTACATCAATCTTATGTGTTATTTACAGTTGATTTAAATTATAAAAAAATAGGATTTAAATGAAAGAAGGGCAGAGGTTTAACTTTACTGAAAAACCTTTCTGGGAAAGTGGTCCCAAACACATATTCTATCAATTTGGGTTAGGGGCACTGTTCATCATTTCAGAAAACAAAATGAGTGACAACGTATCCATCCTAAAATGTTGTTACAATTTTTATTCCCCCCCAACACTGTCTGTCTAGAGTAATGTGGTAATTGGCTCACATAAACACTTAAAATATTTTTCACAAGTCAAGATCATTGTCTTCCATTTCATATTATTGGTATACATTTCTGTTACCTTCGTGTGTACAGCCAAGTGTTTAGACGGCCCTGAGTGTTTAATTGTAAATTAACCTTCTGTGTTTAACCGAAACATGGCACAAACAAAACGATGGGCTCCTATTCAACCAACTAGTTCCTCCTGGATATGGTTTGTTTGACCTTCCACGTCTTTCAGGCAGAGGCGTGGGCATCATTGTTATTTACAACCCTTTTTTACAGTCTAAGTCCTATAACTATACCTCCTCCCTCATCTTTTGAGTGTCTTGTTTTAAATGTTTCTATCCCCCAATCTACTATTATTGCCACAGTTTTCAGACCACCCAAACCCAGTGAAGTCTTCTTAGGTGAGTTTGCTGATTTTCTCTCATTCTTATCCCTTAAGTTTAAAAGTTTAAAAGTCCTTATTCTAGGGGACTTTAATATACACATTGATTCAACCTCTTCCAGTCTGGCTAAAGACTTCCTTTCTCTTTTGGGATGCTTTGACCTTACTCATAACAAAGGACACACCTTAGATCTAATTATTGCAAATGACTCCTTTGTCTCCCACTGCTCTCCCCTTGATCTAGGCCTCTCTGACCACTTAGCCATTCTCTTCAATCTGGAATTACCGGTTTCTAACACTTCCCCCTCATGCTGTGTAAATTTCCGCAACTGGCGAGCAATTGATCACCCAAGGTTTGTTCAAATTCTGTTCTGTCCTCCTTATCCTCTTTCTCTTCCTCTAACCCTCTAGAGGACAAAATACAGTTACTTGACAATGCTCTTTTATCTACCCTCGACACCTTTGCTCCTTTAAAAACTCGAACTATCTCCTTCTCTCGCCCTGCCCCCTGGTACAATGACCATCTGCAATTCATGAAGGCAGCCCGTCACAAACGTGAGCGTAGGTGGCGTCTTTCTGGCCTAAATATACATTATCAGGCCTGGAGAGATTACTTATCTGATTATAAGGTTACTATAGAGTCTGCTAGATCCACCTACTTCTCTCACATCATTGAAAATCACCAAAACAACCCCAGACATCTTTTCTCCACCATCAACAGACTGCTCAAGCCAAACTGCCCTACCACATTACCTGCCTCATCACAACTTTGCAACACATTCTTAGATTTCTTTAGTTCTAAGATTGACAACATCCGGCATCTCATCCTCTCCACTACGGATATAATTTCCATACCTCCTCCCTCCTCATCCAACTTCTCTGGTTCCCGTCTCTCCAGCTTCTCTCTTCTTGACTCAGCATCCCTAAACAAACGAGTTACGCGCATGAAACCCACCTCATCTATTTTAGATCCCATTCCCACCACTTTATTCCAGTCCTGTTTCTCTTCTATCGGTCTGTCCCATTGTCCTCAATATTATACATGAATCCTTGAGCACCGGCATTGTACCAACGGTCCTCAAAACTGCTGCTATGACCCCCGTGCCAAAGAAGCCTAACATGGCTCTCGACAATCTTAACAACTTTCGCCCCATCTCCAACTTACCCTTTCTCTCTAAAATTCTAGAATGTGCTGTCACACTTCAGTTACATAACCACCTCATGACAAACAACCTTTTCGAACCCCTCCAATCTGGCTTCCGGCAACTTCACAGCACAGAAACCGCCCTGGTCAAAGTCACCAATGATCTCCTAATAGTTTCTGATTCTGGTTCTCTTTCCATACTCATCCTTCTTGATCTCAGTGTTGCCTTTGACACTGTTGACCATAACATCTTACTTTCTCGTCTCAAGACTGTGTTTGGAGTCTCGGACAATGCCCTCAAATGGTTTAAATCTTACCTCACTGATCCCTGCCACTTTGTCTCTCTCAATGGGTACAGGTCTGAAATTGGTCTTGTCAAGTCTGGTGTCCCCCAGGGCTCAATACTGGGCCCCTTGCTCTTCAGCATTTACATGTTCCCACTTGGTCATCTTTTAAGATCACATGGCCTCAGCTTTCATTTTTACGCTGACGATACTCAAATATACATCCATACCAAACCTGACACTGATGTGGCTGTCTCTATTCTATCTAATTGCATCTCTGACATAAAAATTTGGATGACTCAAAACTTCCTTCATCTAAACTGTGACAAGACTGAAGTCATGCTAATTGGTACCCCCCCATCAACTTCTTAAAGCCAGTCCTGTAACCCTATCTGTAGATGGCTCTTTACTTGAGCTTCAATCAAAATTGAAAAACCTTGGGGTTATATTCGATTCTGGCTTAACATTCGACTCACATGTACAGCATACTGTCAAAACATCTTTTTTTCACCTTAGAAATATCGCAAGACTACACCCTATGCTATCATTGGCTGATCAACATATTTGTATTCTCTCGAATTGACTACTGCAATGCTCTACTCGCTGGGGTATCTAAATCTACTCTGAACAAACTGCAGTATGTCCAAAATTCAGCAGCCAGAATCCTGACCAGGTCTAGTGCAAGTGTTCACATTACTCCTATCCTGGAGTCCTTGCACTGGCTTCCGGTCAAATTCCGCATAGACTTTAAAATCCTCATGCTCACCTATAAGGCTTTACATGGCTTGGCACCTCAATACCTGTCTGAACTTTTATCGCCCTACTCCCCACCTCGCAACCTCCGCTCTTCAAATTCTGCCCTCCTTACTGTCCCCCAAGCCCGTCTACATTGTATGGGCGACAGGGCCTTCTCCTGCTATGCCCCCAAGCTCTGGAACTCTTTGCCCAAGGATATCAGAGAGTCACCTTCTCTAAACTCCTTCAAATCCAGACTCAAAACCTTCTTCTTCAGAAAAGCCTTTACTTAACTGGTTCCATTCTTCACCCCTCTGCTCTTCTTAGTACCACCTTCCACGGTCTCCTCTATTGTTATTGTTGTATTGTTGTAATTGTAATTGTTATTGTGTCTTATCTTGTTAAATCTTCTTATTTATTGTTGTAGTCTTCTTATTTTTAGTTATTGTCATCCTGTAAAGCACTTTGAGAAGCCACCTTTAAAGGCGCTATATAAAATAAAGTTTATTATTATTATTATTATTATTATTACTACTTGTGCTGCAACACTGCGCAGTGACTACTTTTCAATATACACGCAAGTCCTAACATACAGCGTAAGGAATGTGCTATTGAGAACTGTTACGGCCCAGTGTCTGGTCCATGTGTGTTTTTGGTGCCATGTTCCACACTTCCTGACTTTGATTGTTCTCCCTCCCCCATTGGTCCATCATTACACCATTGTGTCCATATTACGTCATCTTCAATTAACTCTCGACCAATCAGAACTCCGCTTATTCAGTATTTAACTTGGAGGTTTTCAGAATGAAGGAGCCTTTCGCTTGACTTTGGTTCTGCTCGGCTCAGCTTCGGTTTCGCTTAGCTTTTCGTTTTGCTTCGGCTTCACATCTCTGTTTTCGTTCGTTTCCCTTCGTGTGTGTGTGTTTTCGTATAGCTTCGGCTTTGTTGGTTTGCGTTCGTCTCCTTGTACTTTCGTTTGTGTGTTTATTCTTATTTCGTCATTACCTTGCCCTAACGTGTTATATCAACCTCTGTGCTCTTTTGTACCCTGTTCCTTGTGTCTACTCTCGTTTTCCCCTATTTGTATTCGTAGTTCACTTGTGTATTTGTGTGAACTTTTGTGTATAGGGTTAGTTTAGGTTGTCGGGTACATTGTGTACACGTAGTTGGTAGTATTAGTAACACTAGTTTAGGATGGGTGAGTGCCTTTTGTCTTGTATGGTTTTGGGGTAGTTAGTGAAGGTAAGCTAGGGCGTTAGAAGACGTCGAAGACCGAGTGTTTGGAGTTCTGTTTTGGTAGTTAGGTCAGCTTTCCCTCGCTTAACCAGCCAGCTCAATTTTGTTTATTTTCTTTTCTTTGGCACCACTCTAGTTCCCTTTCCCTGTGTGTTATTTTGTCCTGTTTATGTACCAGTCACTTATTCACTTCAAAATAAATCCCTTTTGCACCAAAACTTCTTGCCATGCTGCCCGAGTCCCTCACCAGAAACCCACCTGCATCTAAAATCATCCTAAACTTTGCACCCCTTTACCCCTAGGTACTTGGGGTCGTAACAACAACCAAACGCAGATGACCATTATTCACCCTCGACACAGGACAAGCAAGACGGCCAACGCCAATTCGACTTCACGGAAAAACCTGGCGTGGGGCCCCTCATAAAATGTTCTAGAAGAGGCGGGATGACGTTACACGTGTAGAAGAGAGGCGGTACGGCAGCGCGGCACGGAGACGAAAGTTGTGCGCGCTCCTCCGGGGTTCCGGCGGATTCTTCCGTCTCGCGGCGCCCTTGCGCACGAGTCGGAACTCCCGCTTACCGTAAAACAGAAATGAATCAAATACATTTTCAGTTATTTTGGGGTTAAATTCATGCCTATACAGTCTAGAGTATAGTTATTTTTTATATATTTGTTCAAAAAGACATTTTAATTCATTACGTGCACAGTCTATTTTTTTAATTCTACGCTATGTTTGGTGTTTAATTATTCTTGATTATAAAATCATAAAATGCCTTTTCATTTCTCTCTTTCCCTATATAAACAGGGGAAAGGTCCTTGCTTTCTCTCTCTACCTCATGGACTGCTAGCTGCTCTAACAGCACATTCTCTCTCATGCTCTGTGAGCACCGCACACCCATTGACCTCGATACACCCCTGGGACCTCCCAATTCTGCTGTTTAGTGCCTTCTTCCTCACCCACAGACGCAGCTCGGGCAAATACAGGAGGATCTACATGTGTTCATGCAACTTCTAAGAAAGGGGTGCTTCAGACATATGTAAGATTTGGGTTGCATATAGACTTGAGACACCGAACCTTTGGGGTGTAATTCAACACAATATAATGAAATTACGAACAGTAAAAAAGTGGTGGAGGCCGCAGAGTAGCTAGCATTGCTCTTTAGCTGCGCTGGGGTTCGGGGTTCAATTCCTGAGGTGCTGTCTGCGTGGAGTTTGTATGTTCTCCCTGAGTTTGCGCAGGTTTCCTCCAGGTGCTGTGGTTTCACACAAACCCAAAGACAAAACAAACGAAACCCAACAGAGGTCACATCTGGAAACTACAAGTGTATTTAAGTCTGAAAACGGGAGGTGCTTCTTGACTAAAAGGGCTGTGGGAGTTGGGATGAAGAAGCTCAGTGAAAAACCTGGCTTCCTTCACGAAAAGGCTGGAGGATTGGCTGCTACTTACTGAACAAGGTACGTGGGCCAATGACCTCCTCTCATTCATTACCTTTCTGCTGTTTTTAACGCTGTGGCATCATGAACATGTTTAGCAATTTCAGCAACTACCAGACTCTCGACTGCTGACAGAAATGAGCAAGAGCGGTCCTTGTACAAATGCATATATCATATACTGCATATCACCTATCCTCTCTATTTTCTAAACATGAACTGGCTCTCAATCCAAATGTATTTGTAACAAGTGTCACCGCTACCGGTACCTTCAGAAGCATTCCAAATCAATACGGCGGGGGTTCGTAACTTTACTGCAGCCTGCAGTAGGTCCTTTGGTTCTCAAAATGTCTCCTCTGAGCCCTGATCAAAAACCGCCGGAGTACGTCAGTTCTTTAAACCTAAGATACCTCATAGCCATAGAATGCTTATTTTTGAAGTACAATTAAGAATACCAGGAAAAATGGCACTTTTTCAAGCTTACCGTAAAAGACCCATATTTGAAGAAACAAAGCAGTTGCATTGACCCGCCTGTGCTTGATTTGGGTTTTCGAAGGCTTACCTTCATAGAGAGCGAGGCCAGTCTTTCGGCACCTGTCTGGATTGTATCAATTCAATCAGAAGTGTCTAAGATGGCGGTTTAGTTGTATGGTACTAACTAGATCAAACCCAATACCCCAAGAGGCCAGTTATTGGAATATACAAGAAAATGGGTGGTTTTGAAATCGCCTCTGTAATTTCCGAACTGGGACATGACATCACTAAAGCAATCTTATCATACAAAAAAATAATAACTGTTGTGCATGTATTATGTAGGATACCTACCGATTTCAATTGATGAATTCATGGTTTAGATGGTTCTCTGTCGACGTCTTCAAAGTAAATGGGTTTGAATGACCACACTAAAGTGCAGAGAGAGCTACCAGTCCTGGCAGGCAATCTTTGCCTTTATAACTTGAAAGGGGACCAAAGCCCACCAAAACTCCCACAACATTCAGTGCCAAAGTTAAGCTTAGGCCTAGGGCTGAGGAGACGGGGTTTTTTTCAGAATGCAACAGAACGCCATTTAAAGGGAAGACCGTACATGTATAATCATGAAAATGAAATATTTCTCTGGGCCATCTCTAGTCAAACTTAAACTCTGCGCATTCCTAATGATATACATGACACTGGCGAAAAGGCCAGAATGTTTAAAATTACTATGTTTCTACCTTAAGATATCTTGACTGACAACTGGGCTGCATTCTCACAGTGGAGTAATTAATGCATACGGTTCCTTGTTAAGATGTGTCCTCCTAGTTACTGTTGCTATGTCCCATGTGCTAAGCAAAATGAGAGACTTTGGCATTATTGTTCAGATTACTGCTGATTTGACAAATTGTTAGGAAAATGTTATTACAGCAAGGGTGTATGTATGATTATACTTGCATTGTGGACAACAAATGTTGTCCGAGATAATTAAGTGCCCATTATCAGCGCCACTTCTTTAAAAAAGGAGCTACCCCTTCAACCTGAGGCTCCAGTCTGATTTGGGGGTTCATGTTTTTTGTAACGTTGTACTTTGACTCTCTCCATGTTCTAACACTACAATTTCGTGTGCAAGGTTTCACCCGTTTATACACCTACCCAGTGGTGGTCAATCAGTTTAAAAAGTCATTTTGTTCAAATATATTTTGGAGTCGAGAGAAAGACAACTAACCTTGTTTCTATATCCAAGGCAATACATCAATGCTGGTGTTAACATAATAATGTCAATGACATCCAACATCCCAAATAAGGGACAGAAGACACAGATTCTTAAAATGAAGTAGGATCCGCTAGAGTGAAGAGCATGCGGAAAAGCCGTTTTCTGCTAGGATCCTAAGCAGATGTAATTAATATATGCAACAACAGTGAAGTATACATTTTCATGGGAAAAATGAAAATGTAAATAGGAAATTCATAAAATGATAAAGGAATAGTAAGGAACAACTAATTAAATTAGTTACGCATATGCAAATCTAAGGACAGCAGTAATACATAGCTTTTCCTACTGAATTTAAGAAATCTAAATAGTATGAACATTATAGCTTCCTGCTTTAATAGTACACCTTAACAGTCAAAATCCCAGATCCTGGGAGGTGAAGTAATAATACTGTCAATTTGCTACTCTTTTCTTCAAAGTGCCATCATTACCATACTGCCTGACTGATCCCTAAAACCTCACAGGAGACTGTTTTTTTTTTATTTGATTATTTCTTCCTTAAGTCTTTCAATTTCGAAACTGTAAATTGAGCCTTTAGTAATTCAAACGGAAAAGAAAGGCTCTCAAGGACTCCCTTAATAGCTATAAAACTATTTTCATTTACTGCTGGCTAGGATCAAATTAAGGGAAATTATATGATAACTGGGCAAATGCTTTGTGGTCACCCAATAATGTAAGGCAAAAAAAATCCTGTCTTCTGTGCTTCTTTAGCACAAAGAGATTTTATTACTCATCGGTCTTACTAATTCTTCTTCCACACTACATTGAAAAACATCACAACAAAATACATTAAATCGGGAATGCATGTAACACCTATCTAACGTGAAATTACTGCATATTCTCAGGACCACTTTGTACAAGACAATATTGGCAGATGGGCAGCAGGCTTCCTCATTTTTGGATGTGGCTGCATTCCAGGACAGAGCAACACTTCGTACAAGACTCCCATTTCCCAGGGAGGTGGAGGGGATCCTACCCCTCCTTTCCCTCTGTTCCTGCGACTCGCTGCAGAGGCAGGAAGCCCTGACACTACTCTTGCTCCGCGCTCGGATCTGCCTGCTGGCTTTGTGGACGCTGACCTCAACATCTGGGAGCTGCTGTGAACCAAACAAGGTCGCACATGGCTGCAAACCCGCCGCCAATTTTGGAAACAAGCATTCTCCCTGTCTATTTTCCACCCATTTTTCAAAATAGGCAACTATGCGGTTAAATGTAAGACAGAATCTACACTTTCTTTGCCTTAACCCTCCCATCACGTGACATTTGCCTCGAGTGATATCATTCTAGAATCCTGGAATGTTTCGGGATGCACTGTGTTCCACGGGCACACTGAAGGAGGTAATAAAAGTTACTCAAAAAGCAAGAGGTACCTCGCTTCAAAGCCGAATTTTAAAACGGCGTAAAACACACATTGAAAGTTGTATTGGCGTCACAGAAGAAGCTTCATATGGTGGCAGAGTTGGGACAGCGCCTATAGTTTCACATAGTGGCTTTAAAGAAACAGGGTGTATAAGAAAGGAAACAATCTGAAAACACACTGCAAACATCGCAAAACACCCAGCCAAAACAGGTTTTTGGGATTTCAAAACATTCCATTACATGGAATTGAGTTACATCCAAAAGATTAAGACAGTAGTAATGGCATATTACGAAAATACTTCACAAGATGACACAATCATACCTACTGCTTAATTACTCCTTATGACATTCAAGTAAGATAACTACAACTACAGTAATGTAAATACGACCTAGAATTACTCCATTATTACTTAAGAATAAAATCTTAGACTATTAACTGTTAAAAAAAAAACATTTTTATAAGCTATTAAAAAAGTACAAAAGACCACAAGCTTGGTAATAAAGGGTTAGTCAAAATGTTGTCGACAAGTATAAATGCCAGTTATTTTACGAATGTTTTGTTTTCTCCTCCACAGATGGCGAAAAAGTGCAAGTAACTATTAGAAACTGATATTTATGCTTTCGTTTGAAACCTTTTTTGTCACGGTAACCCATGTAATTAATTTGCAATAAACTGTCAGCAGTTGTTGACAGCATTTTGACTAACCTGTACAATGTGATACAGGAAAAGATTAACAGTACTGATCCAGCAACTCATGTATTATGCTACAAGCATGCACAGTTGAATACATACAGCTTGTCAGTGGCTTATAGACGAATTCCAATAAACCTACTTTATCACTGACCTACTGCAGCCATATCACCCTGAAACTCATAACTGGCAAGCCACTGCAGGTGTGAGCCTGGTCAATACCTGGATGGGAGACCTCCTGGGAAAAACTAAGGTTGCTGCTGGAAGAGGTGTTAGTGGGGCCAGCAGGGGGCGCTCACCCTGTGGTCTACGTGAGTCCTAATACACCAGTATAGTGATGGGGACACTATACTGTAAAAAGGTGCCGTCCTTCGAATGTGACGTAAAACCAAGATCCAGATTCTCAGTGGTCATTAAAAATCCCAGGGCGTTTTCCTCGAAAAGAGTAGGGGTGTCAGATAGACAAGCCAGACGTATAATCTACTTGAGATATTTTATTAGAAGATAAAAGACTCCCGTTTCACGTAATTACTATCTGGGTGTTAAAACCCATGTGATCTTTGTGAAACGTGTGCTTCTTATTCTTGTCAGTTATGTGTGATGTGTTCTTCAGAGCTGGTTAATAAAAGTTTTCTAGTTAGACAATTCATTTATTTAATAGTCTATTTAATTTGACTCTAAATAGTCAAATTATTTGGGGGTGGGAGCTGATAATAGTACTGTCCACACAAATCATGATCTTGGAGGGCCCTCTTCCCAAAACCTTGTCTAGGGCCACCGAAAAGCTAGGGCATGCCTTCGGACAACTCTTCCATGAGGATCATTTTTGTGCAAGCAATGCAATTCTGCAATTGAATTGAATTCTGTAAGCAAAACAATTCTGTGGACCACTACTCCGGTGTCAGCTAAGCCTTTCTGCAGCGCCATTGCTGTGACATGTGACTTCCGCCATGCATATTGGATTAGTTTCTGAGCAAGTAAATAGTAATTGTGGATTAAAATGTGCAGAAATGTGTCATGTTTAAGTTTGTACCCTGCAGAGGCTGTGTTAACTTCTTTTCACTTAGAGATTCAGTGAAACATGCAATTAGACCAGGGGGGCCCAACGTTTTGCATTCAACTGTACAGGTCCCACAACCAAATGAAACACAAATCCATGATTACAGTGGCCTAGCTCTGTTCTGAGATCGCTTATCTGGCTCTTCCTTCTCTCTGTGCCTGACCGGTATGTCCTTCTGGAGGTAGATGTATGTTTACCACTTGCGACCACAGGATTCTAATCTCTAACCGTTACAACACGGTTTGTTATGGAAATAAAAGGTCACTTTTAACGTTTCATTGCATGTCGGATGTTGTGACGAGTAATTTTATTGATGATTCATTACATTTACTACCTCCTGAAATGAAACACGCAGCATTCAGTGCAGCGGCAGCTCAAACCACGCCGATATTGTCATTTTTCGGCAAAGATGAGAGTCATTTACTACATCAGTGAAATCAAATACTACACTTACATTTCACAACTAATAATATTAATAATATATTATAATTAATTAATATTACAATTTATATCAAACAAACTTTAACAACCTAGATCAGGACAGCAGAAATAGGAAGGCACACTGGAGGGAACTGCTTGAACACAATTGTGTTGTGTTGCACATTGAGGGGGCCCCCTGGTGGCCTTGGGGCCCTAGGCAGCCACCTAGTTGGCCGAAGCCAGGGGCCAGCCGTGATTATCACCCCCTACTAGGGTGTACTCCCCACCTTGCCATCAGCTATCAGAAAGGTTACAAGAGTTTGGTGATAAAAAACACAATTCCCACAAAAAAAAAAATATTTCCGGGTTTAAAATAAAACGCCAAAATGAAATTCACCACTACTAGAGCAGTACAAGGAACCGTCGATTGGGCACCTCCATTGCAAATAAATGCTGCCAAAAACACAGAAAACCTTCATTCAGCATTTTTTCTTAAGTTTGTTAACAGAGCACAAAGCTCTACTTGGCTACAATAAAATGTATCCCCCAAAAATATACTTTTTTTCCCCCCCACTTTGCTTGCCTAATATATTTCAGAGCTTATTTAGAATTTCTAGCTTGGTCTAAAGACTACCAATATGACTATGACTCCTACAGTATATGCACCACATTAATGACAAAAGGGTATAATTCAATATATAGTCTAATGAGCGTGTTTCAGCCGGGATCTAGATTATGATTGGGTAGACCCACAGCAAGTTTTGAGAAAGCATAAATAAAAAACTGAACCGAAAATAGAGCCATAGCACAGCAAGTACCTGAAAACAGAGGCACACGGTTATCTCGCAGAACAACTTTCACCTTTATGGCACAGACTCTCCCACAGCTCTAATATAACAGGCCCAACCTGTTAAAACCCAAAATGCGTAATTATAAACCTACATTTTTTTACCCACAAGCACACTACGACCAGTCAGCCAGCCAGTCTAGACAGGTCAAGTGGGCTTCTATTTGTCCGTTTCGGTTTTTATGTTCTTATGCACTATGATAAATAAGGACTGTTTTCATGTCATCGCAGAATATCACACAAAAAGATACTGTGAACAGCGTAAATGTAAACAGATGAACTATTCACCAACCACTTCCCAGCCTAGGATAATTTTATCTGGGCTTCCTTCTTGCCCTTCCAGTCTGAAGGACACTGCTGACGATGACAGCAACCCCCAACCCTCAAAACTACACCTTGGTAAAAAAGCACACAAGTGCCTCCATTTTATGCAGAGGCTTTGATCAAAGCAGCACTCTTCCTCCGTAACCAAAGCAGGCTCTGTTTCACATTTCCACATATTTATTCTTCATATTATCAAAAGCTCCAGGAACCTTCTTTTTTAGTGCTATACCACAGGACAGCCCGTGCTTTTATTTCTGCAAATCTGAAACGTTTTTGTGCAGAAGTCAATTTCACAGGTGGGGGCTTACCGTAGGTTTGGGTATTCGTCTCTTTTACGAGAATTCAAATATAAACCGCCACATACTGCACAATGTCTCACGTTTTTGCAAACGAAGTGAAGACCCTAGCACAGAAAGTCACAAGAACTATATACAGTAAGTTGCATAAGGACAAACAGTGTTTCCACCATATTGGAGTAACCCTTTGTCAACTGGAGTTTGTTGTGGATTGTGATTAAATAATTCAATACTTAATTTCTTGTTTGTCTTAGATTCAGAAATAATCTCTTATGCGTATTATTTCCAAAAAACATTGCATCAGATTTTAAATTCACTCTCGGTTTCCTGAACACCTCCTAACAGGTTAGTATTTAAGGTACAGATAACAGGTGAGAATGATACTGCATCAGAAACTCCCATAATAAGCATCATTTTCAAAAACAGCTCAGCTAAAGGTTCTATAAGCTTACCTAAACTAAACTGTAATGAAGACTAAAAATGACAGGGGTACTTCATGGTCAGGATGGAGAACTACTGCTTTACAGCTTTACTGCAATTCCTAAATGTAGAATGCACATCTTTCCATTAATATGCCAAATTTGCATTAATTTTAAATGCAGATAAAAAATAACATCCAATATACTATTTAACATTGAACCTCTTTTCCCTAGAGCAAAAGTGAAAATTCCTTATTTAGTGAACATTAAACACTACTACTAAAGAAAAGCAACTGTGTTTCTTTGAGGGCAGTATGAAATTATATACAGTACCCACGAGTAAAGATCTAAACATACAATGAACATAAAGGCATTAACATCGACCAATACAAATCGCTGTCATTCTATATTTTAATCAATGTATGCAGAACATAACTGCCAAATTAATTTAAGCCCTTTGCAAAACATGAGAGGCCTACCTATTGGCAGAAATCAGAGGACTACACAGATTCTATTCACAAGTATTTTTATGAGCTTTGCTTATACCAGTGCAGACTGCAGACTTTTTCCCCAAACTCCTTCGTAAACAACAAAAAATGATTTATTTTTTTCTCACCTCAGAAAGGAAATGCTCCACGTAGTGCTGCTCTACAAACACTTCAGTTTCCAAGCGACCTGTTAATTGAAAGCCACAAGTCAAACTTATTAAAGAGTCACAACTAAATTACTATTACCTTAAACACTCGTTTGCACAAATGCTACAACTATAAGGCAGAACTGTCCAGCGCAAAAGGAGCAGTTCAATATGAGACAATAACTGCCTTTAATAACACTGTCATGTGCTGAGGCAAGATATCAAAAAGATGGAAAGAACTGATCTTGAACAGAGAAAACTATGGAGCAACTTGATTGGTGTGCTCAAAATCCTCAATGGTACTGACAAAGTCAACCCAACGGACCTTTAAAACAGTTTAACATGCACCAGCTTTAACACTTATAACATTGAGACAGGGAGGCAAACAGTTACAAAAAGGGAATGTTTAAACGGTGGAGCAGCGGTTCTGTGGCTAAGGATCTGCGCCTGTGGCAGGAAGGTTGCAGGTTTAAATCCCGCGGCCAGCAGAGGAATCCTACTCCATTGGGCCCCTGAGCAAGGTCCTTAACCCCAACTGCTCCAGGGGTGCTGTATAAATGGCTGACCCTGCGCTCTGACCCCAAGCTTCTCTCTCCCCGTCTTTCTGCCAGTGTGTCTCATGGAGTGCAAGCTGGGGTATGCGAAAAGACAAATTCCTAATGCAAGAGATTGTATATGGCCAATAAAGTGATCTTATCTTTTCTTACCCTGGTGTCTTTCCAGAAATGGCTGGATGAGACACCCAGATCCTATAAGTGCTGGCAATCAAGCAGGCTGTGTGGGCCACATGGACACCTATCATTTGTGATCTTTATTTATTAAATGAAAATGTCCATTTTGAGGACCGACAAGGAACCTGGGTCTGCGCTTTTTAAACCTTGACAAAAACTAAACGATGTCCTTGCTGTCTGTGTGTTTAAGACAAGTCCTGCAGATCTGTGCTGTCCTTCCAATGTCGGTGCAATCAAGTGAGGGATTGTGCAATTATAATGAGTCACCCATCTGATGAAGGTGCTCTCTGACAAGGCTTTGTGCATTTTGCCACCTGAGGAGCTGAAGCAGTCTGACAGCCTGTCTTCGCACAGTTAAGGGTTTAAGGGTAGCACCCATCAAAAACTGGTAACTGCCTAAAGTAAAAAATATATATATATAAACTAGTTAGTATAATCTAGTTTGTTTTTCAGCACAAATGTTTAAAAGATGATATGTAAAATTTAAAATATTTTAATTTATAATCTCACACCAATTCAATAGTCTAATTACATAAGGATTTCTACTCTTGTTAAATCTCCGATGGTGTGGTTAGTGATAGGCAACCATTAAGAGTCATTTGAAAACTACAGGATACTAGTTACAAAACAAACCAGCGCTATAGGGATCACCTGTTAAATGTAAAGTGAAAACATTGCATTGACTGTATATAAAACCCTTCCCCATTCATTCAAAATGGGAAAAAAAAACTCCTGGTGGGGAAAAAAGGGTTAAAAAAGTTTCAGCACTCAATGGGGTACAGCAGCAAGCTTCAGAGGCCAAGCGTATTTTTTACCAAACAGGCAGAAGAATCCCAAAACTGAACAAAGTTAAAAAAGATCAACAAGTGTTGTCCTTTACCCACGTCTGAATGACAGCGCTGTGCCTACCACTAACTCTCACCTCGGCTCAGCGAGACCCCACTCTCCCGGTAATCTTGAATTTCCGCGTCCTTCCTCTGAAGCAGGGCTGTCAGCTCCTGCACCTGGCAGTGCAACAGCCTGCTCACGGCCAGCAGGGGGCGTACAAGCTGCTCACAAACCTGGAAGGCAGGACAGTTCATGAGCGAAAACTGCAAACAGTGAAAGGGAACAATCCCTTTTATCTAGCAAGTGGGCTAACACTGGAACTCATTTTAAACCTTTCCACATTTCTCCCTACATTCAACAAATGTAAAGTAGATGTACTTAACACTGACAAAAGTCAAGGTTGAACAATTGCTCAAAAAAAGTAACCATATTAGCACAAAGCTTTCAACATTTTAAATCAACACTGTAAGAAAACAGCTTCACTAATTTTTCTTTAAACTTATAAATACGGTTGAACAATGAAAAGTTCACCTGTAATAAACCATTAATGAAAAAAAACAAATATATTCTTTGAACTTCCTAATTAAGTTGTAATTATTATAATTTCACTGAAAATATCTAATAATCATACTTTCTCTCCCTTAGCTAGACTTCTGATTGCAATGTTCTTTTTAAACACCTAATAAAACAGTTTAAATTTGCAAAGAATGGGCAAAAATGGTGCCAGCACCGTGTGCAAAACTGCAAGGTGACTCAGAGCTGTAACTGCTGTAAGGTGCGTCCAGCAGCACTGACATGGGGAGGTGAAGAGTTAGGCAACTAACACGTGTATCCCTGCAGCTTTTACAAACATTTAACTGCTTTTAAAGTTTAAGTATTTCACATAAGATGGAGTATTCAAAAATATTCATTTAAAAATATGTATTAGATCTATGGCCAGCAGCCATATCACCCTGCAACTCACCACTGGCAGCCCACTGAAGCTCAGCAGGTGTGAGCCTGGTCAGTACCTGGATGGGAGAGACCTCCTGGGAAAAACTATGGTTGCTGCTGGAAGAGGTGTTAGTGGGGCCAGCAGGGGGCACTCACCCTGCGGTCTGTGTGGGTCACAATGCCCCAGTATAGTGACAGGGACACTATACTGTAAACAGGTGCCGTCATTCGGATGAGATGTAAAACCGAGGTCCTGACTCTCTGTGGTCATTAAAAATCCCAGGGTGTTTCTCGAAAAGAGTAGGGGTGTAACCCCGGCGTCCTGGCCAAATTTCCCATTGGCCCTTACCAATCATGGCCTCCTAATAATCCTCATCTCTGAACTGGCTTCATTACTCTGCTCTCCTCCCCACTGATAGCTGATGTGTGGTGAGCGTTCTGGCGCACTACGGCTGCCGTCGCATCATCCAGGTGGGACTGCACATTGGTGGTGGTGGAGGGGAGTCCCCATTACCTGTAAAGCGCTTTGAGTGGAGTGTCCAGAAAAGCGCATATAAGTGTAAGCAATTATTATTATTAAACAAATTGGGACATTACTGGAAAGAGGAGAACACTTTTGCAGGGCAATGAGTAGCATGTAATTAAATCTCACCTTCAGCATCTGCCTCCAAGCATTGGACTTGAATGACAAGGCCGACTAGATTGGTGAACGTGTCCTAATGATCCCATATAAAATTGAAATGCCTGAGAGACCTCCATAACTTCAGAATGATGACTAAGAAAATGAAAAACCCCTTACAACTTACCAGTCTTGGTCTTTCCGAAATAAAATTCAACTTAACGTTTCTCGTCAGAGGGAGTTTGTCACATTTTCAATGACATCGAAACCACCAGCTACCAAGTCTTATTCTAATATAGGCACGGAGGAGAGCATAGCAAGGTGCTATGGGATGATAAGGGAACATAAAACATAACAGGTGACAGTAAAATTGAGCCCATCCTGCTCATTTGGTTTGTCCACCCATTACGTGAAGGAGTCTAGAGGTTAGGCTGCAACCACTAGGCAGAGACATCTGCATCTCTCTGCGTAAGGAAGTACCTCCAATTCTATCTTTTTAGTTTCCAGTTTTGAACCCTTGTCCTTGTATAACTAATTACAGAACTCAGTACACCCCTTAGTAGTCTGCGTGTATGGTTCATGGGATTTTACGTACCTAAATTTCCGTTTAATGTCCTACAAAGATTTTGCTCCCTTAACCTGTCCTTATAGCACAAGCCCCCAGTACAAGGAAGCTCTCTTTTTGCTCTTCTCAAATCCTTTTTGTAATAAGGTCACCAAAACATTGTAGATTAGGTTTTATCATTGCATTAGAAAGATTTAAAAAATAAAAATGAAATATCAAACTACCGCTTTTATCCCCAAGCATGTTTTTTTAAAACATTTTTGTTACCCAACATTGTTTTGTTGAGAAGACAGTAGACTCTACATAAAGAAATCCCTTTGGTGTACAGCTTTATGTAACACGATAAATTGGGTATATTCCTCCTGCCACTATAGATCACTTTGCACTAACTGTGAAAATCCATAATTTTGTAATCGCAATTCCCTTACCGATCTCTACCATAGCCACCCTATAGTGCGGTGGCTCTGTGGCTAAGGATCTGCGCCTGTGGCTGGAAGGTTGCCGGTTTGAATCCTGCGGCCGGCAGAGGAATCCTACTCCGTTGGGCCCCTGAGCAAGGCCCTTAACCCTAACTGGTCCAGGAGTGCTTTATAAATGGCTGACCCTGCACTCTGATCCAAAGCTTCTCTCTCCCTGTCTGTGTGTCTCATGGAGAGCAAGTTGGTGCATGCGAAAAGACAAATTCCTCATACAAGAAATTGTATCTGGCCAATAAAGTGATCTTATTTTATATCATTTGGGAATTTTACTAGTTTGTGTATATTCTGTAACGGCACTTGTGGTGGTGCTGCACATTGGTGGTGGTGGAGAG
Source organism: Lepisosteus oculatus (assembly GCF_040954835.1). Lineage (NCBI taxonomy): Eukaryota > Metazoa > Chordata > Actinopteri > Semionotiformes > Lepisosteidae > Lepisosteus > Lepisosteus oculatus. Next base: position 32,676,573 of record NC_090707.1, read on the forward strand.
GAGTCCCAGTTACCTGTAAAGTGTGTTGAGTGGAGTGTCCAGAAAAGCGCTACAGAAGTATAAGGAATTATTATTAATTACTCTGATTTCCTGCAGGGCTGCTCCCTTTAAATTGCATAGTTTTAAAAATTCAATTCGATAATGCTGCAGAATATTCACAACACTCGTTTAAAAACAGTCTGAACTAGACTACTTTCTCTGCTGTTCTATTGTCCTCCTCCTCCTTCTCTGTAATGATGAACACATTGTATCATTTGAATCTAACCGTTCTAAATCCATACACAGTTTTCTTTTCAATACGACACTTATCTTCAACAAGACTCTTTTCAGAATCCTAAAAAAAAAAAAAGAACTGAAATACAACCTAAATGGCTCTGTCGGGATGTTAGGAGTCCAGGGAAGGTTTTAGATGATTTTAATTGTAACAAAAATATACATTTCCTGAGAGCGCCAAAGGTGACACACAAAAGGTGTATTCCCCACAGTGCCCTGAATTACAACAGTGTTACAGAGGGTTTTACAGTCTAGCCAGGTTACTACCATGAATGGGGTTTTAAGAGTGATCATACCCTTTATGGCATGCAGAGGCTACTCCTGATGTTATCCCACCTTTAAGTCCGTGTCACGTACAACAGCAGGTGTCTGTTTAAAATTCACTCGAGCCAGGTCAGGAGTAATGACCCCAGTCTGATTTCTACAGCTTTATGACTTTATCTTCTTGCAGGCTGGTGCCTTCCGGGTCAGAGGTGGCAGAAGCAGAACTAAAAACTACTGGAAGGGCAATTAGGAGTGAGAATAACATTTTTTCACGCTCTAGCATTTGAAAGCGGAATCACATTTTTAACGTTTTAGCATATAGATAAGAAAATATTTAACATTTTATTAAATATTTAAAAAAAATATTTTTAATTGTTTCAGCTTTCATTCACACAATTATTGATCTAAAATGTAGAAATAAGGTCGATATATTACCCAGCTGCATCTTCTTTTTTAAATAATAAGCCAATGAGTAAAGCAATTACAACATCGAACAATTTACAAGCTTTACGGGCCACTGCTATTTGCTTTTATCTTGGTTGTTCTATCATTTACAAAATTATTCCCCAAGAATATAATGTTCCATGGCACACTTTAGCCAAACTGTGTACTCTAGGAATACAAATAAATTGTTTGGCAACTATTTTGCAGTGCTTACCCAAGTTTCCAAACAAAAGAACATGGTTTTAGAGGGAAGTCTTTCACTTTCTATATACACAGTGTTTCTGCTGCCTAATTGGAACAGAAAAGCAGTGAAAAAGGAAGCACAGAGAGGTGTCTTTGCTGAAATCACAGCTAATATGAAATTAAACCAGTTAAAAATACACTGCCAGAAACAGAAACTCTACAAGCCAGAAAAAAAGGGGAAAAAAGCTCAAGTTGAGGTTTGTGTAAAAATGGTAACTATGTTGGTCAGCTGCGGTGCTGGTCATAATATAGGCCGCCAGTTTCCAGACACACTGCTGTTCTGAACCAAACAAGGAAGCACAGACCACAAGGATCAGTTTCCCTGCTCCTTTCTGACTTTTTTTTTAATAGCCTTCCTATTTCTGTTAGACAGTACATAGTGAATAAAATGCAACAGGGCATCTGCAAAACACTATTTGATCAAAACCAGTGACAGAGGCGAACCAAGAACGCAGCAGGTGGCCAAAACAGCACGAGGTTTTAAACAAGTTCATCCATTCTTAATCATTTGAACTATTTTGCTTCAGTTTCTCTTTTTAAACTTCTCTGGGATAAGGTCATTGAAAAGCACAGATCCGGAGAAGGGACTATTTGAACACTGAAATTTCTGAATATCCCTGTGAGCACAGAATGCTCGTTTGTCAAGACACAGAAGGTGCATCATACCTCCAGTCACTGCCTAGACCAAACCGTCCCTCCAAACTGAGGACCCAGACAGGAAACAGGCGAGAGACGCCACTGTGAGACCAACGACAAGTTTGAAACGGCCGAGATGGGAGAAAAAAACTCACAGGCCAGCTTCGTGGAGTGATAAGGATCTGCGGATTTGTCAATACCTTTGTACTTTTTATACTGCTATAGATCCTTGCTACATGGGCTGCCTGGATACATCTGCTGCAGATTCACTCATAATTCAATTCAATTTATAAGGCACTAAATAAAGCACGGATTGCTTTGATAATGTTTCAAATTAAGGTTTTATCTCTTTAACTTTAGAGGATTTAAAGTTAGTATATAAGAACGCTCTGGTTCTGCATGAGGGCAATGTTGCTATGTGACTATAAGAGGCACACGTGGGACCCTCAGATTCAATCAGTCTTCACAACTGTGGCAAAATGAGGTTCATATTAATGTTTATACACCCACCACAAAAGACCCTAAGTTCTACCTTGGCTTATCAAAGAACTAAGGCCACTGGCAGTACAAATATGGATAATGTACCAATCTAATCTCATTGTCACCAATGCACAAGCCTACAGTATGTTTTTTGGGCAGCTTTAACAATTGCTTTGAATTTACTGACATGATATCAACTGCTAGAAACTATTTCAAGTACAGTAGGTAGCTGTGTCAGCATGCGTAGGCTTTTCTTTTCAGCACGAATAAACCTTTACTTTGCTAGAGACTACACATACTTTCAAAACATTCAAAAAAGACGTGACTATACTCTTAATTCTATTGGAACACCAATTTTTCTCCATGGTTCTCTTAGACCATAATGCAATTTTAACTACACAGATGAAGCCACCCAGGTGGAGATACTGTATAATACTACACTACTAGGAGGAATCTATCTAAAATCCAAACTGCCTGAATTCATCATCAAGGGATAAGTGATATGAGGTTACAAGGTTAGGTTATCAAAGGCTTTTTACACAACAACAACAACAACAAAATAATAAATATAAAAATAACTTATGCTGCACATAGTGAATAAAGAAAAAGACAAAAAAAGGAAAAAGAAGGAGAAAATAACAAGAGCACTTAGGTTTATAAGGATGTAGGCCAATTAAATATAGGCCTACACAAAATGTTAAGTTTGAATTTAGAGAGAGTGAAAGAATTTGTCTATCACAGAGTTTGAGGAAGATTATTCCACAACTCTAGAGCAGCGACAAAAAAGGCACAGTCACCAAACGTCCATGATTTAGTCCTGGGGACAGTGAACAGACGACCAGCCTAGTAATCTGATGTCATTCATATGTAACTGAATACAGCAGATCTCCAAGAAATAGCTGACTTGTAGCCAATTAGACAAACCTCTCAAAGCTCAGGCACTACAGAAATTCAAATTTAAAAGTACAAGCAAAAAAGGCCAAGCTGGATAACTTACCAAAGGAGAAGTTTCCTTATGCACACCACTGTGCATATCTATCTCAAAAGACCTGGGATCCTGGAGCTATATATTGACAAAGTCCCTTTAAAACAATTTTAGAAACGGGGCCAGTCACCGAGTAATACACTTTGTTTAACATAATTCTTGCCTTATCACGGTACAGCCAGTCCCCGTTAGACAACATGACAAGATCATGACAAGTGGCAAAACAGTGTATAAAGGTAGAATTGTTCTCCACAAGAACTAATGTGTAGGGTTATGAAGTGAAGAGAGTAAATTTCGCCTGTGCGAATTAAAGCATTAATAAATGAGTTCCCATAAGAATTAATGGTCTAAAAGTCAGTCAAAGACCATGAAATAGATTAAGTGTAGGTTTCCCTTGTAGCTAAACAAATACAGTACAAAAAGGTCCCGTTATAAGTCTAGGTTACACTCCGAAATAACATAACTTATAGCAAAATGAATAAGGGAATCGGATCTCAGCTACTGAAACACAATACCCCCTTTCAGTTATCACAAAACCACAGCCCTCTCCCTTGCTGTAGGGGGCTAATAATTTTATTTAAACATTTCAAAAATGTATTTAATTGCAATTGCTGATGGGAACTTAATCTTTCGGCAATAAAACATTTTTAATGTAATCACTAGTGAAACTAGATTGAAGGTAGTATGACCCAGATTCACATTTGTACTTCAGTTTAATTTAAGAGTTGGCTTCAAACATGAGCAATGTAAGCTGGGATTCTGCACATTTGCCAGGAATTTTAAAATTCTCAGGTCTATGGAAGACAGCACACAATACAAGTCACTTTCAACATGAAGTCTGTTCCAGTCTTACCTTTGATCATCAAAAGTGCAGAGAATCCAATCTCGTACAGATTGGAAGATGAAAATAGGACAAAAACACGCAGACGTGCTCACCTGCTTTTGGTCAGACAGGAAAGTATTTCAACCAAAACTAACCGATGGAAGATGTCTTGGGCATTTGTGCCTGATTTTAGTTCATAAAAACTCTTCTCGGATGTTCTCTTGGCGAAGACTGTACCTCGCAAACGCATGCATTTCCCACAAGTTTCCAAGTAGGATTTGCTGTTGTTCTGTCCGGCAAGTATCTCTGGAATTCAGTACGGAGACTGACGAGACGTGATTCAATACCATTATTCAATGACTGCGAGTGGAACGGTCTGTCTCTATGGGATTTTGGAACCTAAAATTTGGTTTAGAAGACTTTCCTGGTTAACAGCAAAAAAAGTCAGTGACTCAAGGATCAAAAATCGGGAGAAGCTTGATAAGAAGGCGTGTCTTACGTTTCTGCTTTAAAAAAATGCTGTAAAAACTTGCCTTATAATTGAAAAAATTCAGAACTGTATATAAAAAACTCTTGCACCCCCTTCTGGATCTTTATATGCCTCTTATGGTGGGGCATCCTATCGATCCAGAACCCCTGACAAATAATACTCATGAAACATATAATGAAACATAACTAATAATGTAATTAGCTTGAGAGGCGTTACAGTACAATATACTGTATAGCTTTTCCATAGATGATCACTTTTGTTCCGATTGCATGGGAGGCATGAATGCATATGGCGGAAACTGTCTGTCTATAAATTTCTACTCTGTTTTGTTTTGGGTCCCGATTGCAAAACATAACAGAACTGCATGCAGATTTGGTAGACAAGGGCTGGCCGGTTTAGCTTTTGGCTTATTTTACTTTCTGATTACACCAGTGAAAATTCCACCTGCCTTGAGCATGTCATGAGTCATGTGTGATTTTTTTTCCCCTTTGTGTCTGTGGCAGGCAGTCAGCAGAGCCAGCTGTCAGTGACTTGACTCCCAGATAATTAATAACAATAATAATAATATGCCAGAACACTCACCACACGCCAGCTCTCAGTGGGGAAGAGAGCAGAGTAATGAAGCCAGTTCAGAGATGAGGATTATTAGGAGGCCATGATTGGTAAGGGCCAATGGGAAATTTGGCCAGGACACCGGGGTTACATCCCTACTCTTTTCGAGAAACGCCCTGGGATTTTTAATGACCACAGAGAGTCAAGACCTCGGTTTTACGTCTCATCCGAAAGACAGCTCCTGTTTACGGTATAGTGTCCCCGTCACCATACTAGGGCATTAGGACCCACATGGACTGCAGGGTGAGCGCCCCCTGCTGGCCCCACTAACACCTCTTCCAGCAGCAACCTTAGTTTTTCCCAGGAGGTCTCCCATCCAGGTACTGACCAGGCTCACACCTGCTGAGCTTCAGTGGGTTGCCAGTTGTGAGATGCAGAGTGATATGGCTGCTGACAACGGATTGATAATTCTTCTCCAATAAACGGCGGCCGTTTCATTAGCAGGTTTGTGAAATAGCTGGAGAGAAGGAGCTAATATCCCCATTAGGGCCCTGCAAGAAATCCTCACAGAAATTCCTTACACTTCTATAGCACTCTTCTGGACACTCCACTCAAAGTGCTCTACAGGTAATGGGCACGCACCTCCACCACCAATGTGCAGCATCCACTTGGACAAAGAGAAACTTGAACTGACTGTCATGTTCAAATCAGAAGACAGCAAGCAAGGGAAAATTTGTGTTTCCACTTAATAATAATTACTTACACTTATAGAACGCTTTTCTGGACACTCCACTCAAAGCGCTTTACAGGTAATGGGGAATCCCACTACCACCACCAATGTGCAGCATCATCTGGACTTGTCAATGTATGGATTTAATTTATTTGCACCACCATTTTGATGAAAACACAGCGCCCTTGAATAGCTTCCTCAGCTTTCATTCTGTTTTTTTCTTTTTACAGGCCTGCCATTTTCATTAGATTAGGGTGCAGGGTACGAGTTTTCATTCTCCGCCTGCTCTACGTCCTGTAGACTTTCAAATGTCATTCTCTTTTTTTTTCTCACGAGTTAAAACTGCCTGGGACCCAAATCCGCTGCAAAGCCGCTGCAGGGCAGCCTGAACGAAAAGAAACTTAAACTGGGTGACTAAAGCTTCGTTGGACACTAGCGCAGAAATATAAAATGAACATTTTAACAAGTGCTTCCTGTTTGTAGCGCTATTCTCATAACTGTGTGGATCTTTGCAAATTTATTTTGTCACAAATACCAGCTCACAGCCAAGGTGCAGAGCACTGTTCTACCTGTGTTCAGAGTTTCTGGTGCAGTATAGCACTGATAGACAGTGCCATTGGCAGCATTTTGGTCTTTCAACCTAGGCTAAGAATGGAAAAATGAGAGACTACCAGCAGCCCTGCCAGATGACACTGCTGTACTACTGCAGTGTCTGAAATAATAGGTTGGCTGGCAGTCCTTGGTATTATTATTTCACCGCAGAAATAGAAATAACTGCAGAGCTTGGCAGAGTGGCCTGCCAGGACATGGACAAAATGAAGTTTTGGTAGTGCTGCGGGCACAGTAGTTGGAAATGTGGCAGTCAGGAGGTGACAAATGTGACGCAGCTGGAATTTTAACTGCTTAACAAACAGATTCTGGGCTGTAAGTGGCCCTTCACTGCACATTCTGACCGCAGCCTTCCCCGAGTTACTTAAAATATCACTCGGGGAAGATAGAAAAGCAATAATACTTTCAAGGGGAAATTAGGAGTCTGAAATAATAGGTATATCCTTAGCAAATGTATTGATATTCCAATATTTTGTGACTGTTCATAAATGAAAACATTGCATTTTTGCAAATAAACGCAAAGCACCTTGAGGTCTGCATTGCATTGGCCCAGGATGCCCGAGCAAAAAACATTTGCGATGAAACATTCCAACCGGCCTGAAAAGTAGCGCTCATTTGTGTAGCTCATATACGCAGTGCTCATTTTGGATAGGAGAATTACACCCATAAGTGAAGTTTGAGAGCAAACTCTGGCTGACAGTCTGACTAAAAGGAGTCGCAAAATTATTGACCTGGAACATACTGCACTGGAGTCACAGATAGACCAAGCATGAAACAAGTGTGTTCTTATTGAATCTGTAACTCAATTGAAATAATACAAATAACCCTTTTGCAAAGCAAAACTAGAACTGCCCTGAAAAATGTCATTTGCTTTAACACAATATTTTTGCATACATTTAAGCTGCTACAGTAAGATTTTTTTTTTTGCTTTTTGCTTTAGCTCAGTCACCTCTCTTCACATCTGGAAGCTCCTCAGAAGAGGACTTATATTAAAGTGCTCTGGTATTGTTTTGGTCAGTTGGCGTGCAAAAAGGTGAAAGTGTTACATAAAAATCTAAGCCTCGATAAACTAACAGAGAACAAATGATCTTGGTCAAACAAGGTGTTTTAGTCACTTGCCAAATGAAAACATATTTTGGCACCATGCATCAGGTTGACCGTGCCGAAAGAGAACATCTGTGACTAACCAGGGTGGAACTTACAGTATCTACTTCCATGGGGAAATACAGAAAGTACAGTGGTTCAGAAGTGCCAAAGACGTGGCACCATCTGAAAAACGCGGGCATGCAAATTCAAAGGATGCAAAAAAACCAAACAGAGCAGAGGTGGAAAGTACAAATGTGGACATGCCTGTGTTTGCGGCACATCCGTTTTGTTTATCTTTTTGCGCCGCAGGGCCACTGTATTTTAAGTACCGCACTGCGCTAGTATTCTGTTGTACAAAATTAACTCTTCCTGCTGTGTGCATTTATAATAAGAATTAATAATTTCTTATACTTATATAGCACTTTTCTGGACACTCCACTCTAAGCGCTTTACAGGTAATGGGGACTCCCCTCCACCACCACCAATGTGTAGCCCCCACCTGGATGATGCGACGGCAGCCATAGTGTGCCAGAACGCTCCCCACACATCAGCTATCAGTGGGGAGGAGAGCAGAGTGATGAAGCCAATTCATAGATGGGGATTATTAGGAGGCCATGATTGGTAAGGGCTAATGGGAAATTTGGCCAGGACACCAGGGTTACACCCCTACTTTTTTCGAGAAACGCCCTGGGATTTTTAATGACCACAGAAAGTCAAGACATTTGTGATATTTTACCTTTTTTTGACAATGCCTTTAAACTGCTGATACCCAAATGAATCTGATGAACTGCATATTTACATTTTAGTCATCTAAGGACTGAATTGGATTGCCATATACAGATTGCTGTGTTTTAAACCCACTCCCAACTCATAGAGCATTTTCCTCACATGAGCTTCAGCTTCTTTTATGCCAACCACTGCGGTGATGAGCATGCCCTAACTTTCAATTTGCATTGAATCTTAATGTACGGCATGGTTCCCACTGTCATTTGGATCATCTTAACAGTTGCCTTTTTTAAGTGAAGAGGCTTCTACCCTGAAACCCGGCCATGAATGCCACATGGGCGAAAGCAAACTGAAAGTTTTGACACTGTGTATCCTGAAGATGCCAGTTCCTGTTGGAGATCTCCAGCCGCTGTGAATTATGGCTGCCCCCCAAACCACGTGCGTCACGGAAAACGTCGGCGAGATACACTTTACATCATCTTCCTGGCAGAACTGCCTTTACACCAGTAACCTCAAGTTTCCTAATAATCGACACTCCATTGAAAAGTGATAGATACCGCTTTTTGTGGATTCTTTTACAGCCAGCCCTCTTTTTGAAGTCCATAACCATGCCACGCCAGCTATCTTAGTGTATTACTTTCTTTTATACCTCAGGTTAACAGGGAAACTTTGAGGGTCAATTTATTGCTCCAGAGGTGTCCACTGTGCTTACGAAGAGGAGATTGGGAATGCAGATTTGTTTGTTGCTGGATTGTATTTAAAGTAATGCTGAGAGGTGTGAATGATGTGGTCCTCTTGTCTTCTGGAAATCTAAGACTTTTGAACTATACATTACAATTAGAGTATGGAACATTTTCTGATATCTTTAAGCAAGATTCGCCTTTCTCACGTTTGTGTTCCAATGTAATTGGCGGTTTTAATAAGTATGGTAAGCGCTGTATACAAAGCTATTTTTACCCCGATGAACAGCTATTTATACAGATTCTTAACACACACCAAATCAAGGGCTGCACACAGGTCTATAATAATAATAATTGCTTACACTTATATAGCACTTTTCTGGACACTCAACTCAAAGCGCTTTACAGGTAATGGGGTCTCCCCTACACCACCACCAGTGTGCAGCCCCACCTGGATGATGTGACAGCAGCCATTGTGCGCCAGAACGCTCACCACACACCAGCTATCAGTGGGGAGGAGAGCAGAGTACTGAAGCCAATTCATAGATGGGGATTATTAGGAGGCCATGATTGATAAGGGCCAATGGGAAATTTGGCCAAGACGCCGGGGTTACACCCCTACTCTTTTCGAGAAACTTTTTTTAATGACCACAGAGAGTCAGGACCTCGGTTTTCCGTCTCATCCGAATGACGGCGCCTGTTTACAGTATAGTTTCCCCCTCACTATACTGGGGCATTAGGACCCACATAGACCGCAGGGTGAGTGCCCCCTGCTGGCCCCACTAACACCTCTTCCAGCAGCAACCTTAGTCTTTCCCAGGAGGTATCCCATCCAGGTACTGACCAGGCTCACACCTGCTGTGCTTCAGTGTGCAGCCAGTTATGAGTTGCAGGGTGATATGGCTGCTATATCCAAGCACATGACATGCTTGTCTGTGACTTACAAGTGTCCCCAGGATGAAGGATATGAAAAGAAACATACCATATACACATTTCAGACGTTAAATATTTTCTTGTGGAGCTGCTCATTGCACACAGAAAACATAAATGAAGGAGGACAATTCTCTTGCAGTGAGAAGAAAAGCAAAAATGCAAGAAGCCTCACCCTCTCCCCACCTAAAGCAAAAGCTTGAAACCCCTCCTGCACACATTCCCCAAAAGTCAAAAAGCTCTGATGCTTAGTCCATGGCAAAAGTACTGTTTTTTTTAAAAGACCCAAGGTTGATCGCTAACTAAATGCGTGAAAAACAGATCTATCTTAAGGCAGTGAACGACTTTGTCGGTTTCAACGAGGCCACAGTGGGGCACCATGGAGTTAGTGGAACTATTTACATATATTTCTTGGTTTTTATGGGTTCTAGGTACATAAACTTATGTCAGACCTGTATGCTGGTAGGATCTCAAGTTAATTACATTATTTCTTATGACTTAATTTATCCTTTTCGTTACATTTAAGCCATTTCGTTACATTAGTTAGGAACATAACCTGGGCTTATAACAGGGCCCTCTGTACTCCATTAGGTAGCTACAAGTGAAACACACATTTAGTTTATTTTATGCTGCCTACCCAGACACCATTATATTAATTCTTATGGAAAAAGTCTCTTACTTTAAGTCGCACAGGTAAAATGTACACGGTCCTGAGCCCTCCATATTGACATCGTTCTTCAGAGGAAAACTTCCCCTTTATATGTTGTTTCACTATAGTTTGTGACTTTCCACCTCCTAACCCTCACGTATATCAGGGACCACCTGTATCGAATTCCAGGAGGAAGGATCCCATAAGGAAAGCAATACTTCGGAAAATGCAATGAGTTCAATGAATATCGGCTCCCAGGCAAGCCCATAAAAGCAAAGGTTATTTGATTGTCCTCCCCCTTGATGGAACAGCATTTAAATCCGGATCTTACCACCGTGACGGGGACTGGTGTGCATCGGAACTCCCAGTAGAAGGGCACTCCTGCAAGCTCACTTTTCACGCGCACGTGCAGGTTGTCTTGGACGCGCTCGTGCGAGAACACGGCCTCGCTCGCCCCGTGCTCGGCCCCTTCCAGCCTGGGCTGGGCCACCTTACGCAGGTGACGGAAGACGGACGATACTGGGGCTGTCAGACGCCTGTTCAGCTCCTGCGGTGAAAGCAGTAGGCATGAGCCATACACGCCGTAAAACCACTGGGATGTTTCTACTGCCTCAATGTTTGGATTAAATAAACGGAGTTAATCATATTTTTGTCAGGGTACTTTTTTTATTTTTGTTTTTAGTAATATTGCTTATTTATACCACACTTCATACATAATTACTTATTATCCTTCCTCCAATGTATAAGGGTACATACTGTTGTCAGATTCTACAATCATAAATGGTTCTTTGTAACCATAATCTCTGAAAGACACATAATAACATGTCTATCAAATGAGCAATTACAGATTTAGATACAAGGATACAGATTCTGATACACAGTGCTCCAGCCTCCCAGTACACATTGATGAAAAAAAGGATGTTGCTATGACTGATGTTGCTGAGATTCCTGTCCTGCTCTGACTGATTATGTTCGTAGTTTTCCATTGTATTGTTATTATAAAATAATGCACTGAGTTTCAGTGGAGGGGTTTACCTATCGTAGCTGCAGCTGAGCTTACAGACAGGTAATCACCGATGATCAGACAAGAGATTTCTGGCGAATGGCTCTGGTTTATTGTAATGATCAAATTGTTCATTGTGAAAACAAACACTGAAACAGGCAGAATAAAATGATGGCAGCAAAACAAGGAAAGAAATTCAAGGCAAGAATGAGACAGAGACAAGAAACATCCTCCTCCTCTAGGATTGTGCCAGGCGAGAGCAGCTTGTTCTGATCAGTCTCGGAGACCAGATTCTGGCAAAGTCATTTTAACTTTGTTTTAGAGAGACTGCTGTCCTACTTATTTTAGGAAATTCTGATTTCCTTTATTGTGCTATCCTCGGGCTAAACACATTCTCTCCTCATTTGGTGAATAATGAGATTGATTCCCATCCCCTTTTGGGCATCCATGTTTTAGGAAGGGAGACTTGATCGTAAAATGTATGCTTTTATTACGAGGGCAGGATTTTTCAGTTACATGCCTAACATTCTAGGTTTATGGGTCTGTAGGATGCAGGCCTCTAAGAGGTTTTGTGTATAGTGTAATATTTCAGGCTGTACATTGTGTAATGTTTTGTGTTGCTTATAAGGCTATCATTCCTTGCTAAATATTGGACTATACAAGTCTGACTCTTTCAGAAAGAACTCAAGTGCCTCAAATCACATCTACCATTCAGGTTTATATGTTTTAATTACTTTATTTCTGAATAACCCCCCCCCTTTGTAACAGTATCCTTTACCTGAAAACCACATATTCTTGTTTTAAGGATCACAATAACCCAAAGCCCATGATACTAGCATTCCTTTTGAGTAGGACTATACCCTGGACAGGAAAGCAGCCCATCAAAAGAAACACAAAAATATAGAGAATTCAGAGATGCCAATTAGCCTAGCCTAGCATGAATCTGGGAAGGGCTGAGGACACAAAAACCACCCAGAGAAAAACCACACAAACAACTCAGGGAGCATGACACAGCAACATTAACAGCCATGCCACTACGCTGCCCGTACTAAATTTATCACTAAATACCAAAGCTTTTTCTAACCTGTGCCCGCTGTCTGATGGCTTCTGTGCTTAATTGCTCATGCCACACCAAGTCTAAGTTTGATAGCAGCAACTGGTAGGAGGTTTCTCCAAAATGAACTTTGGCCAGAAAACAAGTGCTTGCGATTTCCACGGGCACCCAGGGCTGGTACGACAAATCCTCAAGTGAGTGGCCTGAGACCTCCATCCTGCATGGAGAAGACATAAATAATGAGACAGAGAAGACATAATACATTGCACAATAAACTAAAATTGTCTGTCCTACTCATGCACACCACTCAGAATCAGAACAGGAACCCCCACACACACACACACAAAAAAACATGCACATTCAAGAAACTAAACACACCCATTTTATCCATTTATCTTGTTTTGTTTCCAGTTCTTAATTTATCCAAGAAACTTAGCCAGTATCAACCAGGTGATACTGGATATTCAGGGTATCAGCTTTGTCAGCCTCACTAGATAGTTTGTGACTCATTTACAGTTTTAATACACTAACCCATGTCCTCTGGCTCTATTTAAAAAAAAACAGGTTTGCATTAGACAGGAATACCCATTGAAAATGTATTTACTATAGAAGAAAAAAGCAATACACACGCATAAAGTAATATGAAAAACTGATGTTATATAATATAAAATTCAGAATTTATCATTTTATGAAGTTATACCAGTTGTTTTTCTATATATGTTCATTTTTTATTTAATTGTATCTGTAATTCATTTTCTGTGTGTGGCGTCTTAAGATTCTTCTTGAACAAAACGTATTTTTTTCTCAGGACTACTAAGTTAAATCTACAGTACATATAACGTTTTGCAAGAGTCTGTAAAACTGGTCAACTTTAGAAACCTAGTAACACCACCAGTTACCAGGAATGTTTTCCAGACACAAACAGCACAGTGACAAAAGGAAGCTCTAAATTCACAATCATGAAGATGAACATTTATGCAAGATTACTGAAAAAGTTGAAAGCCACGGTCGGTTATCTGCTACTGGGTCACTCCGTGTCAATTCAACCAGAGTATCTCACCTCTAGAATGCGATTTCAAGCATGACTACAACTCTGCACCAAAAAACACCAAAGTGGGACGTAGGAAAACATTGAAATAACATACTTCATCTTATCTCCCGATAACCATCGTCTGCTAAATATGCAAGCAGAATTCACTCTGAATATGAATTTCCTCTATTTGTGGTGACTTAATCACCACAAATAGGGATCGCAAAGTATTGCAGAGGGTGGTGAAGTCAGGGCAGCTTATCACCAGCTGTGAGCTACCAAGCATCCAGGAGATCTACTCAGCTTGATGTCTGAAGAAGGCCAGGTCCATTCTCAAGGACCCCAGTCATCCCAGTCACAAACTGTTTTCCCTCCTACCGTCCGGTAAACGGTACCAAAGCATTCGGTCCAAATCCAACAGACTACGGAACAGCTTCTACCTCCAGGCAATAAGACTGCTAAATAGCCAACCTGTAGCTCCTTAGCAAATCACCTGTAATGGCTACATGGACACACAATTCTCACTTTATTCAGCATAACTGCACTACATGTATATATTGCACACACCATGGACAGATAACAGCTCTACTCACATTGAGTTTTATTCAATTTCAAAAATGTAACCTCAAATTTGTGAGTTTTGTGTTTTTGTGAATTTTTGTGATTCTTGTAATTTATGTGAGCTCGCAGAAAAAGACATGTCATTGCCAGCAACTACTGCTGCACGCCGTATTGTTGTGCATTTGATAAATAAACTTTGATTTGATCTGACTTAATCAGCATTTCCCTGTTCGTGATTTTTTGTTGTTTTTGAACAAATAATTAAGATGGTTGTCAAATTTAAAATAACTATTAATTTAATACGTGTTCGAGAACCTACAATCAATAAAATGGGAATCTTTGTTAAACACATTTTTCTTGTAAAGCACGTCAAGTTCTCGCTTCTGTTTATATGAATTCGCACATTTAAAGTGTATAATTCCCTAATACTGTCGGAGACGGGGCAATCACTTTAACACGTGTATTTGTTTGGAGTGTGTAATTCGCATGTAGCCTATAGCCCTCATAAACATTAAACGCCAAAATAAATGTCGGTATGATAAATATTTTTACACTTTCACAACCATTCAATTATAAAAATCAACATTTCATAGTCTACATTCAAATAATTTAACACGTAGTGTTAAAGCACGTTTAGAAAAACAAACTATATACAGTACTAATAGCTCAGTTACTTACGTAAACTTAATGCTCCGACGAATTTAGAGTTCGTCTAAGAAACAAGAGTGAATGTAACTGAGTTCCGCTTGCCGACAGCAGGTTAATATGGGTTTTGCGTTAGCTGTTATTTCTCTTTAACTCCTTCAGATCCGTAACCGGTCAAATTCTCTTTTTTTTTGGAAGAGAACTGGGTTTTCAGGAAACCTTGGAGGTACAGTACGATTCCCTACTGAGATTAAATATAAGGTCTCCGAGTGTAAATTGTGAAAACGCAAATATTATTAAAATCCTTAAAAAGTAAACTAAATATCGATAAGGGTGTACATTTGATTCACTTTTTCACAATTAGTTCGTTTGAGCCTTTGATAGGGATTCAAGATCCAATTGCTAATGCGGATTCGGTTCCATCCTGCCTTGTGCCCGTTGCTTGCCGAGATGGGCGACCCTGTGTTGGACAAAGCGGTTTATAAAAGTGATGGACGATAAATACAGCGATTTCCCTAGTGGAAAATACATATTTGCTCCAAGCTGGTCAAAGCTGGTTTGTTGTTGGTCTAGCTGGTTTTCGAGGTGGTCAAGCTGGTACCCAAGATGGATGCTAGCTGGTCAAGCTGGAAACAGCTGGTCATTTTCTAATCGAGCTGATGGACAGGCTGGAAGCTGGAGCTGTTCAACTGGGTGTTGTCAAAGCAAGGGATGAATATGCTTCATAGAGGCTTAGAAACTGAAATTGGTGGGAAGTAAATAATGAATAATATATTTGAGTAAATGTAATGTGCTTCATTAGATGCACTAGATGATGATATTATGAATGAGTTGTGTAATAATAATAATTGCTTAAATAGCACTTTTCTGGACACTCCACTCAAAGCACTTTACAGGTAATGGGGACTCCCCTCCACCACCACCACCAATGTGCAGCACCCACCTGGATGATGTGACAGCAGCCATAGTGCGCCAGAACGCTCCCCACACATCAGCTCTCAGTGGGGAGGAGAGCAGAGTAATGTAGCCAATTCATAGATGGGGATTATTAGGAGGCCATGATTGGTAAGGGCCAATGGGAAATTTGGCCAGGACGCCAGGGTTACACCCCTACTCTTTTCGAGAAACGCCCTGGGATTTTTAATGACCACAGAGAGTCAGGACCTCAGTTTTACGTCTCATCCAAAGGACATTTAACTAGCCTCAGAAGCACTTTACCAGGATGGACTGCAACCATAAGACCCATTGTATTGTGTGGTATTCTGTATGACGAGTCTTGCTACAGAATCCACACAGCAACACAATCCCATGACTTTACTTGTGACACATGTTGTTGTCCTTCTCATCCATTGAACTCCAGCATCTGCCAACGACTTGGCGTCCTCAACAACCTGGTGAAGAAAACTTCGCACCATGGGATGGCCTTTACCAAACCACACACAGGCAAGTGCCCTGCGTTTGCTTCACTTCCTGGGGGAAAAGTCGTTCATCATTACATGGACTGAAAATGTGGATGAATTTAGAACTGGACTTCCATCACTATTAAATGTATACGAGAAGTTTACATTTTCATTCAGAATCTTTCCTGGCGCTGACATTTGCTTGTGCAGCTCACCATCAAGTACTGTAGGTCACACAGGGCATTGTCTCTGTTTGTTCTTTGTGTTCTGTATGACACAAGATCTGTCCCATCTGGCTTTTCAAGGAGACACTGCTGTTGTGGCGTGAGTGGAACACTTATAAAAAAAAATGGCCGTGGTTTAGATGATATGTTTTACAAAACTGGTGACAATGAGGACATTGTTTATCTTTTGTTTCATCCAATCTGCAATACGTTCCAATGTATGATTTGCCTAAAGTGCAATAGAGAAGGAATTAGGTCAGTGAGGACTTGTTGAACATCTTTGAAAGCAGAAGTGTCACGGCCAGTACACCTAGAGGGTGCTCTGCTTCCCTCCTGTTCCCAGTTCCCTGTGATTATTCATGTCTTTCTAGTGTGTCTTGTTGTGAAGCCTATTTACTTCCTGCTTCTGCTCTGCTCCTCGCTCAGCATTGAGGTTCAGATGTTCTGAGACCCGCCTAGCATCAGGTCACTCCTGTTCATGGCCTGAGGGCATAGGTTTCTATACAGCATTCCCTGAACAGCTGAGCCCGGGCTAACCCCCATCTCACCCCTACGCCCCTAGGGTCTATTTCGCTCTCCTGCCATTCCACGGTTCGTCCCTTCTGACATCCTTGACAAGATGTTTGGAATATGCAACTACAGTACATCCATACCAAACAACACATTTATCAACTGGAGTAGATCAACAATTGCCACACTAGTGAGACAATGCCTTATTGCATAAGAAACGATCATCAGCAAAGTCTCTGCTTTGGTTACATTCACAAAATCACACAACCTGTCATCCAGATCAGGGGCTGGACCAAACATGTTGAATGGATCATTTTGTGTGTTCATGCTCATATCATATCATGTTCTTCATGATACGACAACCCAGTTAAGGAATCAATTTGAATATCTCTAAAGTATTCCTCTTCATCTTCATCACTTCATGAAGTGGGTAAACATCAGTGGGTAAACTTAATGTAGATCTCACATATTTCTCTTAATTGTGAGAAATGTGTCTAAAATTGAGAAAACCCAAGCAAAAATGTAATCAGACATGATAGTTTACCTGTGAAGCTAGGCTTGGCCATCTTCATCATAAGATAGGTCTTGTCTATCAGTGAAAACCTGAAGTGGTGCAATACATAATCCAGTTCTGAAATACTGATGTAATTACTATTTTTTCTTAACAATTTTTGTCATAGTGTGTTGAAAAGAGATTCTTTCACCTCAGAGCCAGAATCAGTGGCATGGTCCTTGTCCATGTGAGTGATATCAATCTCAGAAGAGGTTCCAGGAGTTTCATTCAATTGGAGATTTAATCTGTGCTGTGTTGAACATGGAGTAGCATCAGAAGAATTTGGCTCCAAGTACATTTTGTATGACCTCTTCATTCTGGCGTGAGGAGTGGAAAGTGGAGACATGCACGTTCAATTTCTGAAAATGAGAAAGGATTTAAAGACCATATTTCAAATTCATCATAAACAGATAGCGTATGGACTTGTGCTAAAAAGAGGAGATCACACTTGAAAGAAGGTGCAGCCTCAGGGAAAGGTTCAGTGAACTGGCTGTAGATGAAAAACAAATCCTGTTACATATAGCTTTAACTACCAGTTTCGTCATTGTTAGTCCAGAGAATAAATACATAAATATATATATATATTAATACAAGTGTATTTCTCATTTGATAGTGTTTCTACTGAAAACACATATAGCAGACTTTAGTCACAAACTCCTTGGACATAATAGATATTTACCTGTGGACTTAACTCTCAATTGATTCAAAAAGCATTCAGTTTCCAGGAATCTGTTGAACCTTTTGAACCTTTTTCTCAGTAAAGAGTCTGATTTATTTTTCTACCTACAGTGGGCTTTCCTTGTAGACTCAACTGTTGTCAGCATGTAGGATCCAAGGGTTTGTAAAGGATGAACTCTCTTTATTTTCTATCCATTGCATGAACATTGAATGAGGGAAAATGTTGAGAGTTTTACACCTTTAATAAATCTTGCCTGTTTTCTGTTTTACATTCAGGTTGATTAGTAATATGTTTTAAGAAAGGGACATTCTCAAGAGCGTATCTATGAAATTTCTATCACATTAAAAAAGTATTGATGTGACGTTCATCGGGTTGAGTGATTGTTCTTATTGTATCATTTCACTTATTGTAGGGCTGTAATATTACTGGTACACTGTAAATTAGAGTCCAAAAAGCTGTTGATGGGTATTGGTGAAACCAAACCATAACGTATGGTTATACGTAGGAAAGTAATATCAATAATTTTCTTTATAGTTTCTTAATATATTACAAATAAGTTATTTCAAAACCTTGTAAAAGCATTGAATAAACAAAGTCTGTCTTTATTTATTTACAGACACAAAATTCATGTGTCGCACCAGACTGGACACGACTCTCCATCATTCCTTACCTGTGCTGGAATCTTCTACATTTCTGAAACAAAATGGACTCAGGTTTTTAGTGTAGAAAGAAAAGAAACACAGCTATTATTGCATATGGTAAATTTATTTTTGAAGAAATGAAGTTGTGAGTTGTTTAGGTGCTTAGTCAGTGTTCTTGGTCACAGGCTGTTGTCCAGGTCCTCAGTGATTCCCCCCGTTGTGATCTGTGGGGGGGTTTGACTCGGGAGTGCTCTCCCACCAGGCCCAGACTGTCTTCTCACTACCTCAGAGTAGGTCAGGTGGGCTCCGGTCCTCTTGTGTTTAAAGACTTGACAGGTGTTGGGTCCGCTTGTCTGGTTCTGTATGTTTTGAGCTCTACATTTTCCTCCTTGTGTACGTGCAAATGTGGCACTAGAGATCCGTTCAGCTCGTCTGAGTTTCCATGGTGCACTGTCACTGTCTGACTGTCTTTTTGTTTGCTCACTGTCTGTGTGGGTGGAAGGGCGTGCCTGGGGGCAGGGCGTGATCCTTTCAGGGCAGGTGGACCATCTCTCCACTCGTCTGTCCTTCATCTGGCTGTTCCAGAAAACTAAAGTCCGATAGAAGCCAGGGGGGCTCAACTTTGTGTCTGAGCTTTGCAGCCGCCCCCGAGTTGAGAATTGTTGTGGAGGTCCACACCCCTGCCTGGCACTGGATGTGAGCTCTCTCTTGTTTCTGAATGTGACTGTGTTCCTGTTCATTGATATTCCCCTGTGAGCTGATCCATTGGAGTGGCTTTCTGAGGAGGAAGACATATGCTCTGTGTTGAACCTGTTCCTCATGCCAGGCTGTGGACCTGACTGTAAGATCTGAGGCTGAACCTGTCGGGCCCCAGTGTGGACGCTTGTTGTCTGTCTGAGTGGCTCAGGTGACACTTTCTCCTCCTTAACAGTCTGGGTTGTCTGTCTTTTCCTTTCTCCCTCTGTCTTGGCACGGTAATCGAACTGCATCTCCTTGGAGTTATTTTGCGTTGTCTCTGCTGGGGGAGGTTCATCCCCTTCTGGCTCCATATTTTTCTTTTTCTTTCTGCCCCTGATTCTTCTCCTCCTGCGATGCTTAATGGGCTCAGGGGAAGGAGGAAAGTTCAGCACAACTGTGTTTAAGCCGGACTCCTGTGCTGCATCATGAGGTGTTTTGACAGGGGGGAGATTAGGTGGCATTTCTGCCACGAAGTCTCTCTTCTCTCCGTGCTGCGATTTCTCCTTCAGATTGTTGTCTTGTATAACTAATGGTTTCTTTTTTATCTTTAAATTTAAGTTTTCTTCGTTTTGTTTTTCTGTGTCTTTGTTCTCTTTAATGCCTCGATGTTGAGCGTGTAGTGGACTTTCTGCATCTTCCATCCACAGTTTTTTGTCTACTTGGTGGGTTTGGACCATCCTGTCGTCCTCAGTTTTCTCCCCGCTCTGTATTTCTTGTGGTTGGCAGGAACGGGGCTCTGTGAAGTTCCAGGAGTGCAGACTGTTCCCTGTGTGTGTGTTCCAGGCAACATCATGGGCTCAGTTCTGTTGAGAGTCACTTCCTTACATTCTGCTAACACACTCTCCTCACCTTTGTCATTTTTGTCACAGCCGTCATATTTTCCTGTTGACTGGCTCTTTGTCTTTTCTGTCTCCTCCACTCCGCTGGTACCATTTCCATCATGTTGCTTATTTTCTTCCCTTTCTGTTTCAGTGTTATGTATGGCTTCCACTTCTTCCTCCTCTGTCTTCTTTTTCTCCTCTTCCTTTTCAGGCTCGTGTCTGTTTTGTGTTTCTGTATTTCTTAGCCCTTCGTCTCTCAGGGCTGTGGGAGGTGTGCAGGGGGCTCCATTTGTGTGGCCCTCCTGTCCTCTCAGGTGAGCTTGGTCCTCTGTGTCAGGTGCAGAGCTGTGAGGTTCTGCAGTGGTCAGGAATTGCTGCTGCACAGGTGGGGCTTCAGATGGACTTGGTGTCCTTCTTTGAGTGTCTGTTTCACACACAGTTGAATTTGTGTTTACTTCAGAATTTTCTTCCTGAAACCCATCCTTTACTATGTCCTCCACCGTGTTTTGCATTAGAATTAGAATTATCACTGTCTTCTTTTGGCTGATGCCAGTTCGTTCTGACCCACTTCTCCCCACCTCCTTCTCCATTCCTGTCTTGTGTTTCTTCATGTCATTCTCAGTGCTGTCCTTTATTTCAGAGTCCTGTGTGGTGTGCTCCACTGTCAGTCCTCTGCCTTCTGTCTCTGTAGGCAATAGGAAAAATCCCTCAGCTCTCCAGTCATTCCTTTGCTTTCTGCAACAGATGAGGCTTCTCCTTCCAAGACTGTACTCAGCAAGTTGGCTGAGTTTGCCTTCTGCTGGAGACTTTGATTGTATCTTTGGGGGATAAGGTGCAACAATGTGTAGATTGTTCTCTTGTATCACCAATGATTTCTCTTGTATCTTAAACTTGATGTGTTCTTCGTCTTGTTTTTCTATGTCTTTATCCTCTTTAATGCCTCGATGTTGAGTGTGTAGTGGACTTTCTGCATCTTCCATCCACAGTTTTTTGTCTACTTGGTGGGTTTGGAACATCGTGTCGTCCCCAGTTTTCTCCCCGCTCTGTATTTCTTGTGGGTGAAGGTGCAGGTTGGCAGGAACGGGGCTCTCTGAAGTTCCAGGAGTGCAGGCTGTTCCCTGTGTGTGTGTTCCAGGCAACATCATGGGCTCAGTTCTGTTGAGAGTCACTTCCTTACATTCTGCTAACACACTCTCCTCACCTTTGTCATTTTTGTCACAGCCGTCATATTTTCCTGTTGACTGGCTCTTTGTTTTTTCTGTCTCCTCCACTCCGCTGGTACCATTTCCATCATGTTGCTTATTTTCTTCCCTTTCTGTTTCAGTGTTATGTATGTCTTCCACTTCTTCCTCCTCTGTCTTCTTTTTCTGCTCTTCCTTTTCAGGCTCGTGTCTGTTTTGTGTTTCTGTATTTCTTAGCCCTTCGTCTCTCAGGGCTGTGGGAGGTGTACAGGGGGCTCCATTTGTGTGGCCCTCCTGTCCTCTCAGGTGAGCTTGGTCCTCTGTGTCAGGTGCAGAGCTGTGAGGTTCTGCAGTGGTCAGGAATTGCTGCTGCACAGCTGGGGCTTCAGATGGACTTGGTGTCTTTCTTTGAGTGTCTGTTTCACACTCAGTTGAATTTGTGTTTACTTCAGAATTTTCTTCTTGAACCCCATCCTTTACTATGTCCTTCACTGTGTTTTGCATTAGAATTAGAATTATCACTGTCTTCTTTTGGCTGATGCCAGTTCGTTCTGACCCACTTCTCCCCACCTCCTTCTCCATTCCTGTCTTGTGTTTCTTCATGTCATCCTCAGCGCTGTCCTTTATTTCAGAGTCCTGTGTGGTGTGCTCCACTGTCAGTCCTCTGCCTTCTGTCTCTGTAGGCAATAGGAAAAAGCCCTCAGCTCCCCAGTCAATCCTTTGCCTTCTGCAACAGATGAGGCTTCTCCTTCCAAGACTGTAGTCTGAGACAGCAAGTTGGCTGAATTTGCCTTCTGCTGGAGACTTTGATTGTGTAACAACGTGTAGATTGTTCTGTTGTGTCGCTAATGATTTCTCTTGTATCTTAAACTTGACGTGTTCTTCGTTTAGTTTTTCTGAGTCTTTGCCCTCTTTAATGTCTTCATGTTGAGTGTCTAGTGGACTTTGTGCTTCTTCCATCCACAGTTTTTCATCTGCTTGGTGGGCTTTAGATGGACTTGATGTTGTTCTTTCAGTGTCTGTTCCACACAAAGCTTTATTTGTGTATTCTGCACACGTTTCTTGTTGTTCGTCCTGAATTATGTCCTCTTCTGTGTTTGGCATTGCAATTCTTTTTCCCGAGTCTATGACTTTTTTTTCTTGGTTGATGACAGTGAGTTCTGCCTCACTTCTCTCCACCTCCTTCTCCAGTCCTGTCTTAAGTCTCTTCATGTCATCCTCAGAGCTGTCTCTAGGGTGTTCTGTGTTTTGCTCTGGCCGTGCTTGTGTTGTCTTTTCACAGTCCCCTCTCATGTTGTCCACTGTTGTCCTTGTACCATGTGTTTGTGTGGGCGATAGGTAAAAGCACTCAAGTGTCCAGTCATTCATTTGTCTTCTGCTTTCAAGATTGTAGTCTAGCACAGGAGTTAGGCTGAACTTGTTTTCAACTTCAGACTTTGAATTGTCCTTGGCTGGACAAGGTGTTACTATGTCCTTTGTGATATCATCCTCGTCCCTGGTAGCATTTTCAGTTTGTGGCCTATCTTGTTCTTTTTGTGTTTCATTGTTATGCGTAGTTTCCAGCTCTTTCTCTTTTGCCTTCTTTAGTGCTTTGTTTCCCTTGTCTAGATTTTCTTTAGGAGTTTCTTCCTCATCCCTATCCTCAGTCTTCATCGTGCATTCTTCTTTTAATTTACTGTCATTGTCAGCCATGAGTTGTTGTTCATTTTCCTGCTGATTGTCTTTTGTGTCCTCAGTTTGATTCCTGGGCTGTCGTTCTCCGAGCAGTCTGTGCAGTGAGAGTTGAGAGGGGGGGGAGTTTTCCTCTAGCCCAGGTTCCTGTAGCGGCCCAGGCCTGTCCTTTAGTTCTGTCAGAGATTCTGGAGGCACAGTGAGGTTCGGCATCTCTTGTTCCTGTTCCTTAGTTGGTGAAAGTTCTTGGTCATTGTTTTTGTCTTTCTCCTGTTGCTGGATCTTATCTGTGTTATCCGTTCCACCACAGGTGGGCTTAATTTCTGAGGCTCGGCAGTGACTCAGCCAAGCTGGGCTGTTGGCAGCAGAGTCTCTTTTGTCCCCCTGTGTTGTTTCAGGAGTCCTCTTGACCCAGGCTCCTCCTGCCCTCCTGTTTCTGTTCTGTCTCAGGCTTTTGGTGGCTTTTGCCCTTCCTCTCCTTTCTTCTCTTTCTCTCCTCCTCCTCTCAGGCTTGCTCCTCTGTCTGATGTCATGTAGGAGGTCAGCCTCCTTGTTTGTTTTTCTCTGACAGTCCCATGTTGTACATTGACAAGGGGAACACTGCAAACAGGTCAGTGTGTTTCCCATTGCAGCTCCATGTTCAGACTGAGAAGCAGATGAATACAACTGTCGTCTTCAAGACTCTTTGAGTGACATCATCGGCGCCATGGTAACACGGTCTTCTATGATGTCACATGCTTAGAAATCTTGATCCAACATTTAATGGAGAGATTGTAATGAGTTTTTCAAACTTTCCCTTATGCCTTATTTGTGTTTTTCCACCTTTTCTTTCATGTAAACACATTTTTGTATATTTTAGAACATGTGTATGTTTCTGTAGTGGTGGTATTATATTCTGTCCAGTAGTTTGGTATTGTGGAGTTGGAGATATTATTTGGCAATAAATCTGACAGTGCTGCAATTCTGACTATATATACAGTAGGAAGCCTTTGATCTGAAAGTTTTTAGTAAATTGCATATATTTACATAAGTATGCCTTTGCTGACTTTTTGTAATTTATATACAGTACTTTAGATCTTGGTAGTTGTGGTACTGCTCTTGCCCAGTTCTCCTCTTCCCTCACTTCATACAGACACCAGGTCTCCTGGAAAGACGTGTCCTTACTCTCTCTCCACTGGAGTCCCTTAGGCCTCTGTCCTGGGCTCCCTACTGTTTTCTCTCTGCTCTTCTCTAATGTCAGTGTGCCACACACTTCCAGAATGCATTTATATTTCAAAAAGTGTTCTGTTTCCAGGAATCTGTTGAACCTTTTTCTCAGTAAAGCGGCTGATTTATTTTTCTCCCTACAGGGGGCGCAAACTCTTCTGCTTTTCACCCAGCCCGAGAGCATCAGTCTTCAGGCAGTGTTTGTTCTTGGACGGGTAAGCCAGCGGCTTCATCGTGATGTATGATGTCTGAGTCCATTCAAATTATTACATTGAGTTGTTTGAGTTTGTTTGCAAGTTTATTCTTTCATTGCAGACCCTGTATATAGTACTATCTAGTACTGTATATAGTAAAGTCTCAAGTATATTTTGCATAGAATCTATTTCTGTCAACACATACTAGATATGTGTCTCGTCAGGGCCCTAAAGAGTAGCTCATGGTCGCCCTCAAAGAGTTTAGTCTTAACTTTTGTCTTTTTCTATTGTTCTGGATGAATATCAGTCAACCTCTTGGTCATTAGAGCTGTGAATGTTGGATTATGTTGTAGGCAGGTTTGTGGACTGTTTTTCATCTGTGTGCCGTTGCATGAGACCCATTAGCATGTTTCTTTGGAAACAAGATGTTATCAAAGATGAATTTCTTGGCTTATCAGTTTTTAGACTTAAATGGGGAGTATAATTTGAAAATGTTCAAATGTTTGGTAAAAATGTTAAAATGAAGAGTATGAGTACAAGGATACTTTACAATGAATGCAGAAGATTACAGCTGAGAGAGCTCATCTTATGTTGGTGTGCCACACACATCCAAAGTCAATTTTTATTTCAAAAAGCATTCAGTTTCCAGGAATCTGTTGAACCTTTTTCTCAGTAGAGTCTGATTTATTTTTCTCCCTACAGGGGGCGCAAACTCTTCTGTTTTTCACCCAGCACGAGAGCGTCAGTCTTCAGGCAGTGTTTGTTCTTGGACAGGTAAGCCAGCGGCTTCATCGTGATGTATGATGTCTGAGTCCATTCGAATTATTGCATTGAGTTGTTTTAGTTTGTTTGCAAGTTTGTTTCCTTGCAGACTCAACTGTTGTCAGCATGTAGGGTCCAAGGGATTGTAAAGGATGAACTCTCTTTATTTTCTATCCATTGCATGACCATCTTTTTTTACACCTTTAATAAATCTTGCGCGTTTTCTGTTTTAAATTCAGGTTGATTAGTAATATGTTTTAAGGAAGGAACATTCTCTAGAGCACATCTATGAAATTTCTATCACATTGAAAAAGTATGGCTGTGACGTTCATCAATTGTTCTTATTGTATCATTTCACGTGTTGTAGGGCTGTAATATTACTAATAGACTGTAAATTAGAGTCCAAAAAGCTGTTGATGGGTATTGGTGAAACCAAACCATAACGTATGGTTATACGTAGGAATGTAATATCAGTAATTTTCTTTATAGTTTTCTTAATATATTACAAATAAGTTTTTTAAAAAGCTTGTTGAAGGATTGAATAGATAAAGTCTGTCTTTATTTATTTACAGACACAGAATTCATGTGTCGCACCAGACTGGACACGCCTCTCCATCATTCTTTATATGTGCTGGTATCTTCTAGATTCTGAAGCAAAATGGACTCAGGTTTTTAGTGTAGAAAGAACAGAAACACAGCTATTATTGCATATTGTAAATTTATTTTTGAAGAAATGAAGTTGTGAGTTTTTTAGGTGCTTAGTCAGTGTTCTTGGTCACAGGCTGTTGTCCAGGTCCTCAGTGATTCCCCCCGTTGTGATCTGTGGGGGGGGGTTGATTCGGGAGTGCTCTCCCAACAGGCCCAGACTGTCTTCTCACTACCTCAGAGTAGGTCAGGTGGGCTCCGGTCCTCTTGTGTTTAAAGACTTGACAGGTGTTAGGTCCGCTTGTCTGGTTCTGTATGTTTTGAGCTCTACATTTTCCTCCTTGTGTACATGCAAATACTGCACTAGAGCTTCGTTCAGCTTGTCTGACTTTCTGTGGTGCATTGTCACTGTCTGTCTGTCTTTTTGTTTGGTCACTGTCTGTGTGGGTGGAAGGGCGTGCCTGGGGGCAGGGCGTGATCCTTTCAGGGCAGGTGGACCATCTCTCCACTCGTCTGTCCTTCATCTGACTGTTCCAGAAAACTAAAGTCCGATAGAAGCCAGGGGGGGTCAACTTTGTGTCTGAGCTTTGCAGCCGCCCCCGAGTTGAGAATTGTTGTGGAGGTCCACACCCCTGTTTCTCCTTCAGATTGTTGTCTTGTATAACTAATGATTTTTTTATCTTTAAATTGAAATGTTCTTCATTGTTGTTTTCTATGTCTTTGTCCCCTTTAAAGTCTTCATGTTGCGTATCTGGTGGATTTTGTGCATCTTCAGTCCACAGTTTATTGTCTACTTGGTGGGTTTGGACCATCCTGTCGTCCTCAGTTTTCTCCCCTCTCTGTATTTCTTGTGGGTGAAGGTGCAGGTTGGCAGGAACGGGGCTCTGTGAAGTTCCAGGAGTGCAGGCTGTTCCCTGTATCTGTGTTCCAGGCAACATCATGGGCTCAGTTCTGTTGAGAGTCACCTCCTTACATTCTGCTAACACACTCTCCTCACCTTTGTCATTTTTGTCACGGCCGTCATATTTTCCTGTTGACTGGCTCTTTGTTTTTTCTGTCTCCTCCACTCCGCTGGTACCATTTTTATCATGTTGCTTATTTTCTTCCTTTTCTCTTTCAGTGTTATGTATGTCTTCCACTTCTTCCTCCTCTGTCTTCTTTTTCTCCTCTTCCTTTTCAGGCTCATGTCTGTTTTGTGTTTCTGTATTTCTTAGCCCTTCGTCTCTCAGGGCTGTGGGAGGTGTACAGGGGGCTCCATTTGTGTGGCCCTCCTGTCCTCTCAGGTGAGCTTGGTCCTCTGTGTCAGGTGCAGAGCTGTGAGGTTCTGCAGTGGTCAGGAATTGCTGCTGCACAGCTGGGGCTTCAGATGGACTTGGTGTTCTTCTTTGAGTGTCTGTTCCACACAAAGCTGAATTTGTGTTGTCTTCAGAATTTTCTTTCTGAAACCTATCCTTTACTATGTGCTCTTCTGTCTTTTGCATAGTAATTGTATTTCCAGAGTCTATTACGTCTTTCATGTTGTTGATGACTGCTAGTTCTGCCTCACTTCTCTCCACCTCCTTCTCCAATGCTGTCTTGTGGGTGGAGGGGCGTGCCTGGGGGCAGGGCGTGATCCTTTCAGGGCAGGTGGACCATCTCTCCACTCTTCTGTCCTTCATCTGGCTGTTCCAGAAAACTAAAGTCCGATAGAAGCCAGGGGGGCTCAACTTTGTGTCTGAGCTTTGCAGCCGCCCCCGAGTTGAGAATTGTTGTGGAGGTCCACACCCCTGCCTGGCACTGGATGTGAGCTCTCTCTTGTTTCTGAATGTGACTGTGTTCCTGTTCATTGATATTCCCCTGTGAGCTGATCCATTGGAGTGGCTTTCTGAGGAGGAAGACATGTGCTCTGTGTTGCACCTGTTC
The DNA here is from genome assembly GCF_040954835.1 of Lepisosteus oculatus. Lineage (NCBI taxonomy): Eukaryota > Metazoa > Chordata > Actinopteri > Semionotiformes > Lepisosteidae > Lepisosteus > Lepisosteus oculatus. The sequence goes on from NC_090707.1 coordinate 32,704,593, forward strand.
CTCATGCCAGGCTGTGGACCTGACTGTAAGATCTGAGGCTGAACCTGTCGGGCCCCAGTGTGGACGCCTGTTGTCTGTCTGAGTGGGTCAGGTGACACTTTCTCCTCCTTGACAGTCTGGGTTGTCTGTTTTTTCCTTTCTCCCTCTGTCTCGGCACGGTAATCGAACTGCATCTCCTTGGAGTTATTTTGCGTTGTCTCTGCTGGGGGAGTTTCATTCCCTACTGCCTCCATATTTTTCTTTTTCTTTCTGCCCCTGATTCTTCTCCTCCTGCGATGCTTAATGGGCTCAGGGGAAGGAGGAAAGTTCATCACAACTGTGTTTAAGCCGGACTCCTGTGCTGCATCATGAGGTGTTTTGACAGGGGGGAGATTAGGTGGCATTTCTGCCACGAAGTCTCTCTTCTCTCCGTGCTGCGATTTCTCCTTCAGATTGTTGTCTTGGATAACTAATGATTTCTTTTTTATCTTTAAATTGAAATGTTCTTCATTGTTGTTTTCTATGTCTTTGTCCTCTTTAAAGTCTTCATGTTGCGTATCTGGTGGACTTTGTGCATCTTCAGTCCACAGTTTATTGTCTACTTGGTGGGTTTGGACCATCCTGTCGTCCTCAGTTTTCTCCCCGCTCTGTATTTCTTGTGGGTGAAGGTGCAGGTTGGCAGGAACGGGGCTCTGTGAAGTTCCAGGAGTGCAGGCTGTTCCCTGTATCTGTGTTCCAGGCAACATCATGGGCTCAGTTCTGTTGAGAGTCACCTCCTTACATTCTGCTAACACACTCTCCTCACCTTTGTCATTTTTGTCACAGCCGTCATATTTTCCTGTTGACTGGCTCTTTGTTTTTTCTGTCTCCTCCACTCCGCTGGTACCATTTTTATCATGTTGCTTATTTTCTTCCTTTTCTGTTTCAGTGTTGTGTATGTCTTCCACTTCTTCCTCCTCTGTCTTCTTTTTCTCCTCTTCCTTTTCAGGCTCATGTCTGTTTTGTGTTTCTGTATTTCTTAGCCCTTCGTCTCTCAGGGCTGTGGGAGGTGTACAGGGGGCTCCATTTGTGTGGCCCTCCTGTCCTCTCAGGTGAGCTTGGTCCTCTGTGTCAGGTGCAGAGCTGTGAAGTTCTGCAGTGGTCAGGAATTGCTGCTGCACAGGTGGGGCTTCAGATGGACTTGGTGTCCTTCTTTGAGTGTCTGTTCCACACACAGCTGAATTTGTGTTGTCTTCAGAATTTTCTTTCTGAAACCCATCCTTTACTATGTCCTTCACTGTGTTTTGCATTAGAATTAGAATTATCACTGTCTTCTTTTGGCTGATGCCAGTTCGTTCTGACCCACTTCTCCCCACCTCCTTCTCCATTCCTGTCTTGTGTTTCTTCATGTCATCCTCAGCGCTGTCCTTTATTTCAGAGTCCTGTGTGGTGTGCTCCACTGTCAGTCCTCTGCCTTCTGTCTCTGTAGGCAATAGGAAAAAGCCCTCAGCTCCCCAGTCAATCCTTTGCCTTCTGCAACAGATGAGGCTTCTCCTTCCAAGGCTGTAGTCTGAGACAGCAAGTTGGCTGAATTTGCCTTCTGCTGGAGACTTTGATTGTGTAACAACGTGTAGATTGTTCTGTTGTGTCGCTAATGATTTCTCTTGTATCTTAAACTTGACGTGTTCTTCGTTTAGTTTTTCTGAGTCTTTGCCCTCTTCATGTTGAGTGTCTAGTGGACTTTGTGCTTCTTCCATCCACAGTTTTTCATCTGCTTGGTGGGCTTTAGATGGACTTGATGTTGTTCTTTCAGTGTCTGTTCCACACAAAGCTTTATTTGTGTATTCTGCACATGTTTCTTGTTGTTCGTCCTGAATTATGTCCTCTTCTGTGTTTGGCATTGCAATTCTTTTTCCCGAGTCTATGACTTTTTTTTCTTGGTTGATGACAGTGAGTTCTGCCTCACTTCTCTCCACCTCCTTCTCCAGTCCTGTCTTATGTCTCTTCATGTCATTCTCAGAGCTGTCTCTAGGGTGTTCTGTGTTTTGCTCTGGCCGTGCTTGTGTTGTCTTTTCACAGTCCCCTCTCATGTTGTCCACTGTTGTCCTTGTACCATGTGTTTGTGTGGGCGATAGGTAAAAGCACTCAAGTGTCCAGTCATTCATTTGTCTTCTGCTTTCAAGATTGTAGTCTAGCACAGGAGTTAGGCTGAACTTGTTTTCAACTTCAGACTTTGAATTGTCCTTGGCTGGACAAGGTGTTACTATGTCCTTTGTGATATCATCCTCGTCCCTGGTAGCATTTTCAGTTTGTAGCCTATCTTGTTCTTTTTGTGTTTCATTGTTATGCGTAGTTTCCAGCTCTTTCTCTTTTGCCTTCTTTAGTGCTTTGTTTCCCTTGTCCAGATTTTCTTTAGGAGTTTCTTCCTCATCCCTATCCTCAGTCTTCATCGTGCATTCTTCTTTTAATTTACTGTCATTGTCAGCCATGAGTTGTTGCTCATTTTCCTGCTGATTGTCTTTTGTGTCCTCAGTTTGATTCCTGGGCTGTCGTTCTCCGAGCAGTCTGTGCAGTGAGAGTTGAGAGGGGGGGGAGTTTTCCTCTAGCCCAGGTTCCTGTAGCGGCCCAGGCCTGTCCTTTAGTTCTGTCAGAGATTCTGGAGGCACAGTGAGGTTCGGCATCTCTTGTTCCTGTTCCTTAGTTGGTGAAAGTTCTTGGTCATTGTTTTTGTCTTTCTCCTGTTGCTGGATCTTATCTGTGTTATCCGTTCCACCACAGGTGGGCTTAATTTCTGAGGCTCGGCAGTGACTCAGCAAAGCTGGGCTGTTAGCAGCAGAGTCTCTTTTGTCCCCCTGTGTTGTTTCAGGAGTCCTCTTGACCCAGGCTCCTCCTGCCCTCCTGTTTCTGTTCTGTCTCAGGCTTTTGGTGGCTTTCGCCCTTCCTCTCCTTTCTTCTCTTTCTCTCCTCCTCCTCTCAGGCTTGCTCCTCTGTCTGATGTCATGTAGGAGGTCAGCCTCCTTGTTTGTTTTTCTCTGACAGTCCCATGTTGTACATTGACAAGGGGAACACTGCAAACAGGTCAGTGTGTTTCCCATTGCAGCTCCATGTTCAGACTGAGAAGCAGATGAATACAACTGCCGTCTTCAAGACTCTTTGAGTGACATCATCGGCGCCATGGTAACACGGTCTTCTAACAGGGTCTTTTATGATGTCACATGCTTAGAAATCTTGATCCAACAGTCAATGGAGAGATTGTACTGATTTTTTCGAACTTTCCCTTATGCCTTATTTGTGTTTTTCCACCTTTTCCTTCATGTAAACACATTTCTGTACATTTTAGAACATGTGTATGTTTCTGTAATGGTGGTATTATATTCTGTCCAGTAGTTCGGCATTGTGGAGATGGAGATATTATTTGGCAATAAATCTGACAGTGCTGTAATTCTGACTGTATATAGGAAGCCTTTGATCTGAAAGTTTTTTGTAAATTGCATAATATATTTACATAAGTATGCCATCGGTGACTTTTTGTAATTTATATTCAGTACTTTCAATCTTAGTATTTGTGGTCCTGCTCTCGCCCAGTTCTCCTCTTCCCTCACTTCATACAGACACCAGGTCTCCTGGAAAGACGTCTCCTTACTCTCTCTCCACTGGAGTCCCTTAGGCCTCTGTCCTGGGCTCCCTACTGTTTTCTCTCTGCTCTTCTCTAATGTCAGTGTGCCACACACTTCCAGAATGCATTTATATTTCAAAAAGTGTTCTGTTTCCAGGAATCTGTTGAACCTTTTTGTCAGTAGAGTCTGATTTATTTTTCTCCCTACAGGGGACGCAAACTCTTCTGCTTTTCACCCAGCCCGAGAGCATCAGTCTTCAGGCAGTGTTTGTTCTTGGACGGGTAAGCCAGCGACTTCATCGTGATGTATGATGTCTAAGTCCATTCGAATTGTTATATTGAGTTGTTTTAGTTTGTTTGCAAGTTTATTCTTTCATTGCAGACTCAACTGTTGTCAGCATGTAGGATCCAAGGGATTGTAAAGGATGAACTCCCTTTATTTTCTATCCATTTCATGAACATTGAATGAGGGAAAATGCTCAAACCTTGTGTGTTTCCCTTTTTAAATTCAGGTTGATTAGTAATATGTTTTAAGGAAGGAACATTCTCTAGAGCGCATCTATGAAATTTCTATCACATTAAAAAAGTATGGATGTGGCGTTCATCAGGTTCAGTGATTGTTCTTACTCTATCATTTCACTTATTGTGGGGCTGTCATATTACTAATTTGCTGTTAATTGGAGTCCAAAAACCTCTTGAGGGGTATTGGTGAAACCAAACCATAACGTATGGTTATAAGTAGGAAGGTAATGTCAATAATTTCCTTTATAATTAGCTAAGCATATTATAAATAACTTAATTGAGAAATTTGTTTGTCCTAGAAGAGTGCAATTCCATTAGGAATAATCCAGCCATTCAAAATGAGCTTGGTATGCTGTTTTAAAACATGGTGGTCATGGCGCAATATACCACATCATACCGCATGTTTGTCTTTGTGCGAAAACCCGTACATCACCATAGGAAGCAGAACAGCGCAGCCTGAAACGGCTGAAACGTTGTGTTGTCTTTCTTCTCTTTTCAGCATGGAATAAACCTATTACTTGTTCCTTTGCAGCCTACGCATGCTGTGCACAACTACCCACCTGTATTAAACCTGCAGTTGTTAAATTACATATAAATATTCAATACTGAGCGGATTAAAATGTGAACAGTAAAGAGATTAAATGATTAAGTCTTTTCACTACTGACCAATGCATCACTAGTGCCCGTCGGTCATTTTGGCCAGCCAGTCATGTACCGCGGTAGAGGTACGGGTTTGTACTGCGAACTTTGAATGGCTGCATCTGTAATATGTATGTTTCTAAAGAAATTAATAACAATATAATTATGTTCATATAGCGCAAATTATCACAGTAGTACACTTTCTTTGTAAACATCTGCATCAGTTTGACTAATTCACCCGCGATTGCTTGGAAACTTTTTCCTGCCGTTCTCAGCCACAGCTTAAGTTGTTAAGCGGCGTGTTGGTTTAATGGGTTGGGTGTGTATCTTGCATGCTGGAGGTTGGGGGTTTGAACCCAGCTCTCAGCATTAGTTTTCTTTTAACAAAGAAACATTTCTTTGAAAAACTAAAATAGTAAATATTTTTAAAAAAATGTTGTTATTTGTATATATCACAAAACTTCAAAAGTTACATGAGTTAAGTGTAGGGCTGGGCGATATGGCCAAAAACATTAACACGATAAAAATGTTCATATCAGTCGATACAGATAATTATCACAATAAATGTCAAATCATGATTTCTTTCAAGTTTAAAGGCAGATTCTTTCTCCTGAGTGAAAGTTGAAGAAACCAGACAGTTAATTGGTAAATTAAACAACTTTATTTTAAGAACACAACAAACACTTGCCAAACAGCAGAAACATTAAACAAATCTGAGGTAGAGAGTATTCAAGTCTTTTTTATGTCAAAACATGCATGAGTAAAATTTACAAAATAAATATCTTAATAGAAAAATTAAATACTGCAGTGTAACACACATAGAAGATGGCTCAGACAGACTGCAAAGTTTAAAGTGCTCTGTTTTATGTCTGATCGTAAAAAGCCAAAATATCTCCAAATTTCCGAAGTTGAATGACCTTTTCTGTCGACGATGTCATCATCCTTCGAGCTGGTCGTTGGCAGCACTACATTTGCTTCAGTGTCGCTCATTTCTCCACTCTAACTACAGTCCTGTCAGCCACCACCGTGTGGGTAAACAACACGCACCCGCATGCGCGCAGTATTTTGTGCGCTTGGAAGATAGCACTGCACTGGAAGATAGCAAGCTGGGCAGACTGATTTGGGTGAGGACGACCGTTAATAACTGGCATGTTCCTAATTATTAATGTACATAGGATTTCACTGTGTAGACATAAATTAGCTGGAAAAATAATAAATTACATCCACTTAGTCATGCTAATTGTGTGAAAGCCTACGCTAATGTTAATTAAAAAAACAGTAGCTTATGGCTCTGAGATGGTAGAGTAGGAGTGCGGTCTCTGAATATCTGTATATACTGTACATCTGTAATACAGAGCATTGCAAGTATGTTATGTTTTACAAAGCTTTAGCAATTCATTTTTACTAAATTACTATAAGAGCCATTAAAACAGTACATTTAATATTATGCTAAGAATCGTTTCAATGATTGCACCTAGAAACTTTTAATACAAGTGTATGATTACTAGTTACAAATCCTCTTTTCACATTATTTGAAATAGCACCTCTTAATATTGTAGTTTCTTCTGTTTTGTAGCGTATCTGTGATCTGTGTGGTTTAATTTGCTGAAATTAAATTTTGCTGGAACAGTGAATTGCAAGAGCCCTTTTATGCTTGTTAAGGATCAAACAGAAGAAGCAGTCGTTGTGCATGGATTCTAAGTATAGAATGTACAATTTATTAATACATCACCAAAACATACATACAGTAGCAAACCAACATGAATAGTCATTCACAGATTACAAATAATAACATCAGGATTAAACATACAGAGTATGTTATTTTCGATATCCTAATTTATCTTTATGCAAATCACATATAATGAATCACATTCATTTACTGTGTGAACTAACTTGATCAAATGCTCTGAAATGTTTAAAATATCAGGGCTGGGTCCATTGCATCTGTCCAGTCTCCTTCAGCTGGCTGTTGATGTCCAGTGTGAAGAGAGCAAATGGTGCTGAAGTTGACTCCTGACTGAAAATAGTGTTGCACTGAACTTCAGATTACAGTCTGAGTACAACGCCTGGTTTGGCCACAACTAAGACACAGGCTGAGGGCTCCGTTCTTCTCCACTATAGCACTGAGATGTTCCTATGTTTGATACTGAGAGCGGAGATGGGAAAAGAAAGCAAGCTCTATAGTAATGTTTAATCCTGGAAACCACAATTCGTGACTATGACTTTATCAGGTAGAGTCTTGAGCATCCTCATTGCCTGTTCATCCTTTGGGTGATTGATTGTGACCTCTGGCCTAGGGTTTTAGTCAAGATGTCCCTTGGTGTGTACAAGACAGAAGACTCACATTGGGCAATTCATCATTAGAGATAATGAGAATGGACCCAGTTAATAATGACTCAGTCCGCATTAGAGATCAGGATATACCATTTATCAAAGAGACCCTTTTCAACTGCATTACTAGCATTTTACACAGAGGCCCAGTCTGCTTTGGTTATTATGTGGTCAAGGCTTTGGAAGCTTTAATAACTAATTCATAATGTAATGATATAGAAAACTATTATAAAGAGGCTACACTATATACATTTTTCAGACTTAAAATACTTGGCCATCACAACCGTTTATTGATACAATATACAATCTTTATTCACCATGTTCACATTATTTAACGTTATTTGTTCCAATGTGTTTGATTTGCATTTCTACACAAAATGGAGAGTGAGCTGCAGTGGGTAAGAGGAGGGTTATTCTGACTGAGGTGTGTTCATGGTCTTTTCAGACTCAACCCCAGAAAGCCTGTGAAGGGAGCAAAACACCACACAGGAAGAAAGACAGATGGGCTGTAAGGTCAGGTAAGGTGGACACAGTGTCCACAGCTGGGACCCCAGACAGCACTGGGGACCCTGGGGCCCAGCAGAAGGGACAGCTGGACACACGACCTTACAGCCAGGGAGAGGAGGTCTCCTGTGTGGTCCAGACTGAGCTCCCCCAACACAGGTACTGAGCAGCTCACAGATAACAGCTCCATGATCTCAGTGGGAATGGAGTCAAACCCCTCTACTTACTGAAGCCAATTGTCCAGATTTATTCAAGTGTCAATTAATCACTGTTGCAAGATCATGTTGTCAGTCCTAACTGTATCACCAACCATTGTCATAATCTAGAAGGTTTATTTTTGTTGTTATGTTACAGCCAAGTCCAACTGTAATGTGAACGTTTGGCTGACTGCTACTGTATATTTCTTGCTGTCCTTGCAAAGAAAAGTGGGTTTTATTATCAATGACCCTCATCATCTTACCTGAAGTGCTTTATTCTAGACTTCCCATCTCCTGTTAGTAATGATGGGAAGAGCATCATTCCCAGATCATCTTCCCCTGCCCTTTACTGACCCCAGTGTCTCCACTCTGTTCTCAAACAGCCCCAGCAGCGCCCAGCAGTCTGCTCCTGACAGAGGAGGAGCTGCTGATGGGCGTCAGGTCCAGGAGAAGACCAGCCCCAGGACCTCTTCTCCTGGCCTGCCTGACACAGAGCTTTCTGGGTCAGACACTCTCGCAGCTCACAACAGCCATGTCTTCTACTGTTATACTCCTCTGTATAAGAACAATCATAGGTATAAATAAATGCTGCATAATAAATGCAAAGACCTTAAACTCTTAAGTTATAGCTCCTGGAGGAATTCAGTAAATTTTAAAATAATCTCCATTTCCAGCTAAACCATGTTTTATGCACTTGAGGTTTTAAAATATTTGATATGTTGAGAAAGGTAATTAATGCCCTGTCTTCATGCAGTATCAGTGTGTGAGACTGATAGTCACAGCCTGAGCTCTAACTGCTGTGTTTCCTGTGTTGTGTCAGTAGCAGGAGTGCTGACAGGGCGCCCCCAGGTGGTGAGCAGCAGCACACTGAGAAGAAGAGCAGCTCAGCTCTAGGTCTGTATGTCCTGTCCTTCTGTCTGCACTGTGCAGCCCAGCAGAATGTATGAAGAATGTCTTTCATGGCAAATAAATCATAAAGCACCTTTCTAATGTAATTTTGCTACAGAAATTCTTATTCTATGATTCTTTAAAGAGCAATCCCCCATAGAGATGTGTGCAAGTTTGAAACAGTAGCTTGCTTTCCCTATACATACAACTGAAACTGAATCTTCTCTAACTTTGAATTGTATACTTCACTGGCAAACGAACGTCAATACAATCACATATTTCCACGTTAAGGAAAGTGACTTCTGTTTTTAGAGGACAGGGTTAAAGAACACAGATAGAATGTGGTAGTCAGTTAAGAATCTAATGCCAATACCAAGATGACAGTTTTAGTCTTCAAGTTCCACAATTTCTGTTTTGCTTTCTTTTTTTAAGGAGAGGGCAGAGACCAGCAGCCCTCTTACTCACTGGACAGGTACAAAACATTCGTTTCAACCAAAAGAGCTGACTGAGCTCTTGGTGCAGCACCCATGAGAAAGTCAGAAGGTCTCAGTTATTCCTTTCCAGTCATTGTAAGAAATAATATTTCATGATGTCAGTTTACACTGTGAACACATGCTGTTCCTTTCCAGCTCCAGTGTCGTGTGCTGCTCTCCCCACTCTGAAAGGACAGCGCCTCCTCTCAGCGTCAGAGCGCCCTTCAGACCACCCAGCTCCTGGGGTAGTGAACCGCCCGTTCAGACAGTTCTAGGAGCGGATTCACACACTCATCACAAGAAGCCATGACCAGTGTTGCTTCTCTCCTGAGTGCCTTGATTTTTATAAGTGAGCTTACTTCCACCAGCAAGCAATGGCCGATAAAAGTAATAACATCTCTGTTGCTTTACTTTTTACACTTTTGCAGAACTGCAACGAGGGACATTTAGTGAAGAATATATTCAGAAATCTAGCTTGATTGACTGACATCTTCTTCCTGATCTAGCTAGGATCACATTTTTTAATATCCACTATTCAAAACCGACAATATTTCAAACTGTTAGAACCATACTTTAATAATATGAGGAACACATGACAGGAAGTGCCCAGAGTGCTTTGCAGTGTCTGCTGCAGCAGGGAGTGAAGGAACAGGGCAGCTCCAGGTCCCCTTAGTGCAGCTCAGACTCCAGCCTGTCCCAGGGCTTCCTCAGTTGACCCTGTCCTTCTGTCCACAGGGTCCACAACCTGGGAAACAGCTGCTACATCAACGCTGCTCTGCAGTTTCTCTCTGGCCTACCGTCCTTCTCCAACTACATCCTGAGGGAGGGACACAGCTGGGACACGATGCCCAAGACTCGGCTGCTCAGGTACTGGAGCCCAGGGCAGGAGGAAGCAACTTAAAGAGACCGAGGCGGACTCAAAAACATAAATAAACTTGCAAGGTCACACAAGTCCTCCTGACTGTGAAAATTTCCAGTGGAAAACAAAGATGTAAATTGAACCTGTTGTTTAGATCATGTGTCTTAGTTTTCCTCCTGTTCGCCAATACTGAGATGTGCTCCTCTAGTCCACTGACTCACCTCTGTTCTGCTGTGTTGAGGAGTGTCCAGACTGCTCTGTTCTCTTCCTTGCAGGTTGTTTGCTCACCTGCTTGCAGGGAGGAACCAGAGCAGCCTGAGTCAGAAGCCTGTTTTAATGCATCTCAGCTGCTCATGAGGAGTTCAGTGGAGACAGGCAAAAAGTGAGAGCTGCGAAACTAAGACATTTATCACTCTGTCACATATATTAGACATTGAAACACACCTGAAGAATCCACAGAATGTATTCCACTACTAAAACCTCAAAAAATATCCACAGAATTAAACTGATCTAAATGCTTCCTGATTCTAGTTTCAGGCAAGGCTTTGAAGAAAACACAGTGCTCTACTGGGCAGTGCTGTTGTGCAGCTGGTGGCTCCAGTGTGATCTGGATTCAGCTCACTTCCAACAGATATTCTGGCCAGATTAACCAGTCTGTGTAATTTGCCTGTGGGGGCAATTCGTCTCCCAAACCCCTTTTATACTGTTAGGCTTCACCAACATTGGATCCTGTAGTGGAGGGCTGGCACACACAGTTGATGAACACACGACAGGAAAGACCTCTGTCTGCTCAGGTAGGCTGTAGGTCTCCTTCACAGCAAAGCTGGCGTCTCCCTAACACACGGCTCTCACTGCAGGATGCTCATGAGTTCCTGAGCCACTGCCTGTCTCGGCTGAAGGAGGAGGGACAGGGGCTGAATCTGTCCTGGCCCCGACGGCTGCTCAGGGCCCAGGGCGCCTAGCCAGACGGGGGTGAAAATCGTCCATTTTACACCTGTCCTGTGGTGGCAAATTTTGAGTTTCAGCCACAGCATAAACACACCTGCATGGTGTCAGGTCAGTTTCTCAGGAAAAGAGCTACAAGTCAGTCTTAGTAATTAGAGTTGATTTTGGCCTTGAAAGGAAATTGGAAGTGTTTAGAATAATGGCTGGTCACACGTCTGCCTCTCTGTTCTCTGAATGCTGTGGAACTCAAGCCACCAGGACAGAGGAGGTCCAATGTCTCTGGACCTCCTCCCACTGGGCTCCATACAGGACTGCCTGGACCTCTACTTCAAAGTCAGTCTCGACGCTCGACGGGACGAACACAGGGCTTTCTAACATGTGCCTCATGAGGCAGGCATCATGGTTTAGGGGCAGGAGAACATGGGTTTTGTATTGGAGAGAGATGAAATAAGATTGATTCAGCACAAGTGAAGTTCACTGTATCTTCATAGAATATGTGCGTGGAAACTGATAAAGACTCAGGCTCTTATGTTGCATTTTTATCCTACGTCCTGATTTGTACCAAGATTTAAAATTGTTTTCTTCTTAAGACTATTTCTTAAATATAAACTCAGTAACTGTTTATATGGCTTAAACACAATACAAAGTAAGTTTTTCATTAAAATGTTAGCATTCTTAATTTCATTAGGCTTCATTCCCAGCTTGTAACACTATCATGTGACTCAGTTTCAACATATAGTAGTATGTAGTATGGAACAGAAGCTAGGTTTCTTCAGTCAACCAGAGATAATTTCACTTATTTTGCCCAGGATGTGGAGAGCAGTAGTTTCAGAGATGTTTAGGACAACTAGTCTATGTCACACCATACATCAGCACACCGCCCAGGGGTGCCATCACAAGAGTGTCTAATACAATTAGAGTGAAGTGTGCTTCTTCACTGATATTCCCACTGTCCCTCTTCCCCCTCCTCTGCTGAGCAGAGTGCTGATCCTGCACTTGAAGAGGTTCTTCTGGAGGAGCCGGAGGTCATCCCCAGCGGCTTGACCACTCAAGCCCACTGCAGCGGTGGTGTCCAGCTTCCCCGTGCTCGAGACTGGACAGCTGAGCCCACAGTGTGAGTCCCTCTTCGGCCCAGAAACAGTCACAGTGTCACACTGTCTGCAGCACAGAGCAGCTGTGTCAGTGGAGTGTAAAATCCAGCTCTGACATATTATGAGACACTAAAAGGTGTAGCAGAATAACACAATTCTTGCACAGTTTCTTCCACTGCATGCTCTCACTTCAACAGTCTGTATTGTAATCTTTTAGTTTTTATCATAGTGGATGCTGTTTAAAATATTGTATTTGTGCTCCAGGCACAAGGCACTGCTCTTTATTGAAGCTTGTATCCTGCATTTAGTTCTCATTATTGGGTTATGGAACTTGTTATAATTATAGTAAATTTATAACCCAGTTCATAAACTCCAGACTGAGTACATGAAGACTAGTCGGTTATTACCACTGGCAAGTGACAGAGAGCAGGTAGTCAAGGAGAGCTTTGTGTGCTGTAACTCTGGGGAGAAAGCACCTGTCCTGTCAGTCTGCTTGAGAGCAGAGCTCACACTCTCAATGCTGTGTCTACAGGTTGTTAGAGGGGCTCAGTGAAGAAGAGCTCCTGGCTGCAGCCCTGCAGATGAGCTTACAGTCAGGACCTTCCACAGCCCCTCAGGACAAGTAGAAAGAATCACCAGGTAACCCCCCATTCACCTCTGGCCCACATCTCCTTAACAGTCCTGACACCTTCACACATATCCGAAAACGGCCACAGCAATAGATGAGCAGAATCTCATTCCTGTCAGATCACATTCTTCCTAATCCTCAAGTCCTTTTCTTAGTCCTAAACTGATCATCAGATCATTTGTTCCTTTCTCTGATGAGTGGCCGTTCAGTGATCTGCTTCCTAACACAAACTTATGATCAGTTCATTCCACTTGGAATTAAACATTCTTGAATTACCTGCCATTAGTTCAGATCTACAGTACCTTGGACTGTCTAAGAGGAATCAGCATTATCCTCAGAAAATCCAATTTATTTATATTAAGGACAACAGTGTGTCCTCTCAAGACATCCAGACTCATGAAATTATAACAGTTTAAATTAGTCATCCCCACAATATAATGTGTTTTCTAAAGAAAATGAAGTTCTGCTGACTAGAAACACCTAATGTCTTTCTTTGCCTCTCTGTAGGTCAGTGATGTTTTTAACATCACGGAGCAGATGTGGCTCCAGTGTAATGACCAGAGGGTGAGGAGGACATATATTTTTAAATCTTTACTAATGTTACAAACACAACAGAACTACCACTCTAGCTAAATACAGTACATAAAACAATGCAATGCTATTCTGATGTAGAGAAATCTACTGACACTGCCTGTAGAGTCAATGAAAAGTCCCTTGGTGGTTTGTCACTGTGATGTGTAATAATGTCTCATCTCTCAGCCTCATCTCTCTGTGTCTCTGCAGGTCATTACATTAGTGACGTTTTTAACATCGTGGAGCAGACGTGGCTCCAATGTAATAACCAGAGGGTGACGAGGACAGACGAGCTGTCTGTGCTGAAGCTGAGCTCCTCCTATTTAAATGCACTGTGTCTCGTCAGCAGGTGTGTGAGGTGAAGAGGAGGGAGATCCACACCTGGGACTGAGACTGGGACTAATAAAAGTGCCTGTTTCTTTTTTAACCCAAATTTGTGCTGTTAATTATTTTATCCAACCTGTAACATTAACATATGCAAATGTCAGAATTCACTTTTTTATTACTAATAATAAAAGTGTACTTCAGTATAACTTTTACTGGAATGAACATTATTCCCATTGATTAGATCACATCATCACATCTATAACTTCTGAAAAGACCCCTTAAGAGTGTTTTCATTAATATACCCTTACATTGAACTATATGAAATTACACATTTAACCCACTGTATCCCTTGTTCCTCAATATCCCTGCTCCTCCTGAGAACCAGCAGGGAGATCCACACACCTGGGACTGGGACTTATAAAAGCACACAGAAGTGCCCGTTTCCTTTGGAACCCATCCTTTGTGCTGTCAGTTTTAGATCTAGCCTCTATGATTAACACATGCAAATAAAAGATTTCACAATGTCTGCTTCAATATATCTTTTTCTGCAGCGTGTGAGGTAGCCAGGATGGCAGCTGTGCGACCCACACAGCAGGGCTCAGAGACAGACTGCTGAGGAAGAATGCGAGAAGAGTAGATACGGGTTCCTCCTTTACATGCACAGATATAGACTGATACAGTTTGAAACTGTTCAATTCCCTACAGAAAAGAATGAATACATATTCTTAGACAGTAATCAAGGATTCATCTGTATTTCGGAGCAGTGTTGGCTCCACTTTGATAACCAAAGGATGAAAAGGATATATGAGGTGTCTATGGTGAGGACAAGAGAAACAAGTGCATAAATTCTCTTTGGTATTGACTAGATTAAACAGATACCTTGTAATACAAGATGATTATAAAAGATTTCTTCAGTTTTGTATTGCATTATTACAGTATAAATGCATTTTATACAAATATTATAACTGGAATGGACATTGAATAGATCTGTAAAATTAAGCAATTCCCAATGCTCTCACAGGATTAGGTATAAACTGTTAAGAGTATTGCAGAAGATGAGAAGTGTAAGGGATAAGTGTTTACACATGAGAATGGTGACAGTCTTTGCTGCCGTAAGTCACAAACTCCAGCTCAGGCCCTAGCAGATAAGGTTCATATGTCCATATCATGGTTGACTAGTCCATCTTCACTCCAGAGACGATGACCCTGACCCTGCTTCAGAGTTACTGACAACCAGATTCCAGAGGCCATATGACAGACCTCAATCCAATTCACACTTTTTAAAGACAATTTAAAAAGCCTATCTTTTCAGCAGCAAAGATCAGTCTACATAATCACATTTTTTGACAATGGAAATTTTACTTTTCTGTTGAAGGCATTCATGCTTGTTTTGATGTTCCTGTTTGTTATGATGTTACAAAATATGCAAATTCTACAAGATTTGTACTCCAGACAGCCAAGGTCCCATAGACAGTGGTAGTGTTTTTGTATATTGTGTCTGATTTAGCTATATAAATTGGAAACAGACATTGGCTGCTTAACTGGTGGTCAACCTTGGTGGTCACCAAACTGATTTTGTACCGGATAATACTGCTACTAACCAATCATAAAAATGTATGTTTTATATGGAAATCTTGCTCATCCCCAAAAATAAAAGCCTGTTGCTGTTCCTGAGATGGTAAATGAGCTGCCAGCTGTGTCTGTCCTCCTTTTTCTACTGCAATAAAGAAATCTTCAGCTTAACCGAAGTTGTCCAATTTCACATAAAAGGTTTTTCAAGGTAATAAATGCATTCAGACAGAAAACTACCTAATAAACACAGAACAAAACAGCTACGAAGCCAAAAATCATGATGAACTCATGGATATCAGAGTTAGATCAATGGTTTTTTATATTAGCAAACTTTACAAGCTTATCGTGCCAAGGATAAAAAAGCAGGAGGGAAAAACATGACATGTACTGCAGAAATAGGAATGAGAGTATTAAAAGATGTGCACTATTTGGACTGTAGATTCCTGTACATTATGTTACCGAGTTAAATTCATGGATGATGATAAAATAGAAAGATTAGCAAAACACCAAAAGCTAAAAGTAAACCTTGCAGATAACACTCAATATAGACAAGTTTAGAGCTTTACTGGTAGGAAAAAAAACAAACTACACACTAAATGTAGTTTTCATCCTGTGGTGCGCCCCCCCCGAGCACCTGTCAAGGAGGGCACGAGATTAGGAGGTGGGTGCTGCACATTGGTGGTGGTGAAGGGGAGTCCCCATTACCTGTAAAGCGCTTTGAGTGGAGTGTCCAGAAAAGCGCTATATAAGTGTAAGCAATTATTATTATTATTATTATTATTACTATTATTATTATTATTATTATTATTATTATTTAGGCGCAAACACACAAGTTAAAGGAAAAAGAATCAAAACAACTGCAGCGAACATGTTGTTTCAGCCATTAATAGCAATTAATTATTCATCCACTAGAGGGGGGTGTTACAATCTGGCTCGTTTCCCTGGCTAAGCAGGCTACCTGCCGTCTATTCTCGTTGGCGAAGGCTACAGCAGCGTTGAGACTTCGCATTATACCACGATTACAAACTTACAAACGGACCGTTTGGTTACTGCTAAAGTTAACAACAGCCGTGAACGTGAAACTGTTAAAGCACATTAATGTAAGGCGCTAAAATGTATGTATACATAATGTCAATTATATTGTGTGAGTGGGTGTTCGTATTGTTTTCTCTCAATGGGTTTTGGGTTGGGGGCGCAAATCCAAACTTGAACAAATGGGGGGAACGCATGTCAAAAAGACTGAAAACCCCTGGTCTATTGTATTATAGATAGGGAACTAAAGAAGTAAGTTAGGTCATGAAACAAGAGGTAGAGTTTTGCCCATGATTTGGCCTGAGTTTTGGGATTCCTCACACTATAACTTAGTACTACTTTTGACCCTTACAGCTCCTAACATGCTGGCTTTTGGACTCTGGGTCCTGACCTAAAGGTCCCATATTTTAAGCAAGGTCCTTTATGTGGCCCACTGATCAAACTCTGTTTTCCCCCAACCTGTTCTCGTGAAGGAAGATTCTTCCCTATTCCCTAAGCCAGACGTTTTATTCCACAGTTACTACAAAAAAAATATTTTCAGAAGTTTTATATTTAAGCAGTACTCCGAAGTCTTCCAATTAAAAGAGCTTTGGTGCTGCAGCTATACTTTCAACTCTTCAAAAAATAGAAACCAGCTGTATAAGGTTGAGTCACCTACTCAAACAGAAATGCTTCCAGCAGCAATTATGGAGCTAGGGTTTAGAGAATAATGGCACCCTCTTGTGGCTTCAGGTGGAATCACCAGCCACCTTGCCACAGGGCTGCATTTGTGGACCACCTATTGGGAGATCTCAGGCAAGCAGACCTGTGAACTCCATATCTGGCAACAACATCTGTTGCAGTAATTGCAAACTTGGCTCACCAGCTTGGTGCAATTCTTCTGCCCATTCTTCTTGTCAGATTTGCATGTGCTTTCAAGTTTTTGGGGGACCGATTGTTAACAGCAGTTTTCAAGTCTTTTTACAGACTGACATTCATTCTTATCCTTAAGGTACTCCAGTAGAGCTCTGGATCATTATATGGCTGGAAGGTGCTTTTATGTCCCATTTTGCCATCTAAAGTATGTTTTCCTGTATGATTTATCAATACTTTGCTGGTGTTTCCAACCAGAAGCCACCAATTTCGGCTCCTTTTGCAGAACCACCTCAGGCTGTGCTACAAACCCCAAGCAGTTGAGATGTACGGAACTGCAGAAAAACAAGCCCCCTTTGCGGAGTGACTGGGATATTGAACCAAGGACATTTCCTCACATGTCAGCTTCTGAACTCTGTTCTCTATTCGCCTCAGGGTGTCATGCCTACTGTTTCTTCTTTGCTTGGCTGTTCAGGTTGGAGGGACAGGTTGATCTAAGCAGTGCCAGGGTGCCTTTCACTTCTTAACCGTCACCTTCATCACGCTAAAAGAGACATTAAGGGTCTTTGAATTGTCTTGAAACTATTTTCCAAATCTGTGAGCCTAAGTAGGGAAACCTAAAACAAGTTATATTTAAGTTATGCCAAAACAAACATTTTGGAATTGAACATGCAGACATACATACCCACATAGAGGTCCCCACTGTATTATCCCCTGGGTGCTGTGTCGTCTCCTGGTGCTTTCTCAAGGGTGCCTGTGCATTGTACAGTACCTGCAGCGCCTGTAGCTGCACCATGCCCCAGCCCTCGCAAAGTCCAAGAGCTTGGAAAAAACAAGATCAATTAGCAACCAGCAATTATCAATGAGCAAACAGCAGCTTCTCCGACATATTTATTTCTGTAGCCCCAGAACCCGAATCCATTGCAGTTCCTTACTACGACTCTGCAGAATGTCAGTGAAGAGGTACTGGCTGTGTTGGACAACAAAAATCCTTCAATTAATTTCAATCTCAAGCATTACAATAAACCACACGAATATTTCAGTGGCTGTCTGTCCCTCAGGCTGTGAGAGAATCACACACCTGACTGTGCCAGCTGTGTTGAATTTACTCTTCCCCCGCAGAGCTGATAGCTGTTCTAATTCTGGCTTTGATTTATTTTGGAAAATAATATTTTTTATGATCACTTTCTCGGCTTTTCCCCGTTGTATAACCTTTCCTGTCTGCCCTGTGTTGCCCATTTGTATGATCGGTCTTTTATTGCACTGAGTGCATGTGAAGCGCACCGTCATGAAATGCGCTTTAGAAATGAAGTGGATATTATCATTGAAATCTGTGTTACTCCGACAGGAAATTACTGCTTTTTTAGGGAAACAGTATTGAAAGGTATAAAGTTCTTAAACCTGTTCAGTTGCTGCCTGCATTCCGTTTAATTATACTAAATGTATAGTAAACCTTCGCTTTAACGGACTAACAGAGGGAACGCCATAAGTGAAAATACTTCATATGCACTTTTTTCATGAACATACAAGCTCTTTATTTCAAGGGTCGTAAATATACTACATAATCCCTGCTAAAAAAACACAAAAAATAAACTGCCATCGAAAGTAATTCGCATAGCCTTACTGCGCACAAGGATCAGGTGCATCATCGTTGTGACTTGTAACATTAATATACGCGCTGCAGCCGCCTGATTAAAACAGAAGTGGACCCGCATTCCTTTGCAGTTGCCAAGGCTTTATGCGGGTGAGAGTCTCTGGAAATTGCATTTATGTCACCTAATTCAACAATAATAATACGTGTCTCATACATTCATGGAGCAAGCCAGTGGAAACCTATACAGAACAGTAGAGGTTACAAGCCCTGACCAGCCTTTCGCTTCAAGATATTACTCGAAGACACATCATTTCCCTTTCAAACGTCTAGTCATCCATCCATCTTTTATCCAATTCTCCTGATTCAGGGTTGGGTGTTGAACCGGAGCCCAGATTGGCAAGCAGTGGGCACAATGTGGGATACACCCCTGATGGGACACAAGTCCATCGCAGGGCAGCCACACTCATACTCACGTCAGGCCCAGTTTCTACAGAAGCCAATTAACCAGTATGCTTTACACCTGGAGGAAACCCACTCAAACACAGAGAGCACACAAACTCCACACAGACAGCACACCCATTCCAGAATTGAATTCAGGGCCCCAGCTCTGCAAGACAGCATTGCTAACCACTGCCCCATTGTCCCATCCAACCTGTAGACAATGATAGGGAAATAGCTGATGTGCTAACCAAGTATTTAACTGGCATTCACGGGGATAGAAGTCAGCAATATGCCTCAGGCAGCACAAGATCAGACAGTAGAAGCACTCGAGTCAATAGTTCCCCAGAGCCTGATGGTATCTTACTAACTGGTCTCGGGGAAATGAGAGATGTTATTCAGTAGCCATTGCTGTAACTCTTCCAGCTGTCACTTAAGATGGCATTGTACCCGGGGACTGGAGAATTGCTAATGTAGCACCCATCCATACAAAGAGTGAGACAACTGGACTTCGAAATAAATCCGACGTCCATTACATGTAGGGGTGTTACCCCAGCATCCTGGCCAAATTCCCCCCTGATCTTTACCAGTCGTGAGCTGCTAATAATCCCCATCTATGAACGGGCTTCATTGCTCTTCTCTCCTCCTTACTGAGACCTGGTGTGTGGTGAGTGTACTGGCGCACTTTGGCTGCTGTCCCATCATCCAGGTGGGGGCTGCACACTGGTGATGGTGGAGGGGAGTCCCGTAAGGCACTTTGAGTGGAGTGTGCAGAAAAGAGCTATGAGCATAAGGAACTATCATATTCTCAAAATCAGATAATTATTTATCTACTATTGTGAACTAAACCTCATCAAACGTGGTTGGAAGAACAGTTTATTTGTGGAGCTTTCAAATCAAATTTCAAAGTAACAATATTAAATGATCACGGGAATACCTGTATATTCTGGTCAACTCAGCTGATGAATGCTGCATTAGCCATCAAACCTAACGTGTTCTGCGTCTCTAAAACCTGGTTGGCAACTCTCTTGCCCACTGAGATGGGACTGAGTCACAGATTCACACTTTCTTTTTGTTCACAGGTCCTTTCCCTGCTCCGTGAAGGCACAACAGAGTCAAAACGTTTCACACCAGGCAACACCTTCAAAACAAAAACTTGTCCCTTCAGTCTAGTGCAAAGTGTAAAAAGCACCCCCGAAACTATGTCAGCGAATACCTCACAGCAAGTTTTATTTGTACATCCAAAAACAAAGATCAATTTTTGTCACACTATATACAGATATTACATACAGTGTTTATACACATATTACATAATTTGTACACAAGAAAAATATACATAAAAATGTAAACTTTTGTATACAAAAAATACCTTAAACAAATTAAACAAGGACCAATAACAAAAGGTGACTAGATCATTATTAGCTCATCCTATTATTTTTAAAAACAGTAATACAGTACATTCAATGAGTATAGGAATTTGTAAGCCACCTTTGTCTTATTTTAAGCAGTTACAAGTGCTTACAAAGCTTCTTTCCCTGCTACATGTTTAAAATATATCTGGAGGGTCATGGTTGTGGGATTAAATCAATAGTAGTGAATCTGTGCTTCCATGCTTGTGTTCTGCGGACAACAGGAGACAAAGAATTGACGCAAGAGTGCCCAACCTGGAAAAGCAGGAGCAGATATAACCAGAGCTCCTGCAGAATCTCAAGAGGTATTTTATGATCTGTATAAAGGGAAAGCTGTGGTCAGACCTGGCATAATCGCAAACACACAAAAATATTCCCCCAAAATCTATTTTAATGCTTGAAATGTGTGTACATTTCAGCAATCCATAAATCAACCTACTGTTACAAATATGATTTCAAATCACGTCCTTAATGGGTTTTTTTTTTCTGAAGAGATGAAGAGGCACATTCCCAGCCCTCCTCCTATCCTTTCATTTGACAGTCGTATGTTGAGACTGGGATAGATTCTCACTTTTTCCCCATTTTTGCACAGGCAGAATTCTCCATGCACGATTCCAACTTATTCTGCTTTGTTCATTCCATTCCAGAGAGTTTCCGTCTCGCCCGATTCTGAACTACGCCAACTCCACTTAAGTTATTGAAAACAAAGTTGAAAACAAAATTCCAGAAAGAGGCTGGACTGAGAGGGGTAGATGTCATCCAATCAAAACCGCGGTTATATTGCAAGATGCAAGTCTGCTGCTCCTGTAAAAACACCGCGTCTCTGCCTATAGGAGCCCCTTCATCCTAACGTGAAGTGTAAAAAAGCTATATTGGAGCACTATAAGTAAGTAAGGTGCACTGTGAATCGTATAGAGGCTAACAAAAGGCACAAGAGTATAGCCTTTAGGTGCTGCAGCAATCAACAACACAGCATGAACTTAGAAGTAGTATTTCTCAGCAATCCAACATAATTAAAAATATTCCGCACCAATTAGTTTCTTATCAAAAATGAAATAGTGCAACTTTAATCATGTGCCCATATACTGGACCAGTGATCAGACTTGCCGGAAATACCCAACTGCCACAGAAGCGACGGACGTCCAGGCAGAACAAATGTACCGGTGCGTGTGTCTCTGTATGAACCTCTTCTCCCGCTGGGGCAATAACGACAAGACGGATGGCGATCAAAACCCTTCGAAAATTGGAAAGGACCCATAAGGTGAAGAAATATTTTGATGCTTCTTCCCCCATTTTGTTTTAATTAGCAAAAAGGGAAAACGTACTGCACTCTCTGCCCTATTCAGGCTACTCTTGGGTTGGTGGCTTATTACACTGCAGGATGGGAGCCTGTTTATTCCAATTAAGAGAGGGGTGGCATGGCAGCACAGACCAACTAGTCAAGCTAAGCAAGGGCTCTCCAAGGAAGGGAGATTTCACTGTGGCCCAATGGGATCCTCCTCTTCCAGCCTGTTATTAAGCCTCGATTTGGTAGAGTTTAATAGCTATCAAAAATACAGAACACATTCATACATAATCACAGCCATTTTGTGAACGCGCTGGTTGGACAAAATGGTAAAAAAAAAAACATACACAATCTATGGCATCCATTTAAGTTGTTAAAAGAAGATAACTTCTATTACCTCGGGACAGGGTTTTGATAGCTATTAAAATTGGTGAAAAAGATCTTCCACAAAAACATTTGCTCCATTAAGTACATTTTGCAATTGATAAAAAATAGATCTGATTTTATGTCTTTTTTTTGGGATTTTTAACTTTTTATTAATTTTTTTCAAACTTTTATTTTTAACCATTACCACTCATGTCAACTCACCATTAAAACCCAATATTTAGAGACTGCTACTCTATAAATATATTAAATACTTATACTATTAGAATTGATAATTTTCCCGTTTCTAAAAATACTACCAAAACCCCATGTTTTACTGTGATAATAATTCTGAAAAAAATATTCAAAGCAGAAAAGGGAGTAGTTATGTCAGGTAGTCGTCTTTGTCGGTTTCAGGTCACTTAAAGGGAACATAAAGTCTAAGCTGACATTGAAAGTTATCAAGGGCATGGCGAAATGTTATTCCAGTTTATTTCAAATGGCATACTTTGAGACTGCTTTAAATTCCACTGCTTAAATGTCCAGAATATCTTGACACTGAAACACAAATGAACCATCTAGATCAGATCTCAACCCCTGTGCAAGAATGATCTGAGTACTAGTATATCAATGCGATTGCTTTTTTTAGCAAGAACAGTATGCTGCAATTCTCCCTGTTCTGAACGGTTTGGGAAAAATAAGATTTCCAGTGGCATTCTAACATTTTTCTGAAGGAAATTTCAAGGAAGGAACAAAAGGAAAGGGATATTACAGGGCGACCAGATGTATTGGTCAAATGCAAGCTGCATCTGGCATTTTCTTAGAAGTGTTTAATACATGAATACTCGGTCTTCCTTCAAAAATGTTTGGCTGTAATATGAGGCAGAAATCAACTTTCCCCACTTTTTAAGGTTGACCTCCTCGACCTCATACACAGTGAAAATATATTCTTTCACAAACCTGATCTCATTCCTTTATTCCTCTCTCAATACCCACACCAACAAACAAATGCTACTTTTGCTTTATGTTCCCTTTAAGGTCACTTGTTGTGTAGATACCAGAAAGCACCATTGAGAGGACTGTACACAATTCTGATTTTTTTTTATTTGGCTATTAGGTTTTACTGGGATGTTTAACGTTAGTAGCATTTTTGGAATATCTTTGCAAATATTACAAACTGCAGTTCTTCAGACCCATGTGCTACGGTATTGAAATGTCAAGAGTATGTTATACCGATCCTGAATTGTATGATCCTATCCTGAACAAATCCGCAGTTCATAGCTAATCCGACAGCCCAAATCTATTCCACCCCTTCTATTTATCAGAAAACAGTCTGTGTTTTTGAATAGGCCTGATACAGAGTTTATTTTAAATGGACCAAAATATAAAACGTGGAGCTTAAGAGAAATGTTCGAAATCGTATCCAAGAAAACTACCCATTAAAGTTTATTGCTTCAAGGAACCAGATTTACCTTAAAAACCTTTTTTTAAATTAGGGCCAAACACCTTTCCTGATATATCAGCAGCATTGCACAGAACAGGTTTAATGCACTCTGCCAGGGTCTATGGTTTGTTTAGCTTGCAAATCAATAAATCAAACTGATAAATCTATACTATGAAAACTACTGTTAAAATGGTTTGACAATATCTACGCTTAGATGACAAATTGTTTGAGGCCTCCATCATTGAGAGGGGTGTTGCACGTGCAATAAATTAACTGTAATAAAAACTAACCTGGTTCTTTATTGAAATGCTAATGTTCATGTTAACTGACTGTTTCTTGATAAATACGGGCTGCCCTTTTTTCAGGACAACCACCACATATTGCTCCCCAGAGACTTCCAGCTGTGTGTGCTTCTTATTTTTGCACCGTGACAACCCTCTGTCAGCTTTACTTCTGCAGAACTAGACTGCTGCTCTGGTTGCAAACAAATCAAACAGGTGGACTCACATTTGGGTACAGTAAGTTTACGCATGGGAACGTGAAAGCAAAACATTTAATACGTCTTGTTTATGGGTTGCAAGACCGATACATGTACATGGATTTCACGGTCAAGTGCTACACAGAAAAATGGCCAAGTACACGGAAATATTGCCTTTATCATGAGCGGCAGTGCCTGAATCTTACCCCCACAAAACAGGCCTTAAATTGGTCTGTTTCTTCAAATAAAGATTTAGACCATTATCACTGCGTGCAGGAAAATTCAAACTGATTTTCCCCTCTATATTCT
The DNA here is from genome assembly GCF_040954835.1 of Lepisosteus oculatus. Taxonomy (NCBI): domain Eukaryota; kingdom Metazoa; phylum Chordata; class Actinopteri; order Semionotiformes; family Lepisosteidae; genus Lepisosteus; species Lepisosteus oculatus. The sequence goes on from NC_090707.1 coordinate 32,728,920, forward strand.
TTCCTACATTTCCTAAAAATAATTTAAAAATGGGCATACTCAAGTAAAAATTTCTACAGATGAAATGTACAAAATTTCTTTGTGATTTTAGTGCCGATGAAGTAAAATATAGGTCTGATTGGAAGTTCCTGGTGTAAGTGTATAGGGTTACTTAACTCCTTCTGTGACTAAGCTCTTGCACAGAGAGCGCTTCACAGAGACAATTGAAACTCTTCAATTCTCTTCATACCCAAAGGTTCAAAAAGGGTGTTTTTTGGCACTTCAATGCCAACTGATGGCTACAGGACAATATTGTTTCACAAAGTGTAGGTGTACAGCCAGCCGGTGAATTACTGTTATTTCATCACGCTTACAGACACAAACCTAATAAAAACCACTCCAATGAAAAGGCAGGGAGCTCTCACGTTGAGGAACATTCCATGAAATCCATGTGTTACAACGAAAAAAACCACGAGGACATTCAACGCTGAGGTTATGCGTCGTGTTCCTGTGATGTACAAATTCCCTTCTGAGGTGACCGTTAAATTCACAGCGCTGTAGTCAGAAAATAAAATATTAAGTAGGCAGTGCAGAAAACAACAATGTACCAGTTTGAGACAGTACTAAGGGGAGAAATTAACTCGAAAAGTAGGCTTTTTGTATCTTCCAGGATAGTCTCTCCTCTCCTGTGATCTTGGCCTTTCTAGGTGCATTTCTGATCAGACTTGCGAAGTAGCGTATTGGAACCACAGAAGTGCATGACTTGAACGCGCTGTCAAAGAGCATGCCGGCGAGCCATTTTCTCTCTCAAGAGCGATCAAAAAACACGTTAAAACGAAGGAAAAAAAGAACTATGCCCTAGTGTGCAGCACCAAGCAGTTTTAATATCTAAATGAGTCAGATTCATCCATTCCTATCACACTGCTGAAAAAGGCTGTGTTTAGCCTGGTCTTCAGACAATCAAATCAAATTTGATTCAGGGCGGCTGATGCAGTTTGGCTCAGCTGACCGCAAGTAAAACGTTTTAACAGTTAAGCCAAAAGCGAACTGTAAAACTGGCAAAGAAAATTTCATTTGCCCATGTGTTAAATTCACCTGATTCTAATTACTTTCAGGAGACTTGATGTCAGACTGGTTCGTAAGTCACTTAACTGCTTAATTCCAATAAACTTCATTTTGATCCTACAGAGCTGACTTTGTGCGTATGAGTGAGAATCAATCTATTAAAGGAGTTGGATGTACTTGCACTTTCCTATTATTAGTTGTTTTTTTTAAGTGTTTCAAATATTCTTTCTCTGCCACAGAGTCAAAGCTCTTTGCTAAAGAACACTGAAAAGGAAAACAAATCTGTCTGATAGGAAAAACCCACTGAGAATAACTTTTTCAGCTAATATAGCAATACATTTCCCCAAATTTTTTATTCTGTTTATCAGCCTTGTGCAAAATTAATCAGCTTCTTTGTGTGCTGCAGGCTTTGGTAGATTTTTTCAGGAGCTGTCTGTGGGACAGTCCATCTCGAAGGATGATAAGACCAGGTCAGAGGTCCGTTATTCTGGTCCTGGAGGTTCTGGGTGTCTGGGGTTTTTCCAGGACTCTCTAAGGCACCAGTCCCTTAAAAAGCTGGGAGAAGCAGTTAAACAGCTAAGCCACCAGTCGGCTATTTCAGGTTGTCAAGAGCCCAGCTGAAATGACCAGCACTCCAGGATTTGAATAGAGGACCAGTGGTCTAAGTGGAAAAAAATAAATAATGAAGAACACACATAACAGGAATTGCAAAAAAAAAAAACAAATACATTCCCAAAAAAAGTGCACAATAGGTACACTACCTTAAATGGCTTTTCAATTTTGGAATGCAATTCAGCTCAAATCAAAACTGATAAACACTTTAAGCATTCTTATAATTAGTCTTTTTACACTCTGCTTCAATAAGTAATAGTTTATCATCATCTATAATATCTATAAAAAAAGGGTAATATGTGCTAAAATGGTTTTATATTTTAGGTCACTTATAGATCTAACTCACAGGATTCAGATGATATTTTCTACTACATTCTGGAAATCCCCAAAACCCGATGACAATATAACCTGCCCTCCTGAAGCTTTGTTTTTCATCCATTCTAAAGGTGTTTCTTCTTTAAAATATATAACACCACTTTATAAAACCGTATGAACAAAATTAAATTTCAAAATGTTGATTTCATCTACAAGATAGGCTATAACAAAATTCTACACGGACCCTGAGCTTGGGGGCGCAGATCTCAAAAAATAATTATGAAGTCTTAGAAGTTCAAAGAAACATAAATGCACGTTACTGAGATGGGGAAGATGAAAGCAGTAGCACCAGTGTTGCAGGTATATTATTCCCTGTCAATCATGTGAGCCAATGCAAACCCTTGATTGCAATATCTAGTATGTTGATAGAAAACCCGTGAAATCAATTCTTTCAATCAGACTTTTTAAAACATTTATAAAAGATCCTTCATGTTAATACTTAGGTGCAATTAAATGAAACAGAATTAAAATGTGGATGTGAGGATCAATGCATAGCCAATGTAGAATCTGATCTCATTAATATGATTCCCCTTGTGTGGAAAGGGATGATTCTAAATTTGCTTTTGCGGGCAATGAGACATCTGCTGTATGTGGCATTTCAGAAAAAGACTGAAATGCAGGGATAAGCAGGATCAAAAATAGCCATTGCACCATGTGTGGATATCTTTTAGTTTTAATACAAATTTAATTTAAATACAAATGCAACGATCCCTTCTAAACTCCTATTAATGGTAATATTAGATACTGAGTAGGGCTGAACTCAAGATGATAAAAACCCTTTAGCAGGGTTCAGAGCCGAACATTATGGAAAGATGCACTGTGTGTGCATTTGGGTGTGTTCTCTGGAAAATAGCCTTATTTTAGAACAAATTAAAACTCCTTTCGTAACAATTAAAACTCAAAATTCATTAAAACTGTGCTGTATCCTTTTGCGACCCTACACTAAACATTTACACATTGTAAAAGATGAAACTTCAGCAATAAATGAATAGGAAGCAGCTACTGACAAATAGCAAAAATATGGCTTTGGTAGAGAGGAAGAAAGAGGTGTTACTATAACTCAGGGGTGGGTAACCCTGGTCTTTGAGTGCTGAGGTCCTGCAGGTTTCAGAGGGCACCTTTCAATCAGCACCTGATTAATTTCTGGAAAACACAGCTGATCTGACTTCTTATCAACTAAATGTACATTATGTTGATATTCAATTAAGTCATGAAGGTCTGAGATGAAATGAAACCCAGAAATCAACGCAGCACTCCAGAAGCAGGGATGCCCACCCTTTGTGATTAATAAACTGGGATTTGCAGTAGAACAGGGCCCCTGAGTGTCTGTGGTATGAACGTACCAGTCTACAGTGCAGGGTGATCCTTGATACGAGAGTTTGCAGGTTTAAATTCAGACTACGTTCCTCAGCAACTGTAGCAAGAGGATCCCAAGAGGGAGTGCAAACTTAAAGAAGTGATACACGCATTCATTGTGTCTATGTTGGTTTGCAGCACAAAGTGGTTCTGGCAAAGCAATTTCAATTACTGTAGAAAGAAAAAAAAACTGAATTATTTCAAATGATTTATTTAAAAGATCTTTAACCGAGAAGAATACCCCCATTTAGATAAATATGCTCAGAAAATGTATAATTTCAATACGACACCCTTTCACATTATTAAAATCATTTAAAACACCAAACAATCCTAGCTTCAGATAAAGATAAACTTTTCTTTTCTTGTAATTGAACCAATCGAGTCCTACAGATATTTTTTGGCGCTTCGTCTATTCTGATCAGCTATGATGAGAAGCTCGGAAAAAAAAAACTTCTGTGCTTAGTTTTAGGTTTCAAAAGTGCATAGCTGAGAAGCAGGTACATACAATGCCAAGTTCACATTGCTGTAAGAGTCTCTCTTTAAATACCAACTATCAATTCTTTATTCAGAAGACACCAGATGCCTCCAAATGCAAGGAATGCTGTTTCTTTTTAATAGTTTTGTGTTGAAGGAATACAGTAGATATACTTAAAACAACTACAACACTACAAGACTAGTGACTTTCCACAGTCTTTCCATTGGTGTTATGCGTAACGTTTTTCACTGCACACGTGCGACTAAACCTGCACTACCCCGTATCGAACAGTGAGTCCACCTTGTGAGTTTGACTTGTTTGAAACCCCTGGCCTGCTCTCTCCGGAGCGTACTGATCGCGGCACTCACACTCACTCCCGCTACTGCGTGGGGAAGGGCGACGTCACGCTGCTGGCACTTGCGGTGCTGGCGCCCGCGACGCTGAAGCCAGTGGGGGGCGCGGTGGAGCTGTGGCTGGGCTGGACGTCCTTGGGGATGCCGCTGTGCGAGGCCAGCTGGTGGCCGAAGGCGGCGCTGAACTGCGGAAGCTGCTGCTTCGGGGGGTTAGAGGTCAGGAGGTCGTGCGGAGAGGCGGTGGAGGAGGAGGAGGAGGAGGAAGAGGACGAGGAAGGGGAGGAGGAGGACAGGGGGCCGGCCGAGGAGCCCACTGCGGCGGCCAGGCCGGCGAAGTTTGTCTGGGGCAGCGCCGAAAGGGCGGCCGAGGGCTGGAGGGTGACCGAGTGCGAGGTGGAGGGGGGCGTGGAGAGGGAGGTGGAGATCAGGTGGCCCTCGGGGCCGATGAGGTTACCGAACTGGCTGGGCTCAGCCAAGGGGAGGGGCATGTTGTTCCACGAAGGACGGGGGTTGCCCGGGACCACGCTCATGGGCACCTCCAGCTGACTCTGGAGGATAGGCGTGGGTAGGAGAGGTGCCTCTGCCTGAAAACTAGCTGCCAGTGCGCTGCCACCGCTGCCTCCATCCCCGGAGGGGTAGGTGCCCGGGTGAGGGGAGGTGATGTGGTCGCTGTAGGGGGATGGCACGTGTTCACTGCTGTAGTGGCTGCCGTGAGGGGAAGAGTGCGAGTGCTCGCCGGCGTATTGCTGTCGGGGGGGGAGGAGCTCCTCTGGCTTGGCCAGCAGGTGGGGAGCGTGGGTCCGTGGCGAGGGGTGACCGCCCTCGTGGAGCCCGGGGAAAGGTGGCGGGAACGTCCTCTCCGTCAGGGGGCTCTGGGTGAGCAGCGGGTTGGACGAGGGAGGGGGGGCAGCGGAGGTAAGGCCGACGCTGGTGGCGGAGGGAGGGTGCGGGGGCTGAGAGGACGGCGGGGCGGGGAACTGCCCGCCCGCAGAGTGAAGCAGGTTCTCGTCCAGCTCCAGGCTGGAGAAGTTCTCGGGAGGGATGCGCCCGTTCAGCAGGTCCCCCAGCTCGCTGTTGGCCACCGCCCGCCCCAGGGAGGCGATGCCGGCGCCCGGGACGGAAGAGGCGGAGAAGACCCCCATGGCCCGGTGGTCAGCAAGGTCCTGGACAACCACAGTGTCCGGCTGGGTCAGCTCACCCATGGAGCTCAGGCACTCGAGCGAGGCCGTGTAGGAGGTCATAGCCTGCAGCGCCCGTTCCAGCTCCTCTGCCTCCTCCGTGGTAGGCAACAGCTCTCCGTTCTTACCTGCAGGGGGAACAACACGCTGCGTTTAAAGACAGCAAAGGGTCGGGAGGGGATTCTGACTCGGAGGAGTTCGGTCACAATCCCACAGATGGGAGCTTCGCACCATTGGCTCTTTGGCCAAGCCCAGACACCGGAGGTCCGAACCTGCCGCTCCTCTCGAACCGAGCAGGATCCCTATGGCAACAACCCATCGCTTGGAGGGAAAAAACCAACCTGTCTCACGACGGTCTACACCCCCCCTCAAGTTCCTTATTAGTGGGTCAACAAGTTTGCTGTTCAACAAAACTATTGAAAATCCCAACACAAATCACTCAGAATAGGTTTGCATTCATGACCACTGCATCCACATATCAGTTACTTTCATCCCTCACATCTAAGGATAGTCATAAATGAACATTTAATATTTTATGGCCCATGCGGCTTGCTTTTTCCCCCAAAACAAAATACTGACAGGATAATAATGTGGTCTTGCCGACTCAATAGTTAACATAAATAATGAAATAAGGAAAGGAGAAAAGACTTCAACTAAACTGGTCATTGTCAGAATTACTTGGGTTCACACAATTGTTGTAACAGAAAGAATAAGGTTCTGGATCCCGAGATGAAGTTAAACAGATGACTTTACTGCATGCAAGGAACAACAGAACCAAAGTCTTGTTTCCCGCAAGAAACAACAAAACCAAAGTATTGTTCCAAGTACCGGTACAAACGTTTACTTTATATAGCATTTTCCTGCCGCTTCTGACGTCCCTCAATACTATGGTCGGGGGGGGGTCACAGTGTTTGGCCAGTTAACAGACCCTGGCCAAATGGTCAGTTAGATGACGTCCCCAGGGGGTTTCCTACTCTGTTATCCCCTTCCTGCCATAAACTCCAGCCTTAGAAGTCTAATCTTCATGCAGAAAAGGACTTAATTAACCCCTTCTTCACATCTTGTTTCTTTCTTCACAATGTTCTACAAAGAGTGAGTGAAATCCATGTATGGCTAGATCTGATGGAATAGTCGACTTGAATTCAGATTCACTTTTAACTCACTGAAAAATTGTAACTCATAAGCCAAACTCAACACTTGCCTACCAGCAGCTATGTACTTCTTCCTGTGTCCTTCAATGTTATCTTTTAAATGATCAAATACCTTCAAACAAATCAAAATCCTGCAGGTCGTCAGGCAACCTTGGCAAAACGTCAGAAAAATCCTCCTGATTGAGCTCAAGGTCATTTGGAATGTCTGTGATGTCATTGGTGATGTCATCAGGAAGCTCATCTGTACTCAGGTCTGGGGTTGAGGGGCTCCTATCATTAAAGGCATGGGGAAAAACAATGCTTTAGACAAAGCATTTAAAAAAAAAGCTGCCCAACATTTGTTTCTGAATAATATTAGGTGCACAATAAATGTCATCACAGTTCATCACACTTCATAATTCATGGTATAAAACAATAAGGAAGACCAAGAGAAGAATTATGCTATTTGCTAACTTTCTTGGATGTCTGCAGTCACGACTTGGGTACTTTAATATCAGTTTCCATGTTCGCATTTAAATTAGTTTTTTTTTTTGACAGAGTAGACATTTGCAAACTAGCAAATTTTCACAGCATACCAGTTTAATTTAGAAGAATACATAGCAGTTGCAAGAAATGAGTAGGGCTAATATGAGTGGGATGAAGAAAAATAACAAAACCTTTTGCTAATCTGTTTTCCAATCCCCGAACCAAAAAGCAGCCATGTCACCCTGCAACTCACAACTGGCAACCCACTGAAGCTCAGCAGGTGTGAGCCTGGTCAGTACCTGGATGGGAGACCTCCTGGGAAAAACTAAGGTTGCTGCTGGAAGAGGTGTTAGTGGAGACAGCAGCTCACCCTGTGGTCCATGAGGGTCCTAATTCCCCAGTATAGTGACGGGGACACTATACCATAAACAGGCGCTGTCCTTCGGATGAGACGTAAAACCGAGGTCCTGACTCTCTGTGGTCATTAAAAATCCCAGGGCATTTCTCGAAAAGAGTAGGGGTGTAACCCCGGCGTCCTGGCCAAATTTCCCATTGGCTCTTACCAATCATGGCCTCCTAATAATCCCCATCTATGAATTGGCTTCATTACTCTGCTCTCCTCCCCACTGATAGCTGATGTGTGGTGAGCGTTCTGGCGCACTATGGCTGCTGTCGCAACATCCAGGTGGATGCTGCACATTGGTGGTGGTGGAAGGGAGTTCCCATTACCTGGTAAAGCGCTTTGAGTGGAGTGTCCAGAAAAGCGCTATATAAGTGTAAGCAATTATTATTATTATTTAAAAAATCTGTATGTATGCATGATCTAGTCAAACGCCAAACCCAGGCACCTCAGGTCTTGGAGAATCATGGAGGCTGGTTTACTCCACTTTAAACTCTTTCATCAGCCCTGACACAAACAACTCTGAAACATCTGCAATCTTTTGTGCCAGTTCATTGCCATTCTACTGTTATTTTGAGTAACTGCTTCTCAATGCCCAACATCTGTGACAATTCTAATTGAGCAATCAGTGCCCTGATTGAGATGGTATTTAAACATCCCGCAGAAGATAGTCAAGTAAATAGTATCTACAGAGACAGTAGCAGTATATTAAGGATGATCTGTTATAACTCAGCTTTTCTAAGTGTCAAAATGAACAAAGTTAATTAAGTTATTTTCTTAATGAATTCATAACACTTTTTGTAATGTGTTAAAATTAATTAAAATTCAAAATCTAAATTCTCATCTTCTCAAGGCAATTAAAGTGTGCTGTAACGTGAGTTTACAACATCCTCCCCAACACAATTGCTTGCCAAACTACATTACCAATGATCAAGCACATCATTCCCCCAGGTACTGTTAGGCAGAGGACCGTATGTATTGCTGAAGCTGAGCAGATATCTTGGATGGCCTTTTGTGAAGTCTTGGATTGAACTGGATTAAGCAGCTCAGTTCCAGGTTCTGTTTCGGTTTGGCGAGTTAAAACATGTCCCTAGTTGCGAGATCAGAGGGTGAGACTGAAGGACCCCTTTTCTACTGTTCAGCAGTGCTGAAGAAACGGTATAAGTTCGAAAACAACACTTCTGTGCTTAGTTTTAGGTTTCAAAAGCACACAGCTGAGAGGCAGATACAGCTGTGTGGCTAAGGATCTGCGCCTGTGGCTGGAAGGCTGCCGGTTCAAACCAGCAGAGGAATCCTACTCCGTTGGGCACCTGAGCAAGGCCCTTAACCCCAGCTGCTCCAGGGGCGCCATATAAATGGGAGCTCTGACCCCAAGCTTCTCTCTCCCCGTCTGTGTGCCTGTGTGTCACATGGAGAGCAAGCTGGGGTATGCAAAAAGACAAATTCCTAATGCAAGAAACTGTATATGGCTAATAAAGTGATCTTATCTTATTTGGGAGCAACTCAAATTCTCTCACAAGGATGCCAGGCAAATTCTGTAAGAAACCCAGACGTACGGTATGCATCCTCCTCTCCAGACTTTGCTGGCGTCTCTGTGAGAGCTCACCCAGCGCTGGGAGGTTGGAGCGCCAGTGCTGACCTGATGCTGGAGGCCTGTGCTGGCAGTGCAAGGCTGGAGGGCATGCCCAGGTTGCCCTGTGGCACGGCGGGGGGAATGGGCTTCTGTGGCCTACGGGGTCCTCTCCTCCTCTTCTTCTTGTGTTTTTTGGTGAGGGCCGGAGGCTTCGTCTTCTTCCTGGGTTTGCGCGGCTGCTGGTGCTGGACTCTGCGGTTGCCGTCCCCCCGCAGGAAATTATCCTGTGCCCAGGAGGGAAAAAAAACCTGGCATTATTTAACGCTGAACTGTAATTGTTTTATTTATGAGTAAAAGCATGCGGGCCACCAAGGAGACCGCGTATCTCGGAAGGGTAAAGTTGGTGAAGTTAATCTGAACTCAACTAGGCCCTCAGGAATAATCAACATGGAGTTAGAAAAGGAAGGTCTTCCTCAACTAATTTGCTAGAGTTCCTGGAATAAGCAACGACAGTAATGGACACAACATTGATCTATTCCAAGACCATGGTTCTTCCTAGTTTATTTAAATGGTCTAGGTTCTGGTACAGTTAGTACCAGGTACTGGTACATCTATGAATTGGCTTCATTACTCTCTGCTCTCCTCCCCACTGACAGCTGATGTGTGGTGATTAGTAAACCAGTCAGGTTTGTATTCAATACCAAAATTTGAAGATTAGAAAACATCCGTACAGGCACCATGAATGAAAACCACCATGAAAATGCTGCCGAACGGCATCATTCCTTTACCATCTTCTTCGCGTGTTCCTCGCAGAGCGGCGTCTGGTGTGTGATGTCGAAGACTGGAATGGAGCACTGCTGGCCATCGGCAAACTTGGCGGTGCAGCTGGAGAACAGCTGCTGAGACCGGTTCAGCAAGATGTCTGCAGAGAAATAGTGAAGGAAAGACTCCCAAGAGCCACCGGAATCAGGCTTGGGGCTTCCCAATCCCCTGAGGCTGCGGTGCAAACCAGATGAATTCGATGAAAACACGTCCCTGGATCCAAGGGCCCGACACAAAACTGTGATGAAATACCTACAAATTACAGTTCTAATTGAGAGAAAGGGTAGCAAATGTCCCTATGAGGACAATACCTTAGAACCCTGAAAATGGAAGTAATTCAAGTAATGTAGTGCAAGTTAACTCATCATGCAAACCAGTGGTTTTTCAGTTATGCATAAAACTACAACTGGTGTGAAATTTCAGTCTCTTATTTTCGTTAAGGAAGTTAATTAATGCAGTGCTACTTCCTGGGTTTCATTTTATATACAAAAAATCTAAAGGAAGATCTTCAACTATCTGAATTAAAAAATTAAGTTTTATAGGTGATTAGTTTATATGCAATTAAATTTATATAAATACACCATTGATGGGACAGTTATAAGTTTACTTTTCAGTGCATATAATTTTTGTCATGCAATTAACCAAAACAATCTATAAAAGACAGTAAAAAGTCTGACTTTCCTTCCAACATCAAGTCATGGTCAATGTACTGATTTTAAGACATTTCCTTTGCTGATAATGCTTTTACAGATCATGTTTGTAATACCACTTTTTAATTTCTTTTAGTTTGCTCCTTCCCTAATCTGCATCTTACTATTCTTGGCTCTCTGATATATTGATACAACAATTTGAAAACGGACATTCTGCATTTTTCAGCACGATGACGTGTCAATGGGAGACACAGTATCGGAGTGGTTAGCAAAGGGGCCACATGTTCAGTTCCAGAGCTGGGGTGCTGTCTGCATGTTCATGTGGGTTTCCTCTGGGTGCTCTGGTTTCTTCACGCAGTCCAAAGACACACTAGTCTTTTATTTTCCAAGCTTTTTACTGGTAGCAGGTTTTATTCTGCTGACGAGGTTATGCTGCAGTAGTGTTCCTGCTCTGTACGAGAGGAACCACAGGTTCAGACGTTTGGTGTCTGTCCTTGGCCGAGGAGCCAATGGTGCGAAGCTCCCATCTGTGGGATTAGATTCTGACCATCTCTAAATCAGAATCCCCCCCACACACACACAAACACACAGAAAACGGCACAACACCCTCCTTTCTGCAGTGGAGGGAATAGAGTCTAATTGGCTCCTGGGAAAACTGGCCCTGGTGTGCTTGTGTCCTTCCCCTGCGATGGACTGGTGTCCCGCCCAGTGTGTGCCCCGCCTTGTGCCCCCTGCATGCTGGGATAGGCTCAGGCCTCCCCCCCGCCGCAACTCTGTACTGGAGAAAGCAGCTGGCAAACGGACAGAGTGTCCAGGGCGCAGCTGGACATGCGGGCAGTGTTTCGGGTAGAAGAAATGGAAGGATACGCTGGAAACAGTGCCTGGTGAAGGGCAGCGCCCCACTGGTACACGGCTGGCCCTTAGTGTTTCCTGTGCAGATCCCCGCGTCTGCGTCCCCTCGTTCGGGTGGCCTGACACTGATGAGAGAAAACCGGAAAACAATCAGCGCTTCAAGCCAAGACACTCGCCCCGTTTTTAAAACCGCCTGCCTGAAGTAGCTATCAGTGGTGGGTCAGTTTCTCTTTGGTTTAAAAAAAAAAAAGAACACTTGCATTTTTTCCTGACACTACGAGACTGAGTCAGTGGGTGTAAATGCTCCCACACAGAGATTATTCCACGCAATACTGGGACAAATTTGAAATTACCTTGCAAAGGTATTCACCCCATGTCAACAATATTACTTTTTGACTGAATTACAAGTGTTCCTTTGCTTTTTATGCAAAGCTATAATGATCAAACTGGAGTTGTGTTATATGTTAAATACATGCAATGACAAACAAAGGGAAATGTACATATATATTCATCCCCCTAAGTCAGTACTTATTGGAAGCATCAATTACTGCTGTCAATATTTTTTGGAAGATCTGTACCAGCTTTGCATAGAGGATTGGATGTATGCTACACATACATATCTACAGTGTATCGCATCCAAAGTCTTTTGTCACATCAGCTCTCTGTAAGCACCAGGATATTGTCACCCTATGAACATTTTTGACAATTACTCAATATCTTTCAGAGGGAACAGGTGAATCTACTCTAAAGTCAAGTTTTGTTAACTATACTCAGACCGTTAAACCAACTGAATGACACATCAAATATGCTTTTGCATCTGAACTGAGCTAAAGGCTGCCTTAGCAAAGCAATTGGATAATACCGTGATGGGAAATCTAAATCTAATTGCCTATTACTTCCATACTGTCAGCATTTTCTACCTTTATCAGTTTAGAATAGTCTAGATTAAAAGCTCAATCACAAACAGTAAAATAATAAACATTTCAGGGGGGTGAGTACTTTTACAAGTGTCTGTATGTATTTTAAACTTTCCCTTTTTTATGATGAGAATAAAGTTGTGTTTTTGTAAGCTTTTTAAAATGTTATCTTAAACTTTTTATTTAGGATAGAAATTTAGAGTAGCACCACCAAATTGTGCTTCTAGCAGATAGAACTTCACCCTTCTTAAAAATACAAGTTTATTTTTTAAGGAGGCTAAATCCTTTTTTCAGCTGTACAATCCAATGTACGTTTCTTGAGAGATCCCTGTATAGATGTTTTATTAACGGAGCAAGACAATAAAATAATGACTGTGATATAGACAGGTATAGTACCCTCCTTCAAAGAAAACTGCAACCCACCTGGCAGAAATATCTAGTGTGGGGCAAACGCTTACAAGTAAGCAAAACACCAAATCTCCCACAACTGCCCCCATAGCACCATGGAACCTTACTATAGAAACCTGCCAGAAATAATACTGTAGCACAAGGATTCAGTGCTGCCGTGGGAGGTCAAGTAGTGTCAGTGGAAAGATACCATCTTTTAGCTTTATGTCACTGCAGAGTACAAAAGAGCTGAGTTACAGGCAGCTGTAAACTCCACTATTACTAGTTCATAACTTCATAATGGCCAACAGTTCAGCAGATGTAGTGACATTTTGGGTTTGATTTTGAGTTCTTTTGATTTTTAGCCACAAATTTTCATAACATTTAGTCCCAGAGACTGTGCAGGCCATGCGATACACGGAATATTATTGTCTCGTATAAAGTCAGTTACGACGAAGGTTCTGTGGACAGGTGCGTTATCATCTTGAAATGCTTTTGAAGCATTGAAGGGCTTTTTATAAGCTTTTTAATCTTGGCAGACAAACTGTTTACAAACAGATGCTAAATTGTATGACATCACTACACTAAAATGTGTGTGAAATATTGGGGGAAGTCTCAAAGCTGCTGTTACGTGTTTTGCTGTGATTTTTGGCGGAAATGTTGCATGCCGCCATTTTGAATTTTCGCAAATACTTTTGCTATAGTGCTGAAGCTTTGTTTCAATCCAGAGTCATTTTCTAGAAAAAGACTGATACATTTTGAAATGATCAATCAAGGGAAATACAATTCACTTGAATGTCTGGTCATGTTTCAGGAAAGCAGAGTAAATTAATATACAAGGAAAATCACAGTAAGAGTAAAAAAAGGCCAGATTATTTTATTGCCTAAGTAAGGGAAGGTGGTATTATTTTTCCCTCACACCTTTCTTCAAGAACAAATGATTTTATTTTAGTAGAACTACAAACTGTATTTAGTTATAGGTCTGGTAAGCAAACATGCAATTTCTGTGGACTGTGTCCCTTAAAAGCATATAGGTCACATATTTCACCTGAGCTGCCATAAACTTCATGAACCCAAGCCTCGACTTAAATGGACAAATCGAACCCTTCTCTCTGCACCAGAAATAACTTACAGATGGAGTGCTTTAAAAGTGTGAAACAATCATTAGATCTCTAGGGGGAAAAAAATGGCCAATAGTTTCGAATTAAGCCGGCTATTTAGAATACAACTCAAACAGAAACTCAGATGGCATGGCGGCTGTGAAGGGCCAGAGTCTGATGCTTTCTCGGAGTTGTTAATTCTACGACCTGGGGGGAGCGGAAGTCTACCTGTTCTGTGTGTGAGTGGCCATGCGCAGCTCCTGAATCAGCTGTCCTGCGCAGTCAGGGTCTTTGCTAGCAGCGTGGAGCAGGGCCTTCTGGAAAGCATAGCGGCATCTCTTCTGGCGCGTCGCCGCCCTCTCCAGGCGACACAGGTGCTTGTACTTCTGCTGCAGGTAAGTGCAAAGGCGGGCCAGCCTGTTGTTTCTCGAAGCCCCGATATCATCAGAGCTGTGGGTCATCAAAGCCAAGACGGTAGTTAGACAACACAGCGGACGGCCGCGGCAGACAAAAAGATCTCCTTTGCAAAAACAAAAAAATTCTGGGCCGAAACGTTCTCTGATAAAAAACAGTCAGATGAGATCAATGGATTAACATGGGATTTGCAGGTGGATATGAACTCATGACCAAAAGGAATTGGACTAACAGAAATCAGGTGTTTCAAACAGCCAAAATCTAGTTTTAAATAAGTATTGCTTAAATGTTGTTTGCTCAAAAATTTATACAACAGTTACCAAAAAAATGTTCCATCCCCATCATCACTCTACCTTGCACTTGTTCTGTTCAACAGCAAGGGGCCACTGATGTGATTAAAATAATCTCACAATACACATTTATTATCGATTATACAAATACATCATGTATATTACAGACATACTATTAATACTATATCATTTTGCTGAAGCTTGTGTCATAAGCACCATACACACATATGCCTTCATATAGCTCCGTCTTTTACTAAAGCACAACAGCAGTATCCTTACAGGTTTGACTCCAGTGCTCCAACCAAGCTAAGAGGGCAATAGCTTCCAACTAGAGCTCTAGCCTGAACTACATTTGCCAAGAAGCAGTGAGGAATGATCTGCCCTCCCGAGTCATCTGACCACTTGGAAGAAGATAACTGAACAGGTGACAAGTAAAGACCAAGAAGCATAAGTCAGCCGTCAACCTCTGCTATCCGAAAAGAGGGCTGAGCCTTCATTGTGATCTGCACCAGAGGGAGAGTGGAGTATGGCAGTAACCTACCAAAACAGATTGGAGACATATCGTGATTTTTTCTGGGGTTCGGGGTTCTGGGATATTGGGTTGTGGTACTGATAAGCATCTTAGCTACCTGGTTATTTATGGACATAGTTTAGTGAAGTCGATTTCTCAGAGCTCAAAGACGAGCCTGGGTTTTGTTTAGTGTTTACCTCGTTGAATAAACAGCACTGTTCTTTACCTTACAGCTGTGTACATGTGTCAGATATCCATCTATAAAAATATTAATAATATGGCTCCCGGCTCCCTCTAGTGCCACATTATTTTAGTTGAACATATGACTACGTAGGTGAAAAGGCACAATACCTTTGTGATCTTGATGCAAAACAATTAAAACAACAGATATTGTATAATAAATATACACAGGCTCTTTAAGTACACAAGCATGGTACAAAAACTGCTTAAGAATTTTCCCATCAAATACTATAGCTCAGTGTCAATGTTTCACTCACAAAGGCTATCTGCAATGGACATGGCTCTGACAGCGATGTGATCTGTGGACTGTACTGTTCAACTTTAGATGTCAGGGCTGTATCTATGGGTTAATTTATTCTGTTTAGTCTGGAAGTTGAAATCTAGACTACACAGCTTAGTTTTAAACAAACATGAGAAACTTCACGATCGGGAATGGCGATAAGAAACACTTACTTGTCCTGTGAATACCTTTCCCGTAATCTCCAAGCATACTGATACGGCAGTAACCTCTCCACCTCCTCATCATCCTCCGCACTGTCTTCAGACCAGTCCAGTCCTGTGGGAAGATGTTCATAGGCACACGGTTAGAAAACTACCTCTTTACTCTGTAACCTCCAGTCTTCGGCTGCTGAGAGTCAGCTGTAGCAATGGGATTGTTGCAACACATTGAAAGTCTTTGAAAAACTCTAAACTAACACTAAATTAAGAAGGAGCGTAGAGGATCTTTTCTAAGACCGCTTTAACTTCATTTACATAAATGTGCATCTGCATAAGCGATTAGGGTTAATAAACTCTTAAATGCAGGTAATCCCAGTGCTACAGTTTAAACTCTAGCTTGTTCTGCCACGTGTACACAAATATAAAGAAGGCAGTTAATAGTATAATAACTCTAATTTGTATCTACAAAAAGTTTATGCAAAAAAAAATTAAATTCGACATCTGTGCCATATACTCAGTTGAACAGAATCAGCTCAACATGAGCTGCCTTATTCGTGACTTCTAAAAAGTTTTTAACAAACAAAAAACATTGCATCACTGTGCTTCTGCATAATTCTACAAATAACTCAAATACACACGCCTGAATCATCATTTCCTGTTTTTCTGAGTTTCACTGAGTGGGTGCAACGAACACTGGCTTCTGCCAGTCTTCTGCTTCCTGTGTTTAACAATGCTTGCTTTTTAAAACTTATTTTTAACACCACAGCATGTGGGAGGGGCAGTAAACACACAGCAGCCCATTTTACACTATTTACAAGCCAGCTCCATCTTAAAGTTAACGTCAAATTTCTTCTCATATGAAACAAAAAACATGGATATTTGAGAACAATAGTTTATGCTATACAGCTATTTATCATCTTGAAATTTCTCTGAATTTTGAAGTTTTTTTAAACAGTGTGAAGACTATGTGACTTCTCCAAGCGACAACTGTGGAGTGTTCTTTCAGCCCTTGAGTTGGCTAACAATTGACTGAGGTCTGATTATGTTCCTCTTAAATTTTTAACAGCTTCTGACTTTTTTTACTTCTCCGGAATGTCGATGTTCAGTTCGTGCATTTGCTGTCACCCCATGACAAGTAAGGAGGTCTTATCATCACTCTGAAGTACAAAACAGGCAATTCTGCTTTAAAACCTAAAAACATTGTTTACAAAAAGTAGTACCCAACCCACAGTGGGACAGGTTTTAGAACTATTCCATTTGTTTTAACAGCTCTAATAGCAACCTTTTGTACCACAACCAGTCCTAGTTTCCAACTCCCTTTCCCAACACCCGTTTTGAACGTGACTAGATCATGAAAATAATTAATCAGTCACTATCCCTTTATTTTAGCTCTGCACCTTAGAGTTCATATACAACACAGGAATATGAAATGAGCATCACACTCCAAGACTGCTCAAAGGTTACATCCCAGGAAGAGGCCTTCTTAATGTTTTCTATCACTATTTCCAACTAAAAATTCAAACATGTTTAAAATTCAAACATGAAATCTGTCTTTTACTCTATGGGTCTGCCGCACAGAGACAAGTAGTGAGCTACATAATTATTACAAGGGCTTACATGAAGTGAAGACTTCATCACTTTTATCACCTATACTACCCTCAGTTTTTTCTGGGACAATTAATGTCTCTCAGTTAAAGTTATTTTACACTAAAACTTTGAGGCAGACTACCTAAGCTACACCTTTAACATCACAACAGCCAGGGTAATATTACAGACAGGGAAGCAGTACCTTCATAATTACACATGTTCTCTACTAATTAGGGATTCCTCAATTCCTCTGTTCCTCTTTGGCTAGTTCTGTTAAACTGAAGCTCTAACATTATCATATACAAAGTAAAAGGAAGAACTTGTGTGTCACCTAGGAGGAAACCACAATGCTCCACTTGACACAGACAATGGGAGGGAGAACAATATCTAGATGAAAGCTCATATTAGCAGCACATGGAGCTTATAATAATAATAATCCTTACACTTATATAGCGCTTTTCTGGACTCCCCACTCAAAGCGCTTTACTGGTAATGGGGACTCCCCTCCACCACCACCAATGTGCAGCCCCACCTGGATGATGAGACAGCAGCCACAGTGCACCAGTACACTCAAAACACACCAGCTATCAGTGGGGAGGAGAGCAGAGTGATGAAGCCAGTTCATAGATGGGGATTATTAGGAGGCCACGATTGGTAAAGGCCAGGGAGAAATTTGGCCAGGACACCGGGGTAACACCCCTACTCTTTTTGAGAAATGCCCTGGGATTTTTAATGAACACAGTGAGTCAGGACCTTGGTTTTACGTCTCATCCGAAGGACGGCGCCTTTATACAGTGTAGTGTCCCCGTCACTATACTGGGGCATTAGGACCCACACAGACAGCGGAGTGCATGCCCCCTACTGGCCCCACTAACACCTCTTCCAGCAGTAATCTTAGCTTTTCCCAGGAGGGCTCCCATTAAGGTACTGACCGGGCTCAAACTTAAAGACACACAAGCATGGAGCACCTTTGACTTTCTACGATTCTACATTTGCACAAAATATAAAATAGTCCAGACTAGTGCTCCTAACACTGCAGGGGGCCACCAGCCCAATACAAGTCATACAGATGTGCATCAAGAGAAATGGAAAACATTTTGCATGAAAGCTGGGGAAGTCACTATTTTGGATTTTTTAAGTTTGGAAACATTTGATGTTTTCATTGCCATAAGATTACATTACAGTTAACATAATGTCGGTTAACAGACTCCGTTGTTTAACTATATATTCAAAATGCCTCTGTGAAAGTGTCTAACAGTTATATTCTTACTTCCTTTAGCACACAATATGCTGTAACCACCAAAGAGGCCACGGTAAGAATTACATAACATAACTTAAGGGATTATAATTATGCCAATTCCTTGCTCTTCCACGAAATCAAACAGTCAACCGACTGTGGTTATCAAAGAGTTCATTTAAGGTCAATAAAACCTTCGAAACAGGAAAACCCTTAACGTAAAGGTGAGATGAAAGATTTTGAAAGTGACTCACTTTTAATGTAAAGCTGAAACGCAATCCATAAACATTCAAGTAATTTACCATGAAAAAATGCCTCTTGTTCAAATGGATTCTGGGAAATGGGGAACAGTTCCCGTGGTAAGTTCAAAAACAGAGGTTTTACAGTAAAGTTACTGGACTTCGCTTTCATGGTCTTGGGATTGCTGGCTATGCCAGCAGCCATATCACCTTGCAACTCACAACTGGCAACCCACTGAAGCTAAGCAGGTGTGAGGCTGGTCAGTACCTGGATGAGAGACCTCCTGGGAAAAACTAAGGTTGCTGCTGGAAGAGGTGTTAGTGGGGCCAGTAGGGGGTGCCTACCCTGGGGTCCATGTGGGTCCTAATGCCCCAGTATAGTGACGGGGGCACTATACTGTAAACAGGCGCCGTCCTTCGGATGAGACGTAAAACCAAGGTCTGTGGTCATTAAAAATCGCAGGGTGTTTCTCGAAAAGAGTAGGGGTGTAACCCCGGTGTCCTGGCCAAATTTCCCATTGGCCTTTACCAATCATGGCCTCCTAATAATCCCCATCTATGAATTGGCTTTATCACTCTGCTCTCCTCCCCACTGATAGCTGATGTGTGGTGAGCGTTCTGGCGCACTATGGCTGCCATCGCATCATCCAGGTGGGGCTGCACATTGGTGGTGGAGGGGAGTTCCCATTACCTGTAAAGTGCTTTGAGTGGAGTGTCCAGAAAACCACTATATAAGTGTAAGCAATTATTATTATTATTATTATTATTATTATTATTTAATGGACAAAATCATCTACAAGGGAATTTTGTCAGTAAAATCAGAAATACCATTCTTTCCCTGTAATAACGGAGACAGTAAAAATGAAAAAATAATATTTTGTACAATATAATTAAGTAAGCCTGAAAGGAATGAAGAGCAGGGCAGTTGGTATAGGGTGTAGCAAAGGAACAAGTAATAGGTTTATTTCATGCTGAAAAGAGAAGAAAAAAACAACGTTTCGGCTGTGGAGCTTTCTTTGAGTGTAGGCAGAATGTATGTTGATTGTTTTGTTTCCTTACGGGCCATGCCAGTGCTGAGTGTGTCTGTCATAGTGTCACTGGTCATCTGTTGTACCACAGACACAGTTCAAGTAAAGAAAATTAACTTCATGAAATGAGGTGGTTACTACTGTGGAAATAGCCCTGCTTTGGTGAATTGCTTAGAATGGGTACTTTTTGTGCTTTGCATACTTCAGCATTTTTTTTTACAAAAACAGCCATTTTAAAATATAGACTAAAATGCAAACAACGTAAAAAAAAACTCTGTAAAATGCATAAATACTAAAACAACCACGAAAATTCAAGAATATGAGTGGTTCCCTACAGGCAACTGCTTACGATGGGAGCTGTTTGCGTTTTGTATCCTTTAGTGCAGTGGTTCTCAAACTGTGGTACGCGTACCAGCAGTGGTACGTGGCGTGCCGCCAGGTGGTACGCCAAATGACCCTGGAACTGTGTTGTGTGCGCTGAAAAAACTGGGACGGGTTTTCATATTTTGTATTTTTATACGTGTCGAATACGCAGCCTACGTACTACGATACAGTGCGCGCTAATACTTCAGTGGACACAAGAGATACTCTGTAATTCTATACCACTCTATAGGGAATGCGTGCTACGGACGCAAGTGACCAATTGTATTTAAAAAAAGCTACTGTATCTCCAGCAAATAGGGAGAAATGAGAATGTGCGTGATTTTGGAACAATGCCAACGTTGTAAACACAGGAATGCATAGAAATGCGTGCTTCGAACGCTGGTAATCTTGTGAGCACAGGAAAGCGTGAAAAATAACAGAAAAATATTTAAGAACTGTTCTAAGTTAATTTGAGAAAAATACACCGAGCGTCTCTGTGTTTCTCTCCCATGCGCATGAAATAAATACTTAAAATAAACACTGAAATAAAAACGGAAACGTGGAAAAATGCACGCTTGCGGATTGCTAAAGCAGGTAAGCCCCACACTATTATGTGTGGAGAAAAAGCTGCTGAACAGATCGACCTGCTGCCCCCCCCAAAAGATAGTCATTCATAGAATTATTGAAATGAAATATTATATCAAAGTACGCTGACAGCGCGCGTTAAGATGAGCAGATGTTTTTCACTGCAATTAGATGAGTCTGTAGTCGATTTGGCCCATTTGCTTGTTTACGTTAGATACGAGTTTGAGGGTACGTCCCGTGAGGACTTTCTGTTCTGTAAGCCGCTACCAACAGGAACTACAGGAGAGCACGTATTTCAGCTTCTGAATGAATTTATCGCAGAGAATGGCATCGACTGGATAAAATGTGTCGGATTTTGTACAGACGGTGGCAGAGCAATGACAAGCCAACACAGCGGTGTAGTTGCACGAATTAGAGAGGTTGCTCCAGAAATTAATGGTTTCATTGCAACATCCACCGCGAGACCTTTGTCGTCAAGAAAATGCCTGACGATTTAAAATCTGTTAGACTGTTGTGAATTGTATCAAGGCTCGAAAAATTAATTCACATCTGCTTTGCTCAACTAAACAGGCTCACCCCTCTCACTGAAATAGTGCTTTTTTATTTTTATGTGTTTTTTTTTCTGTAAAACACTTTGAGAAGCCACATTTTAATATATCAAACAAAGTTTATTATTATAATATTTATTATATGTATGTGTGAGTGTGTGTGCACATGCGCTCATGTTGGTCATTGATAATTTCTGGGGTTTCTATGAGATGATGACTTGTCGGTGGTACTTGGATGCTTTGGTTAGATTAGGGGCGGTACTTGGTCCAAAAAGTTTGAGAACCACTGCTTTAGTAGATTTTATACATAAAAATTAGTTTTTTATATTATAAAACAAGGCACAGGAACAATCGTCACGGACTGTGCCGATTGCAATTTTTAGCAAGAAGTCAAAAGATCCCGAAAACACAAATATAATGCATACATTTTTCTCATGCGATTGCACATTTCAGGGCTGAAACTTATGCTAACTACGTTTTAACGGAGTGCGATTTAACGGACATCTGGCAATAAGGGACACCCCTTTCCCCCCTTAGTCTGTGAAACCGAGGGTTAACTGTATTACAGTTCCCTGGATGTGGGGTCCGATCAAGCTGCTCCTGGGATTTTTGTGAGGAAAAACAAAGGTGTGCTGAGCGGTACCTGAGAACCGAAGGCGGGAAGAGGCGGCACAGAAGACCTACCTAAGTGGGGGAACAGGTCCCCGTCTTGCTGCTGGCGCTGGGTGCACAGCTTGACCAGCCTCTGCAGCCTGGCCAGGCAGGCGGGCGGCGGAGTGAAGACGGCGGGCTTGATGACCACCGCGTGGGGCCTGGGCGAGTCCGCGGCCGGAGGCAGTGCGGCGGGGGGGAGGAACGGCCCCCCCACAGGTTTCCCGCCGGGGGCCTGACCGGCCGGCAGCGGGAGTGGCGGGAGCGGCGCCGCGGTCTGCGCGGACAGGCCGCCCGGCTGAGGCGGCGGCGGCTTGCATATTAACCCTGGCGGCAGTCCCGGGAGGCACGGCGGGGGCGCGGGCAGGGGGAGGGGGTACGGGTGCTGCGCGGGGGGCGGGGCGGGCGGCTGCTGGGCGGGGGGCAGAAGCGGGCCGGGCGGGGGGGAGTTCCGCGGCGGCGGGGGCGGCCGCAGGGGCTGCTGAAGCGCGGGGCCTGAGGCTGGGGGAGGGGGGCTAAAGTGCTCGGCGGCCGCGGCGGGGGGGGTGGTGATGGCGGCGGCGGCGGCGGCCTCGGCCTCCCGCAGCCGCAGCCGCTGGTTGAGCGCCAGCCGGCTCTGCAGCTTCTTCTTGACGGCCGAGCCCCGCCGGGGGGCCGCCTCGTCCCCGTCCGCGTCGTCCTCGTGGAAGGCGAAAGGGTCGAGCAGCTCGTCGGGGAACGGCGGCGGAGGCGGCAGCAGCCGGGACCTGGGCGGCGAGAGCAGGGGCTCCTCCAGCCCGTTGGGGGTCTTCAGAGCCAGGGAAGGCACCGTGATGTTGAGCGCCACCGACTCCAGCTGCGGCCGCGAGCGCATCTCCTCCATGGGGTCGTTCTTCTTCTTCCGCTCCTTCTTCGGGATGAAGCCCAGCACCTGCAGATGGCTGTTGCAGTACCTGCCAGGAGGAACGGAAATAAGAACCGCGTTGCGTTTCCGATCGGCAGTTTCGGGGTGTGGAAGGATGTGGAATTAATATGAATTAATTTTATTTTAAAACAAAACACATTTGTCTCTTAAAGGATACCAATGCACCATTAGCCTCTGACATTTATTTCGCTAGAGGTCTGGCATAGTGTGAGAAACTATTCACTCCAGCAACTTGTTATGGTTCCAAATTCCATTAGCATTTGGAATAGAAAGTTCATATGTATTTGCTCATTTGTACAACATCAGTGAGTCGCCAAGCCCAATGATTAAATGCATTAAAACCTTGCCAACTGATCTGGTCTGATCTCATAAGCTGAACAAATACGAGCCTGGTCTGTATTGGGAGGGAAGGTCCCTGCAGTCAAATAAGATAAGATCACTTTAATAGCCATATACAATTTCTTGCATTAGGAATTTGTCTTTTCGCATACCCCAGCTTGCTCTCCATGGGACACACAGACGGAGAGAGAAGCTTGGGGTCAGAGCGCAGGGTCAGCCATTGTACAGCGCCCCTGGAGCAGCTGGGGTTAAGGGCCTTGCTCAGGAGCCCAGCGGAGTAGGATTCCTCTGCCGGCTGCGGGATTTGAACCGGCAACCTTCCAGCCACAGGCGCAGATCCTTAGCCACAGAGCCACCGCTCCTGCCAAATAGGTTGCTACTGCCACTGTTCTTGGAGATAATGCACTTCTGACTTGTCCAAAATTTCCAGTCCTATGTTCCAACACGGACACTGTGTTGCAGGAGATACCACTGTTTAGAATGAGGACCAGATATCTGCTTCTGATAAAAGATAAAACTGCTTTTAGACTTAAACAATACTGAATTCCCCCTCAATTCAATTGGTGAACAACCTTCTCTATTGTGTAACGGGGCTGCTGAAAAATGAAGGCTGACTCATGTCACTCAGGTGGGTGCTGCACTGGTGGGTGATGTGACTTCATTCCTATGTGCAAAGTGCTTCGGGAATTTGGGATAAAAATGCATCAATAATAAGCATTTCACGTGTATTCACATAGAGCAGGGCTGTGGGTGATGTGACTTCATTCCAATGTGCAAAGTGCTTTGGGAGTTCTTGGGATAAAAACGCTATACAAATGTACCAATAATAAGCATTTCACTTATATTCACACACAGCAGGGACCCAACTAACTGTCAAATATATCTTTTCTAAAGCAATGCATTTTTTACATCATTATCAGTTTCATTATGAAACTATTAACCTACGCCAAAAGAAGAGTTTATGTCCCTGGAAACTGAATATTTTTTGTCAAAGTTTTTAAAAGCAATTTTTGGGAACCAAACACTCTTACGGTCCATCTGTGTGTGTCATGCCGTATATACTTCAGGAAGAAAATGTAACTACTCGTGAAACGAATGTCCTTCAAGAGAAATAATTTGTTTTAGTCTTTATGCATCCTTTCTGTTCATGTTAACCCTAAGTTAAGGTGTGAAAAGGCAGTTAAGGTGTTTAAGAAAAGCTGCATCATGGATGTTTATATGAAAAATAAACATCACTTTTACCTAGGTAGGCTACCGCTGAGTACCTTAACTGTGTAAAATATGAGTACTATGTAAACACTAAAGAGCAGACCAATACATTTTCTACTCATCAGAAAAATAAAAACTTTATAAACTGGAAAAAGAAACAGAATTTCAGAATATGTTCTGACTCAATAAACTTACTGGAGAATAGTGATGGTAATTAGAAAATAGGTATTCTTTAATGCAATTTGCAATTTCTACTGTTTACTTCTAACTTAGAAGCTTACACCATACAGAAACATGCATCCTACATGATTTATGCACTGTTACATTTTACATTTAAGATTGCATTTTTATTCTATAAGTAAGGCAGAGAAACTATCCATAGACTTGTGCGGAACACCAAGACAAAGTCTTCGAATTATTTTATTCTCGTAGGGGAGATTATGAATTAGAGCAATAAATAAAAGCAAGTGAGAAAGACATCCATATACATCTTGTGCACAAAACTACTCAATCAGAAATATTTTGGGCTGCCTCGAAAACAACTCAAACTTACAACTGCACGGGTGAAAGCTCTTATCGCTACTTTGTGGTCTATGAAGAAAAGTGCAGTTCTTTCGGCTGACCTGAACAACCAGGTCTTCAAATTGAAAGATGCTAAAAAAAAAAACACCCATCCCTTTTCGAATCACTTCTTCCAATTCAGGGTCACAGGGGAGCTGGAGCCTGGCGCAAGGCAGGGTTCACCCAGGTGGGGACACAGACAGAAACACACCGGGCCAGTTTTCCTGAAGGGACCCTCATGCAAACACGGGGAGAACATACAAACTCCACCCAGACAGGCACCCCAGGTCCAGCATTGAACTGAACGGCCCGGCCCTGCAAGGCACCTAACCCCTCCTTGCGAAAAATTACAACGGTTTCCCCAAAGCAGCCCACGGGGGTTAATCAGCAGTAACACATCAACACTCGCATGGCCTCAGCAGCTCCTCCACCAGGTGCAGGGATGGCCTAGCAGTACCCTGGAGATGAGATCGCAGCAGGCTGGGTCAGCCCACCTGGGAGGGAGACAGCTGCCATGGCTGGATGAATGACTTGCATCTGACACCTCAGCCCAGCCACCCTTGTTTAGTCTGGGATGTATTGCATGAGAATAATTATTATGTATTATGTATTGCTCGTCAGCCTCCATTCAATAGGCCTCCCCTTGTCCACACACACTGTCACTGGCTGGTTCATCAAAGCCTGTGTGCAAACAGCCTCTTTGCCTTCAGCAGAATAACGTGTTTCAATCTACATTTAAGTATTCAAGCTGGGACAAACCAGTACTACTACCATGTCCATCACCTGGGCAGCTGACCCACCTGCGATCCTCCGACTTGGGGATGGGATTGGTGCAGCGCTGGCTGTTGTACTTGGCCACATATTCACACTGCTTGAAGGGCGCGGTCTTGTCTTCGAGGACGTGGCGGATGCAGAAAGCGTAGCCGTTGAGCCGCCGCTGCTTGCAGAGCTTGGGGCTGTACGAGCACAATGGCTTATTGTCCACCTCCGAGAAGTGTATGTGTTTGCCTTCATACATCACGTGACTCTTGTCCTTGTGAACATCAGCTGATGAGGTAAAGCAGGATAAAAAAAAAAAGACAAAAAAAAGGAAAAGGTTACTTCACCACCCAGCTGGCCGACTGGCTGAATCCTGAGAGGGAGCACGCGTTTAAAAAAACACGGACGAGGGTAAACAGTTCGGCGAGAGGTGTACAGCTCCCATTGTCCGATACGTGTTACTTAAATTTCAACTGCTGTTTCGCAAGTCTACAAATTTAATGTTAAGAATATTTCAAAATGCTGCTACAGTGTTAAACAAACAATACAAAGTATATCCTAAGAAGGTTAATGCAATGTTCTCAGCATTACTTGGAAAAGTACGCATTCTGTTCTGCTCTTAAACTCTTCACTATGCATATATACACACACCGTTCTGTAAAAACATCAATGGAATTATTATACATGGGGGACAAAATATAAGAATATAACTACAACAGATTCACAAAGTATCAATTTTTGTAGCTGATGCGCTGATGTTTAATTTGACAGACATGACACAGGTAAGGCCATTTCACTGACACTACCAGTGTTTGTATAAGGGGTTGCCGGCTGAAAGCAGTATAAGCCGTGCTCCTGTGATGCATGCTCTGTCTTGTACCTGTTCACTGGTCTCTAAACCCGAGATGCCACACATTATCCCAGCTCATCCCATAAATGGACAATCGGTAGAGCATCTATGGCATAACTGTCCCATTCTCATCTTACAAGAAAGCCATAACATGGACACGATGCTAAGATTGTCCTACAGAGAGGGTAGCCACTGAAGTACTAGGACTTGGATCAGGGTTTTGCTATGCAATTAGGTTACTGTCAATCCGTATATGTGGAATTTTTGTTATCAAAAATTAAATTACACTTGGATCCACCGTTGTGTAGCCAGTGTATAACGATTCATGTAATATTCCGCAAGCCTGTATCATACTCGCTGTGTCATCTATCAAGGTAGTTTACACATAACCTTGAATCATTACTAAGAACCACTGCTGGTGAGCCCACCTGTGATCTAGCTTCCACATACTGAGGGCACATGGGAATCATTCTCTTGATGAGTGGGGATGATTTCTTAACGGTTTTTCTTTCGCTAAGCTTCACATTAAAGAGGTTAATTGACCTCGGCAGCTGTGCTGAATCAACTATCACTCTAATGAGGTGATTTAATGCTTATGCAATATTTAAAGTCCTCCGAGTGTATTATTGTCCGGCATGAATGATTAATCATAAAAAACATTTACGATTCCAAATCCGTATGCTTCACTTTTCTAACAACATACATGCATTAGTTTCTTATGGGGTGCAGTACAGTTAGTTGCTTCTCAATTATCAGCATGTCTAAAATCTCACACTTATTAAAATCTGTTGCAAGTCTAAAGCAAAGTCAAAGCAGATTGCCTCCTGGGATAGGATATGTCTACCTGAACTGTTTCTCTTTCTATCAACAGAAAAAATACAAAAAAAACAGAATAATGGTACGGACCTTTCATACAAAAAAACTAAATACGGAAACAAGCAAATCCATGTTTATCCGTAAAAAAACATGGGAAGATATAGCAAGTTCATGTCAAGTGTCCGTTAATTTTGAAGCAAAAAAAAAAACAGTTTACACTACAACCCATCACAAGTGTTCAGTTCTCTTATCTAGAGCAGAAGGCCTCCAGGTTGGGGTACCTGAAAATGGAGGGCAAAAGTCACAAGGCATGTTTGGAGGAATTCTTCAGCTGAAACAGGACAGCTGCATAATCCAAATTACCTTAAAGCTGTGGCTAAACCGACTTTCCTTTCACAATCGATTGGTATAGTATCGCATACTGATACTTTAAACATGTTCCTGTACACAGACTAAATGGTTTTCAATCAGAATCGAAAAGGTAACGCATAGGAGGAGGATGGTCAACCTGCATGTGAAAGTCATCTGGCTCCATTTTTCTTGTTCGAGAATCAGGCCTGGCTTTACCGGGAACACCAGAGAAGTTTGAAATGCTTTTGGATTTGGAGAATCTCCTAACGAGCTCACTGCTTAAGAAGAAACGACTACTGGGAGGGTATTACTTAGTCTCTGTGACACAGTGCCTTCCACTGTATTTTCATGGGAGAGCAACAGCGAGGCGTGCCACTATTTGACTACAGAATTGGTTAATGCTGTTCAATGACGAATTAAACCAACTTCAAAGAGATAGTAAGGGTCTTAGGAGTGATTTTATACCCTTCTGATTTGTACTTTTATACAACTTTATCACTCAAGTGGTTTTAATGCTTTCATGGTCAAATCTTTGCTTCAACTTCACTACCTGACAGAGAGACCTAGCAGAGATAGGTGTTAAATCCAGATTTTCATTTTACTTGTACTATGTGCGCTATTTGTTCTGAAACCACGCACCTCTGAGTCACACAATTAGTTGAGAGACCGTTTGTGAGCAATTATAACACACAAAGGACTCTCTACTAGCTACATGGCTCGTTAAGGTAATTTCGAGCACATAATTTAATTTAATTTTTATTCATTATTCTTTATATCGATTATATAGTAACAGTACGTGTTGCTTTTTGCTTTGAGTGGAGTAGATTGTATATGTAACAGGTTTGCTACTTTAAAGTGACAGGACTGCAAACCTCAGAACAAAGTATGAAAACTGCACAGGGATCTGGATACTTTTGGAAAGATACTGCACAATAATCGTCTGTAAAACAGGATATTTTCTCTGCCCCCTCGTTTACAACAGATGTCTAGCAAATGTATTTAAAAAAAAAAACATTTGCACTATTTACATTTATAAGCAATTAATAAAAAACAGCTATCAGAAATGCGAGCAGAAGAACACACCCTCTCCTACCCTCCCTCCCATCCCCCCTATAGAACTGAAAAAGACCAACCAAAAAGCCCATGACTACAACAATGATAGGAATAACAAATGTAGTTTATTATTAGCTAACTGGAGGTACGTTCTATCTCTATTCTGGTTTTAAAGCCACCACACCACTGTTTTGACAAATTACACTGGGTGGAGCTGACAGCGCATACCTGAAGGTCAGTAGCCTTAGTCATACAACTCCAGCCACACCATTCCAGTCAGGGATGCAGTCCTGATCAATGAGGATTTAAGAGCAAATGTGTGAGTGGGCATTAGCCTAAGGGTAGAGAGGGTTAGATTTCAAATTAAGAGTTTCGGGATTGAGGCTAATGTTAAAGTTAACGTTTGAGGAAGGGTGAGGCAACTGCAATGCTGTTTTCATATTCCAGGGTGAGAAAGAACCAGCACTGATGAGTGCTTTTCAAACTACAGGAACAGTACATTATACACAGTAATGTGTAAAACCTCCAATTGACATCACAAAATTTCCAGGTCTGCGTAGCGTCATGTTCCGAGATTCAGAACGAGGCAACAAAACATCCAGTGACGTGTGTGGCTGTATGACACTGTAAACAAGCAGACTTGTGAATACATCTCTTTTAATACAAAGGAAATATTGCTTTAGATTTCAAGACAGTTTTGCCGACAACTACCTACTTGTTAACTCATGCACGCAGATCATAATGGAACATTTCTGCAGTGAAATCTCTGCTGCACAACCTGTACTCCTCCGTTCTTACATCACATGACTTTAGTCATTACGGGGGACTAGTGAGCAGGAAGGGCCGCATCACGTCACAATCTGTGGCAACTCTCATGCGAGTTGCGTCAACATGATGGCTCCCAGTACTTTCACAAAGTTCACTATGCTTACTTTGAAATTTGTCATTCTTTTCTACAACGTCAATGAATTTATTTTAACCGGTCTGAGAAACGTAAGACTGCAGTTCCCCTTTAAAAACAGGGCTAAGGTCAAGGTAAGGACTGGGTTAGGGTGACTGTAAAGGGGAAAGGTATTATTTGTGGTTTTAGTAATGCATCTTTGAGGGACTGATGGAAATACAGTTTAAAGGGCTGCTACATCGATTCTGACTGGAGATTCAATAGGATACAGACAATTCATTACTCTGTTTTGTTTTCGTTGCTATGTATGCACTGTTATTTGCAAGTCATGTCACGTGCTAGGAGCTGCACATACTGTAGAAGACCAGGGGGCTTCAGCTACACTGTGAGAGCTAAAGAGAAGCCCTCCTGAGTGAAACAGCACTCCAAAGCTTTTAATTGTTATTGTCATGAAGGCGGGCAGTCATTGTAATTTCATTCACTCCTGCACCTGTCCTGATCGCCTAGTACAGTTTGATTAAAGGGTAAAGAAAGGCAAAGAATAAGCTTGTCAGACTGAGCGAACACAGCTCTCCGGCACTTCATCTGTTGGGTGGTGATGTCCTTACAGAGAAAAAAAAAAGGACATTTGTGGACTGAATCAGAGCAGTGATAAAGTAAAAGATCAAATATTCTAAAATTCTATAGTGATAAATGAGAAGCATATGCTAAAAATAATATAATATTTCATCTTTTTAGGAGATCATTTGAATCAAAGTGAAAACCATTGATACATAAGCAATGAACTGCTTTTCATTAAAACACAAGTTTCGGTTAGACCGACGATTCTTTCAACAGAGCAACATGTTTTCAATCATTCATTTTGATTTGGTGGAGCTCGGACATCACACCAGGAGCAAATCATGTTGCCTGACCCTCGCCGTTTTTAAGCATAAACATTTATCCATAAGAGCGGGAAAAAAAAAATTGGAATGGGTTTCGTAAATAACAGAGGAGAAAACAGCTCCAGCTTTCTACTGGCATGAAGAGACATGAGGCAGGCTGTCGATTACACAGGTGGCGTTTTAAGGCAAGTTCATTTCACACTCCAGCAGCGCACAACACTGGGGATAAGACTCTTTTGTCTTGGGAACAGCTGGTTGATGACGGAAAACCAGGTCAATATAAGAGGAAGTTCTTCCAGGGGGATAGACCAGAGATAAACTGATTTCCCCCCCTTTTAAGCAAGTTTATGTTTTTATACAAAACTCGGAAGCCTTGAACTGTCTCGGTGATTAACTTGTTTTTGAAACGTGCCTGAGTTGGCCTGGAAGAGGAAGGTTCTCCAGGCTCCAAAGTTCTCAATGTTTCACCCTCTTCTGCGGTGAAAAGTATTCAGACAACTGCCCCTCAGTGTCCCCCAACGCCTCCCAAAGGGAACACTGATCTCTAAAGAAAATAGCTTTGTACAAATCTACAAAAACACACAGGCACTTATTAAGATAAAGACTTCAAATCACGAACCTTTCTCCACAGGCTCACACAACTAATAGAAAATGTACAAACCTGAAAAGAAACACTTTCTATACATAAGCCAAGTTATTTTCATTGTAACCTACACAACTATAGCTATTCTCTAAAATGATATTACATTTCATGGCAAATACTCTTTTCGATAAAGCACTGAATCTTCATGGATAATAATGCAAGTAAAAGGAGACAACTACACACAGTACGTATGCAGCTAAAAATCTTCTCCTTTCATGAGCACTAGATACTGATCATTGAATACTGAGGGGGGAAAATGATGCCCCCAACCTTCCACCCAAAAACCCACACAGTAAGAAAATTAAAACAATTTATTTGATATGATTTGGTTAATTAACAAAAACGTTCAGTTCTGAATAAGCCTTTAAGGGAATCACTCAGAAGTACAAGTTGAAGATTCCACAGATTTCACTCATCAAAAACATTGGCTTTGTAAATATCAATAAGGCATTACTTTTTTCACAATCCTGTGTAATTTGTCCACCTCTAAATTGGAGTCACGTTTGAAGGTTTCATTAATGATTCTAACAACAAATACAGTACTTACACTTATTTTTGACAGTTATTGCACTCACTATAAGTACAATAAGGCCTGTCTAAACTCATTCACGCAAGGGTTACCAGACACTTTTTGATCTGCAGTTAAGATAGTTGGCTTGAGTATTGCAGTGTCCTCTTAATTATCCAAACCCCCAAGAAAACAGGAACAAAAAACATGTAACAGATTGAGTTTCTTAAATAATGTCTCTTCCTTACAAAACTTTTAAACTGTGATTGCAATAGCTTAGCACAGAGAAAAATCATATTTAACATCTAGAAGGGGACATACTTTATCCACTGAAACCATTGTTTCATTAGATCATTAGATAGGACCTCATGTTAAACACTCCTATTGTTATAAGAATCTAGTTCAACCTTGAGAACACAGGATAGATTTCAAACAAGAGGGGGGCATTCAGTCCATCTAACCCATCTTCTATTGGGTCCCCTCACAATCTTCTCCTTTCAAAACTTGAGTTCCTTTATCCGGTCTTTAGCCTGACAGGCCAGAATATACAGTGCCTTGCAAAAGTATTCAGACCCTTGACACATTCTCTCATTTCACTGAATTACAAATCCTACATTGAAATTGAGTTCTCTGTGATATTTTTATTTCTAAGCACTGAAACTCAAAATTAATCATTTTAATGTGCCATTGTTTTATGTCAGAAAATATTCTTAAGAAAAATAACTGAAGACTTTTGCAAGGACTGTCAATGGACAATGGATGTCAATGAACATCTTTTCTATCATCTGGTAACCAAAATTGCACACAGTATTGTAAATGAGACCATACTAATGACTTATAGAACTTTAATGCTACCTCCAATATTTTGAATTATAAGTTTTATTCCCTTTTAACTGCTTCTCCACATTTCTTAGATGTAGATGTCAATATAAACACCTACGTCTTCTTCAGAAGTAGCCTCCTCAAGCTCTAGATTTCCCGTTTTGTATTTCTAGTTTATGTTTTTAGTACCTGCATGCAAAAGTCTACATTAAACTTCACCTGCCAGGTGTTGGACCAATCTTGAATTTGATCAAAGTCGTCTATAGCGTTTGCTAATTTCGTATCATCCGCAAACTGGACTAGTTCATTATCAAGACCAGAATCTGGATCACTGAAATAAATCTACGAAGAAAGTGGTCCTAGGAACATCCTTCTGGTACTCCACTAATTACATTACCCTCATTCGAGTTTTCCCCTCTTATAAAATAGAACAAGAAGGGGATAACAATATATTTAACTGACACTTCCAAATCCGAACACTTGTGCTTGTCTGAATGCGTATTGCATGCAATTTGAGAATGAACTGCTTACGAAGAACTCCAACGAAAGCCTAAAAATCGAAATTCGCTGTTATTGCTTGTTAAAAGGGTCATAAAATGTTGGGCAGGCGAGTTCTTAACCTAAACCCATGTTGATTATTTCTTAGGACATTACATCCATATGGGTAATCCTCCGGTTTAGTTCTTTTAATTTACTTCAATTACATGCAAGGTAAAAGAAACAGACTCCTTGGTTTTATCATTCGATTCACATTTCACACCCTTATGGATGGGTACTACATCAGTGATTCCCCAGGCCCTGGGTACTACCACTTAAGCAACTGTTGGAAGTGCTGTACCAATGACTTCTGAAAGGCATCTCTTGTTCATATTGAAAAACAAAACAACCGACTTGTGGATCCAAAGCACAATGCTTGTAGTATGGAGACTAAATCTAAAGGGAAATATTCAATAGAGTGAAGACTATCTTTATGTCACTCCTCTTAAATCAGTCGGTCGATTCTCACTTAATAATAATTGCTTACACTTATATAGCGCTTTTCTGGACACTCCACTCAAAGCGCTTTACAGGTAATGGGGACTCCCCTCCACCACCAGTGTGCAGCCCCACCTGGATGATGCGACGCCAGCTATAGTGCGCCAGAACGCTCACCACACATCAGGAGGAAAACGGAGTAATGAAGTCAATTCATAGATGGTGATTATTAGGAGGCCATGATTGGTAAAGGCAAGGGGGAAATTGGTCCAGGATGCTGGGGAAACACTCCCAACTTTTTTAGAGAAACGTCCTGGGATTTTTAATGACCACAGAGAGTCTGGACCTTGGTTTTACGTCTCATCCGAAGGACGGCGCCTTTTTACAGTACAGTGTCCCCGTCACTGTACTAGGTTATTAGGACCCACATAGACATACATAGATTATTACATAGACCCACATAGATTATTTGGTGAGCGCCCCCTGCTGGCCCCACTAACACCACTTCCAGCAGAAAACTCAGCTTTCCCAGGAGGTCTCCCATCCAGGTACTGACCAGGCTCATACCTGCTGAGCTTCAATGGGCTGCCAGCTGTGAACTGCATGGTGATATGGTGGCTGGCCACTTACAGACCTTTCTAATGTTCCCCAAATGTAAGCATACAGAGGAGAAAGGTTCAAGTATAAAACAGAGTTGCAAGATATCAATACAATGAAACTTCATTTACCACACACAGATGGCATTAAATTCAATACAATGATAAGACTAATCCTTAATAAACCATGTAGGCAAATTATGAAGACATTCTCATTGAAGAGAAAGACATTTACTCAGCAGGGCATTAAACCAGCCTTCTACATTGAGACACAACATAGCTCCAGCCTGGACTTGAAACCACAGCCCTTCCAGCTGTGAGCTTGAATCCCTGACCATGTCTCCATGCTGTTAACCTACAGATCAAGTGACTCTAATCTGACCCCCACAGGGGTAAATAATAATAATCAACATTTACTTTTTGAAATTAACTATGTTAAGACAGGTTAAGTATAAAAAAAAACATCATCTTCCCCCATCCAATTGTTTGTACAAATGATTATTTGTTTGGCACATAATCCTTTTCTTTCTGCAGTTAGGATCCCTAATTGAAAAATTACTTGCCTTTTCTACCAAAGGAATTCTTCGTTTAATTGTCTAAACAGTCAGAAATAATACACACAGGGCTCTAATAATCAGCTATTACCTTGTTTAAAATAGTGTGAAAAAGGGTTACCATAAGAGACAGCATTCACAATGAGTCTGGCCTCAGCCTTTGTTTGAAACATGTATCCACAGCTTTTAATGCTGTATTCATTTCTATATAGTTTTCAACAACCACTGTGGAACCAATACCTCAAAACAGAAAAGCAGCTATCCATCCAGAAATTACAGCAGTTACAGTAACTACAGATCAGCATGTGTGGGGGGGTGAATTATATGCTAACACTCGCAGATCCACATGGACTTGAAACCACCATTCCAAACTGCTGATTCTAAGAAAACATCCAAAAACACGAGTAGGGTGAAAATTTACACAGATTAATTTCTGTCTACACTAAGATTTTTAGTTGGTGACTAAAAAAAGACCGTCCTGAGGACCTTTACTCAGTTTCTCTCTTTGTGTCAGACAGATTATTTTCTAACTTAAAGTTTAAAAAGTGTACAACACTTTTTTCCAAACTGAACTTAGATTAAATCACCTACCCCTTTAAGATACCTGTCTATATCAATTATGCATCTGTTGTGTAACCTTGCAATATCCTCTATGTTAGAGTGTGTCTGTGCCATTATGACTGGGCACATGATAATACTTATACGTAAACTACAAAAAACACCATGAGCTGGCTCTGAAACTTGTGAAAATGTCCGTGGACTCTTCACTATTATTCTGGGAACACAAGTAGCTGCCAACTCACATAAACCCTACTTTACATAAAAAGTTGTGTACACCTTGGGGGTGTACATTCTGTTTGTGGGTGTGGTGTCTGGAATAATTTCTGCTGTGTGTTCACAGTGTTACTCTTCTGCTGAAATATGTTATAAGGATGTGAAAATAATGCCATACAACTCCTCTGAGGAGCACAGATTGATTATTTAAGTACAGTGCAGCGTACTGCAATAATTATGCTGGAATAGTGACATTTTGTATTTTGACTGCAGCGTAACAAAAATGATAATGATAACAGATGTAAGTGTAAATATTCCATATAAGAGTGTGCTCCAACTTACAAAAGGTTGTGCTGAATGCAACACTTATGCAAGTCTGGGAGTACAGCACCTACAGTATATCAACATTTAGATCTGAGGGGGTTTCTTACTTAACATAGTCTGGTAGTTGAATCTATATACTGTATATATGATGTGCATAACATTAACAAAGCATTTTACTTGCACTGTGTTATATGTGGAAGGAAAATCGAGCAGCACCACTTATGCAAGTCTGAAAATCAATATGGCTTTGATCAATACCCAATTTTCTTTAGCCAGCTCGCTACGGAATCATCATTCTTCTGAGCAGTTATGTTTCAGACAAAAGTAACTATACTTCACTGAACAACAGAAAGGAAATCCAAATGGAACTGCTCCTGAAGTACAAGTACGAATGAAGGCTGCTTATAATAAGGTGTCATCGTGTACGTTTGTCAAGAACAATTATGCTTCATCAGCAGAAAAGGGCCTTGCTAGCTTAAAAGACTTGACATGTATTGTTTTTCATTGCGAGATACGAAATTATTAAATGCATTATAATTTTAAATAGTATTGTGTAGCACAGTTACCATTTGCCTAGGACTTATGGAGCTGACACTGACGTCTTATTTTATCCTTTCAGTGGGCATTATTTTCATAAGAGTTCAAAGCCAGACATGGCTATTTCATTCTTGCTAAGTTCCTATCAGGTAGTTTTTTAAAAACAAAAACAGCAGGAAAGCAATCTGTAAAGAGGACTGACTTATTAATTTGTTTCAAAAAAACCTAAAAAATAATCTGTTGAGTTTGAAAACCACGTGAAAGAGTAGGCTACTTTATTTTTGCCCAAGGATAATGGCATTAAAAAACAATTTAAAACAAAGACGGACAAAGATTAAGGCAGTGTGGTCTTTTCAAACAACTGTATGGGCGACACTCAGCACCCCACTGTGAAGCCTGAAGAAAACTGGTCAATACCTGTATTTTTGCGGTTTTCTCTCTCACCGGTCACAGAAAACATCAACACACCTGCCTCTGTTTTGTAAACAACAACTGAGGAGTCATGCGCCGTAAGGACTAGATTCGGGGTCTGCTCTCGTAGAAAAAAAGTTGGAACTCACAGCGTCTCTACAGCAGAAAACAAGTAATCATTGCTGTCATTACGCCTACATATTCTGTGGCGATTTACAAGGCACTCCTCAATTGTGCTTGTGAAAACTACACATGTAAATAATCTGCACAGCATCACGCAAGTCCAATTCAGCCAGATCACAGTAAACACGTCAAATAGAAATAGTGAACCATTTGAAATCATCTTGTGCTAACGTGTGTTCTCAATGCAGCTTAACAACACAACATTTGAATTAGGAATAACTCATCACCATTTCTATTTCACATGTGCATTCACTATTTTGAAATGTAATAGTTACAAAACGATCCATTACACGTCGAAATAGTGAATAACTGTCACATACGTGTACATGAACCAGTATTCAAAAAGACAATGTCACATGTTGCTGCTAGAATTTAGATTTATATAGAAACATCCTTTATCAAACACAAAAGGGAAAGCAGATCCATTTTCGGTCTAATAAAAGTGCATATGAGCAGCATGCGAAATTGGTCACCACTAGTCATTTAAATAAAACAATGGGTAGTTAAATCATGTTCTTCAAGTACTAAACCAAAAATTCAATATCAAGTCAAGCATTACTGTGAATAAAGTCAGTATTTTCTCTCATACGAAAGACAAATCTAAAACTAAACGTCTGCTAAACTAAAAATGTAAATTATATCTAAATAGCACATGCAGTAGCGCTGTTAATATTATGAATCCTTTATGCATCAAAGAATATCTGCACTGTACTGTAACATATCTTTAAAAGATATCTTTAAAATGTGCTACTTTTTATGGGAGAAGAAGCTTAGAAAGAATCAGAAAAACCAACTGGTCTTTTCCCGCCTGACACAGGAAGCACATATTAGCTAATCTTCCAGTGAAGTCATTACCGTAGTAAGGACTTTTGTTTAGTCTTTAGATAGGCAGGCCTCTCTGGAAAATAAATAATTTATCAGTGAAATTAACAACGTAGGGCCTTGTGCCGACATGGAGAACGCATGTTTGTTTTCAGCACATTTATTGCATGCAAATGTCAGAAAGGTCTTGCGATCAGCCTTTACATTTAAAAGATAACCTGACACATTTAAAACTGCTCAAGCAAAAAACAAATATAGTAATAATTCTGTACTGCTTTTTTAATACACTACAGCCTATATTTACATTAACAGTGAGTGTTGTGAATTACAAGGAGAACGTCATTCAAGGGGTCAGGGCCATTTAATTAAATACTTCAGCCTTTGCTCCAGTGGTTTATGATGACGCAGAGCCCCTCGATGAAACATCTCCCTGGATTGCACACTATTGTATTTAACTGTGCAACAAAAGTAATACCATTACTTATGCTCTTAACTAATATATTTTAACTATATTATATTATATTTTAACTGTGCGTCTCACGGAGAGCAAGCTGGGGTATGAGAAAAGACAGATTCCTAATGCAAGAAATTGTATATGGCTAATAAAGTGATCTTATTCCAGCTGAAAATATCCACCCATCACCAAAAGCTACTTTTCCTGATGATAACAGTGGCAGAACAGAGTCCTGTCCTATCTTGAAAGCATGGAGGATAAAAGTCATCCTGTGCACCCTCACTCTGGACAGGACTAAGGACAATTTAGAGCAGGAGTCTCCAGCCTGGCTCTGAAGAGGTCTAATCCAGCTATTGTTTTAATAGGTCATCTTTAAATCGTCAATTTCTAAAGGCCTGGAACGATTTAACGATAATCAATTAAACAGATGGTGTGTTTAATTGCAGAGATCATTGGGAACAAAAATGAGATTATTCAGCCCTGAAGGACTCATTTTCCCTTCACTAAAAAAAACAAACAAAATTACTGGCTTTAACTGATCGGCTGCCTAAACAAGTATTCCTAATCTTTAAATACTCATTGATTTAGGGAGAGCTGAACTGGCACTGGACACCTCTGGTTCAGAGTACCCAACCCAACCTCTGCAGCATACCCACGGGAGCTGTCAGGAAGCACCCCAGAAAACCCCTGTGCTCACAGTGAGAACATGCAACTACAAATAAAATCATGCCTTCAATATTTCATAACCGATGGTTGCATAAATTTGACCAAATTCTTGATTACAAAGAGTCGCCGCATCTGGACACAGACTGCCGTTTCCAGATGGCATTTTCGGAGGATTTACTTGAACATCTACCCACTGATATGTTTGAAAGAGGACGTATGATACTACACTATACATTTTGGGTGTTTTGTCATGAAATGCCTAACAGATGCAAATGATGGGGTTCTTAACACACAACACTGTACAGTATAAAGCATTTACAATTTTTTGAAAGTTTAATGGCTTGACATTTATCTAAAAAAGGGCGATGGAATAATTTTGTCTTCCATCATTTACACTGAATCTTTGCTTAACTATCTTTTTTTATACATACAAGAGAAAATTGAGCACGAAAAAACATCAGAAACCAATGCTAGAAACTGCGCATAGTGGCGCAGTGGTAAGCATTGCTGCCTCACACAGCTGGGACCCCGAGTTCAACTAAAGACCTGGGGTGCTGTTTGTGTGGAGTCTGCGTGTTCTCCATGCATATACATGGGTTTCTTCCAAGTGCTCCAATTTCCTCCCACAGTCTGTAGACAAACTGGCTGGTTAACCGGCTTTCAATCTGGGAAAACTGAACCTGGTGTGAGTGTGTTGGACGTCCTGCCAGGCTGTAGCCTGCTTTGGGCCCGTCGCATGCTGGGATAGGTTCCCCTGCAACCCTGACCCGGACGAAGCAATTGGAAAAGCGATGGACGGTAGTTTGGCCTTATGCAGGGGCCGGACATGAATATGAGGTAAACTGATCTTTATATTTTGTACGACAGAAAATTAAATGCTGTGGGAAATCAGAAATAAATGATCCTAGCAGTGTTTGGGGGGGGGTTGTTTTAATCTGACTGGAATGTACTCTCACATTCAGTCAAGAGCTGAGGTAAGAAGGAAATCAAGACAGTAAATTGTAACCTACTAGTCCATGCAATCCAGAAGTAACCTGAAGCATGCTCCCTATAAGTATCCACACCAGTGTTTTAATTTGCACTGACATTTGGCACTAATGTCTGAATCGCATGGTTACACAAATTCCTTTTGCATTCAAGTCCTGGTGATAGAAATGAATCACAGTTATTTTCACCCGCACACTGTAGCAGAACATTACTTGAGGTTGTGAAACGGGCACTGCCTTTCACAACTCTTCAATGCCCAAATGAGTAAAAATACTCTCTGCCACAGAGGGCTTAAACAATCAGATTTATGGAAAGATTCCTCTCTTCCTAACGAAAATAAGCTCTGAGAAAAATAGAACAGTCTATTGAGAACCCAGAATCAGTATGTACACAAAACACATAGAACAATCACAATGTGCATTACGAAGGTACAGGAGTGTATCTGAGGATTTACTTCAAAAAGTACTTTACTTTCTGCCATTTACTTCAAAAAATGTATATGTTTTAAAAGAAGATATATGGTACTACACTATACAGCAAACGATGGAAAATTCAAATTGAGACACCTGTTAACAAATGTTTGAACGCTATTTGCAAATATAATTATCCCTTTACAACCCTTTTGACATTTTGTTCAAATTAGCATATTCTGCAAAATTAATGTCTGTTCAGTAATGTTCAGGTATAAAACATGCCCATCAAATGCACATTTTGTATTCACTTACAAGCTCTGCTATCCAAACAGAACTACTCATGCAGGACAGTTCATATTTGCCTGTACGTTAATAACAGGGTTTGACAAACCGGGAGCCACGTCTTTACCTTTAGCTCTAACTGTTCTTAACCTAGAGATCTCCTTTCTTGTACTCATCACTTTTCTTCTGTGTGACTCAGCACTGCCTCAGATATTCGTGTTAGTCTCCCACAAAGCGCCCAATCTATTGGTTATCGGCAGAGTCCTACAAACCTTTCTTTAAACTAAGTTAAACTCACTCATTTAAGATTTGTAATATTAGAGGCAAGGCAACTGCGTGCTAGATTTTCATGATTACTGGTTTTTAGGTAGGTTTTTGTATGTTACAAGACAAATTGGATACTGACTACGTGTGGCCTGTGTACTGTACTCAAAACCATACGGGTTCATTATTTCCATGGGTCTTGGAACAATTTTCAAAAACTAGCACGGTTCATTTAAAGCTTTCAAGGTGTAGAGTGCCGCTGTCCTTTTTTTAGTTATAAAACTATAGTGGATATGCTCATTTTAAGGACATGTGACACTGTGAACTAGCATATTGTACACTTCCGCATAATAGTTTGATTCTAAATATTTGTCCAAAAAAAGCTGATCCGTCACTGACAGTTAATGGCAGAAGTAACATCTTTAGAGAAATAGAAAACTGTAACTGAAGAGATATCTAAGACTTCAACAATAAATTGTTGTGAAGATTACAATATCGTTTTTTCCTGTTTTGACAGAGACTTGAAGATGGACAAGACCCTTAAACTTGATAAAAACTTTCATCAGCACAGATATGTGGTCATTTATAAGGGATTCTTAATTTTTTACTGTATGCTGAGGTGATCTCTTGCACTGTCTGCAGAAGCGCTGCACTACATCTGCACTCATTTTGAACATAAATGTATACATAAAAAGCAACCTCGTTTATCGTTTAATCTCCAAGGTTAATTTCTTCTATTTTAACAGACAAATCCATGGACTGAACTTTGGAGCAACCAGTCAAATTTGCCATTTTGACCCAAATAAGGCTTACCTGGGCCAAAAACATTGAGAGATTGTGTCCTGCTCCTCCAATTGTTTCTATTTGACTTCCTGTTGGCCGGCTGCAAATGAGGCTGAGGTACTCTGTTATCCGGCACATTTTTCCATCTCTCCCATGAAAATCTTTGATGAATACGATAACTGCTTATTGCGTATAACCTCATTAATGTGGACACTGCTAGATGCTCACAGAGGAGCTCCCCCAGGAAATGGAAATAAATACACTGAAAGAATGAATAATACAAAAATAAACACATCTACTAAATAACGTGCTAAGAAGGCTTGGTAAATCTCACACGATAAGAAAAGGAAAGATGGTATAAATGACTGGTTTTAAACTTCTTCAGAAAACAACTGAGGATGGTTTTTATTCATAATTACTAATTATTAATATAGCTGACTTATATCTTTAGCAAGATACTAAATTAGCAAAATCGACTTAATCGCACGCACTTATTCATGGAGATGGGCATTTTGCATGAGCAATCTGGGTAAAATGCACTAGAGGATACAACAGCTGTCTCTCACCCAGGATTAAAACCCACAACTTTGCCAGTTACAGTCCAGAACCCTAACCACTGCTCCATTAAATTATGATTTGGAGCTATTTTGCTAGGCACAATGATGAGACATTATAAACACAAGTTATGAAACGTACAGTTATAGCCTCAACCCTGTCATATCCTCAGAAAAGCCCCTTTCAGGTAAACTCTGATTTGCAACGTGATGAAAACTCTGAAAATACAACCACCTGTATTTACAACCAGCATAAACACTCCCAAATGAAGTACAAAGATGATACTAAATGGTGCAGTATGACTAATGATGTAACAGATGGCCCAAAGTCTGTGTCAGTTAACAAGGGGATATTTAAAGGGAAATATTGGCTGTAAAATGACAGGAAAACTCCCCATCTGCGGTTTACGTTCAGACAGAAAATAACTCTATTAAGCAAGTCGATAATACTTAGTGAAGCCCCTTCCCTTTCTATCCATGCTCTTTTATGAGTGACTAGGTAACCCTATTAACATTCTCCCATAATATCAAAGCAGAAAGCTTTTAAACTATAATGCTTAGATCCCCCCAGTTAGTTCTCCTTTTGCTTTAACTACAGACAAAAAACAAACATTAAGCGCAAGTAAAGACCTTTGTTCATTTAATTTCTCTGTTACTGCAGAGAAGATCTTCGTTTCGCTAGCAGTATAAATGGGACGGATTAGCAGTTTGGACATCAGACACTTTCAAGTCCAGGCTTGATGTGAGACGATCAGTACTGTACAGAAAAAGGACAAACGCCGATGGGCTGAACGGCTTGTTCTCACCAAAAAAAAAACCTCAGGTCACTCGAATTCATAGAACTGATGAAATTCCAAAAGGGAACTCTCCAATAGTTAAACCAAATTCAACAGAGTTGAAAATGAAAGAATGAAACTAAACTGCTCTGTTCTTTCCTTGATCTTAACACTGGTAAAAATCTAAACAGAAATATCAATTAAATGCCGTTAACAGTTGTGTTCATATTTAACGAATTGCGTCTAAGCAGACTGTAGGTGCCGCGGAAGAGTAGATTGGAGGGATCGATCTCTCCAGATTTATTAGATTTTTTCATTTCGTTTTGCTTCTGATAAAGCGATTTATCTTTCCATGATCTTTGTAAAATAATCTGTTCTTCAGGAGTAGTGTCATGAAGCAGTCATCTCCACCTGCGTTTCAAACTATGCATTAATCTTAACGTCCCTCGGATTTACCTGGTGTAATCTGGACTCTTTTCATACAAACTAAAATGCAGAGAAACTACACTGTCACTCCAGTCGCAACGTGGGCACACAACTGACATTGTGGGAACACTGGAAGAATACACACCACTAATACACTTAATAGTAATATATGAAATCTACGTGCTTTATTTAAACCGTTCCTTCTGGCAGAAAGCTATGCAGTTTTAAAACTCTTTGTATATTTGTATTGTAATTGTGCAAGGTTTTGTATAAAAACTTCCAGGACAGAATACGAACAGCGGACAGCGAAGTTGATCAAGTAACTAGATACGTTGCAAAGGTGCAAGCTGCAGGTCCTGATCCAAATTTCTCCGGTTTTGCAAATTCGAGTTATTTAGCTAGCTTCTAAAAATCACAGAAAACCTAGTATAGCAGCGGCTTACAGTTTTTACTTTGTGAAATGCATACGTAAAAACAAAATTTAACTTAGAAAATGTACGATTGACATTGTAGAACGATTTCGCCCCGCACAAACTGAGCAGGAATTTTAAAGTTAGCTACAGTTCCGAAAATGAAACTTAAAAAATGAAAGTACAGTTGCGGATAAGTTGTTTTTCCCTACATGAAACAACCTTCAGAACATTGCAAACAAAAAGGAAATATTAAAATTAAAATTAAAAATTGAGCACCAAGGAAGAAACTGAATAATACACAAAGCAGCCCTAGAGCTCCCCCAGGAAACGGAAATAAATACACTGAAATAAATGAGTAATATAAAAAATACAAAAAACACCAAAATAACCATTTCTACAAAATAACACGTTTACAACTTATTTAAATACATTCTTACATTTTGAAATATGAATATAAATGCACTTAAAATATCGTTTCA
Organism: Lepisosteus oculatus; assembly: GCF_040954835.1. NCBI lineage: Eukaryota > Metazoa > Chordata > Actinopteri > Semionotiformes > Lepisosteidae > Lepisosteus > Lepisosteus oculatus. The sequence continues at coordinate 32,773,034 of NC_090707.1, forward strand.
AACAAAGGGAGGCGCTGCTAGGCCCACGTCGCCTGGCCTTCAAAGGAAAACATTACAGAAAACACATCTTAAAACCACTTTAAGGTATGGCAATCACCTTGAAATCTAAATAAATGACACGAAAAATACGAAAACGAGCGTAAATCAAACAAGCTCTCACGTTAACTGAACTTCTGATTAAATATAAACAGCTAATACCGGCCTGCCAGACCTTGTAATCCCCCGACCTCAAGTTGCAGCGGCGACGGCCTTGTCTGACGCACTATCCGGTGTTCCTCTCCCAGTCGAGCTCGATGCTTCACAGCATATCCGCTTACCTTCAGTTGCTGCTTGCTGTATCTGATATTCACTCCGGATAGAGAGTCTGCAAATGTAGATTTCAGTCTATTGGGCTCTTTACGAACTGTTTTTTTCGGTATTTTTTACGGAACTGTCTGATTTGTATCCGTATATAATTTTGTGTGAATCCCTGATAAATATAAATGTAGTTTATCTACAGCAAAAAATAGCAGTAAAGAGCTGCTGGGGTTTTTAGTTTAATCATCTGCAGACTCTCCTTACAGCACCACTACAGGCACTTGGGGGACATGACAACAACCGGCTGCACAACAACAACCTCTGCTACCATATTGGAAATTTAAGTTTTTATTATAGTGAAAACAAGATATTTCTATGAATTTGAAAACCGCTGTGTCATATTGTTAAGTTCCTGTTTGGTCGTCAGATATACCGTTAAAAGGCTTTCGGGGTTACAGACACTGAAACCTTTATAGTATGTTAGAAGAGTTTGCAGGATTGGTATAGTTGTAGCCAAGTGTAGGAATGAAGTCTCTCCCATCATATTTTATGTAATTGTGATGTGTTACTCTGATATTTGTTTATTAAATATACACGTATATTAGTGACATTTTTATAATTATGTTGATGATTATTCTTTAACAGACATCTGGACACAATGATATCAATGTATTACTAATGGATTTTTTAAAATGTTTCATTTACACTAGCAATGTATTTAAATGATAAAAAGTTGATACATCTATTAGACTAGGGAAACTGTTGCTTCTCATTCCCCAGTATTTTTTCAGTAAGAGTTTATTTATTTTGACCGATACAGAACAAGGCTTATAAATTGAACATTGAACTGTTTGGTTTTTAATGCACACACTACAGTATACAATATAGATATCAGCAGCTAAGAATCTTTGCTAATATACTTTCAGAATTAATCACACCCAGGTAGAAAAAAGGTTTATCAACACAATTCAGTCCCCCAAATTGTATATTGCCTGTAATCTTTCACAAGACGTTTTGTATGTAAAACAATGTTGTATTTACAATACTTTAACCTTTCTTAAATGAAATCTATGGTTGTCATTTCCAAAATTAAAATCTAATCAAATTTAAATAAAACCATACTTCTGGACTTTGATAAAAAAGAATAATTAATTATATATACTAAATAATTACCCTTGTTTTTCCAGCCACGACACTATGGAGAGTTACATCATAGTACACTGTGTAGTTTCAATTTGAAGGATTTCATGTCGCGTCTTAAATGAAACCTTGAAGTAGCCAAGAGGTACTCAAAAAACTAAAATTAATTCTACAATTAGTGGCACATTCCATGGATAACACACACAAAAAAAGATAAAACACAACATGATCAATAAATTTGAAGCTTTTGTTTCTTCAGAAAAAGATAATTATTTCTGTGTTTTAGACCTACACATCTTTGCACAACTATGATTTTCACTCTTGCTTTTTGTGAATGTAGGAACTTTATTGAATTTATTTTGTATGTGGTGAAAACTAAAATCATGTATTTTCAGAATTTGTTTTGGATTGCATTACTGCTCTGTAACCTCAAACATTCAATTATAAAACAAGCAGAAGCCTAGAAACACATACTGCAACATCTGGTATTAATATAGTAGCTTAACACAGTGGTTTGTGATGTCAAACATAAAACTTTATATTAACTTTAATTGAAGCTTTTAATTGAAAGAATCCTTGATCAGAGCAGATAAGTCATGTTTTTAAGTCTGATTTTATTGACATAAAAGGAGAGCGGTATTCTTAATCTTATTTTGGAACTCAGAATTTAACTTATGCTATAATTAGAGCATATTGAAAAACATCACTTTTAAATTCATCAAGATAAAGATTTACAAAATCAGAGAGAAACAAAAGCACTGAAGTCACTGAAAATTCCAAGCAGTTTTTTAAATTAGCATTACATTTTATGTGTTTTGTCAAACTAGAGGTTTATGGGTGTATGTGCAATATAACTAAGCAAAATACTGATAACCCACCTTATCAATTGAAGAAAAAGAAAAAAGTATTTAGGCTGAAGTATTTATTCTTTATTACATTTCTTTACACCAGTTAAACGTGAAGGACTAAGCATTCTCCCAATCTTGAATATGTAACTTCAACTTTAATTTACAGTGCCACCAGCAGACTGCCACAACTTATAAAGAAATGTCACACAGTTGTTCACACACGATGCATTGGTGAAATCAAACTTCAGTTTTGAGCTACAAGTTCTGCATGGCCTAAAATTGGTGCAAGAGACAAGTGCAAGTCTCTAAACATTGGACTTTTAGCAGATGGATGGCTCTTCAACTGCCTGTGCTCCCTCTGTTACAGCTTTGACACACTTTGCCATGGTCTGCGAGGCTCTGCTGATGGGATCTGAGGGGGGAAAGAACGGGGGAAAAACATCATTTAACAAAGATTTACAGACTGCCCTACTGGTATTGCTTAAACAAATAAAAAATGTGAAAGTGTCACTTTTAGCAGCACTACACAATGACCCTTATGCCGTAGAGAACATAAAAAAAGGTTCAAAATGGGAGGCGAGCTATTGGCCTGTCTAGCTTGTTTAGCAGCTAAATGATCTAAGGATCGGCTTCAACCACATGGCTGGGCAGCCTGCTCGATTCTCCCACAGTCCTTTGGGGGAAAGAACAGGCTCCTACTATGGTTTAAGTTCCTGATGGTCACCTTGCTTTACATCTTTGTAGTGTTCTATGAGGTTCCAGGACTTCTGAGGGGGGGATTTTGACTGTTCCTCCAGATTGCGCTAGGTTCCACACATCCATAATATATTGAGTTTGATCCAGAAACGATCAATCACATTTATCCCAGGAGAATCGAGATGGCCGGGTGAGAATATTTATTTTGCCGATGGGGATGTATGCTGTGGAGCGCTGTCCAATGGCCAAAAAAGCTTCGGCTTCTTGACAGAAGGAGCCAGTGTTTGGCTAAAATGTACTGGTGCATGATAAATTCAGGATTCCTTTTATCTTAAACAGGGCTCCGGGACCCATAGATGCTAAATATTCCCTAAAACAATCAACTTCCTGACACATTTAAATTGGTCCCCTGACATAAAAACTTGGATGACTCAAAATTTCCTTCATCTTAACAAGACTGAAGTCATGCTTATTGGCACCCCCCCCATCAACTTCGTAAAAGCCAATCTTGTAACCCTATCTGTAGATGGTTCTGTACTTGAGCTTCGGTCTAAATTGAAAAACCTTGGGGTGATATTCGATTCTGGCTTAACATTCGACCCATTGTCAAAACATCTTTTTTTCACCTCAGAAATATCGCTAGACTACACCCTATGTTATTACTAACTGGCTGAAAAGCTGATCATCACATTTGTGTTCTCTCAAATTGACTACTGTAATGCTCTACTCGCTGGGGTATATAATCTGCTTTGAACAAACTGCAGGATGTCCAAAATTCGGCAGCCAGAATCCTGACCAGGTCTAGTGCAACTGATCACATTACCCCTATCCTGGAGTCCTTGCACTGGCTTCCTGTCAAATTCCGTGTGGACTTTAAAATCCTCACGCTCACCTATAAGCCTCTGCATGGCTTGGCACCTCAGTACCTGTTTGAACTATTACTGCCCTACTCCCCACCTCACAACCTTCGCTCTTCTAATTCTGGTCTCCTAACTGTCCCCCAAGCCCGTCTACATTGTATGGGTGACAGGGCCTTCTCCTGTTATGCCCCCAAGCACTGGAACTCTCTCCCCAAGGATATCAGAGAGTCACCTTCTCTAAACTCCTTCAAATCCAGACTCAAAACCTTCTTCTTTAGAAGAGCCTTTACTTAACTGGTTCCATTCTTTACCCCTCTGCTTCTACTTTTCTTAGTACCACCATCCACTGTCTCCCCTGTATATAGTAATTGTGTTTTATCTTGTGTATTCTTTCTATTTAATGTTGTTGTCATTCTGTAAAGCGCTTTGAGAAGCCAACTTTAAAGGCGCTGTATAAAATAAAGTTTATTATTATATACATTTCAGAGTTTCAACACATGTTTTTTTAAAGACTCCACCTTTGTATCTTGCTGCTAGTGTAAGGTGGATATTGCAAACTGATGCCATTCTAGTTACCAGCACGACATAAAGCATTCGACTCACAGCCACTGTGAGTGTCAAGTGTTCTCTTTCTGGTTGGGTTGGCACCATTCCAGTTGCCTTAAATATTCTTAGTATTGAGCACTACAGTGCAAATAGGGAGATTCTGCCTTTTTTGGATTGTTTTAAAGCCATCACACAATGTATAGAGATCAATACCTTTTTCTTGCAGTCCCTGGAGAGCTCTCTGATGTTAACCATGCACAATGATACACTGGTATTACTGAATGGCTTCAACACGTTAGCAATGTTTATAACACAATTTTGTGATATTTCAAAGTGTACCTTGAGCATTTTGGGGCAAAACACTACAGTGTTTTACAGGACTAAAATCCAAACTATTTATCACGCTTAAAACATGAGATTAAATTATTCTTAGTTCATTTACATACAGTGTTGCACTCGTCCATTAGAAAAAAAATGTTCCATGAAAGTCCAGCAGAATTTTTACCTTAATCTCATTAAAGGTAATTAAAACTTAACCTGTAACCTGTACTTCTAATATCTCTGGTATTGATCAATAAAAATAATTGCAGCATTTAAAGTGGGATGTTTAATTCATGCTGATCACACTATTTCAACAAATACCCATTATATATTTTTTCTACTTGTTTAAACACCGCTGGCCTCCAAAACAAGTGTCCAAATGCAGCTGTTTCCCCCCCCCCATTAATTTCTGATGTCAGAAAATGATACCCAGCTTTTCAGCGGAACGTACTTTAACTTTAACAATAAAACAACTCTATAGTAATACATGTCTTCATCAAAGTGTTAGTGTTTCCCTAGTGCCATTTTTTAAAACAACACCAAACCTCCCAGATTTCATTAAAAAAAGAACTGGGTTTTACAAAAACAACAGTGATGTTTATCATTCAAAAGAACTGAAATGTGGTGCATTTCCACCACAGCATGTGAATAATGTACATTTATGGGCCTCATACCTGTCATATAGAAGTCCTTAACTGTTAGCATGGGTGGAGCCAGAGGATCTGCGAGGAGTGTCTGATTGACTGCCTGAAAAAGCAAAAAAATAAAAAGTGGCAGTTGACTAGGTAGTATATGAACAGTGTGGACTGGGCAGACAACACTGCACAAAACACGCTGTAACTGCAACTCTGCCTACCACCCAGTAACCTCCTGGAAAAGATTAGCCCTCAGGAGTCTTTCCGTGTGAAAAAACAAAATGGACCAAGCCAAAAATAGTCAGTCTGCAGCCTTTCCTCTTAAAACCAATCTGAAACTCTGCAAAGTACAACGCAGCACCAAGTGTATTTACAAGAAGAAAGCAAAATCTGTGCATGTAAAACTTAATTATAAATTACATGCTTCAGTGTAAAGATCTGTGTTTAAGATTCAGTAGGGTTGACAGCGGCAGACTCTGTGATAGATCCATTAATTTCCAAAGACACTGTGTCGCACATGTTATACATAGTGTGGAACCCGGTTATCATATAATTGAACTATACTCGTGCGATGAGGCCATTTATACTGTATGTGAACAGGAGAACCTGAATGTCCACTCTATTTCTCACAGTTAGCCAGTGCAATGTGCAGAGGAAGGAAATGCTTCTCAAAGTACATCTTGAAGTGTTATGAGAGTCTTATCTCGATGAAATAAAGGTATGTATCAGTATTTCATTTTCACATGGGCATGGCCTTAAAGGGCACAATGCTATTTTTATATTTTGGAGTTAAAAGGAATCGGCATTGATGAGTGCATTTCAAACCATAATGAAAGTAAAATGTTCACAGTAACATGTAAAACCTCCAATTTATAAAACAAAATAGACTAAATTTCGAGGTATGCACAGAATCATACTATGCGATTCAGAACAAGGCAACCAAACTTCTGATGACGTGTGGCGGCCCTGTTACAGTGTAACCAAGCAGGCCTGTGAATACATCTCTTTAAACCCAAAAAAATATTGCTCTCAATTTCGTGGTGATTTTCCCGACAAACACTACTTACTTGTTAACTCTGCCTGCAGATCATGTTGGAACATTTCTGCGGTGAGATGTCTGCTGTACTTATTCGAATGTACATCAACTGACATTAGTCATTACCGAGACTAGTGAGCAGGAAGGAACGCAATTCATGCCAGTCTTGCTCTCACCCATGGCAAGACCAGTTGCCAGCTTGCGACAATGTGGCAACTATGCAGTATTTTCACAAAAGTTTCACAAAGGCTTAATTCAGTTAAAATTGTGTGAACCACACAAATGCTCGGAGCGGCTGTAGTTGCTCAATGGCAGAATATTTGTTGTATTTTAAACTTTTGGCAGCCATATCGACCTTCAGCTCACAACTGGCAGCCCACTGAAGCTCAGCAGGTGTGAGCCTGGTCAATACCTGGATGGGAGACCTCCTGGGAAAAACTAAGGTTGCTGCTGGAAGAGGTGTTAGTGGGGCCAGCAAGGGGCGCTCACCCTGCGATCCATGTGGGTCTTAATGCCCCAGTATAGTGACGGGGACACTATACTGTAAAAAAACAGGCGCCGTCCTTTCGGATGAGACGTAAAACCGAGGTCCTGACTCTCTGTGGTCATTAAAAATCCCAGGGTGTCTCTCGAAAAGAGGGGTGTTACAAGGTGTCCTAGCCAAATTTCCCCCTGGCCTTTACCAATCATGGCCAGAAAAGCGCTATATAAGTGTAAGCAATTATTATTATTATTATTATTATTATAAGGTTCAGGCAAAAGAAACGGTACTGACCTTGGACAGTTCGTGAGCCTGCTTGAAGTAGTTGGCCCCCTCGATATCGTCATAGCGCACCAGGTTGGGAGACACCTCGGAGAGCCTGACGCGTACTTCATCCAGGGTGTCGTATGGCAGAGTCACACCAGTGAACTACAAAACAAAGAACCGGGCGAACTGCTTTAAACCTTGTAGTCAGCTTAATTCTTATGTGTAAATTGGTTGCACTTAACTGGAATCAATTACATGTTAAAAACCACACTGTTACAGGACTGATTGTACAAAACAGACACACTGCATTTTCAAACGAGCCGGATGGTTAGTTCATACAAGTTACAAAGAAAACATTCAATAATCAACTGATGGTGATAACCTCAGTCATGAAGACAATCTCTAAATCTTTAGACGTGTAAAGCTTGTATTTGCTTGTTTTCAGAATGCCCCCTCAAAACTACATATGACCCTAGTTTCTTGGGGCAACGTCACATCTTTCAAGCTCTTCAAATCCATTTCTTTGCTCCAGCTGTTAATAATACAGTAAAAAAAAAATAGCCATACCCCTCCATCAACATAGCATTTATCAAGCGCATTAAGTACTTAATTTTGACCCTGTTTGAACTATTTGGCAAAAGTTGCAATTTTAACGTGAAAGGCATCCATTCATACTACTATTATGGGACTGATCTGAAGGAATTTTATCTTTAATTATATAATAGGGTATAACCTATTTGTATTTTAGTATGACAAAAGTAAAAGTGCATTTAAAAAAAAAACTACTTTAGCTCTGCAGGTGAGATTGATCATTGCACCATAAAGAGACTTACTGCATGTACTCAGATATGGAATAAGCATTTACTGCTAAAAAACTAGTGTACTGATTTTCCTAAATTATTAAACTAAGATAACATCCCAGTGAATTGCAGTACTCCAGCTCTGACTTAAGACAATGTTACATTCGTCCCCAGAAGACTCCAGCTCTTAGCATCTTTGAACTTTTCACATAGAATTCCAGATCCCATGGGCCTTAATTCTGCTGGAGCACACGCGATACTACTGTACTCTACCCATTTAATCGCTTGTATAATAAAAAGGGTTTTTATAGTTTATGCAAGGATAAAAGCATCTTTCCCACATTTTTGTGCTTACTCAAATATGTGGTCTGGTAAATGACAAGTCTTTAAAAGTAAAAGTGCATTTTTTTTTAAACAACCTTTACTTTAGCTCTGCAGGCGAGATGGATTGTTTCACCACAGAGAGACTTACTGCACGTGCCCAGACACAGATACTGCTTAAATACTGGTGTACTGATTTTCTTCAAAGTGTATCCTAAGATAAAGACTAAAGACGGTGCTACATTCCTCCTCGGAAGACTCCAGCTTTTAGGATGTTCTGATCTGGAATGCTGGGTGAAAAGTTCAGTGGGCCTTATTTCCCTTGGAGGACAAACTATACTGCTGTACTCTACCCATTTAGTCACTCGTATCGTAAAAAATGGTATCCTCGCATAACTACAAAAACAGGCATGGATCTTTCCCAGATTTTTGGTGTTCACTCTGATATTGCTGGATAAGTCTTCAACTTGGTGTTGACAGGGTACCTCTGAAATGGCCCGAATGATCTTCCAGTCCTCCCTGGCCACGCCGGGTGGGGTCACTGCCGCTCTGGTCTGCTGCGCTCGGCCTTCGGTGTTCACATAGGTGCCGCATTTCTCCGTGTAGGCAGCTCCCGGGAGGATGACATCCGCCATTGGGGCACCCACATCCCCGTGATGGCCTAAAGGAGGACAGTACAGCGCGAAACAGGACAGATGACAACTGGGGATGAGAGGCCTTTCTAATGTGCGGCAACGGTCGCTTTATACGGTAAATGGAAAAAAAATATAGCACTGCTCTGTCCGCAGGACGTTAACTGCCGTAACACAGATGGAGAAATGGGGAAGCTCTTTCCTCTCTGGCGTGGTCCTCACTGGACTCGCAAGCACGAATTTCAAGAGCACTCGACCCCACTAAAGAAACGAGCTCCAATGAAAACAGACTGGTGGGAGATAGTGGCGTGTTTACCAGATGGCAGATTGGCTTGTCGTTTCTCTGCTGCTCTTACCCTGGTAGATGACGAAGCAGTCTTGGGGCAAGTCCTGCCTGGTGACGCAGCCGGCATCGGCGCCCAACAAGAACAGCACTTTGGGAGGGTTCTTCCTGATGACCTCCACTCCAGGCTTGTAGCCAAGGTCCAGGGCTGCCACCTGACTAGCAACCCTGGCGCCAGAATACAGACAGATTTGCGTGAGGCAGGTTTCCCAGGAACCTCAGGAAAAGTCGTTCTTCCGTAAAAACATCTAAATCCGTAACTGGATCAGGCTTTTTTGGGGGCTTTCCCAGTACAGGTTTTTTTGCAAATACTGCACACCGATGTTCCCACGTGTGCGATATTTAACCATAAACATAGATATTCAATGAACGTGCATGGAAAACGCATTTCTTCTGATCACAATTTGTAAAAAAATGCGGATCCAACAGAGGTCCTTGGAAAAAAAAAAGCAAATTACTTTGTTGTGCCTGGCCGATTAAAACTCTACAAAAGCTGAAAAAACACTCCAGCTCCACCGCCGTAATCCCCGCAATTCTCCTCCGGAATACGAACTCACCTACCCCTCAGCTGCACACAACTAGTCACAGTTCTCAATATGGGCTCCGTGTGCGACAGAGCAAGAGCCGCAGGGATGAGCGACCCACCTGTGGAGGACGTTCAGGACCTTCCAGCTGTCCTGGACCCCGCTGCTGGCCCGGGCATTTTCAGCAATAGCGGAGACGGCAGCGTGGATGGCGGCCCCGTCTCCCCTCTGCAGGGCGGCGCTGCCCACCACGACCATGGGTTTCTTTGCTTGGCTCAGAACCTACACAGACACGGGCTTTGCTCTGAGCTTTATTCCAAACCGCCTGTTAGCATGCTAACACGGGTACCATACACCGCCTTTCTACCAACATCTGAGTTGCAGATCACCCTTCTATGGAATGAGGCACTAGAAAGTTAGTCCTGACTGGGATGTGGTCTGGGAAAATATAATGCCCCCCCAAAAATTATCATACCAAACTCATTCATTTTATACTGCATGTTTCCGCTGAACTTGGGAAAACAGCACTGGGGAATAAATCTTGGATGATCATGGCACGTGCATGTTCTGGATCTTTAGGGAAAACGATTTACCGCCTGGGGTTTCTCATTTTGGGTCTCTCCGGCTCTGCTCTGTCCTCCAAGCCCACATACTGCCATGCCCTCCCATCCCTCCGGTGGTTAATTAAATCCGCCCATAACAGACACTGCCAGAGGTCTTTTCTTGTTTTTACAAAACGAGACACCCCAGGCAGTTAATCAGTTTCTCTTCATTTACGGAACATGCGCCTCCCACAATCATCCAGGAAAATTCCCCAACGCTGTTTTCGAAGGTCTGTGGAAACATACAGCATAAAACGCATTAGCTTTGTACCCTGGTCTTTGGAATAAAGTACTTAAAAAGTTAGGGACTGGGACATGGCCCGGGAAGATATAATGTAAAAAAAAAACGTATCATACCAAACAAATTGATTTTAAACTTGTACAAACAATATTCGCAACATCATACATCGATAGTTCCAGATGAAAATGGCTTCCAATTCCTACAGTGCAACCAGCAGCCATTTTATATGTCCTGGAAACGAACTACAGCAAAACATTTCTGCTCAGCGACACTTCTCAGCTGTCTGTTAGTCTACTTGTTGCAGATCCAACAGCTGCCAAAAATTCCTATCCAGCACAGCTGGGTGAACATCCGGGATACTGGCAAATCATGCAAGTTACATTCATAAAGAAGCTGTCCTGCATGGTGCCTATGCTAAAGATGTATCAGCTGAGGATGCATTTTTACAAAAAAGGTGTAAGAAAATCTTGGGTCTCCTTTCTGCAACCAGTTTTAGCATGCAAAGGACATTTTGTATGGAGAGAACACAAGTGCTATATTGGAAGGTTCCAACATTCGTAATAGCTTTATATGACATTCATTACCAAAAAAAAACAATACTTTTGATTAGCAACAACCACCGCACACGTTTATTTGAGATTTAAGAATTAACTGCGCTCACCCGGGTGATGTAGGCAGCCATTATGTCAGCAGTATTGCCATAGAACAGATCAGGCAGGGAAACTGCTTGCATTAAGGGGGAGGTTGAGTTAGGCTTGCTTAGTCAAGTCCAGAGTATAATGTAGCCAGGACACTGGGCTCACCACCCCACCACCTTTCAAATAGGATCTTCGATGACCAAGCACTCAAGATCTCAGTTTAACATTTCATCTGAAGGACAGCAGTGTCCCAGATCAAGAAACAAGGATCTGGAAATTCAAATCCAGATACAAGAGTACCACCTACAACACCACCAGCAGTGACCAGCTATTTCTCAGAGATCTTCCATCTCAGTACTCACCAGGCTCAGCCTTTCTTAACTTCTGAGATTTGAGAAGATCAGTTTAAAAGACTGCTAACAAGGTTTATCCTAAACAACTATCTACACACCATTACTCTATAAAATACTTTTACAGCACATAGATTACCTTGCTGAAAGGGTGCTTTCCTGAGGCTATATCCTGCAGCACTTGAGTAGAATCCCCAAGGTGATCATAGGTGTACCTCAAGTCCACACTGGTGCCCACAACAGCAACTTGGAGCTCATTATGAAGCCAGCTAGCAAGACAAAAAAGAGTGTAAGCTTAAAGCACAACTGCCCACAGACGTCTTTCGCCCACATCACCTCTAATTATCATTGCCATTCTTGTTTCATACCTTATGAATGGATAAGCTGGCTACATGTAGTGATGAATACAGTCACCCATTATGTCAGCAGCATTGCCACAGAAACAGATCAGGTAGAGAAACTGCTTCACCCTAGGTTTATAAAAGGTACCCCCACATCAAGAACAAACGCTACAAAACAGGTAATCCCCAATACAATGAGAACTGTTGTTGTCAGATACCATTACCATATAACACATCAAGTATGCTATACAGCTATCTATCCCACGTGGAGAAGCAAAACTGTTCTGACAGACTGCAACAACAATACCTACACAACGTTCGCCACTGTGGGTGAAATAAACTACTTTGTAAAGCCTGTAGCGTACCTGTATCCCTGTAGAAATGCTCAACTTAAACTACTTTTTTTCTCCCCTATTGCTTCAAGTAGTGTTTAAGAAATTACCTTCTCTGCAGTAAAAGAAGAAACGGGGGCAAAAGCAGAATATTTTTAATCTGACGGAAAGCATTTTGTCTGTGCCTCGACCTCTCTGGATAAGTTTATACCCCCCTCCCAGCTTGGACTTATCATTCTTAATGGAGCTCAAATGTTGCATCTATTGTGCTACAATGGGGGTCGCTTGTGTCCTCTTAGACGCCTCTTTTTCTCACTCTGCCTGCACACTGTGCCCACACCAGAGGAAAAGCAGAAGCTGGCCTCAAAAACAACTCTGCAGGTTCACAGATGCCAGACACAGCAAGGTCTGGCTCCACCTGTGCTCCAGACAAGTGCCCTTTCAAGATTACACATTCCCAAGTGTGCTCATTTCTCAACAGTAATTTGTTCAAAAAGAAATACATTCTGTTAAGTTACATTAATGTGTACCACGCACTTAAAACGTTAAAATGTTTAGGCGTGACCACCGATTAAATCTAAATCTTGAATTCAACTGAAATCTGACACAACCTGGGTTGAATTAAGTGCGTTTCACGTGGAGAAAATAATGGCGGCCTCGGCTTCAAAATTTGGGTTCTCAAGCCCCTCGTTTTGCTTTATTAGTAAAAAACTCAAGCCTGCTCATCTTGCGGACTATGCTCTGGCAACCTGAAAAGCGCTCAAATGATAGAAAAAACACTCCACGATATCACATTTTTAAAAATCTCTCGGCGAAGGCCTCCCAGAGCTATGTCGCCTCGTATCAACAGACGCATTCTGCCGAGCACGGCATCTCCCTCGACTCTGAACACTACCAACCTCTTCCTCACTCGGGCGTTGAAGAGTGGGGCCTCAAAGCGGGGATTGGTGCCCACCAGCAGCAAGAGGTCGGCCTCCTCCACCCCCGCGATACGGGTGTTCAGCAGGTAGGTAGATCGCAGGTCGGTGCTGAAACAAACCAACAGTAACAAAAATAAAAAGGGGGGAGGTCTTTCGTTTGTTTTGTTTTTTTTTACCCGAACACCAGAGCGAACCAGCAGGAGAAACAACGGCCAGGCGAGATGTCAACGCGCGCGGCGCACAACGGCTAACAGAACGGAGAAAAACACAACAAAATACTGCAAGTTTGCTTTCACAAACTGCGGGAAAAGCTGGGTGGGAGAATGGGACGTTCCCGGACTTTTCCGTTCATCCGATTTCTCGCGGTTAAGCAGTGCGTCTTACCCGGCGCCAGCCATGGGGAACACCTCTTCTGTGCACAGAGTCTCACTGTTCAGCCTGTTCAGCAAATCCTTCAGGGCGACCAGGGCCTCTGCATCTACCAGCCCCCCTGCGATGGCTGCTACATCCTTCCCCTGGGCTCCCTGCAGCTATAAGGCAGAAACCAAATCCTCTCACAGAGTCTGTTTTATAGCCCACAGGAAATGAACATATTCTGTCAGTAGCCGTCCTAACACCGACTGAGCACGAAAATCCCAAGTGAACGTTCGAGATACAGCTCTCCCCTTTGGCAATACGCCTCAACATTAACACTGAGTTCCAGAAAGTATGAGCATGAGAAAGAAAGCATGAGAAAGTCTGCATGCCCATTAAATCCTTGGTCTCTTTCCTAAAACCAATGTAGCTCGCAGAGCTGCTCTGCGGTGCTTTAAGTTAATCCAGCAGTGAAAACGGAGACGTTCCACAGCCACTGCATTTAAACAGATTTTCAGCGGTTAGGACATTTAAAGGGCGTGAAATTATTATTATTTTTTCGTCACGGGCTGCTGGCTGGTTGACTAGTTGAGAAATGATTTACACGGAAGCAGAGAGCAACTGCAGATCCCTGGAAAAAATCAAGCCTGCTCACCTGGCTGACTACGCTCTGGAGACCTTACAAGTGTGAAACTATTGACAGGTGGAGAATCACTGAAGGATATGAACTCCTTATTAAGCATTTTCCAGCCAACAAAAACCCCCTGTTCCTGACTTGGCCCTTGCAGGCAAATGGAGAAAAAGTGTCAGTCCTCTAGTCTAAACTCACAAACTCCACTGTCTCTGCTCTAGTGCTGCAAAGTGGGAAAATACAAATTTACACGCGTGTTTCTTGCTCAGTGTGCAGCCAACACTGAACACCAATTAAATAAAGGCATCGAAATGGCCCCTTTGAATTTAAAATACCTCTGAAAGGACAGACTGAAGCAGAAAGCTTAAAATAAGCGCAAAAAAAAGAAAAAAAAATGTTTGCGGCTCTTAAAAACCAAATGAAAAAAGGTTCACAGAAGTAGTTTTTTTAAAATAAACTTTTCACTCAGTTGTCCTCTGATTTATTTGGTTTACCTAGCGCGTGAGGTTTTAAGCCAAAAACTATAACTAAATTGTTTCCGAAAGGGAAGGCAATTTGAAATATGGAACGTGCAGTTCCACTTCCTTCCTAGTCTGGGCAGCTGAGGTGGGAGCGCCAAGCCCGAGCGGCTTGAGGGGTTCTGGTGGGTTCCGTACCGCTTCAGCAACACGGACGAGGGTGTCCTCCCAGGAAGTGGGGACCAGCTGCCCGGAGGAATCCTTCACCATGGGCTGGGTCAGCCGCTGGCGCTTCAGGCCATCATAGGCAAATCTGTAGCATGAACGGAGACATAGGACCCTCACTTCAGCAGCTTTCTGAAGCACAGAGGTCAATGCAAGAGGAACCCACATTTCAGGCATCAGTTCCCATCAGTGCATTTAACACGTGCGCACTAATTCACTTATTGTGTTTCTGGAGGCAGCGGAGTGACATTTAAAATTCCAGGGAAGACCGATTTAACTAAAAGCATTCTTGAAAGGCCGCGATTTACATTTCGCCTTGGAGAAAAACAGTGCACTTTCTAAACTATCACAGCTAAGATGTTACCTGCATGTTATTTAGGCATTGTGAAAGGTTCACTTCTTGCGCACTTTTAAAATCTATTAAAGAGACGTGCACATCACATCCGGCTGATCAGACGCACATGGAGCGTACGAGAGCTCTGCCTTACCGGGTTTTATCGGAGATCCACTCCTCGTTAATATCTTCGTTTAGTCTCGGCAGGACCCTCATCACCTCTCCTCCCCGTGTGCTGACGACGATGTTACTGCCCACTGCATCCGACACGTCTATGGACTCCGTTTTCCTGTCGATGTGGACAGCTCACCATTAACGAGCTCTTCACGTGCCTGCTACAGGTTTAACAGCAAAACAAGCCGCAGATTCCTTGCAGAATTTGACCCTCTTCTAAAACAATCGGTAAAACTTTGTCTTGAGATGCAGTAGTGCAAATCCCCCTTTCACACTGGCTACTAATTAAAAATGTATGAAGTGGGGGGACACGCAATGGTGAGCATTGCTGCCTCGCAGCACTGGGACCCTGGGTTTAATTCCTGAGTTGCCATCTGTGTGGAGTTTGCATGTTCTCCCTGTGTTCTTGTGGGTTTTCTTTTGGGTGCTCTGGTTTCCTCCCACAGTCCAAAGAAACACTGGTAAGTTAATTGACTTCCAGGAACACTGGCTCTGGTGCGTGTCAGTGTTGTGCAATGGACTGGCGTCCCATCCAGGGTGTACCCCACCTCTGTGCCCGCTGCTTGCCAGCACGGTCTCCGACACACACACACCCTGCCCCCGCGACAGTGTGAAGTGGTTAGAAAATGGATGGACTTATCGAAGATGCCAGTATACGATCACTGCACCAGCTTAAAGGTCTTTAAGTGGACACAATGATGTGCGACAGTCATTTCTCATTCATTTCCTCAGTCATTTCCTACTCCGTTGGGCCCCTGAGCAAGGCCCTTAACCCCAACTGCTCCAGGGGCGCCGTACAATGGCTGACCCTGCGCTCTGACCCCAGGCTCTCTCCCTATCTGTGTGTCTGTGTGTCTTATGGAGAGCAAGCTGGGGTATGCGAAAAGATAATTCCTAATGCAAATTGTAAAGGATTAATAAAGTGATGTTAGTATTATTATTATTTCTTTCATTCTTGCCCTTGCAAGCACCATCCCAGAATAAGCTTCATGATGTGGCACAGATTTGGCTAAGAAAGCTTCCACGGCTCTTAACTGCAGCTGGGGCGATGCCTCACCTGGTCTCCCAGGGGCGGGCAGTGAAGGCGTAGGGCTTCGACGTCAGCGCTCCCACGGGGCAGATGTCAATGACGTTCCCAGACAACTCGGACATGAACATCTTCTCCACGTACGTGCCCACCTGCATCTCGTTCCCTCTCCCTGTGGTGCCCAGGTCGTCCACTCCTGCTATTTCACTGGCAAAACTATGTGAAAAAACAAAACCAAAAAAAAAACATTTGCCCCTCCATACTGTGTTTGCTTCAAATTGCTCAGATGCTCACATTACATTTTTCTATTATTCTCCAGCCATGTTTAAAGTGTCTTGCAATAATTACAAAAGTATCTGCATGTCCCTTTTAGCACTGAAAGCATCTTCTTGCACCTTCAAGTGTTAAAACATTGGCTAGAAATCTATTAAAATGACACAGTATTCATTCTCCGACACAAATTCTCTTGTTCTTATTTTTAAAATGTATACAAAAGCTTTCAGATTGATAGGACTGGCTTTCCACCTTTTCTTTGTTTCCTAGAGACTGTTTAAGTGAAGTTCGTATTTTACGCTGCTCTTTTCTGTGTCTTCTGTCTCTCTTTCCTATAGTTTTACTCCTTTTCTGTCCAGGAAGATTTGGGAGGGACATGGGAAAGCCTGTAGCTTTCTTTTTCAGAAATTATTTTCAGATAAGACACTGCACTGACAATTTGTGTGTTCTTTAATATTACCTTAAGTAACTTTTGCATCATGTATTTTTGTCGGTAAAAAAAAAGGGTAGTTTTAGTCAGACTGCAGCCTAGTGTGTAGGACATCCAAAGGTGTACTTTTTAGACCTGCATCCTGGCATTTTTCCTAAATAAGTAAAGTGTATTCTTTCACTCAACGGTGAATTTCACTCAAATGCTTCACCACACTGATGATGTGCTCACAAACACTTTACAGAGGTCTGAACCCTCCAGATAGCTCACCGAATACATCTTGTACACTGGATGCAACGAGTCATGATGGTTTTAATGAGAGGACCAATGTTCTTGTCTTCAACTGCTCTCTTCCCCTCTGTGAATCTGCTCCTGTCACTTCCAAACATCATAGACTGGTCCTGAAGAGAAAAACACAATACTACTTAAAAACCACAGTAAAACAGAACCACCAGCTGGCCTTAAGCCTTACAATTCTAAAATGACCATGAACGCTAACAAGTTCATACCCAGACGGCAACGACTGACCAGTTCAACTCCTCATCTGCGCTCAGAAAAGCAGATGAGGTCAATTTGCTTACCTGAACAGACTCCCTTTTCAAAGCCAAGGAAAATGCACAGTGCTACTTAAAGAAACACATCCTATTTTCAGCGTCAGCCTCATGAAGTCTCGTTTTTTTATTTTAAATTTGTGAGCAATGTTACTTGTGTTTTTTGAGCCACCCTCCCAAGTTATTTCTAAATAAAAATGTTAAATAACTGAAAGTTGCCAATTTGCATGGCAAATATTTAGGTGTGCGTTTAACGGTTTAATCTCTAAGCCTTCATCATTACAGTTACCCAGAAAGTTACAAAAGAAAGGAATTTGAATTGAATTTGTTCAGACAATACTTAAAAACTGAGAAACAAGTTTTACAATGTTCCATCTACTGGTATTTTTGGAATGGGACAGTTAATGTATTTGAATATTAAACATTCGAGCATGCAAATACATATTTGCATATGCAAATATTTGACATCGAGTATGCAAATAATTGACATCACGTATGCAAATAATTGACATCACGTATGCAAATAATTGACATCACGTATGCAAATGTTTACTTGAATATGCACATGTTTATTTGAATATTCAAATCTAAAATATATATCTGTATCCACCCAGTTACAGTGCCTTTGGTTAAGACCTTACATAAATATAGTGTTTGTTGGCTTGTACAGCTAAGTAAATCGAAATGGGTTTCAAGATTCATGGAAAAGGTAACAGTACTGGTGGCACAGTCTAAAAATATAAAAATTTTCATTTCTTTTATAATTTACTTTGTATTTGTTCCTTTACAAAACTTTTAGAGACTTCCTTATTGAAATAATTCTAACACCACAGGAAAACTCAATCAGTCTCTGCAGGTTCTGAAAATAAAAACCTACAAGCCTTCCTTTACTCCAGTGCAACAAAACGACAAACTTTGATTTGTAGTTTCATTGACTCAGTTCTTAAAAAAAAAGATCAGCTTACAACAATACAACAGTTTGGAGTTAGGGGGCTGAATATGTGGGTGAAATAGTAATTATCACGTATTTGTACAATACCAGGCGCTGCTAATAAAAGATTTCTAATAAAAAACTTCAAATCTGTCAATTGTCTTCAATAAGAATATCAGTTGTGCCATTTGTCCTTCCTACAAGTAACTGCTAGAAGTGACTTTGAGATCAAGTAGCTATTAGTACCCAAATGAGACAGATGTGCCAAACTGTGTCCTCTCTAACCCTAAACCAACCTTCCTTATGTCCTTTTGGTAGAGGGGAAGGTTTTGTCCTTTAAGCAAATCGCATTAATGTTTCTTGTTTGTTTTTGGAACTGCTCACAAAAATGAGCACAGACCACAGTGCCTTGCATTTTAACTTTTCACTTTGGTTAGAAACGAACCAGTGGTACTTGAAAACGACATTCTTAACCACAATTTGACTGGGAAAGTCCTCTTGCTGCGATACATTAAAAAGAGGCTGTGGGTGATTGGTAACAGGGGAGAAATCACAGCTGAACCCCAAAAACTGACAGACATTACATTATAACAACAAAACTGATGTAACAAAACAGTTTACTCTAGAATTGAATCTAGCTCAGCAATAGTGTTAACCGAGAGAATGGGACTAAACTGTTTGAACAGAAAATCCAGAGTATTCCTTTTTTTTTTACCTGCAGGTCACATTCTCCACCCTGATCACAAATTGGGCAGTCAAGGGGATGATTGGCCAACAGGAACTCCATAACTCCCTCTCTGAGGAGACAGCAAAACAAGGTGCTTATTGTAACCGCAGCTGTGAGGAGAAGAAAATAATAATATTGCAGCTTGAAACACAAAAGGACAAACTGCTCTTCTGCCCACATTGGCAGGTAATGCCACCTCGCATGCCTTGTTCAATATTTCATGTACATGCATGAGGAGGAAAGACCACAACAACCATCAATGAGAACTCTTTGGCACTCCTGACGAATCGGCATTCGTGTTACACTTCAACACATCAAGTTTGACATGTACTCTTTGAGTTGACTCTGCAGGAATGGCAGCAAGGTTATTGGAAGTTATTCCTCAACACAACCCACTGAAAAACCGAGACTCCTTCAAAACCTTGGAAACTGTTGCCTTGTGCAAAGGATTTGCTAATGCAGACGAGACTGAAAACATAAATTAAAAGGGATCAATACTAGGGACCACTGCTCCTCTTAATTTATACGGAAGAGTTTACTACTGGTACCTGAAGTTATCTAGACGTGTTCATGGAGGATACCAAAATAGGAGAGTAAGCAAACACTGCAAAGTAGCAAAGAACACTCAAAAAGACACAGAACTTAAGCAAAAACTTGGTAGATTACATTTAACATAAACTTCAAGGTGTTATACTCAAGCATCAAAAACACAAATTTTAGTTGAAGAATACTAAGGGTAAAACAGCTATTAAGAATTAATAACATCAACTACATTTTATAGAATTCCCTTTTCTGCGGCTAAGCATTAAAATAGGCAAACAGAATGTTATGATGTTAGGCTATATAGTTGTAAAGGGCAGAATTTAAAGAATTTAATTTTATTACACTTGTACAGAGCACTAGTAATACCTCACTTGAAGTGACAGCACAATATTGGCCAACAGATTAACAAATAAAGATACTGTTGGCTCTAGAATAAATCCAGAATAGATGCAATCATATACATTTCCAGGTTTAAAGGAATGCTCTGCACTGACAGGATAAAATAATTAAACTTTTTCAGTCTTCAACAGAAAAGACTGTGAGGGTACATGATATACGTTACCTAAAAAAAAATCATTCAGAATATTACTAAATGACTAAAATCAACAACTTATTTCTTCCAAATCCACAGCAAAGAACAGTACTGAGGATACAAGTGGAGTCCATGGGTATGTGGACTTCAAACCGAGAACATAAAAAGTTGTGGATCTCCGGAACAAGCTACCCAGCCGTGTTGTTAAAACCAATGGTCCAACGGCCTTTTCTAATTTGCCATATTTGCATGTTTTTATTTAAGTCTTCCAAATCCACATACAGTTATGAAACAAGATTATTTTCTCTCCATAGCGCATTTCTTCAGATTTTAACTGTCGATATGAAATCAGTGTAATTAAAACAGGATCTGCGCCTGTGGCTGGAAGGTTGCCGGTTCAAATCCCGCAACCGGCAGAGGAATCCTACTCCGTTGGGCCCCTGAGCAAGGCCCTTAACCCCAACTGCTCCAGGGCCACTGTATAAATGGCTGACCCTGCGCTCTGACCCCAAGCTTCTCTCCCTGTCTGTGTCTCATGGAGAGCAAGCTGGGGTATGTGAAAAAGAAAAATTCCTAATGCAAGAAACTGTATATAGCTAATAAAGTGATCTTCTTCTCCGTTGCTCTTTGTTACAAATATATACTACCATGTTTAATTGCAATAATTTCCTGCAACTCTCCACAGGCTTGCCTGCATAACATCATTTCAGTTTAAACAAAGCAGGTTAGAAAATTGCCGTCATGGTGACACAGTGGTCAGCATTACTGCCTCGCAGCACTGGGGCCCCGTGATCAATTCTGGACCTGGGGTGCTGTCTGTGTGGAGTTTGTATGATCTCTCCATGCTTGCATGGGTTTCCGACAGGTGCGCCGGTTTCCTCCCGCAATCCAAAGACATGGTGGTAGGTTGATCGGCTTCTTGAAAAACTGTCCCCAGTGTGAGGGCCTGCCCTGTGGCCACTGCTTGCTGAGACTGGCTCTGGAGACCGGATGGATGCTGGCGTAGTGCCGAGTAACGGAGCTGTAGACCAGGGGGATGCTGGGACGAGCCGCTCTCTCGGAGCCTGTGATGCCGCGAAGACCGCAGCAGGGTAGCTCAGTCAGTAGAGCATCAGACTTTTAATCTGAGGGTCCAGGGTTCAAGTCTCCATTCGGGGGGTATGTTCTGGGCGGAGCAGTGGCTCTGTGGCTGTGACTGGAAGGTTGCCGGTTCAAATCCCGCAGCCGGCAGAGGAATCCTACTCCGAGGCCCTTCACCCCAGCTGCTCCATGGGTGCTGTACAATAGCTGACCCTGCGCTCTGATCCCGAGCTTCTCTCTCCCTGTCTGTGTGTCTCATGGAGAGCAAGCTGGGAGACGTGAAAAGACAAATTCCTAATGCAAGAAATTGTATAGGGCTAATAAAGCAACATTATTTATTTTTTTATTATTAGCGCGAGGACCGGCTGCCGGAGTGGGCCACACCGAGGAGACGGCGGCAGGGCCAGGCAGGTAGACCGGCCTTCCGGCTGCTCGTTGACCGCTGTTGCTGTAGGAGCTGTGAGAATAAAAGGAACGGCAGCGGCAAAGCTGGACAGACCACAGCAGGTCGGTTCCGGGAACTGGCTGTCAGATCAAGGCAAACCGGAGAGAGACCGCCGAAGCAGACTGCCAGTGGGGGTAGACGCTGATGCAGCCGCAGAGAAGGCTGGTGCAGATGACACTGGAAAAGCGCCGGATGTCCAAATTGCAGACCGGCTCTGGGATCTGTAATCATTAAACAGAGCTCCAGCACAGGGGTGGGGGGGGGGCCCTCAGGACAAAACAGCCGAAGGATGACTGAGTGGCTGAGTGCCCGAACGGCAAAGGAAGGAGCCACCCAAAAGGTGATCCCGACCGCAATTCCTCGTGGAAATGTTCCGGTCTCCCGGGAAACCGCCAACCGCGAGCGGCCACTGGGCCCCACAGGGCATAACACCCATAAGAAGCTGTTCTCTGAAAACACGCAACGGGATGACAGGAAAACACAAACGCAGGGCAGGAAAGAACTACCTGCTCTCCACCTCACCTGGCTTTCTTGGTTTTCTCAGAGTTTGTGAGGATATTCCAACCTTTCATGACTGGCATTGCACAAGCTGCCACGGGCTGAAAAGGCAAGAAAGCGTTAGAAACGGTTTCATTTTACGACTCGTGCTGACACTGCCATGAAAGACATGTTACTAGATTTCTGCCACCTAGATTCCACTGAAACAAAGACGAAGAGTTTAAGTGATCATTTCTGAATGTGCATTAAATTAGTCAGCTCTTCAGTTTCCTTAAATTTACCAATTATCTTCCAGCTGACAACATTTCCCTTAACAGTTACTGGTGGTATTAATTGCCAGATACTATCACAATGCTTACCTGCGTAATTATGCCATTAATAACAAAGATGTAGAAAGCATTTCAAACACTTAAAATAAGAAATTTAGCACAAAACATTTCTGAATCACAGCCATCTAAACAGCCGTGGTGAAAACATTTTGGAGAATTTCAAATCAAAATGCGCAACCTTGCTATTTTGAAAAGAATGGTATTTGCAACACCTGATGCTCATACATCCAACATACTTGATCACAGCTGAATGAACACAGATGTTTTAATCCTTTTGATATGCAGCTACTTTTACAAAACCACATGAAAAGGTCTTTCAACAGACATTTAACCACCAAAACTCCATGTGATTTTCTCCATGTATCAAAATTCAAAATCCTTTGCACTTATCATTTGCTTTCGAAATCTTGTAATTTGGAAGACCCGTACCTTGGGTGCTTTCTCAATCTCCACCAGACACATTCTACAGTTTCCAGCAATTGAGAGTCGGTCGTGATAACAGAAGCGTGGAATCTGAACTCCGACTTTCTCACAGGCCTAGAAAAAAAAAAATCAGTTGGGTCCGAATTAAATGACAGGTAACTATTAATACTTCCTATCTGTTTTCCCCCAAAATGTACTTCACCATTTAAAGGATAAATAAAACTCATTACCCACATTTCCAAAAGTGGACTGACCTGTCCATACAAATATGGACCACAATACCCCTGCAGTTTCACAAAGTTTACACTGATTTTCAAGATGGTAACCATTTCGGAATACGAACTCACCTGAAGCACTGTAGTTCCTGGTTCAACCATGAGGGGCTTTCCATCCACAAAGATCTCAACAAGGTTACTGGCTGCTGTAGCTGTGGTGCGGACTGCAGACACAAACGAGAAACCCAGCGCAATGAACTCTTCCTCATTCGTTTTTGTAACCAGTCTCTCAGCAGTATGCAAATGCAAGGCTGGCTTGAGGATCACCATTTTCCAGCTGCCTCTTCCAATTCAGGTTTTACTAAGTTCCTCCTACTAAGATAAGATCATTTAATTGCCCATATACAATTTCTTGGGTTAGGAATTTGTCTTTTCACATTGCCCAGCTTGCTCTCCATGAGACACACAGACACAGAAGCTTGGGGTCAGAGCGCAGGGTCAGCCATTTATACGGCGTCCCTGGAGAAGCTGGGGTTAAGGGCCTTGCTCAGGGGCCCAACAGAGTAGGATTCCTCTGCCGGCCACGGGCACAGATCCTTAGCCACAGTGTCACTGCTCCACCCTTGTTATTTGTTACTCCCTTGTTACTTTTTGTTAAGTAACGAGAAGTACACATTTCCATCCATCCATTTTCTAACCACTTCATCCAATTCGGTTGAGGGGGAGCCAGAGCCAGGCGACCAAAAGACACTAAGCAGGATCCACCCAGGACGACACCCCAGTCCATCACAGGGCACACACAGACGCAGACGCACACCCTCACACCAGGGCCAGGTTTCCCAGAAGCCAATTAACCTGCCAATATGTTTTTGGACTGTGGGAGCAACCGGAGCACCTGCAGAAAACCCACTAGAACCATGAGAGAACATGCAAACTCCACACAGACAGTACCCTGGGTCCAGAATTGAACCCAGGGCCCCCACGCTGTGAGGCAATAATGCCAGCCACTGCACCACTGTGCCCCATTAAAAGAACAATCTCTTAACCCTATTGAAACCGGTGAAATGAGCAAAACAAACAAGATTATCTCCAGTCGAGGTAGTGATGAAGGCAGTGGTGTGCAAAACCAAGCTAACAAGAAGGATGGGATGGGCTGTGAATATTCCCCCAGCTGAGTGGGATTACAAGCTATGCCCTGTAAAAACTGTTCATGCCCCTCACAGAGGATCATGTTATTGGATGGGGGTTGTAAACATAATGGGAAACAAATGCAAAAGAATTTAAGGGTCTGGACTGAAAACAAGTTCCACTACTATCTTATTTTGCAAAGCGTTTCAAATAACACTTCTCAGCACTGTATTCAGCCCGCATCATGATTTTAAGATCTCACAAGACTTGTGGTACAGGAAAAGATTCAGCACTAATTTTTTTCCCCCCAATTATAATTTGTTTGTGAACGTGAGCTCATAACCAGCCTATGAGCTTGTTTCAACTAAGGCTACGGTTGATTTGCTTGAAGTGCTGGAAAGAGCTGACACGCGATCTCTTCCGATTCCACCACACACCGCCGATCTTTCTGGGGGAAGAGTTTGAGAAGCACAAGTACGGATCCTCAGCGGCGTAGTTTATTCTACCAATGCGGATTTGTACAGCAAAATCAAAGCAGCACTACAGCTGCCACACAGGGCTGGGATACCCAAAGACATCAATGCTCCTGCTGTATATACAGGTGCTCCTAAACACCACTCAGAGCAACAGCCCAGGCAGAACTGTCTTGCTAAAGCACCGCAAAGTGGCAACATCCACCAAGAGAGATGAACAGCCAGAAAGACCCCAGGCAACACTTGTCTAATGGACATTCCCTCTGTTTACATCTGTGTGCTCAGCTTTAGAGATCACTGATAGATATTTTTTGGGCTTACCATTGTTCTTCCCACTTATGCAAGCTGGGGAACGGGCAGCCCCTGAAAGTGCACGTCTCACCGCAGGTAAACGCAACATGTCGCTGGAAGAAAAACACACATCAGACATTGACACTAGAAGAATGGGTTTCATGAACACACAGACGACCCAGAAACGGCAAAAAGGTCACACGACTCTAAATCCCATGTCTTAACACAACACGGTCCGGCTCTATCTATTTAAGACACTTTAGAAAATGAAATCCCAAAGCTACCTAATGCATCCTCTCACTTTATGTGCAAAAGAACAGCATTAGGACTAAAACACAAAATGTTGGCGTGTACAATGATAAGAACCTCCGACATTCAAAGTGACACTTGGTAAACAGGAGGCAGACCAACAGCTCACAAAGAAATAAATTTCATCTCTCACAAGTTAATTAATTTTCAATTCTTCCATTACACCACAGAGCTCAGGTTGTTGCAGGGCACTGCAAGCTACATAACTGAAGAGTCAAGGGCACAGAAAGAGATAACAAACCCCTTCTTTTCACTCTAAAAAACAGCAAACTTCAACGTCTTTTAATTGTAGCTTGACGACAGTTTAAAAAGTAAGCATCTGCATGCCCACACACTAATCACTTCAACTTCAGAGGTCTGTTTTGGTCATCTTACCTTGTCGCTATTTGGCCTTCTAGACCAGAACAGCGGCGCTCTACCAGTATGGCGACTTCGGCAATCTCCGGAGAAAATAACGAAAATGATCAAATAACGTATACCGCAAAAGATTTATTTTTTTCCAAAGAGACTAATTTTATTTTATTCTATACCAAATACATCCATTTTGCCTAGCATATGTCATTATTATTTTTATTTTGATATTAAAGAACCTTTCACCTTTAACCTTCGTTTCGTCACTTCCTACATGAATGAACGTATTTACCTAGGTATTGCATTAATTTCTTTTTCATGTAAAGTCAGAAAACCCCCATCAAAATAGTATAAAGTGAGAAGATAAAGAAATATTGCTTTTTATTTTTTGGAATATTGATTAAAATGTAGAATTCTTCTCTGAGAACCGCCTGACGCGTTTAATTTCTCTTCGTTTCCACACGATAAGCTCTGTCAAATCATTGCTTCTAGTTTAAACTTTTACTGGGATTCTGCGAGAACTTTCACACATCAATTAAAGTCTCTCCGAAGTGCTTCGGACGTGCATTTCTTAAGGCTGTGTGTTTGAGACACGACGGATGGATCTTTCTCGTCATGCAAATTCAAAGTTGGATAATTTGTCATTTTCCCCTAACACATTGAAAACTTCGAATAAGATTCGTTCATTATATTATATAATAGGTAGTTCTTAATAAATTAGTTGTCCGAGGAGGTGAGGGTGGAGCCAGTGTTGTCGTCAGAGGTATAAATGTCATCGTAAGAAGAAACTCGTTCCTTCTCTCTTCCTGCTGGACCGCTGGTGTGAAGAAATCGTACCCCCGGGTCTTTGAAACGAGGTCTGCACAACAAATCTAATACAATGGGCTTTGGAGATCTTAAAACCCCGGCCGGCTTGAAGGTCCTCAACGACTTTTTGGCTGATAAAAGTTATATCGAGGGGTCTGTACACGGTATACGTTTTTTTTTTAATTTGCACGTTGGGAAGTTTTTTTGAGCACGCCTCACGAGTCATGTTAGCCGTGACACGTTGGCGCCAGATTAAACGAAAGGGGATTTTATCGTTTAAAAACTACAAAACCGGATTAATAAAATCACCGATGTTAGTTTTTTCCTATTTAAAAACGGGTGTAGTTCGCGATTCTGTTACGTAAACGTTAAAATTGACACGTAACTCTTACCCGGCAAGGCCTGTGGCCTGCTCAGTGATTAAGGACTTGGGAGTGCGGTTGTGGAGAAAATGGGCTGATAATATGTAAAATACATCTTAAACGTTTAATATTAAAAAAACGAAACTAATGAAAGTAAAACGATTTTTGTACTCGATTCTCATATGTTAATCATATCCTGACATTGTAGGCCATAGGCATTTTTACCGGGCTTAACTGCATTGCATTATCAGTATATTCTTGTTAGGAGCCCATTGAAAGTGTCCCCGACATCTGTCTGCGCCGTGCAAACTCCTTTTAGCACAACTTCAGTAAAAAAAATAACAGGACGGGATGTATTTGGATTCATTTGAAATGGCACAATTTTTTTTTTACCCTTTCGTTGCTCGGGTCGATTAGTTTTGCGGGGGTGCTAAAAAAGAAAACGGACGCATCACTCATTCACCCAGCTGAAATGAATTTATTCTCCTCAAATGTGAAATTCGCCTCATGCGTACTATTTTGGAAGATGTGTCGCAAGATTGAAGAGTTGTGAAAGACTGAATCTCGGAGAATGTTTTGACTCCTACGTCTATCGATTAATATAGTTGATAACCGTGTCCAACAGTGATGTTAAGTGCCCCTTTCAGGAAGAATCCGTTGTCTGTACCGTACGTGTAATGTGGGCTTTTATTTTCTGAACAGATACGTTCCGTCTCAGGCAGATGTCGCTGTGTTCGAGGCCCTTTCCAGCCCGCCTTCCGCAGACCTGTTCCATGCCCTGCGCTGGTACAATCACATCAGGTCCTACGAGAAGGAGAAAGCAAGGTACTGGCTGGCAAAGCAAGAGAGGAAATTTAAAAGCCTTCTTTGTGTTGTAAAATGAAGCCCGTGTTAACTGGTGGAGTGATGATCGTTTTCACCATCTTTCGCCTGAGCCTGTGATGCACAGCTTATCAGCTCTGACCCCAACCAGTTCATTTCGGTTGCAGGAGGTGGTGTACGCTATTGTCTCCCATCTCATACTCCCGTCCCTTATCTCCACAGCCTTCCTGGAGTGAAGAAGCCTCTGGGGAAGTATGGCCCAGCTGGAGTGGAAGACGTCACCAGTACCGAGTCGAAGGAGGAGGACGACGACGATATCGACCTGTTTGGGTCTGATGAGGAAGAGGTGAGTGCGTGTGGATTCTGCACAAAGCCAGCTGAGAGAGTCACTTTTGCAACGGGGGGGAAGAATCATTTTGTAGATTTGTTACAGATTATACGTGGATGTGGAAAGTGAGGTGTCCAGGGGTTGGACAATCCCCAATTCATCTTTTAACAATGAGTTATCGGTCTTGTGCAGCCAGGCACTGCTGTTGATTGTAATGTGTAGCACTGAGCTGCCTTGCAACACGTCCGAGTTCCACGTGGAGCCCTTGTAACCGATTCACGCAATCTTGTTTCGCAGCTGCATATCGTTCGATATAGAGATGCCACAATGGCACCGGTTCATAGATAATCATATTACAAGCAAATTTCAAGCCGCGCGTGAACTGAAGTGTTAACTGAAGGCGGCGGCTCTCCTAGAATGGTTTCTGCCAGCTCCTCGTCCAGATCGTGTTTTTCCCTTTGTGGCTGGCCAGAGTGATTTTTCTTCACCATCTTTCGGCTGAAGACGTGATGGACATTCTGATGTCTGACGGCCGCCAGCAGTCTCCTGCTTGTCTGTGCGTGTATCTGATGCTTTGTTCCTGGTCTGTCCGATTTTCTTTTTTTTTTGGGAGGTAACTTTCTTGATTTCTCCCCCCCCTTAGGAGAGTGAAGAGGCCAAGAGGGTGAGGGAGGAGCGTCTTGCGGCCTACGAAGCAAAGAAAGCCAAAAGTAAGCTTACCGCCTATATTCTGTCCCCGTGGCAGGGAGCAGGCTATATCTAGCAACCCTCTAATATCCCTCCCTGACCTGTATTGCACCAAACACACCTTTTGATTGCGTTTCCGGGCTTGATTCCGGTGTGCTTTCAAACAGCTGGAAAGGCTTGGGAGTTCTTGAGTACCTGTAGATTACGAAAACTGGTCATGGTGGATCTGCTCATTTGTATTGCTCATGGATTTGCAGTGATGTCAGTAGTGAATTTATAGGTGATCTGGGTTTTATTTCAGATGCTGCCCGTTGGGGCACAAAAAAATGAAAGTGTTTTGTTTGTGGGGCTCGATTCTTTGGAGGGGATCGCAAATTATTTTGAAGGGGGGATTTTTCAGAGCGGTGATTTGTTCGCTGGAACAGTGATGATCTAACTCACCATCTTTCGACTGAATCCCTGATGGACTGTTATTGATCTGATGGTTGCCAGCGTTCATATTTACAGTAGAGTTGATGCAGCGGTGCAATGTGCTTTAGTGTGCCGGGTGACCCTCGTCTTTTTTTTTTTTTCCTCCAGAGCCAGCGCTCATCGCCAAGTCCTCCATCCTGCTGGACGTGAAGCCGTGGGATGACGAGACAGACATGGCCAAACTGGAGGAGTGTGTCAGAAGCATCCAGATGGACGGTCTTGTCTGGGGATCCTGTAAGTGTGCTTGAATCAGTAATTTTCCCCAGCAGGGGCCGCTAGTGAATAAATCCCAAGTCTTTCCCATGTGCTGTATAGATATTCTGTATAATGTAGCACACGACTTCCCCTGTCCTTCAGATTTTGGGTTTTTATTTTAGTTCATAGCAAAAGAGAATTATTGTAGTGCTGTTCTCTGCTGGACTAAAGCCAGCCACGTCCTGTTCCTGAAGTATATTCCTGGAACATCTAATTCTATGTTGATTAGCAAAGAAACATTTTTTGTTCTAGGATACTTTACACTTTGGAGTAATATTTGGTATTTTACTGCATGTTCAGGTTTTTTGTCCAGTGAAGGGATTGATTTTGTTTACTTCAGGTGTTCTCTTGTTTAAGTGTCATTTTGACAAGGTTCTGACAAGTTTTTAATCAGCATGATTTTTAGATATGTTGCTTTGTTGTCAATGAAATAGTGGGTTCATATATATATATATTAAAGCAAATAAAATGTAGGTATTTGGAGAAATTGGTATTGACTGTGGAGACAACAGTAGTAGACTAGGATTTGGTTTTTAATTTTGCCGTTTACTTTTTTTTGTTCCAGCCAAACTGGTTCCAGTGGGTTATGGTATCAAGAAGCTTCAGATCCAGTGTGTAGTCGAGGATGACAAGGTGGGAACAGACCAGCTAGAAGAACATATCACAGCCTTCGAAGAATATGTACAGTCCATGGATGTGGCTGCTTTCAATAAGATCTAACCAGGAAGGCTCAGACAATAAAAGCACTTAAAAAAAAAAAGACTTGAGTTTTTTTTTTTGTGTACCAGGAGAAAATTAAACTCCCTAATTAGTTCTGGTTAAAAGCTGGAACATAGGATTTGAAATGCTCATGGGTGGGGAATTGGAGGGTCTTCTCATTTATCTCTGGACATTTGCTATGTAAAGTGCAAAGTTCTGGCCAGTTTCTTTTTATGTCTTACATGGAAATTGGCACAGGCAGGAGGGTAGATTTTTCCCAGTGCTATCATTTCAATCCTGTACACACCTGCTGGGTCCCAACTCGAGCCATTTCTGCTCGTGTGCAACTCGGCCAAATTTGTGCCACGGTTTTGTGCCTGTAGCTCATCACTCAGAAATTGAGGTCTGGGTTCAAAAGGGCGACGTTAACACTATGGAGCTTGATAGATGAGCACCTTTTAATGGGTGGGCCTGTGATGAAGGTTAAGTGATGCATGGCTACGGTCACTATGGAAATTTCATTGCTATGAGTTCTGATCCTGGAGAGCCGCAGTCCAGTATGTTTTACAGACCCCCATTATGATCTTCAAGTTCACAAATCTTTGTACAACTGATTTTGGAAAATTATAGTGAATTACTTGTTACAGCTGGGTCACTAACAATTTAATTATGAACCTAGAATGGTGGTATTTCAATTAGGATCTAATTGAACAAATTATTTATAAACTGTTAAACCCAACTAAGAGTTTGGAAGTTAAGGGAAGTAAGGTGTACTAGAAACTTAATGGGATTGTGGTATACTTAAGACTGGAGTTTTACAAATAGTGAAACTTGTGTGCTTTTTTTTCCATAATTTGGTGGAACTTGCACTAATACCAGTGAGTGTAGTGAACCGATATAACGCCAAGGAGGGGTTAGGAAACCAAAGGGCTGTAGGTTCAAAGCCCAGATGCGATGCTACTATTATACTTTTGTGCAAGGTGCTTCACTCACAGGG
Source organism: Lepisosteus oculatus (assembly GCF_040954835.1). NCBI lineage: Eukaryota > Metazoa > Chordata > Actinopteri > Semionotiformes > Lepisosteidae > Lepisosteus > Lepisosteus oculatus. The sequence goes on from NC_090707.1 coordinate 32,804,365, forward strand.
GTGCAGTGGTTCTGTGGCTGGGACGTTGCCGGTTCAAATCCCGCGGCCGGCAGAGGAATCGTACTCCATTGGGCCCCAGAGCAAGGCCCTTAACCCCAACTGCTTCAGGGATGCTGTAGAAATGGCTGACCCCAAGCATTGGTCCCTGCCTGTGTGTCTCATGGAGAGCAAGCTGGGCTATGCGAAAAGACCAGTTCCTAATGCAAGAAATTGTATATGGCCAATAAGGTGATCTTCTAGGAAGAGACTCTTGTGCATAAAGGAGGTTGTCATATTGGAAAAGAAGGTGTTCCCAATTGATTTAGCTGGTAACATTTCAAGAAAGATGGGGAACAGCTGTGGTGGAGTTCATTTAAATTGAATATGGTTTCAAGGGTGGTCCTGTTGCCATCTTGCAGCACTGGGGCCCTAGGTCCAAACCCCAAAGTGCTGTCTGTGTGGAGTTTGTATGTTCTCCCCATTTTCACCAGGTGGCCTGGTTTCTTCCCAGAGTCCAAAGACGTACTGGTTAGCTAACTGGGCTTTGGGAACAGTGGCTGTGGTGTGAGTGTGTCCTGTGCAGTTGTACCAGGGTGTAACGGGGAACTGATCAAGGCTTCTTCACATGTGCAACATTGGAAGCACACATTTCCAACCACACGTACAGCCATGTTGTGTTTCTTCAGGTTCAGAAGGCAATGAGGTAAAAGCAAATGTAAGCTAGTATACTCCATGTTATTGTATGTGTCTCTGTCAAAGTGTAATATCTCACACAGTACATAATTCTATATATTAGAAATATCTAACTTCCTAAAGTGTTTGATTCTGACCAATTTTAGTTTCAAAGCCCTCTCCCATTAAAATCATTCCATAATAATAAAGTTTATGACCATCTATATTACTAGACTTGTGCTTTCTAAAAACGTCCATTATTTTTAATTGACAAATACAGTACCATTGAGTAGCAAGAACAGACCGTAATGCTGAGATACTGTAATATGCTTATTTATTGGGTTTGAAGACATTGCTGGAACAATCTAACTTAAATATGTTGCTGTCTACACAATAAATACAATATAAAGTAGGTACTGTTTTTTCTGATAATAACTAACACAGTTTAATAGTTTGAAGGTTTCATATTGCAGTAACAAACATGCTAAATGAGTGAATTCTGAATAGAAACTACATATAGAAACAGATAAATATATCTTCATACGCTAAATGATGAGCAGATGTGATGCCAGCCCAATCTGTCCTCCTATTCCCAGGAAATACAACTGGGGAAGTGTGTGTGTTTGGTAAGTTATTAAGGCCTTTTACACCAAATACAGATCTTGTGCTGCAGATCTTGATGAAGTGTGGAGGCAGCCAGATAACCTTTCTTGTTCTAGAAAAGCTCTGCAGATGGGGACAGTGAGCTTGGTGTGGTGTGTACAACATATTAGTTCAGGTGGGTAGGTTTCAATCGTGAACACAATTTTAGGAAAGATTGCACCATAAAGGGGAACTGCAATGCTATTTTTGTATTTCAGGGTTAGAAAAAATCAGCATTGATGAATGCATTTCGTACAACAATAAAATTAAAGAGTTCATGGTAATTTGTACCACCTCGAGTACATCACAAAATCATCACAGCGAAATTTCCAGGTAGCGCCATATTCTGCAAATCAGGACAAGGCAACAGAACTTCTGGTGAGGTGAAGAGTTCTTTTCACATCGTAAACAAGCAGGCTTGTGAATGCATCTCTTTTAAATCCAATAGAAATATTGCTCTCGACTTCATTTTGCTTGACTTGTTAACTCTGCCTGCAGATCATGTTGAAACATTTCTGCAGTGAAATGTCTGCTGCACAACCTGTTCGTATTCGCTCGTATATTGCATTACATTAGTGATTACAGTGACTAGTGACCAGGAAACGCTGCATCTGGTCGCAATTCATGGGAACTCGACTGATAGTTTGAAACGACATGGCGGCTTAGACAGTAATAGCCTGTCTAAGAAATTGGGATTGCAGTTTCCCTTTAAACACCCTTAAACACCCTTAAAGCTTTAAGAAAGTGTAATACCCCCCACATGGAGAACGTCCGTACTGAAATGAGGACAATTTAGGCTACCATTGCACTTAAGCATCACTGTCGTGCAACAGAGCAAACAGAGATTCTAAGCCAAAGAAAGTGTATAACTTTCTCTCTAAGCCTGTCTGTGCATGGCGGATTCAAATACTGGAGTGGCACTATATATCCCAAAAGGAGAACATGGAAATTCTCCAGGGAAAACAGTCTCCTTGTAATGTGGATTAGCCATCATTTTCTTCCCTGCTCCTGGCATTCTGGTCAGACAGGGTGACGGACTCCGACCCTGCCTGGCTGAGGTCTCTCAGCACGTGCTTGGTGACCTCCATACAGGACCTGTGGAGGATGGCCTTCACCTTCTTGCCCGTAAAGACGTAGAGGATGGGGTTAAGACAGCTGTTGAAGAAAGCCAGGCTGGTGGCCAAGGGGAAACCGGTCCTGAGAACATCGTGGAGTCGGCTGTTGTGGTGGACGGTGATTTCCATCAGGCTGAAGACGTGGTAAGGGGCCCAGCAGAAGAAGAAGGCAACGATGATGGCTGCTACAGTTTTGGAGAAGTTGGTCAATTTAACGGTGGCGGACCTTCGCATCTTCACCACCAGCATGACGCCGCTGACCGAGATCGTGGAGAAAGGTATCAGGAACCCCACGACAGTTCGGATGCTCACTATGACGGTGTGCCGGACAACAGCTGTGTGCGGGTCCGTGTCGTGGAAGTTGTTGTAGCAGACCACTCTTTCCTGAATGGTAAGGGTGTCGCGGAAAACCAGACTGGGGGTGCTCAACGCCGCCGCTGTGATCCACACGCTGATACATACGATGAGACTGTTCCACAGGGTCCGGTTTCTCTGTGACCAGCTAAGGTGAACAAGGGCCACGTAGCGATCCAGGCTGATCACAGTGAGGAAGAGCACACTGGCAAACAGGTTCATGATGGAGATGAAAGAATTAACCTTGCACAAGGCTTTGCCGAAATTCCAGTGGAAGTCGTTGACCACATAATCAATGGAGAAGGGGAGGAAAAGCACAAACACGAAATCGGCCACGGCGAGGTTCAGCAGCCAGATGGTGTTGACCGTCTTCTTCGTCTTGAAACCGGTCACCCAGATGACGGCTCCGTTCCCAATGACGCCAAGCACAAAAGAGATGCTGTAGATGACAACAGAAAATATGTGCGAAACCTCTTTTTGGCTGCCATGTGGGGGCTCCTCTTCATAGTATTCGTAGGAGTAATTATCGTAATCGTAGTTTTCCATGACTGCACTGGCGTTGCGTGGCCCAAGAGTGCTTTCCTGGCCCTGAAAAAAAAGCAAAGGAGGTTGAGAATCAGAAAGCACACACGTCAAACATTTTCATCTGTACTACCAAAGATCCTATTGCTAACTTCTGTCCTGTCAAATCCTAGATTTCATGGTTGTTGGCCAACACCTTTGTCAGTAGGTCTTTGATCCTGCACTAAAATAGTGTAAAAGGTTTTGTGCTCCTTTTCCCTGGCGAATATGAAACGCTTTGTGTTTTATAGGTCTGTATTAAATGTAGTGAATTTGAGAGACCTGGGACAGAAGAGGACAGAACATAGAACATAGCATAATTCACTGGTCCGGGGTTCTGGGTTTGGTTTCGGCCTGGGATGTGTTTTGTATGGGGAATTTCATGTTGCCAGACCAGTGGGGATTTTCTGTGAGCGCTCTGGTTACCCCCTCTTTAAAAACGCGCCAGCTAAGTTAGGTGGGTTGATGTCAGATTAGATGTTGTGCTTCAACTTTCAAATTAAAGCAAGTTACTGTGTCCAAATAAGACCAAAAAAAGATAAAGTCTCCGCTTTCAAATAAAGGATTCTGAGAAAATGTCTGCATTTCAAAATTGAGGAAAAGGTTTCATACAGGCAACACTGAGCCAAGGTCACAGGAATTCTTGAAATTCTTGAACGGTCATAACTCTGAAAATAAGAGGGCTGTTGTCCAAAACTGGCCTGAAAACAGCCTCTGTACTATTATTTTTTATGCAATAGCAAGTTGTGAAATCTAGCTTTAAATAAATAAATATGCACAGCAAATTTGTGTTATGTCTTGAACAGTCACAATACAACCCAGACCTAATATATATGTTGGTCAGCAAATCCAGAAGTGTGCTCAGTTAAACGAAATATCCCCCAAACAAAAACATTGAGAGAAATGACTCCTTCTTCTTCAGGGCGCCTGGAAAGGAGAAGGATGCAAAAAATAAGTCTGAGTGCTTTGTAAATCAAGTAATGGGGCACACCCTGGAGAAATGACTCCCTCTTTTTTGACAAAACCATCAATCCTTTAGTGATGAGCCTCACCCCACCCTTTTCCCCTTCTAGAAAAACCATTTACTTTGTAAACACCTCAGCACACCACAGCTCTGCAGGTACAACAGCTGTCACCCAAGCTGAATTTGTGCTCATTGCAACACAAATATTTAAATAATAAGGAAAAAGTCCACAGAAGCCCAGAATCTATATCAATCTTTCATTCATAAACAGTTGTGCTTGAATCTTCAAGATTTGAAGAATAGAACCATATATTCCCAACACTTCAAGCTCAGTGGTAATACTTGTGGGTTAACTGAAATAAGATCAACAGTGATGATCAGTTTTTACTGTGGCCTCCGGGGAGCAGCAGAGTACCTTAATAAAATTATTTTTGTAAGAGACATACTGCCATAGACTGTTATCAGGAAGGAGCACAGTATACTGCTCAATGCAGTACAATCTTTTCATATTTGCTTAATTATTGCCAGATCTTATTATTGGGGAACAGTACATCACATAAGGGCAGATCAGGCAATGGGTTGTTGGTTGAACAGTTACTAGAGTATCCAAGGTGTACTGGGTAAAAAAAACGTTAACTGGATAACTTAATGTCACCTACCCAAAGCAAAAAAAAAAGTTTCTGCACTATTACAGACAACTGTTACAGCAGCCAATTTTGCAAGCCAGCTAACAACAAGGGATGCCAAAATACTGGTTTGGGTGGCTTCATAAAATAAACTCAATACAATATCGTATTCCTTAAAATATACTATTATGTAATCTTACTTTTGTTTGCTGCCTTGCAAAGTGGCAATGTGCATCACAAACAGTTTGGATTTCCTAGAAGCACGATTGCAAAAGTGTCTGAGCTGAACAGTTTCCGAATGACTCATGTAAATGGAACTTACTATTATATAATGACAGACCAAAGTCGAAGCCAGTAATGACTCAGTCTTCTCCAAACGGATGGATTCAAGGGGTTTCTGACTTTTTATGTCCAACAGCAGACAATGTGGACAGAACAAAGGAAAATATACTGAAATACTTTGGAAAAGCAGTCGCACATTCAAGGTGAAGACTGCATGGGATACAGTCAAGCTTACTCTATACATGTTGGCTGTGTCGTTATTCCATTATTTATTTTGACAAGAGCAATCGAGAGTCACATGATGTGGATCACAAAGTACTTCAATGTCACCTACCAGCACACAATCCATCCATCCATTTTATTACATCTTCTTCGCTTTCAGGGTCACAGGGGAGCAAGCAGCTAGCCCAAGGCTGAGTACACCCTGGATGGGACGCTAGTCCACCACAGGCTACACACGGACACAAACATGCACACATTCACACCTGGGCCAATTTCCACAGAAGCCAAATAACCTAGCAGTATATCTTTGGACTGTGGGGGAGAACCAGAGCACCCGGAGGAAACCCATACAAACCCAGGGAGAACATGCAAACTCCACACAGACAGCACCGCAGGTCTGGAAGTGAACCCAGGGCTGTGAGGCAGGAATGCCAACTACTGTACGGCAACACCATACCAGCACACAGCAACTGGCATGCCCACTACTGGGGCAAAAACACAAGCAGACAAAAGATGCTGGATAAGGGGCCTCCTCTTGGGCATGTGGGCGTGGGTTCAAGCCCAAGTCATGTCACTGTCTGACTATGATCAACCCTTCTTAAATGGGGGTGCACCATCATCTGAGTGCCCAGGACAGGATGCGGTAAGTCAGCCACAGTTAAAAGTCGAGTGGGTGGGTTTAAGGAGTCAAAAGGCACCTCATTCTCCCCTGTGTGCGGTCACAAGGTCTGTGATATCTGTCTTCATTTTCCAAATCGGCAATAACAAGAGCTTGTTGGGACAAGCTCTGATCCCCACGCCAATCCTGCATTGGATAAAGCAGTTAGATAATGTGTGGAATGTACAACAAGAATAATTGGTGATTCTGTAGTAGGTGGGGAGCTGCGAGAGAAAGACAAGGCAGTAAGCAAAGGTAATGTAGCAGGAGAACAAAAGCTGGGAGAGAGGAGGAGCGAGAGGCAGGAGCAGGGGACAGAAAGAGAGGCCAATCAGGAGGTGTGAAGTCAGGATAGGTGAAGAGAGGTGTGAAATGAAACCTACACTGAATAGAGAGAATTTAGAAGAAAATTGGTCTGTCGTTCAGAGAAAGGGGAAGGTGTGATCCTAGCTGCAGGATAATTTTGGTTTCTGTAGTCTTTCTGATGTAGGAGTTCGGAAAACCATCTTTGAAAACACACATGGAGAGATTAGTGTGATCATGGTGAAATGAGAAACAATGGGCTTGGAGAGATCTTTAATCTTCACAGCCCTAACATGTTCTCTGAAGCGGTCCCTGAGTCTCCTTCCTGTTTCTCCAATGTAGATGGCTGGGCATTTACTGCAAGAGATAAAGTAAATAAGGTTGCTGGAGGTACAAGTTCGGAGTGATCCGGAATTGTCCTGAGGGGCCTTGAATGAGAGTGGTGTTAGATATGTACTTGATATGTAATTGGTGATTCTAAGTTTTATTTTTCTAAGAAATGGCAGTGCAGAGGGAGAGGGAATAGATACTGTATGAACTACAGGAATGTTTCTCTAATAAATCAGCAATGTAATTTACACGTTTGGAGTTATTTAGAGTTATTTGGAGTTTTCAGATCATTAAATACAGACTTTAGTGGCCAACAGTATACGGGATTCTATATTTGCAAATACACACGGGACTAGGATGAAAAATGGTTTTCTTTTTCTACACATGCCTCGGTTGAATAACAAAAATAGCCTCTACTATTCATCCCGTAATTAAATACGCTTCCAAAAATAGCGAACCACACTGACCCAGAAAAAAGCGAATTTTTCAACCGTTCTACACTTTCGTTCATAACAGGCTCAGGAGAGGGACCCCGACCACTTCCTATCGTAGACGTTTCAAAGTATAAATACAAGTTTTTAGCTCACTGTTTCTTAACCTTTTAAATCCCACAGAACATTTTTTTTTAAAGTGAAGCGCACTGTCCTCATTTCCACGCACGCTTCACTGGCTCTTGATTGTGTTAGTACTTAATTATTAATATAAACAAAACCTCCATCCATTTTGTAAATGCTTCTTCCAATTCAGGGTCAAGGGGCAGCCGGAGCCTTTCCCAGACAGCAACAGGTGCAAGGTGGGGTACAGCCTGGCTGGTCCAGTTTTCCCAGAAGCCAATGAGCCTACCAGTAGGTCTTTGGACCGTGGGAGGAAACCAGCGCACCCAGAGGAAACCCAGGGGAACACAGGGAGAACATACTGTACAATCTCCACGCATATAGAACCCCAAGTCCACATTTGAACCCAGGGCCCCAGCACTGGGAGGCAAATGTACTAACTCCTGCACCACCATGGCACCCTCCCAGTTTGTGACAAACCCCAGGCAAGAAAGAGGAGCCTGCTCTCCTAACACAAAAGTCTGAACACGCCCCCCTCATTGGTACTGTACAAGTCCAGAAGGGAGATACAGCACAGAGTGGTGTGGCCTCGGTCTGACCACTGGGCCATCGATTCCACTCTCGTTTGGTCGGAGTGCTTCGGCCTATCACAGATCGGGTTTTGTGGTGCAGAGAGTCACTCCGCACTGCCTTCTTTTTCCCCCTTTCTGGGAGTGAGAGACTTAACATCCTTAACATCTTCAGAGTTGGTTCCTTTTGGCACCTGCTCTCCGATATCTGGAGCACGTTACCCATGGATCCCCGACTGCTCCCTCAAGCTTGACTTTGCAGATAGTGAGTGAATCTCAGCTAGGATTATCTTCTGGGACAGGGCACTGCTGCGGTGCTTTTAACACATATTTTATGTGCCAAGTCACACTTCACAACACTCAATAAGGCATGTGCCGTGGGTGCATTGTTCTGCCTGGGGGGCAGACAGACTACGGCGTATTCTTTCTCTGTGGTGCCTGTCAGAAATTCCAGCCATTCCAGTGTGAGGAGGAGCTGCTGTGTGGCACATGAAGCAGGCGAGAGCTTGACAGGTCCTTCCTTTGTGCTCTAGGCTCTGTTGTGGAGGGAAGAACAGTCCTCGGTCTGGAACTGCACATTTCTGCCTGCGGCATTGATCACACTCTATAAGATTATCCCTCTTGATGCTGTTGTGCTGGCTTTTGTATGGCATTCATGGAATATACTGTATCAATGCAGTCATACTCTGATTATCTATTGGGGATGCATTCTTGAATTTGTATTTTTTATGTCTTTCTCCAATCAAAAGTACAATGAACCGATTTTCCCCATAAGGATTGACATAAAAGATAGGGTCTAGGTTATAGGACTCAGAAACAGTCTACACACTCATATAAGAAGTATTTTGTACATTTATGGTTTTCTTTAAATACAGTAACAGTGGACAAAATAAAAGCAAATAGTTCTTAGGAAATGTATTCATGCAGTATGAGAATACAATGCACAGTAATTTAAGATGACCATTTTTAGCTCTGCTATGTAGTACAGTAGTGGTAGGCCTTTCTTGGACTCTCTTGACAATATTGTCTTTTATTGGTTTGGTCTTCAGCTGATGTTTCCTGTCATTGCTTCATGCAAATGTTTAAATGCTGTCTTGAAGGCATTGTAGTATAAATAACTGATTTCACTTCTGCTTGCTGCAACACCTGTGTAAATTAATGGAAAAAGATTCAACTTATAAAAGGCTGTAACAACAAGTCTACCACTGTCTTTAGCCTATAGGTCGACACCATAGGCGGAACAATATCTGTCTTTGGGCTCCTTCTTCCTTGTCTGACCTTCACAGCGACAACTGGGGCTCATGAAAGCAGTGTCCCAGGACCTCCCACTAGACTCTCACACTCTCGTTCCTCTCATTCTCTGGAGGCTCACAGCACCTCAAAGTATCATGATCTGCACGTCCTGAGGTGGTCTTATACCCGAGCAACCTCACCTCAGGTGTTGCTTTGCAACAGAGTCCTTCAGAGAGTAGTCCTGCCAATGGACAATGTATGGAATGGGAGGGCAGTCAGATGGACTGCCATGGTGGTGACTCCACAGAAACACTGTGACCACACCACCTCCACCCCATGCTGCCCAAGGAGCACATCCTCATCCAGAGGGACAAAAGCACAAGGTGGTGTGCTACTTCAATCAGCAGGGAGGTGTCTACTCTGGCCCAATCTTGCCCAAGCTCAAGAACCACTCCTCTGAGCACAATCTTGTCCATCTGGGCTATTCACCTGCACCAACACAGCACATCTGGAAACCACATCTGGGCAGAGCGGTGGCTCTGTGGCTAAGGTTCTGCGCCTGTGGCTGGGAGGTTCAAATCCCACAGCCGGCAGAGGAATTCTACTCCGTTGGGCCCCTGAGCAAGGCCTTTAACCCCAGATGCTCCAGGGGTGCCGTATAAATGGTTGACCCTGCGCTCTAACCCCAAGCTTCTCTCTCCTTGCCTGTGTGCCTGTGTGTCTCATGGAGTGTAAGCTGGGGTATGTGAAAAGACAAATTCCTAATGCAAGAAATTGTATATGGCTAATAAAGTGATCTCTGTTCAGGAAAGGAGAACTAAATCTCCAGGCCTGTGAGGAATCATCTGCTTCCTGTGCTTTGTCTGTTTCCATGTCTGGTGCAAGCAAAGCTCATAACCCTACTTTTTGTCTTTCCTTCAAGATCCCTCTGCAGTGCCTCATGAGAATATGGGATGAGGAGGCCCTTATCCTGCTGGTGGCTCTCCAGTGAAGGTGGTTTTCCTTTTCACATAGATGCTCATGAGGCAATTGTTGCTGATTCCCCCTCACCAGGATCGGCTAACCAAGACTCTGACTTCTACCTCAGCTGGAGCTGTAAAACATCTCTAAACATCTCAGACTCTTAGAGATTAAACTATGGACACTCCTGGCTCTGGACCCTGAACATCAAAGACTATTTGGGCTTGGGCACTCTCTAGCTTCATCGTCAGCTGGAGCTGTAGAAACTACTGCGTTTGAATACCCTGAACATCACAGATACTCAGAGCTTGAACTACGGAAACTCCTATGTTTGGCCTCTGAACATCACAGATAGTCAGAGCTTAAACTGTAAAAAGCCCCATGTCTGGCCCCTGAACATCACAGACTCTCAGAGTTTAAATTGCAGAAACGCCTGCATCTGGGCCCTGAACATCACAGATAGTCAGAGCTTAAACTGTAGAAAGTCCTGTGTCTGGCCCCTGAACATCACAGACTCTCAGAGTTTAAATTGTAAAAACGCCTGCATCTGTGCCCTGAACATCTCAGATAGTCAGACTTTGAACTGCACAAACTCCTATGTCTGGCCCCTGAACATCAAAGACTCTAAGAGCATGAATTGTTGGTCCACACCTTCCACAGTGTATGCACACCCTCCACCTGCAAGTGAAGAATCCTCTCGTCCTGGTGCAAGGGCTCAAACATGGACCGAATCTCCAGCCCCATCTCCACAGACCCATGGCACTCTTGGGTCATGGAATGCTCTTTAATGCAATTCGGTTCTGAATTGTTGGGAAAACTGTGCTCACATCACCTGGCCTCCCAATTCTTCTGGGGGTGGGCTGCTGTGCCCACCTATAATATCACCAGTCCCCCCAGTGAAAACTCCACTTAGTCCTACTATAACTCTCCTTCCAGCCAGTGGACGTCTGCAGAGAGTGACATCCTGGCTCAAACAGCCCCTCACGAGGCCAAATTAATAACAATAGCAGCAATTCAAAGACTTTGACAACCACAATGGCTGCTCTTTGCATACAATTTCTCAATGCAATCTCAAATAGCCATTGCAAAAATAAATTCCATTGAGGCTGAATGAGATTGACAGCACAGTAGCGTGTGCACAACAGATAATACAGTTTTCTCACTGTGTTTTCCACAAGAGCTTTCATTGTTTTTCCATGTTTCTGGTCCTACACTGTGACACCTAGCTAGCTAGCAAGCATGTAGTCTCTGCTACACTTTCTGAAATCACATTATGATAAACACAGTTTTCTCAATATTTTAACCCGGGTTCTATGTCTCTGTACTTACAGACAAGGGCTTTCTCCAGTATTCTCCCAGAGGCGAAGTCCAATAATAAACTCGGTGAAATGTTCCTTCTTGTTTTAAAGAGAAGTCTATCTTGGAGAACCTGACTCACTCTTGGGCGTCGGCAAGACATAAGTTAGGCAAAACAATGTTGTTATGTAATAAAAACCTCTCACTTTCGTTGCTATGCTTTTTCTTACTGAAAAATCTTTATCTTTATCTGTGTCCACTATGATTTTCAATAAAGTATACAAGAAATACTATAAAGTTCAATAATGGCGTAAAAGCTGTTTTAAATTGACAGACTGGAAAATGAGTATTTATTACATTCCTGGAATAGCATCTACAAATGGATACCTTGTACTAGAGATTATATGCTTTGTACAGGCTATGTGTGGTTTTCCAAAGGGTACAACCATCAATCTACAGTCTGATACACAGATTAGGACTCAGAACATTTCGACATGGAATAGTCCTTCGAAGTCTTATTTCACTTAGAAAAATAAGTCCATAAGACTTTTGGGGAGATTTTGTGGTTTGAATTCAGTGTTGTTGTTTTTTTTTTACTTCAAAAGTATTATGATGAACAATTTTTATTTCAAGTGGCATTTTCAGAGATGTGGCCAATACAGTAAATAAATACTATCATCTTATTTCATAAAGATAACTATTTATAAAGCACAGGATAACAATTGAGACGTATGGTGCAGTGTTCTGTTAACTTGATTGCTAAAGTTATATTAATATATAAGAGTACAGGTGGGTAGTTGCGTCAGCATGCATAGGCTGCAAAGGAACAAGTAATAGGTTTATTCCATGCTGAAAAAAAGAAGAAAGAGAACACAACGTTTCGGCCATGGAGCCTTCTTCAGACACCTGAAGAAGGCTCCACGGCTGAAACATTGTATTCTCTTTCTTCTTTTTTTCAGCATGGAATAAACCTATTCCTTGTTCCTTTATATATAAGATACTGCTTCAGGGACTTGTTGAGAACCAAACTGTTTTGTTGAAGCCACTTCCCCTCGTTTAAAGCACATCTGTGCTGTTTTAACATCAGTGGTTCTGACCTGCGGTACTTCAGACAATTAATTCAGGACATACCGGCATGGTTTCTGCTTAAGCGTTTTTGCTAGACACTCAGAAACTTGAGAAATGATACAGCTGTGGTCACGGTTTTTTTTTCACAGCATGTTCCAGAACAGCACATAGACTCTCATAACCTACTGGTAGATTTCTCAAGATTTAAAAGCCAATGTGTGACTGAGTACATTTCACCTGACGTCGCTCTGAGAATGTCTGTTCATCAGACCAACACCCACCTTCATTGTTTTGTTAAAATGGTTTTCACGCACAAGCACCCTCTGATACGTCCTATTGATAATAAACGTCTTAATGTGATCCCCATTATATTCTCAATCTGATGTGCCCAGGGTGTTTACAAAGCAGCAAGTAAAGTTTGCCTTACGTTGTATAGCTCATGGTTGGCACAGTGGTTAGCATTGCTGACTCGCAGTAGTGGGAATTCCTATTGTTTTCTGCATGGAGTTTATGTTCTTCCCACGTTCAAGTGGGTTTCTACCAGATGGCCTGGTTTCCTCCCACAGTCTAAAGACATACTGGTAGGTTAATTGGCTTCTGGGAAAACTGGCCCTGGTGTGCGTGTGTGCATGTCTGTGTTTGTGTCTGTGGTTAGAAAGTGGACCGCTTCATCCAATTCAGGGTCACTGGGGAGACGGACCCTGTCCCGGCAAGCAACGAGCACGAGACAGGGTACATCCTGGATGGGACGCCACTCCGTCGCTGGGCAAACGCAGACACAAACGCAGCCAAGCACACTCTGACTCCAGGGCCAATTGTCCCAGACGACATGGGAGGACACCCAAGCAAACACAGGGAGAACATACAAACTCCACGCAGAGAGCACCGCATTTTCAGAACTGAACCCCGAGCCCCAGCACTGAGAGGCGTCACTGCTGACCACTGGTTAAATGACTTCATCACCAATAATGAGCTCATCGCTTGCTTAGGCAACATTTATTGTCACTTGAGTATAATAAAATCAGTCAGGAATCAACTGGAAAGATGCCAGAGACATTTAACTAAATATTGTAGCGCTCTCGGGTTCACGTAGGTATGCGCCCTCGCCGCTGTCGCCTCAGGTCGGCCCCCCCACCCAGCACCCAGCCAGCTGAGCTAAAGGGAGAACTTTCCCCAGCCCGGCGGCGGAGGTGTCTACTATTCACAGGGAAGGTGGCGTCACCGCGCTGGTAAGCCGGCTCGCACAACCTGCAACGTCGGCCGTATGCGTTACAATATCTAAACTCTCTATTTCTTTCTAGAAACATACATGCAAAAGCTAATAAGTTTATTCTGATAACGTAATGATAAAATGGAGGGGGAAAAAAAGTTAGCTGATTTGTAGCCTATTTCCTGATTTAATTATGTCAATTAAATTCTGTAGCTTTAAAGATTTCAATTAAATTTAAACTTCTGCCGAAGTTCTCAGCCTCTGCATTCCACCAATGCGAACCTTCCCCCTGCATCTGGAAGAAGTCCAAAAATTAATACTCAACCGCGCATTCTTGCAATCAGGAGCACATTTAACACAGCGGGGAACACGGTTTGTTAAGACTCGGATGCGCTCTAAATGCAGGGCATTTGTGAATCCGCTGGAACTGTTGAAGTTGGTGCTCAATCAACGTTTCTTACGTGACTTAGCGATGGGAAAAGGATAGTAATCAGCTGTCGGTAAAGTCCTCCAACCTCACGCGAACGTTGACATCTGCATCATCATCAACAACCGCAATTTGTAATTACAGCCAATTACAATTACCTTTCTTACAACGTGTCCTAGCAGAGACGTCTATGATCAGCGAGATGTTTTCTTGCGCGAGTGGTTAAGACCGTACCGCTCGAGTAGAGGCTAAAGACCCTATGGCCTGATTAAAAGCACAGAAAGATCATTCATGCTTCAGGGAGAAAGATGCCTAGGGACTATTTGTATTTGACATTTGACAGGACAAGCGTGAATATCGGAGCTTATTTGGAAATCAATATTTTTAGTTAGCTGTTGCTTGGTGATTTTTTTCAGCCGTCCCATTCCCCATTGTGTTCCACTTTCACGTTTTTGTCAAACTAAAAATTTCTTTCTCCACGTGTTCAAAATGTGAATCTACTTTGTAAGAGCCCCTAGTCCTATTTTTGCCTGCTGCATCTGGTGTCTGAGTATCCGAGCCTGTTCCGATTCCTGATCTTGGATTTCAGAAATCTGTGCCCTTCGCGTGTTTTGCTATTTGTCACAGATGTGAATTTATCATAACACTGGTTCGCCACATGTTGTATACAAAAGTCTGTATACTTTTCTTGGTTACGGCAAGCATAGGAAATCTGTCACTCTGTGCTTTAAAAAAAAATCTGAACCAGTTTTTAATTATACAAGGTGAAATAATAAAATCACGATCGTCTTCGCTGACCGCACATGATAAACGAGTAGGTTACATAACCCTGGGTGTACTTAACAACCGTCTGAAAATATTTGGCAACTTGTCAAAAAAAAAAAAACATCTCCAATCTGGATGAAACGTTTTCTGCAAAAAAAAATCGTTCTAAACTGTTTAATTTATACACGTGAACTTACCCGGGAGCCGACGTTTTTAGTCTGAAGAGTTAACTTTTTACAGTTGCAAAACAAAAGTGAGTCCTGGGTCTGTACGTCTTTTGAAATAATATACCAACTGTAAAAAAATAAATTCCCACTCAAGTTCCCTCTATGATAGACTTTTTAGGTGGATCTTTGCGAGTGGACGCTTTCAGACTGTGTCCATATTGTAGTGTGACAGGGCGGGCACCTTTCAATACAGCCCACCTTTTCCTGTGAATCCTGTTCATAATTTATGCATGAGGGTGTAATAAATAAACTAGAGGGAAAAAAGAACATCTGACATCAAACTAACAGCACACCTCAATTTACATGCGAATTATATATTTGTGATTTTTTTTTCTTTTGTATTACGCTCCTACAATTTTCAGAGAGAGGCCAAACAGGTACTATCAACATCTCCGTGCAGGTTGGAAATTATTCGGGGTTTATTAGTGTAAACCAGATTTCCAACTGAGGCAAAACGGTGAGGAGTTCAGACTCTGGACTTGAAGTTGGATTTTTAGGTTAGGTTGAACAGGTGTTCTCAAGTACTGTGTGAGCAACACATAGTACTTGAGATTTCTTCAGTAAAATACCAGCTGTATAAATAAGTACAAAGTCAAGTAGCTTTGGATAAAACAGCATTAAGTAAATTAATAGCTAGTAACTCACAGGCATTGGTAGATTAAAGAATAAATAACGCCTGCTCGTCTTCGCACTAGCGTTTTAATGAAATGACCCATCTTAACGACTGTCAAACGATTTGAAAGAAGCTAGCAAATACCGTCGTCTCCCTTTTGAAAGCACCTCTGAAGCTGATTTTGTGTGTGCTGGTGTGCACTTGAAAGGGCGTTGAGTTATGTTCACTGTTAATCAGCAGCCGAAGTGGTTTGAGATGCAGCCATACCGGACGCCATCAACGAGACAATAATTTAGGTCAAGGTAGCGCTGGAGCCCGGGGTTCAGTTCCGGACCTGGGGTGACTGTCTGTGTGGAGTTTGCATGTTCTCCCCGGGTTCGTTTGGGTTTCCTCCAGGTGCTCCGGTTTCGTCGCATAGTCCACAGACACACTGGTAGGCTAATTGGCTCCTGAGACCATCGGCTCTGGTGTCTGAATAATTTGAATAATAGTTGTCCTTTCCCTTGTGGTGTATGTCTGTTTCTCATGCGATGTACTGGCTTCCAAACCAGATGTAGTCCGATTTTCCATGGGTTTTCCTCGCACGTTTTAGTCTTCAAATGTTGACTCTGTTCTACGTTCTACTTTCTATCGTGGGTTAAATAGAAAAAGTCTATGCGTTTACTATACTCGAAAGCAACTAACAAAAGGAAAGAAAGGTTATAATAACACACCTCAACAACACAACCGATTCCCTCAAATGTTGACACTTTTTTTTACATTTTACATACAGTACGTGACAACGAGTCAAGATCATGAAATATAAGTAGCATTGGTTGACCGGAGGTGTGAATAATATAGTTAATAGTTTATTGGTAGATTGGTGTATTCCAAGACGAACCAGTCAATCGTGATATTACATCATCTTCTTCTCCCGATTATGTAATAAAGTGACGTAAAAGCAGTTATTCGTAATTTTGTTAAAATGAGTTGTCGGTGCGCCATAGGCGTCGTGCGTGGGCTTTGGCATGAGTTTCTCTGGATTGTTTCCGTGTGGTTTCCGGCGTGCGCGAGTATTTCCACGTCTCTGCCGCGATAGTGTCGCTCAGCCCAGCTTGGCGGTTTCTTAAAAATTGCAGATAAATGATCGTGGCAAGTGACCAATGAAAACTGTAAAAAGTTCGATCTGTGGCTCCAGGTCCTGCAACAACAGACCTGTTGTGTTCGGGGCCATCCGAGCACTGAATTTAAATTACTGAACCCTTAATAAAGTTAATAGACTAGCTCTTTTTTCTGCTGCGTTTCTTAAGTAACTGAAAATCTATAAACTTTTGAGAAGATAAATTCCGGCAGGTGCCGTTAGGTATATCGGTAGGGATATGCTAAAAATAGATATCGACTCTTCAGAGACGTGGCTGTGATAATGTGTTTGATAATAGAGTTTGTGTTTTTATAAAAACGTTTTTTTTACATTGTTTTTCCCATAGTGGCACGGTGGTGTGGTGGCTAGCATTGTTGACTGACAGCGGATTCCTGGGGTGCTATCTGTGTGGAGTTGATAAGTTCTCCCCACATTTGTGTGGGTTTCTGCCAGATGTTCAGCTTTCCTCCCACAGTCCAAAGACATACTGGTAGGTTAATTGGCTTCTGGGAAAAAAACGTTAGATTCAATGATCTAACAGCCAAGCGAATTAACCTGAATAAATTATGAGGCATCCATTGGGAATTCTCTTTAGGAACCATCTGCCCTGCTCACTTTTCTCAAGGGTCATTTCACTGCTGTTTAAAAGTGCACAAATATTTAGCCAAACCGTCAGAATAGTCAAGATGGGAATTACAAATTTGTCACATCTGAACCTCAGCTGCGCCCATTTATTCAAACAATATAAATCACAGGATTTCTTAAGAAGTATTCCAGCATACAAAATATTGGCGGTTTTCCTATAATCATCTTCTCAAAACATTGTTTTGTGCTCACCCAGGTTCAGGAGAATGCTGGTTGTCCTCATACAGTATATTGATGTTAACTGACTCTCCTCTGTAAATTCACTTTCCTAATTCACATTATTTATTGTGGCTTCTTAACTATGGGATTTTATTCAATATCATCATGTCCTGTGAAAACCATCCAACCAGCTCTAGTTCCTAAGGACTGAAATCCTGCAGCTTTTACAATTGAATGAAACCTGTGATTTAATTACAAATGAAAAGCTCAGTAAAGAATCATCTTTTAGGTGCTGCTGGATCTATTAGGTACTGCTGAGCTCATTCGTGACCGCTAGTTTAGCTGAAGACACTTGCCATGCAATTACGATCTCCAACCTTGTTTGCAACATGAAAAGCATAAAGGAAAGCCAAGCCTGTTTCTCAAAGAAGTGGAGTTCAAATGTCAAAGACTGATGACGAGCACAAGACAGAAACCGGCTACAAAATGATATGAGTTGTGCCCATGTAGTGCTTTTAGCTACGAATAGTGAATCGAACCAAGAAAACCACGTTCACCCATGTCTTGAAAAAAAGTCAAGTTATTGGCTTAGACTACATAGCTGGGCAGCTTGTTTCAGACCCCCACAATCCTTCCTTTTGTATAAGGATATGACTCCTGTTTATAGTTTTAAATCCTATTCATGGTAATGAACACAAGCAAATTGACTAAAAACCTTTAACCTTATTTTCAAATGTATTGCAATGCACCTGATAATAGAACTGCTATGTCCTGCCTTTCCTTCAAGATCTTGTAGACCCATTAGGTAGCTTACTATGCTTGTGGTTAAAAGGGCTGTACTGCATTGATTGGTTCTGTCCAACAAAGCCATTTTTGGAAATACAATGAATTAATCTGTGCTTTATTGACTCTCCAGAGATGGGTGTTTCTGGGGAGTTTCAAAACTCAAAAGCAATTCTCTGGAACAGACGTTTGCAGTCCAGCAGAATCAGCATTTCAGTTAAAAACATGGCAGGCGGACCAGTCAGTTTTTTTAGCGCATTTAATTCAAGTGAAGCATCGGGGATAGATTTTGACGGATCTCATAACACCAGCGGTGCCTCTTCCATCACAGTTACATGAAAGACTTTAAAATGAATAGAATACATGGAATTCTTGGGAGATTTTAGGCCCACAGAAATATTTGACACTGCCAAAGTGTTTTAGAATTAGTTCAGGATGTTTGACTCGAAAGCAGTAGTTGCTGCCAGAGCAAACAAGGATGGGAGTCATTTATGGATTTGTGGCTTCACTGCAATGTCAAGAGCCTCACTTGCTACACCTTACCATAGCAGGTGCTTCAGATTAGAGGATAGAGCTGTGATGGTCAAAGTAGCAACAATTTTGTTCATTTTATACCACCATCATTTTATGGATCTCCTGTATCGGGTCAACGCTCGACAGGAGGGCCTAATCCTGAAAAAATGCTCATTTCGACAACTGAAGAAAAAAACGTTGAACAAAGTTTAGAACCGATCATTTTATAATATGCGATTGTCTATACAAATAATGCTATAACAACGGATCAGTGTCGGATTTCCCATTAGACACTGTAGGCACAGTGCCTAGGGCCTATGAAGGAGGGAAACACTAGTGACTAATGAAAAACGAGCTGAAACAACATGCCTGCGATCGACTCTAGGTGCTCCAAATCAATAATCACACGCTATCTAGCGGCTGTTCTAGAAACTTGAAGTACCGAAGTGATATCGCTCCATCAATCACGTGGTTTAGCAATAGAATAGTTTCAAGTGCATCATGTCAATCGACGTAATTCAATTGGCGTTTACCACTCTTTTTGCACATTTCGAAGTGAAAGTACCTAGGGCCTACAAACACTAAAATCCGGCCCTACAACGAATGTCTATAGTACATTTATAAGTGGTCTAAAAATCTATATAGTTCAGGTGTGTAGCTACGTCAGCATGCGTAGGGTGCAAAAGGAACAGGTAATAGGTTTATTCCATGCTGAAAAAAAGAAGAAAGAAAACACAACGTTTCGGCCTTCCTGGCTCCACGGCCGAAACGTTGTGTTTTCTTTCTTCTTTTTTCAGCATGGAATAAACCTATTACTTGTTCCTTAAAATCTATATTATGTAATTTGTAGAGTTTATGGTTGAAGGTCGACTGAAGAAGTAAAAACTCTAGCATGCCATAAATGTCGCACAGACTGAACGGACCGATCCTTGTCTTGAAATTTTCTAATCTCCCTGTGATTTTAGCTGTATGCAACCTGCTTGGGCTGTAATCGGCTCATTGAGTATGAATTCGGTCATCCTTACAATTACAATGCTCTCAAGCTCTTGAACTGGCAAAAGCAGACGCGCTTAAAGCAAAATAAAAACCGTGTTTCCCCTTTAATTGTTTGACTCTTGAAAGTGGGCGTGTTCCTGGGTTGTACGGCGTCACTGTATCACTGCGGGAAGAGAAAATGGGGAAACTTGAATTCGGATGGTGCTAGGATCTGTAGTGGAATCACAACCAAAATAAGGTGAAAATCAGTGCAAGAATATAAAATCCCTTTTTTTTTTCGTCAAGTCATTGTGCCATTTTCCTACCATCAGCGTTTGGCTGAGATGGCTGCTACATTTTCACGTCTCGATAACACGATTGAAGTGGCTCTGTTGTTCTGCATGCAGTTCATGTTTTCACGATGAATTAGTTTTAAGGGACACGGGCCTGCCTGTTGTTTACTGGCCCGCGGGCTGGGCAAGAAATAAGAAAGGCCGACCTTTTCAGAGAGGATTGGGGCTGCTTTGTGCAGGGGCCGCAGCTGAAGGCGTGCTTTGTGAACTGCAGAAAAGTGCTTTGGATTTATGCTTCTCTACTCCAGCGGGCCTGGGCCGCAGACAGGAAGTCGGCTGTCAGTATCGCGACCAATCAGGTTACAAACAGTTTGACTGTAAACACGTCCAAGTCATTCAGGCTCTTTAAATATTTTTACTGGAAAAGCTTTAATTCGCGCCTATGTTACGGTTTAGCAATGAACGCAGACTATTTAGCTATCTGCTTCGGGGGGTATTTCTGAGAATTCATACACAGAATAACCACGTCTAGGGGGAAAGCTTGAAAGCTTTTTGACGTTTGTTTTCGTTGATACACACCAGTCTAGTCTAAACTTCCCTGTTTCTGCTTCTTGTCCTGTTTTCTTCGGTGCTATAACACGATGGTTCGTGTTATCTATTACCCATTAAACTCTTTTTAAATATGAGTATCTCGACCCATTACCTCAGGAGTTTTACATGCATACATATATATATATATCGATGAACGGGTATCTACGGTATACACTCGATTGAAACATGAGCAGTTCATTTATACAGGAGGAAAAGCGTTCGTGGACTGTTGATATATTTTGTTTGAGTTTTCGTAAAATGTGTCAGAGGTTCATGCCGTATGTAGAGTTTCTGCTTGGTAAGGTAGCTGCTAGAAATAAAAAAATAAGCGAAGTTTAGTCTTAAAACTATTTGTTTCCATGTACCTTTTTGGGAATTCCGGTGCACTTAGATTGCGGTATTACACGTCTGAGCGGTAAAGCGTATCGCATTTAAAATTAAACTTTACTGGTGCATCCCTAACAGCAGGGTAAACTATGAGTTGTAGTGCCTTTTATTTTACTAGTGAAAGGTAAATATAGGAAAGACATTTTCTGCAACTAGCCTGGAGGGAGAGTATTCGTAGGGCGGGTTTTTGAAACAAGGTTATTTAGCTGTTAATGTATATAGTGGTAGCTGAGATATTCTAATAAATGCTAGAAAACATTCCGGGGATCATTTTTTTTTGTATGCAAGTTTCATTTCTGTGAAAGAGTTTGACGGTACAAGAAAAACACCAGACGACCAAGCGATGAGAAAGTCATGGTAAAATTGGCGGTGTCCCCAGGTACTTGTGGGTCTCCAAACAGACAAGAAATTCTTCGGGCGTTCCGGATAGTTAGCAGCCGTCGCAGTTATAAAACATCTGGCTGTAAATGGTTTTACACCGAAGTGTAAAAGGAGGTTAGCATCCCTCTGGTTTCAGAGGCCGGGTGTTGAGCACAAGTGAGTGCATGGGGAAGCACGTCTCTCCCTTCATCAACCTGCGAGCCGGGCGGCCTGGCGGTGATGACTCGCACGGAGGGACAGGAAATCACGGTCTGAATGCATCAGCAAATTGGTTCTCAAAGCATTTCCAACGCACAATATAGCTTTAGATTTAATATACATCTTTCTCTAAACATGTTAGTTTACTGCTCTAACCCTGCTTGAGGTTTGTAATCGGTGTGAATTTCATCTTTATGATTTTTGTCTTGTTTTTATACAATCTGCAATGTGCATAACATTGTTTTGTGAAATTTTTTCACTGCTAGTATACTTATAATAGCTATTTATGAAAATAGTCTATTGTTATGGTACTAGTCTAGTGGTAGTTATTAAAGGCTTCATGAAGTAGGGTTTTTGGTCCTAAAATGACCCACTATTTTTTTTAAAAGTGTCTAGAGTTAAAAAGAGTTTGAATCTAAGTTGAGATATTACAGTATAGCTAGAATAACCAAGCTGACTGCTGATATTATAATATCAGACTGCATGCTCACCTTATGTAAACTACATGTGTTTAACTCTTAGCCCATCCACAATTCCACATTTTCTCCTGCTTGCAATTAACTTAAGTTTGACGAATAGCATAGGTAATTCTGCCCTCAATCAGCAGTATGCAAAACCTGTATAGGCATTTAGTTATTGTCAGGACCTGTGGTTAATGTTATAAATTCTATCTTATACTGGGCAAGGGACAGGGTGCAGGCATTGATCATGTGTGAAACCATCTACAGTACAAGTAATTCGAGTTACTACTTGGAGCTGGGGAAATTGGACTTAAATTAATGTCAACACTAATAAAAAAAATCTCACTGTATGTGTAAGTCTACTCTGGGGGTGATAAAATACTTATACAGTGCATCAGGTTCTAGCTGGGTATGCTATAACCTACAGTAAGTTTGCTTCCATTCAGGTGTCTGTTCTTATTTTCAGATGGTAGTTCCAACTTCGAAGACTCTCAAAATGCCATAAAACATGGATGTTTGAGTGACATGTAAACCAAGAAGCAGAGTTGACTTGTTTTTCTCCAAAACTGGTGATTTGCCTCGTGCTGTACCAGTAGATAAGGTTGGTGCAGCATTGTGGTTTTCGAGTTCATCCTCATTCTCCACATTGTGTGTTGTTTATTTGTTGTTTTTCATACTTGTCTTGGTTCACAGGACGAGCAATTTTGTTAATCAAAGAGACAAATACCAGTTTATGTTTTAACCGCAGAGATTTGCTGCATCATAATTACACAGTTGTACAGGTGCTTCAAAGAGCTTTGTTCTGCCAATGATAACCTCCAAGCACATTGGGGGAAATAAACAGGATTTGTGGATATTTCAAATTGAATCATTTGGCTTGCGCAGAGAGATGCTAGCAACTGTGTACTTTTGAAGCTGCTTCATATTGTAAAAAATGAGGTTTGTCATCCTGTAAGGGGTTAATTGCATGTCCAGAACCTGCAAAGAAAATCTCAGTAGCTAAAATGGAAAGATAACGAAAAAAGAAGGAAAGTTACAATTTCTGGAAAAGCCGTGGAAAGTGAGGAAAATAGATTATTTTTAACAAGGAAGAGCTGAGGTCCACAGGATAATACAACTTACTAAGCCTATACAAGCTGTTAGTACTGGTGCTGAATGTGTTAATGTGTGGTTGACTAAAGTAAGTGAAAAGAGCTGAGGAACAGTGAGTACTGAATTGAAATATGAAATACAAAGCACTAGGTTTATAATAATAATTAATAATTTCTTACACTTATAAAGTGCTTTTCTGGACACTCCACTCAAAGTGCTTTACAGGTAATAGGGACTCCCCTCCACCACCACCAATGTGCAGCATCCACCTGGATGATGTGACAGCAGCCATAGTGTGTCAGTACACTCACCACACATTAGCTATTAGTGGGGAGGAGAGAAGAGTAATGAAGACAGTTCATAAATGGGGATTATTAGGAGGCCATGATTGGTAAGGGCAAATGGTAAAAAGGTTTAGACTTAAGTTATATGTAAGTACCTGCCATCATAAAACCTAAACACTCCAAACTGCCTAAGTGGGAGAATTATTGTCTTCAAATATAAAGTTTTTTTTATTTACCCCTGTAAATTGTCTCTTGACTTGTTAGCATCCCCCTTTCTAAACGCAAAGAATATTTCTAGGTTATAAATCTGAGATATTTGAAAAGGTCTCCATCTGTGACTGCTCTTTTTCTTGTTCATGTTTCACAGGACAAAGAACGTTCACCACCTGTAGCTCCTCCTGCTGATTGCTAAAGCTCGACATGGTGTGTTTGCCCAGCTTAGTATTCCTGAAAATGAACATGATCGGATATGTATATTTTTAGATGTGCGATAAGACCATGCCGGCCGAAGAACAGTCAGCTCCATCTGCGCAAGGTAAGAGCTCTTCCTGTTTCATGCAACACTCAGGTAAAGGAATTTTCTGGTTGCTCTCAATTGGAGTCCCATAAAGCCGTTGTGCCGCAGGCTTTTCCAGGAATGAGCTGCTTTCTGATGACGGATGAATGCTATGTTACCTAAGACAGTGTTACGTTAGCATGCTTGGTTGTCTGGCAGCATGTCAGAAAGTGCCACATAACCCCCTAGGCCTGTGTCCGGATCGGCAGTGACAATGCTGTAGAATTTTAAATATGTGGTGAACACAATAGCACCCCGACCAGGGAAATCTTTGCTTCAATCTTTGGCTTTGTTTTCCTCTCTCCTTCTCAGTTAAGGTTTCTGAGCAGATGCACGGCCACAGAGACTGGTTTGTGCCGATGCGCAACTCCCTGTTCTAAGAAACGTTAACGTCTGTACCTGCATTAGGGGGTATCTCTAAGGTCTGTGTTGCTTTGTCACCTGTTCCGTCGGAAGATTTATTCTGAGGAACCCGATGTGTGAGATTTGAATAGTTGGGCCTCATAAACCTCCCTCACTACCAACGCCAAGTGGAATCCGAGGCTGAGCTGCTTTCTGTTCGTTAACTAATAGTTTGATTTCTGTACACCTGACACATAGGAATTGCTTCCCAGCAGCCTCAGTTTTCATAGCATATTTAAATCTCTACAGTAGTGTGCCTTGAAGAGGTGTTGTCCTTCTTGACAACCAATGACATTGTAGCATATATTTGTACAAAATAAAAGTTTGGGAGAGCATTCAATTTTTACATGAATTAGAAAAATAATATTAATTTTTAGTGCTTAATTTTCTTTAAATAAACACTTTTCCGTTTATATATCCAGTATTGTTAGGCATTGTAATTTACAGTGATAAATTATTCTTGTCACTACTTTAATTTCTGAGTCATGTGTGAGGAGGAAGAAGAGGATTATTAACACACTTGGTATATTTATCACTTGAAGTAAACTGCAGATAATGTTCCTGG
Organism: Lepisosteus oculatus; assembly: GCF_040954835.1. Classification (NCBI taxonomy): domain Eukaryota; kingdom Metazoa; phylum Chordata; class Actinopteri; order Semionotiformes; family Lepisosteidae; genus Lepisosteus; species Lepisosteus oculatus. Next base: position 32,829,400 of record NC_090707.1, read on the forward strand.
TGTATTTCCCAACCAGTGCTGGGGTGCTGCTGTTTATTCTGTTCCTATGTACTTTGGTGCATTGTGAGATGTCCCACAAAAATCGCATGCCCATCTGCTCAGCGCAGGCTGTTCAATATTAGGCCAAGCAAGCAAACAGCAGCGCGTTCATACAGTATGTGATCAAATGTGTTCCATAATGAGGCAAGCATTGCTTTCAGGCTGTTGGCTGTAAAAGCAACAAAAAGCTTTTGGAGTGATTTGAGGGGTGAATAATGAACCGTTACACTGAAAACTTTTTTTTTGTGGAGTTTCTTTTTAGTTGTCCCATTACTTACAAATACAGCAGACATTTGGCATATCTGTCCTTCACACTCCAGATAATTACACGGTCTGTGCATCTCTTGAGGGTATTTAGTTCTCTTGACACTTTAGGTTCTACCAGTGGAATATCCCAGGCTGACATCTGCAATTTGTCTCCATCTTTCTCCCTGTTTTAATTACAATAATGCCAAAAGCTAAATGTCCTGGGCTATCTCCGATATTGTGAAAGGTTAATGCTGTACGTATGGTAGATAAATCCGCTTGATGTTTTAAGTGCTGAATTTGCTTTTCCTTGTCTTGAGGAATCTTTAGAGAGACTTGAGCTTTATAAAAATAAATGATAATTTGGAAATCTTTCGAAGGAGAGACGTTGGGCTTAGAAAAATACAGCTGCACCTTGTACGAATGTACTGTGGAAAAGTTCAGGGAGTTGTTTAAATGCCCTTAAATAGGTTTGTGGCAGAAGGCAAAAACGTTCAGGAAGCCAAAAAGACCATGTTCAGGAAGTCTGTGATGTTACACTCGATGAAGTAGTTTTCAGGAGAAGACGGCAATTTTCAAAATAGGTTTGGTTTTCATGTCACAACAGCTTGCATGCTTGAGTAAATCCTCATCTGGCATCAATCTTTTTCTGTCTTTTCTGTCTCAAGTATTCAACATAGCACAGATTTCTACTGCCATTGTCTTTGTTTAATAAACAATTATTTAAAATGGAAGATCCCAATTAAAATATACAAACACATTGTGAAGCTCAGGTATCTGGAACTTTTAATTTCTAGTTTAGAACAGGGCAAGCACAATAAAGCAATTAAAAAAAATCCCAGAATCAGAAGTGTATTTGCAATATTGTTAGTTGGTGTTTTAAATATCCTTAGTTTACCAGTGCGTTCATGACTATATTTAATAAACTTTTTGATCTCTTGTTAGAAGTAGATCGGACACAAGTTGAACCGTTAGCAAAAGCAGATCGAATCAGTGGGTGAGTATAGTATTTTAATTTTCCTTCTGAATCTGTGGAGAAAAATGCTGTATGAACTGATCTCTAAAAATAAACTGTCCCCATAATCCATAATTCAGTGAAATATTGTACACTCTCTGAAAGGTATAAGACGTCATCAATTTTATAACTAAACCAAATAAACTAAAATTTTAAACCACAGTGAATTTGGTGTAGCTGGTAGTGACTTAAAAACAAATTGCTGCCAAAGGTGGTTCCACCAAATATTGACTTAACAGGACTGAATACTTGTGCAATCAACATATTTCAACATATTTTTTCCCTCTTTAGTTTTGGCTGACATTTACTGTAACTTATCTTAACCTTGGAAGCCTTCAGTTTAAGCATTCCTGTTTTGAATAAAAGGTTTAAAAAATGTGTAAGCTTCATTTTGTCATTTCACAAAATCGGACACCATAGGAGAATTCTGAAGACTACTAAATCTGTTATTCGTTATTAGTAGGGATCAGTTATGACTTAGTTATTTGAACTAATAATAGTATGAGTGTTCTATTACAGTATATGAAGAATTGGAAATTGGAATTTGCAATGCATAATGTAAAGTGTTACTGTGTTAACCTTTTAATGTGAACTGTCTCTCATACTGTATGTGAAGATGTCTCCTTTCTTCAGTGTGTCCTGAAATGAAGCATAAAACTGCTACATGACAATAATGATTGCTACCTCATAAACATGATTCTTCTAAATACCAAATTCATTTATCGTTGTTACCAAGGAACATTGCAGTTTGTGATTTATGGCATTGATGCCAGCCAAGAATATTAATTATTTTTCTTTTTTTTTGTTCGCTCTAGATAAGCAGGTTTTATAATGCTGTATTTGTATGTATATTATTTAAATCTGGGATCTCCAAACCTGCCCGATAATAACCCAGAAGGTTTTATAGGTCACCCCATTAAACCACTAGTTGTTAAAGATAGGAAACCAATTCTGTTGTGGTCAAATACATGACAGTTTTGTTAAATTAAAGAATTTCGAAATCATTTAGGACTAATATCTTCTGTCCTCCTGCTTTCAAAGAAAAGAGTTTTCTTAATTGAGCAAATACTTGATTCATCAATAGCTTATATTTATTTCCAATCTTATAAAACAAATCACCCATAAGACAGAATCAGGACTGGAGACCGCTGATCTAAATGAAAACTGTAGAAAACTGGGTTGCATAAAAACATGGGCTACTCAATATTTTCTGCAATTTGTGACTCAAAACATCAGCGAGTCAAATATAACATCCAAATGTTAATTGAAAAATGTCAGCAACTGCCATAGATGAATAATCTGTAACTATCATTTGTGATCCCATTTGATGAAGTCTTTTGACGGATGGTGTTTTTCAACCATAGAGGTGACATTCTCGCATTGACACGATTTTCTGAAAACAGGAGTGGTTCTAGATTCTTTTAAAACCACACTAATTTACTATTTCCTTCATTTTTATATTATTACTAATTCAAATCTTCCTTTATAGCAAGGTCCTCTCACCTTGTTAAACAAAGTTAAAACAAAGGTAAACGAGTTCCTGACTGCTAGTAATTGCCTTGAAAAATGTCAATATAGATCCATTGCAATTATAAGCAATATATATAAATATATATTTATATATATATATACACCAAATAAATGATTTGGTGATGATGTTGAGTATTGAACCTCAGTCCTACATTTGATACAGTGAATTGTGACATTTGGATCATCTGTCATTCTAAAAACATACCCAAGTTGTTTAGATCATGCTTATCAAATAGCTTTTATACAGTAAATAATTTCTGGTGTCCCATATGGATCTTCATCCGATTTTCTTTTCTTTGTGTTACCTTTATGTAAAATTATTCAAAAGCATTGTATAACATTTGACTGCTCTACTAATTATACCCAATTGCACATCTCCTTAAAACCAGACAGTATTACGTACTTGTTTTGTAGACCGTCACTAACATCAAAAACTGGATCAGTCAAAACGTCTTGATAAAATTTCTTGACACAAGAATTTTTTTTCTTGTTTTTTCAACAGTTTCACTTCTCAGTTCTATAGATGATCCAAAAACTAAAAGCCTTACAAATCTGAAGTTAGCAAAGTGGGTGTTACAGCATATGTCACTTTAAGTTTTGAATCACATTTGAAAAGTTTTCAAATATTAGCTACTGTTTGAATGGAAATGTCTCATTTTATCAAGAATTACACTCACTGTTTAGTTAGATTTGCTTGTTCTGGATCCTACTCACCTGCACTATGTGCATTTCAGAGAAGAATAAGTGCTAATATCACTATGTATTTAAGTTTAATTAAATAATTTAAAAAAAATGAAGAAATTGGAGAAAAACGATTGAAATGGTTGCGAATGTACGGACTTAAGTAAGGTTAAAAACAAGAGGGGCCGATTGTCCCTTTTACTCTCTGGATCATCTAGATCGCATCCAGCTTCTTGTTGTCAGTTTTAAATTCACTTCAGCTTTGCGTCCACTTTTGAACTCTGTTCACTTGTGGGAAATCCATTGGATTGGGTTTGTCAGTGTCTTTGAAATTCCTCAATGTAAAACTTGGTACTTAAAAATATCTGCATCTGGTACCGTCTTAGTTTTTTTCTCTTTTTTTTAATGACTAAAAAGGTTTAGTTCTTATATCTGGTTGCTATTTTCTGGATTGAGAACAGAGCAGCACTGGATTTTTTTTGTAAAGTGGTAGCCAATCACATAATGTGCAAAATGAGGTGTTACTAGTCTTACTTTCCTTGAAAAACAACATCCCTTTGTTAAATTTCTGCACTTCTCAGGACTATATATCCCACCATATATACTGTTTCCCTTTTTGTTACTTCTTCTTATTGTCTCAAACATGTATGTGAGTAGTCTTTTCATATATTGCTTCCATTTTTATAACTTATTTTTCACTGCTTATATGTACAGCTCCAGTCTTAAATTCCGTCCAAATTAAGAATTTATTTTGCTGCTGCTTGGTGTTTGCTAGTCCCTATATTTGTGGATACTTTTTTGATTATACAACATTAAAAATGTTCAATTAAATGGAAAAATGACATTGTCAATCTTCAGCAGGTTTTTTTTTGTTCCCCTCACAGTCATAGTGCTTCTTTGGATCTTGCAGTCCCTGGACCGTCAACAGCACAGGCTAGACAGGGTTTCTGTAGCTGCTGTCAGGTTCTGTACAACAGTCTGGAACAGGTACGACCCCTTCTGTTCCTTTCGTGTCATCATTTCTTGGGTTGAGTGTTCATGCTAATATGTTGCGCTAGGGCAGTGTGATGGTGCAGTAGTTATAATTGCTCCCTCACAGTTCTGGGGCCCTGGGCTCTATCTGTGTGGAGTTTGTTCTCCACTTTTTGGTATGGGTTTGTTCTCGTTGCTCTCGATTCCTACTACAGTCCAAAGCTTTGCTAGTCGCATTCCTAGGTTCATGACAGCATTTGAAAACATTTGCCGATGCGTTGGCCTGGAATCAAACCCGGGTCAGCTGCTTGGAAGGCAGCTACTGTATGCTCACCACTATACCACCAACGCACAGTCCAAAGATGTACTGGTAGGTTAATTGGCTGCAGGGGAAATTGTGTGTGCCTGTCTGTGTCTGTGAGAGCCCTGTGTTGGACTGGTGTCCTGTTCACGGTGGCATCTTGCTTTGTGGCTGTTGCTTGCTCCCCCTGCAACCCTGTATGGGATAAGTGGATTAGACATACTGGTAAGGTTAATTGGCTTCTGGGAAAATGGTGAGTGTGAGTGTGTGCTTCTCGGTGTTCGTGTCTGTCTACCCTTGCCGTGGACTGGTGTCCCATCCGGGGCGTACCCTGCCTTGCTCCTGTTGCTTTCTGGGATAGGCCCTGGCTCCCCTGCGGTCCTGAATTGGATGAAGTGGTTAGAAAATGGATGGATGGAATATCTGTTTATAAGAGATTTGAGTAGGGAGCTACAGTACAGTGGAACAAGTGCTTCCACGCTGAAAAGTGAAAAGGCTTTTTCAGGTGTGTAAAGACTCCACAGCCAAAATGTTTTCACTTCACTTTCAGCACGGAACTAACCTTTACTTGTTCACCTTTTTATAAAAGCACCTGATTAAGCTGGATCACAAGCAAAGACACAAACCTGTTAAAGAATTCAGTTATCTAAATACATGTATTTGCCAACATATGCAAGCATCAGCATATGTTTGCTCCTCTGTGACTTGGAATTGGAAGAAGCACAGGTGGATGACTGTAGTAATATGATTAATGTACATTTCTCTGCAATGCAACGTTTATTTTACGTCAACAGGGTTTTAATTAAATCTTGCCTAAATCCAAGGCCTAGGTTAGTGGTTGAAGGACCCCCCAGCCAGTCCCAGGTCGATAGAGCTGTGTCAGCTTTATAGTTACTTTTGTATTACCAGGGGAAGGAGTGAATTTGGAATATTTCTTTGTGCTTTGTGCAGTGTTTGAAAACCTCTGGGTAGTGGAATGTGGCAAACTGTCCATGTTTTCCCAAAACTGAATGAATGAGGATGCAGTCTTTATTTTCTGAGACATATCTGCTTTTCAACTGCAGCATATTCTGAGTGCTCGACACAGGGACTTTGTGAGCAGCTCCAGGAGTCATGTGGGTTCTGGCAGCCTTATGGAACGGTTTCTGCAGGATGTCATGCAGCACCATCCCTACAGATACAATGACATCAGGTAAGCAGTCTTCTGGTACGTGACAGGGAAAGTAAATAAACCTGCCGCCGATTACATCTAGAGTTTTCGATCTTTCCCTTCTTTTATGATACAGTTTTACTATCTTCGTGTATTCATTTTCTAACTGTTTCATCCGGTACTGGGTTATGGGGGAGCCAGAGCCCATCCCAGCAAGCAACTGGCACAAGGCAGGCTACACCCTGGACAGGACGCCAGTCCATCACAGGACATGCACAAACAGACATGTACACTCTCACACCAGGGCCAGTTTTCACAGAATCTTATTACCCTAGCAGTATGTTTTTGGATTCTGGGTAGTGGGACGTGGCACAAAAAACATCCCATTTTGGAAACCCATTTGAACACGGTGAGAACATACAAACTCCACACAGATAGCGCTCCAGATCCGGAGTTAAACCCAGGGCCTCAGTGCTGTGAGGCAGCAGTGCTAACCACTCTGCTGCTTCACAGTCTTCATACCAAATGTTATGTTTTCAAAATGATTATTCCCAGTGAAAGACCTGTTCATTCATCTTGGTGACTCTTGCTTTCTGTAAAAGGAGGAATTTGAAATGTTAAACACAGAAAAGGTGAAAAGGCCGATGCTCAACGATTCTTAAATTGAGAAACTTTTCAGAGCTCGATTGAGGAACATCTGCGCACTTGTGGTATTTACATTGTAAGGTAACAAAAATATAGAAATGCCAGGAACAAAAAAAACACAAGTCATTCCAAGGTTCAGTCATTCGTTTTTTTTTCTTCAAAATAAGATAAACAATTTCTGAAAATAAAAATTGGATTGAATCAGCAAGTAATATAGGCTGTGTATACATTAGCTGAGAAGTATTCAGTAATGATTGCAGGGTGTGTAGGGTTTACAGGGTGTCCTACAAAATTGATCCTTCTTAGTCCATTACTTGATGTTATTTGTGCAACACGCTGAAACTGTTTCGGCAGAAAATAATGGTGTAGATGTTGCATGGACAGGGAGTTGGAGGTATTACATTTTCATTTTATATGCAAGCCAAACTTCAGTCGTTTTATCTCTATGAAATTTGTGCGGCGAAAAAAAAAAGAACTTCACATTCCACACGGCCATCAACACACAAAGCATTCTCATTTAAGGCCAAGAAAGTCCACAGTGCTCAAAGGTCTGTTTGTGAATCTGTTGTTTATTGCCAGGACCCAGGGAAAAAAAACAAAACTTGAACTTGTCCATGCATCAGAAAGATGATTTCACTGCGCCATTTTTATCTTTATCTTCCACAATGTTTGCAAAATTGCAGTTGGTTTGTTCATTTGTCCTAATCTAACTTTACACATATTACCTGAAATAAGACATAGATGTATTTTGCTCTGTGACGTGCTTCATAAATATATTCTAAATATTTAAATATATTCAAATGGATAATTTTAGTAACATACACAGATTTAATCCACTGTTAAAAGTTAAAAGCTTGGAAGCAGCAATTACCATAATTTTCCACAGGTCTGAGCAGAAATGTGATCATTAAACACTCGAGAGCAACTTTTAAGCCCTAAACAAAATGATTTTGAGTAGATTGATTTAGTGATTTGGACCTTGTAAACATTGGAGTCTGTAATAGGGCAGCACGGTGGTGCTGTGGTTACCATGGCTACCTCACAGCGCTTGAGCCTTGGGTTAAATTCCGGAGCTGGAGCGCTACCTGCGTGGAGTTTGTACTGTATGTCCTGCCCATGTTTACGTGGGATTCCTCTGTGTGTTCCTGGTACTTCTTATGGTCCAAAAACATACTGGTGGGTTCATTGGCTTCTAGGGAAATTGGCCCTAGGTGTGAGTGTGTGTCTGTCTGCCCCACAGTGGACTGGCGTTCCATCCAGGATGTACCCTGCCTTGTGCCCGTTGCTTGCCAGAATAGGCTCTGGCTCCCCCTCAGCCATGAATTTGGATGAAACAGTTAGAAGAGGATGGGTGGAATCTGTAATATTTTTCCTTTATCGAACCTCCCAATTAGAAAGATTAATCGTCTCCTGTACCAGCTGCCTCTGACAGTCCTGGGAGCTCACATCACCTGGCCCAAGGGCTGTGAATTGAGTCTTACAGGGGAGCTGCAGTCCCAGTCTTTCAGACCAGTGATTACATTTTGAATCAAGCACAAGATCATGAACTTTTCTAAAGTTCTGTAAGTCGCCATGTTCTCACAAACTCCCATGAACGACGTGACTTCCTGCTCACTAGTCACTGCAATGCCTGATTTAATGTGATGTACGAGCGAATTAGTTCAGGTTGTGCAGCAGACATTTCACCACAGAAATGTTCCAATGTGATCGGCAAATAGCAAGTCATTACTTACCAAGTAAGTAGTATTTTTCGGCAAAACCGTCTCGAAACCAAGAGCAATATTTCTATTGGATGTATTCACAGGCCTGCTACTTTACGATTTAACAAGGCCACATCACATCACTGGAAGTTTTGTTGCCTCTTTCTGAATCGCAGAACATGGCGCTGCGCATACCTGGAAATTTTGTCTATTTTGTGATGTAAATTGGAGTTACAAAATACTGTGTACATTTTGCTTTCATTGTAGTTTGAAATGCCCTCATCAATGTCGATTCTTTCTAACCCTAAGAAAATGCGCTGCAGTTCCCTTTTTAAGGACGTCACCTAAACTGAAAATGTTCACTGTTTTTTTCCTCATTAACAGACCAACACATGCTGACCTGCCATCTTTGAGCACACCTCTGATTCCTAAAGAAGAGCTTTCTGAGGTTTGTGGTGGCCCAGAGAATGACCAGGATACCGTCGGAACCCGCGAGGAGCTGCCCAGTTCGGATGACGGGTCGTCCCATTTTCTGCTAGTTGAGGATGGTGACTTTGCCGAGGGAAAGGAAACTGAGGCGGGAAAGGGTTTCCATGACAAAGCCCGAGGTAAAGCTCCAGCCAGGAGCAGCGCGGGGCTCTGCAACAAATTCAAAAGGTCCAAGCTTAAGTCTCCGTTTCTTGAAGGCAGCTCTCCGACTCAGGGCTTTCTGCACAGGACTAGCGACAGTTCTGTTCCTGGCTTACCTCACACTGAGCCTTGCAGCTCCCAGGCTGTGCAGCATGGGAAGGCTTTGGAAAAGATCCCCGTTAAAGCATGCTGCAGCTTTAAAGCTGATGTCAGGACAGACCAACTGCAAAACAGAAGTAGCTATACCCCTCCTTCAGTCCATCCTAACTGTGTTCCTTCTGGCTCAGATGGACAGCCTTTTGCTGTTTTGCAGGACATGGCGAAGCCCTTTGGTAGCTGTTCTCAGGGAGAGACCATCCATTCTCAGTCAAAATTCGAAGACGAGATGGGAGGCCACCAAACTGCGCTGACAGTAGCAACAGTGAAGACCGATACAAAAGAGCTGCCGTACTTTGCCACTCGCCGGGACCCTACACACTCTGACGAAGAGGACGGTGCAATGGAGGAAACGATTGAGGAGGTCATTGAGAAGTACTGTTATGGAGTGAGTGCGGGGAAGTCTGATGTGGACGAAGACAGTTTTCATTTAAGTCTTGGTTCAATCACTAACCGTTATTTCTCAGATTCTGGAACCAGTTTCGAGTGGGATACACCAATGAAAGAAGCCCCAGAGCCACTTTCGTCCGAAGCAAAGGATCTTGGGTGTCTCATGAAAGTATGCATTGATCTCGAAGACCCAAAGTACAACACGCAGCTAAACTGTGCTCTAAACCTTCGCTCGGAGACAGAGAGGAGTCATGAAAATCTGAAGGGTGAAGACACAGTAGAGCTTAAAGAACACAACGACGATAAAGATGTCCTACCCCCACTGCCTCACATTCCTCAGTCTTTTGTTGGAAAAACGTGGTCCCAAGTTATGCATGAAGATGACCTCAAGATCGAAGCGCTCGTGAGAGAATTTAGGGAAGGACACTTCCGATGCTACTTCGACAGCGAATCCTTGGCCAAGTTTGGAAGGAAGAGTAAAACCCGAAGGAACAAGGACGAGGCCACAAGGGAGACGCTCCCCAAGAGCAATCTTGTGACCGGAACGGCAGAGTCATTTCCCCTTTTGGATGACGAAGAAGAGGATTGCAACCATTCCACTGTTTTCGTTCCTGTGTGCACCAGAGCTCTGAAGAAGAAGGCGGGCAGAAGAATGTGGCGGCTGGCATCCAGGTGCCAGGTGGTGAAGGTCAGCCACAGCACTCAGACGCCCACATTGAGCTGCCCCGTGATCAAGACCAAAGCGCCGACAAAAGACAATGAGCTGCGTGATGCGAAAGAAGTACCGAATGGATCGGGGTGGGAAAAGACGCCAGAAATGAAAACCAGGTTATGTGCGCTTAAATTGCCCGAAACCTACAGCAAAATCATGAGTCCCGTGCAGCCGAAAACAGTGGTCTATGTCCTCTCCTCCCCAGAGTCAGGACAGTGTACGTTAAAACCGCTCACTATCAGAAGGACGGGGCGAAAGCGAAAATCCACAGAAAGTGAAAGTGCCCTGAAATACAAGTATAAGAAGACTCCTTTAAAATACTATGACCCATTGACCAACAGGATTCTGAAGATGCCGCCAAAGGGAATAGGAGTATGCAGGCCAAAAAAGTTTCCGCACGTGCGGCAGCTGTTTCGAAGCCTCAGCCCTGACATCAACAAGGAGAAACAGTGTGGGGAGCAGAAGGAAACGTGGAGCTCCACCAAAGGGAATCCCAACAGCATTTCGGATTTCTGCGCCTCCACCTCTGGCTCTTGCCTGGACAGTCGCAACGAAGATGGGTTGAGCTCCAACGTGAGAGGTGACGGCCCTTCTGAGCAGGGGTCTTCGGCCTCGAGCAGGAGGCCAGCGTTCACGTCAAAAAGCAGGTCCTCTTTGTCGAGCAGCAGCAGGCTGATTTTGGGCCCCTTGACTCCTTCCAAAGCTCAGAAGGAAGGTGTTGGGATTTTGCCTTCACTCCAAAGTCAGACAACTGAAACGGTTAATATTGTCAGGACTAGAGCCACTAGGGGCCAAGCACATAAACTATCCGAACTGGAGACCAAGAGCTCAGGAGAGAAATCTCTTGGTCCGGTAAAAGGACCACCGTTTTCGTATAAAACCAGGAAGATGCCTCGTAGACCAGTGTGTGAGAAAGTTTACAGGAGGACCGACTCCTCTGATGATAACGCCTCAAAGGGTCAGACCTCTAGACTGGGAGAGCAGAAACCATCCAAGCGTTTTCTCTCAAGAGCAAAGTCAAAGAGCGCACCTCGGCCCAGTAGCAAAGCAAGGAAAACTAGTGATGGGCCGAAAACGTCTCTCAGAGCTCCCCTCGCAACAAAGTCATCTCCAAAAGTCACAAAAATGCGCGCGCAAAGTTTGAGAACTTCAGCCAGGGCATCTGTCACACTGGAAGAACCTTTAAGGAGTCTCAGATCTTCTTCTAGGAGAACCCTGAGATTGAGAAACCGCTTGACCAAGAGGTAGAGTGTCCATTTAAGGGCAAACAAGTAGACCAGAAAAACAATTCAGCTGCGAGGTGCTTTTTGTTTTGGAGTTAGGAAAAACTCCTTGTTTAATGCGGTTCCGGTTTCACAACAGAACTTATTTGTGTAAATTCTGGAAAGTACTGTTAATGTTGTGGCTTAGCTGAAAGAATTCTTTAGCTGAAAGAAGGAACTGCGAAGTAAATCCGTTCTCTTTTTTTTTCTTTTATACAGCTAATGTTATTTAGGGTAATGTTTTGCACAGTTTGACACCAGAAAAAGATCAGAGTTTATAGTTCTCTCTAGTTTTTTACAAGCTCATTCAGGGTATTTTTTGAGGTATATATTAAATATTTTTCGCTAAGGTCTCTATTTAATAATTATTGTATGTTGAAATGTTTTTTTTGGCATTATTATTTAGTATTAAACTTCTTTTTCATTTATATTTTGGTATTTTCTGTATTGAATTGTTGGATCGTGTTGGATAAGTGGATAAGTAAATAACATGCTATTCAACACTAACATAAATTAACAAGCAGGGTTGAATCAACACCAATTTTTTCTGTTGCAACATGAGTGAGGATAATGCTTTCTCATGTCTCTTCTTAGACAGTTAGACAGTTGCACATAGGACTGATCCTGGCTTTGAGTCTGCACTAGGAAGTCCCAGAAAGTGGATCAGTCTCAGCTAAGCACCTCAGTAAGGTTCATGTACATGAATTAGTTTGATTGCGGTGTAGGGTGTGAGCTCAGTTACTGGATTTTATAGATGGTGGTCTCTGAACTATAGACGATTAAGATCATCTAGTCAAATATCAAAGCACCGGTACAGAAAATAATGATGATGAAACTTTATTTGTCATTCCCAGAACTGCTGAAAGTGTTTAAGATATATAGAATATTAAGAATGTCAATAAAAGTATATACATTATGCATTGAACTAGACAAATCAATTCTAAGCAAGAAAATATTTTTATTAATATGAAATAAAATATTAAGGATTTGGAAAGGCTGAAAAAACAGTGTTAAATTTGCAATGTTAACAATGTTAATTATAGCTTTAAGAAAATTAAGCATGAAAATTAAGAAGGTGTATTGCAAAAGAGTCATTAATCTACTTTTAAAAACTGCAGCTATAGTAAAGGAAATGCATCAGTCTATTAATAAATTAAATCATTTGAGCTCTCTCAGTAATTAAAACAGCATCATCATGTTTTTTTCTCTACATAAGGTTAAAACCAGGAGTGTTTTGTGTGAGCTAAGAACTTCCTTGGTACCTTTCAGCATGACTCAAGGATTGTGCACACAATTTGAAATAGAATTTGTTCCTCAAATACTGTTTGCATAAACCTGTGTACTTTAGTCAATAACCATGCTAGCAGTGTTGCACTGTAATCCACAGGCTGATGTATTACTGTATTACGTTCAAACTTTGTCTTTAATCGGTGCATTGACTAATATGTTAAACAGGAAACTTTAAAAAGAAATGGGCATTATCCCAGCCTTAAAAATTACTGTTTAAATGATGGAAAGACATTCCCAAACTATGTTCTGGAGTTTTGTTTTTGAACTTTTAACAAGACCGTGGCATAATATATGTTGCACTTCAGGAATAAAACAAAGTCTCCATTCAGTTGCCACACATCTATTTAGGTTTCTGTACATTTCCAAAGAATATTAATGAGCGCTGCTGCGTTTCACCACAGTGCGACAGTTGCCTTTATGTTATACTTTTATGTTTAGGTTCATGCGCTGGGGTGAAACGCGGCCTCGCTCACTTTGTTTGAGCCAATTCCTGTCGATTTACGCGTGCACAACAGAAGAATAATCATTTCTGTAGCCTGTCAATGCTCCATTTAGGCTGTACTTTCACTATAATAATAAAAAGGCTTTAGAAAGGCCTCCTTGGTGCCTTCACAGGTGAAGGAGCTGGCACAAGCCCAGCCGGAGCTCTAAAATCCAGGGTGCGACCCTGGATCAGGTTGCTAGCCAGCTCTGACGGAGCGTTTTCAAGCAGGAGGGTGGTTTGAAGTCTGGGCTCACAGTAGCCCCTCCAGATGTTTGCTGGCGTGCAATGCCATCAGTGAGGGATGTGCCACCTGGCTCCGAGGGCATGTACTGTAGAAGGCTTCACTTCCTCCTCTGTGTAAGGGAGGGTGGTAACCCTAAGCTAAGAGTGGAAGAAGGTCAGACTGCCTGTTCGACATGGGGGTGGTATAACAAAAGGGTGGCCGTAGAGGACACAGCTCAGTTTCTTCAGGAAATGGGCTTTTTCCTGCTCAGTGCCGTTTAGTTCGGCGTGTTGTGTGCATAATTTCCCGCTTTTACAGGCCGTAACTTTCTCCCGCTTCACGCAGTCTGCGCTCGGAAGTGACACACGGACACATGTGGTTTCCTTCCTCGGCTAGTCCTCTTAACAAACCGCAGACGTTTTTCAGACAGAATCCCGCTGGCAAAGTTAGAGGAGTGAGTCATCACAGCAGACTGACGAGGGTGTGGGTGTTTTTTGGGGAAGTGTGCTGTGGCCGTGAAGACACTCTTAGGCCCCAGGGAATACTTATATACAGTATGTGGCCTATAACCCACACTGATACGTGCAGTTCCTACGAAATGTACTCCTCCCAGGATTGTGATGAAAGTGTGATGGAAAACCCTTTAAAACCACACTGAAGCCACAGATTTCTTAGAAAATATGCCCAGATCGCACCCCGTGGTTCAAGGCCACTATAACAGCTTACGTATTAAGATCCTTTCACACTGTTTTTGCAAGTTAGCATTTAATTTGCAGTAATATCTTTAAAAGATGGTTTTTAAAATAAAAGATACATTCTTCTAATATATTTAATTAAAAAAAATGTTAACTCTTGTTTCTCAGTGATAAAGAAAACTACAATAAAAAGTAAAACATTTAAGAACACGCAGGATAAAGTACAGGAATAAAGTAATCAGACATTGGTCCTGGTGAAAAGGTGAGTTTTAAATTTAGATTTGAAAACAAGTCAAAGTATTTGTCACTCAAAGTGTTGGGGAGCAGCAACAATGGTCGCCAAAAGTCTGAGATGTAGTCCAAGGTATAGTGGACAGAGGACCTGCCTCAACTGGATGGTGTTTACAGGAGGGTTGGTTACAGTATTTTCTGTTTCCACAAAATATAATAGTCCAAGGATAGTCCATCCAAAAATTGACTCTCAGTCTCCAATGTGCCACAGTTACTGTTTTTCCTCTTTTTTTTTTTAAAAAAAGCAACTAATTGTGACATCATCCAGGTAATGCCAGCTTTATCACTGGTGACCTGATCCTTTTGGAAATGCATATCAATGTTAAAACTGTTATTAATGTTATTAAGTTTAATTCATGTTGATATTCAGTGCTGTCGTTGGAATTTCACATTATGAAGTCTGCTTGTTCCTTGCTTAAAAAGAGTGGATCATTTTGATAGTTTTACTTGGAAAAGATATGTCACATGTCTCTTGGTTGACAGAAGAAAATTCACTTAGATTTCCTGATACATATTCCCGTCTTCCTGCGCTTGAGGAAGGGATGTACATGAAATAGGTGGAGCAGGATGTATGTGGTAAACCTGATGGTGAAATTGAACCTCAGCTAACTACCTCGTGATATTAAATGTCCAACAACTGCTAGGAAACCCACCACCCTAATTGAAGCAAGATATGTACTTAATGTATAGTAGTGTTTCAAACTGCTGATTAATGTGAGAGAAGTACTTGGTGTAAGTGGCTTTTCTGACAGCCTGTGAGAAAGAATGTTTCTCAGCACACTTCTCAGGTGATTCCTGCCCTAGACTAACGGCCAAGGTGTAGTAAAATATGCAATGGAAATGACATAATATGGGCTGTCTGTTTATAGGGCTGCACAGAGGCGCAATTAGTATTGCTGCCTTGCAACTCTGGGGCTCTGGGTTCAATTCTGGACCCGGTGTCTTACTGTGTGTGCGTGGGTTTCCTCCAGGTGCTCCAGTTTCCTCCCACAGTCCAAAACAATACAGGTAGGTTTATTGGCTTCTGGGAAAATTAGCCCTGGTGTCAGTTTGTGTTGGTGTTTGTGTACATGTGTTCCCTGAGATGGACTGGCATCCTGTTTAGGGTGTACCCTGCAACCTCTGGTTATCATTATCATTAACCTCTTTTCAGCATGGAATAAATCTACAGTATTTATTCCTGTGCAGCCTACGCATGCTGACGCAGCTACCCAACCTGAACTACTTCATGCTACGGCTTGGCTAGTACTGTGCACAGAAGCACTTAAATCTGTCTCAGTTCTTGCCAGCACTGAAACAGAAAAAAAACAACTACTGTTCTGTATGGATATGCAAAATAAAGTAGCACTGCTGTATACAAGGTGAAATCTACAGTTTTATAAAAATCAAACACCATAACATGTATTGATTTGAAAATGGAATTATGGGGGTGTTTCAAAAGTCAACATGATTTGCAAGTTGGATAAAGAAGTGATATGGGATACCAGGTGTTATTTTTGACATGTCTTTTCGTTTTGCTAAACATATCTTTTCAATAATGTAGTAGTTTCCAGATGGCGTTTAATCTAGTAAAACACCCACCTTGTTATGAAAGATGTTACACAGCCATCATCATGAGTTACTCCTTGGTCTTCTGCTCATGGCATGTGCCATTAATTTATCTCTTCCATTGAGTACTTTGTTGATTGTTCTTAATGATATTGGAGTTTAGGACAGGCCACATTGAGACAGCAGAGGGGAGTTACTCAGCTTCATTATGGTGCCGGGAGACCAGCCTCTCACTGTACATCGTGTAAAGGGTGTTCTTAATGAAATAAAGGATTGCTTTATTTATTAGACACCATTGCAGGATTGTGTGCAAGCTAATTGAGTTAGTTTGGATTGGCAGAGCTATAATACTTATACATTATTCTGCATAGTAACATACAAATGATTGGAGGTTCATGTGACTTGGGATGGGGCTCATGAGTGAAACTAGAAAAAAACTGCCAAAGCAACAGGTTACCTCTCCAAGGCCACCAATAACTCCTCCACGAGCTCAGTCTTTCCCAGTGCGTTCCAAGAGCTGTTGCTTGGCAACCTAGTGGCCCACTTCTTCAACCCTTATCTCCCAGCATACCATGCGGACCCCTCTCCCCCTCCCAAGCCTGACTCTCGCTGCCAGCCTCTCTGAACCGGTCTCTTTCTTCGAACCTGTCTTTCGCTCCCAGCCTCTAACCCCTCACTCTCAAACAAGCCCATGTCTAACCTGTACTTAAGAAGCTGAATTGTGCTTTATTTTTGGCATAATTACATCCAGGTCCATGTCCCAAGCCTGCATCTGACCGATAGTAACCCTGCTTGTGTCTTTCCTGGTGGGACTTCAGACTCATCGTAGAGCAGGATATTCTACTAGTTATTAATGACCTCTCTCTGAGTGTTGTTACTGCAGATGGGTTTATTCACACACCATTGATCAGATCACGCAAAGCCTCCTCCACGATCGCACGCCCGTGTGCCCTTTCCAGCTTGGGCCACATCACGCTCGATCAATCGCCCATTTCTGCCCGTTTCTCCTGACAACACGATCAGGAAGGCTGGCTTGTTGAGTGACGCCGGAGGCCCGGGTTCAAGTCCCCGACGGTGGGGGGGCCGACCTGAGGTGGCAGCAGCAGGGGCGCCCACGTGAACCCCGGAGCGTTACAATATTATCTCTACCTTCAAATTAAATATAAAATCATTTGTAATCGTATTTAAGATGATAAAAACAAAACAAAAGACCTAACCATCGATTTTTTAACCACTTTATCCAATACAGGGTAATGGGAGAGTAAGAGCCTATCCTGACAAGCAACGAGCACAGGGCAGGATACACCCTGGGTGGGATGCCAGTTCATCACGGGGCACACACAGACACAGTTCAGCTACCAGTATGTCTGGAGGACCTGGAGAAATATCCCACACAAACACGGAGTGAACATGCAGTACAAACTCCATGCAGATAGCACCCCAGGAATAGAGCCCAGGGCCTCGCCATTGATAATCACTGCACCATCAGGAGGTCGGCTGTGAAAGTTGTAGGCTAGATGTATAGGGGTCTAATTTTGGAAGCAGTTCAAGCTGCACATCAGTTTAGTGCAAAAATCCAAAATCTTTTCACCGGATTGCAGATTCTGTTGTCTTAAAAAAAAAATCTACATTTGATTCTCAATGTAGATTAAAAAAAACGTTTGAAAAAGTTGTGTTAAAGCTGCTTTGAAAGAGAAAATCAGTTTTATAGTGGCAGAGACTGCACTGTCATGGCTTACAAGTGCTTTAAAAGATCTGCCACACATCAGTTGCCTTCTCATTGTGCCTTAAAGCAAATTTTTCTCATTTTCAATTACTGACCAATGCAGTACAGTTCATTTTCAGTTTAAATTCGTATATTTCAAGAATCTCTTTTGCACCTTTAAAGGTCGTACGTTCATAAAAAATAATATTTAAATATTTAGTATTTTCATTATTTAATTTAATAATATTTAATAAAACTGTTAATTTAGTGTCAACAGTCAACTTCATGAGCATTAATTTAAATATATGGCTCTCTTTTCCCTGATGAAGCCTAATTCAACAAGTTTTACTTGACCTCTTTTTTTTAAACTTTCAAATATTTAATATTTTTTTGCTGCAAGTTAGAAAATAACTCAACCCAAGCAGGTGAGTTTGTCATGGTAGTGCATTATTGAATCAGTAAATGTTCAACAAAAGCCTGATAAATGTAAGGGTTTATTAACATGGCATATTTTCTAGGATCCTATAGCTGTTGATGAAGCCCTACGCAGTCCCTGAGTGAACAGTGTAGGGATAGACAGCATAGAGAGTCAAGTGATCCAGATGTTTCTCAGGCTGAAGCAGAGCAGGAGACAGGAAGAGAGGAAGGAGTTCTGCAGGCTATGTTTTAGTTGTGCCAAAGCGTGTTGTTAGAAAGCGACCTTAGGTTTGGCTGAGCTTATAAAATGTCTGAATCACAAGCCCGAGGGAAAGAGACTTCGTCCAGGAGGAAGTGAGGGCGACAGTGGAAGAATGGAGATCCAGCAAACGAGTTGGAATGAGGATACAGGGAACCTTGAGCAAGGGAGAAACAGCTGACAAACCAGAAAGACTCATCGTCATGACCTTTGTCGATGAGAGGCTCACCACAGCAAGCTCCCAATCCAGGATGTTCATGGTGTCCTCTCTAGCCCATCCAAACTTAAACTGTTCTGTTGGAGGTATCCAGGAAAAAAAACTGGAGCATATCGTTAGCTACTGTGCAAAACACACTGGGAGAGGGTCACTGTTTCGGGCGTCATGATCAGGTCTTATTACAGACATACAGAGATCTGTAAAAGGCTCCGAGCTGGCAAGTGTCAACATCACGTCACGCCACAGCTGTAGAACAACCTTTGCGAACATCGGGGTCAACTTTGAAACTGCAAACTGATGACAAATGACAGAAGGCTTGGAAAGGCTAAGGTCTCTTAGAACATCAGTAACAGAACATCGATGACAGTTTCTCGTCTCGGAGAAAGTGAAGCAACTCTTCATACCCAAGGTAACGATTCCTTGGGAAGATCGCCTGGAGGAGGCAAATGAGAAGGTAAAGTTCTTAAAGCTGGACTTAACTGTGCAGCACAGGCTGTATAGGTCTCGCAAAAAGCTTAAAACGATGTATTCATCTAGTACAGTACTAAGTACGAGGGTGTGGTCAGTGATTACTATAGGCAGTCCTGGAAGATCAGGTGTGAGAGAAAAGAAAAGCAGCTTTAAATGAGTGTCACATGCATCAATGGTTTTTAGTTTCACTTTTGTCTTTGCTTCTGACGCTTCGCCTTTTGGACATGCATTTCTTTGAGGTTCTTCGCTACTCTAAACCAAACTGGCGATGTTAAGGACCGTGACTCCTGTGGCCTCCTGAGCGATTGCAGGCTGACAACGCTGTTTGAGGAGGATGCTTCTCTCCTGCGACGGGAACAGGGCTCTGGTGCCATTTCTCTGTGTCACGTGGCTTAGAGCAGCGAGCCCAGATGAGACGAACACAGATCAGCAATTCCAAAGTGGGTGGGGATAGCAAAACGATTGATTCCATTTAAAGAAAAATACTGAATATCATGCCCCTGTTCGTTGTTTTTGCTAGTACCTAAACCTCCTTAATAAAAATATCTGAATTATGGAAAATACACTAGTGCTTGCTTTCATTCATTTTCAGGACCTGCAAGGAGTATTTGTGGAGACAGCTCTCCTTTAACATCAATGAAGAGTGGTGTGGATAGTTATATCCATAAGGGGCACGGAGACTCGGCAGTCAATAAAGAATGCAGTTATTGAAATCAAATATCCGTTGTAAGAAGGCGGAAACTCAGACAAAACAGGGGCCTTTGTCTACTGCCCTCTTACACAATTTATTTCCAGTTTATTTCTGCATCACTGGATTTTAATTTGGCGGTAAATGTGTTATGGATGGAGTCTCTGATAGACCTAAGTGTGGAATTTTTTTTAAGCCAACGCAGTAACCCGAAAAAAAAAATATTCTAAAAATAATTTAAAAAAAATAACCCGAAAAAAAAAAATGAAATGGTTGGAGGACAAACACTTAACACCTCGAAACTGTACAGCAGTATTACAGATGAAATGAGTAAATTTCAGCTTTGGGGAGGAAAAAAAAACGTATACAGTGTAACCCACAGGACAGTTGACAGCGATGGGAGAAGAAAGGGGGAGAGGAGCCAGGGTAAGAAATACTTTTGAGACGTTCCATCTTTAAATTCCTGCAATGCGGATGGCTGCACAGGACAAATGTTCTGAACCTCCATTGAAGTGCACAGGAGATTTTTCGGCACTCTGTTGCTGTCACAGATGTCGGAAAGGACGAACCGTGGAATGACAGGAGAGTGTAAGAGACCCTATGCGTAGCGGCGAGACGGGGGTTAGCGCGGGCTCAGCTGTTCAGGGAATGCCGTATAGAAACCTATGCCCTCAGGGAGCGGACGTGGTGCGACCTGGTGCTAGGCGGGTCTCAGGACATCCGAACGTCAATGCTGAGTGAAGGCAGAATGAAAGACCCGGAAATATATAGCCCCAGAGAGAGAGAAACACCGGAAGGACAGCAAAGAACCGGAAATGAGAGACAGGACACCCTCTGGCTGCAGAGGGCGTGACAGTTGCTTCATCTCCTCGCGTCACTTAAACAGGTCTGGCAGAGGTCAGAACCTCAAACACAGGGTTTATATACTTCTTGTAAACTTAATCTGATGAGCTTTGATGTTTAATTATAATTGATTACTGTGTACAAAAGAACAAGCGCAAATCAGTGATGAGTTGAGGACTGCTAACCGGAGGACCTTGTGATAGCTTCTGTGTGATAGCTCAACCATTTATTTTTGTCACATGCTTTGGGGTTATGCTTAATGACTCGTAACACAGCAATCTCTTAAGAGTACCACAACTAGAGGCGCCTGAATGGAACCCTTGTGAATTGTCAAAGCCTCACTAATTGCTCTTCATTTGGATGAAAATGAGCTTCAGCTTTTTAAAAGCTTATTTAATGGCGTATTGATTGAGGGAAATGACTTGAGATTACTGCCCGCTGCATAAGGTAGTTTTGGTAGGTTAGGTAGTGAGATTACTGCATGAGGCAGTTTTTTTTTTTACTTTGATCCCTTCTCTATTAAGTGTATCTTTAAATGAATTAGGAATGTGACTGTGAGTGTGTAAAATTAAACGCTGTAATCAAATGCCAAGTGGAGCAGACCTACACATTCGATCGTTTCAGTCAATTGTATGTACTTTTTAAAAGTCTGTTATTCGGGGTGTGGTGCTTGTGATCTAATGCCTGGATAGGCTCCAACTCCCCTGAGACCCCGAACTGGAAGAAGTTCAAAAATGGATGGATGCTTTGAATAGATCTTAATTAGGAGTTGCAAGGAATAGAGACAGTTAGAGTGCATTTAGTTAGTGATTAGTGGAGGTGGAGAGCAGAGCAAGGCGGAGAGGAGTCCCTAGTGTTATAGCTTTGACATGCTACTGTATCTTAAACTCACATATAAAGTATGCGCTTCGACAAACCTGTGAAAATGGATTCTAATGCCGCACAACTTTAAGCAGCTGTAAAGGGTTAAAACAATCATTTGAAGGGTCAGTTTTTCAAACTCAAGTATCAGATGCTAGGTCAGTGGGCCTGCTTTTGGAAGCGGGTGCACTGACGATTTATTGAACAGACTCATTACCATAGTAACATTTGCCACCAACGGGATCGATCAAGCGAGGGCTGACTATGAACAACACAGTCTGTCGTTATGCGTGGCCAGAGCTGGAAGCAATATAAGCTGTACGTCTGTGGTGCATGCTGTGCACTGATTTGCAGACGCTGTCTGGTGGTGTTCTGTTTTATTGCTTTTGCTTAGCCTGGAGAGGCGTGAGCCTGCCCACTAGCCTCTGAATCCTAGATGCCAAGTCATGGCACCTCACCCCACAGATGTTCAGTCGGGCTCAACTCTGGTAAGTGGGGCACCTTCAGCCTAACATTCTCATCTCATGTCACAGCAGGATAAGCTAACAGCAGCAAGGCAACAAATTGTCACGCCCTCTGCAGCCAGAGGGCGCTCCTTCTCTGTCCTGTCCCTAGTTTCCGGTCTGCTGTCCTTCCTGTCCCTCTCTTTCCCTTGGGCTATATATTTCCGGGTCTTGCACCCTGTCCTCGCTCAGCATTGACGTTCGGATGTCCTGAGACCCGCCTAGCACCAGGGCGCCCCACGTCCGCTCCCTGAGGGCATAGGTTTCTATACGGCATTCCTGAACTCTTTGCACTAATGAGCCCGGGCCTTTTTCCCGTCTCGCCGCTACGCATATGGGTCTTTTTCCGCTCTCCTGCTCCCCACGGTTAGTCCCTTTGGACATCCGTGACACAAATGAGGTCTCATGGCTTTATCATTCTGGCGTTCTAGCACTATGCAGTGAGGAAGTCATCGATCATTACAAAAGGTGGTCTGTAGCAACCTTACACTCCTACCTAGACCATCACACTTGGACCTCCCCATCGTCTGTTGTACATAATTAGCTGTTTCTGTGTTTCTCGCAAAAACCACGATTTATCAGGTCCGCTTGAGCTTCAGCTTCAAATTCTGTTGTGTGTGTGGCATTACGCGGGGCGTGTTCAGTGTGGGGGCCGAGCCCTGGATGAAGGGCGACGTGTTGCCTTAACAACCACAACTGACCTGACTACTTCTGGATGAGCCGCAGCAGCTGTGGAAGCTTTTTAAGAACACGCTGAACGCTGCCCCGGAGGGGCGAGCAAGCAGGATTGCAGTCCTGATACCCCCGCAAGGGGAAAACGTTCCAGCGACAGTCTCGGAGGGGGATTGTGGAGAGCGCTTTGAGGCCACGTTCTTGCTACCTTTTATTTTCTTTTTCTTTTCTCCTGTCCCGCTGAGAGGATTCACCAAGGCAGGTTGAGTTTTCTCAGGTTTTGGCCTTGTTCTTCTTTTTCTCCAGTCTGGACCCCACTAAATAGGGACAGTCCAGACCGGCTCCCACTGTTCCAAGCGGTTTTTCCCCTAGAACTAGACCCCGATAAATAGGGACAGTCCAGTCTGGACGCTATTGTGCAAAGCGGTGTGCGTTTTCTTTTTTCCTTTTTTTTTCCTGTTTTCGCTAGCCTCCCCTGCCCGATGCCTTCAGACAGGGAGTCCACTTTAACCAGCATTCAACGCAGCTCCTCCCAGTCCCTCTCTGTCACACACGACATCATTCTGTTGCATTGATTAACGCCGGTGAGCACAGGGCACCTGTGTGGTCGTCTGGCCTGCAAACCTTGACTGCTTGGCTACTTCTTCGCAGCCGAACAGCTAATGCGTAGGTTGTTGCCACCTGGCGTTTTTGAGGCAGTGGAACTGGCAGTGCTAAAAATGATCACGAAGATGGTGCCTAATAGTATGTCCCTTCTAGTCAGCTGTTTGATTTAATGTCTCCCAGATCATGGCCTATAACAGACAGGCTGTGAAACGTCTTGCTAGATTAGTCATTGCTGACTGTGAACACCCCAGATGGTGAACAAGAGTGTGCCGACTAGACTAGTCTGGCCTCCAATATTCTGCTGACAAAAAGGCGTTGTTTTCTTGATAACCAGGGCATATTGGCTCCTGTCTGTGTTTTTCTTGCTTTTCGCCAGGCTAGACATTCAAAAGGTTAAACTACCTCGTGACCCGTGTCCAGGCTGTTCGCTCATATTAGAAAAATGACTTCAGGAATTATCAGTCAATATCCAAAATGCAACTGCTTTATTTTCAAAGAATGCTCATTGGTTGAATCTACAAATTGCTGAAAAAGGGCTAATATTCTGGAAAAAGCTTTTTTTTTTCCTCCACTAGTGTAAGGCAAAGTTTCACTTCTTCCGTCATCTCTGGTTCTGCTGTCTACAACCTGTGGAAAAAAAAAATTGTAGTCTTAAAAACATTTATATAGTAATTTTGTTTTCTTTAAATGCTACATAAATTGTGCTCTTCATTCTAAATTGTGCTCTTCATTCTTTGAAACACTCGCCCTTTCATTACATGCCCAGAGAGAACTGATTACTGCTATTACTGCCTCATTTCCTTTATTTTGTAATGGAAGTACTTTTATCTATTTCTGTAAATCTTAACTTGTTTATCTTTTATGCTTCCATATATTATAGTGACCTCTGACACTACAGAACATTATTCTATAAAGCACTTCAGTTGCACAGTGACTTGCAAACATTCAGACTTTTCCTATGTTGTCCCATTTTGTGAAATTACAAAAATATATATTATATGGGAAGCAGTGCAAAACTGAACCTCGAAGTTCAATTCCTGGAGCCCTGGGTTCAATCCCTGGACTGCTGTCTACATGGAGCTTGTATGCTCTCCTTAGGTTCAAGTGGGTTTCCTCCAGGTGCTCTGGTTTCCTCCCACAGTCCAAAGACATACAGGTAGGTTAATTGGCTTCTGCGAAAACTGGCCCTGGTGTGAGTGTGTACAGATCTGTATCTGCGTGTTCCCAGTGTCGGACTGGTGTCCTGTTCATGTCCTGTATCCTGTCTTGTGCCTGTTGCTTGCTAGGTTAGGCTCTGGCTCCTTCTGCAACCCTATAGTGGATAAGGTAGGTATGTAGGTCCCCTTTATCAGGCCCTAAAGGCTCATGGGGGAATGGGAGACAAGGGCCACAGTTTTTCTTGGCCATCCAATGGTGGAGGTGATGTGGTCAGCATCACGCTCCGGTCAGCCTATAACCCCCAGAAGGATTAACCCCGGTACTCATTTGGAAAGCAGGCTGAGTGGATCTGGGAGCCGTCTGGAAGGAATTAGAGCAAACTAGATCACTTGCCCCTACCTGGGATTGAACACGGGACCTTCCGGTCAGGAGCTAGACGCCCTTTGCCGTCTGAGCTAACACGGCTCCATGCTAGATAAGGAGATCAGAAAATGAATGGACTGGCAAAATGTTGCATGCACATTTTTTAAACATTTTATTCAAAACCTGACTGCTCAGACCGAAGACTTCTAATGGCAGATGGACAACGTTTGCCTATTCTTCTTGACAGATGTAATCAAGGTCTCCCGAGTTGCTTTGGGATCATGTGTACACAGCTGTTTTCAGGTCTTTCCACTGATTTTCAGTAGGATTGAATTCAGTGCTTTGACTGGATCACTCAAGGACATTCACTTTGCTATTTGTAAGCCACAGCTTTAGCCTAGTGCTCTGGAGTAGTGTCCTGCAGAAAGGTGAATTTTTGCTCCAATTTTAAGTCTGAAGCACTAAGTGTGTCAATACTTTGCTCCATCTATGTTCCCATAGATGAGTCTCGACTGATTGCTTGATTTTTACCATTTGACCGAGATAGGTGACAGAGGTGTTATTTTTTCTGAAATCATGCGAATCACCTCATGAGACAGAGGCCACTCAACTAAATTTGTGGCTTGTTAATCAATTTAAGTTTGCTACAGCAAAGTATTTGAATATTTATGCAGTCATGTCTTTTCCATTTTTCGTTCACGCTAATTGTATATTTTCTCGCTATAAATGTATGTAGTAGGTTGTGCATTTAACAAATATGAATTGCTACTTCCAGGTACTTCATGACTACAGGTTTCACCACAAATTGTGAAAACTGTGCAAGGGTCTGGACTGTACTGTGTTCGTTATACTGCCTCAATAATATTTTCCTTTTTTAACTTTTACACACCTGTCTCTAGCTCCTATCCTTTCAACATCCAGAAACATTGGTGAGTAAAAACTTAATACTTAAATAGACATCTGGAAGGTTTTTCAGTGTTTATAAATCTATATCCCTCATTTTTCTACCAATATGTACGCCTCGTACTCCTAGCAAGCCTGTTATAATCTCTGTGTGTTTTTCTGATTTCATTTATTGTCCCAGATGGTAAATTTGCTTAGCAGGCAGGTACAAGACATAATACAGTCCATATTACACAACATGAACCCATTAATAAATAAGAAACGTTCATGCCTGAGATGAGGAAACAAGTTAGCATCTTAAGTGATGTTCACAATTAAGAAAACAACAAAAAGTGCATCATCAGTGCGTGAAAAATCCCTGGAAGGGTCATTCATTACATATCAAAGACAACTGTCACAGAAGCTATACTTATCGAAAATACTGGGATTATAGGTTACTATTTAGGAGATTTCACAATAAATATAATATGGTACAGGCCCACCTCTGCAAAGTCTAGAGGTAATACATCCAATCAAAGTCTATTTGATAGACAGAGACAAATTCTACCAGCTCCTCCCACAGTACGATTTTTAGAAAATTGAGTCTTTACGTTCAAGGTGATTGCAGAGGATTTTGGTAGGTTACAAGTCACAACTATGAATAGGCAATCAACTTTTTCCAGCAAAGCATTGCATTCCCAGCCTTGTGACTTTTGAGTATTACCGGCATCGTGAATTGCAGTTCCTTGCTACAGTATTTTTGGAACTTTTCATATAGCTTTTTGTTTCTGGGAGTTTCGTTTCGCATCTCTCTGAGACTAGTAAAAGCAATCTGAAAGAACTGAAGGCTTGTGGAGAACACTTGAACTTTACTAACGGTAAGGACTGGAGAGGAAATACCTGACCCCTGTGTACAAAATCTATTTCAGTGACATCGGGAGTACTGTAGTCGAGATATTTGTCAAATTCTCCTTCTCAAGATGAGGGACTTTCCTTGTGCTGTACGGGCAATGGATTGTTAGACATTTTCAGACAGTGACATTATAGACAGTGGGAGGATAATGGTAGTTGTTCACTTAACTGATGCTTTTTGCTTTACTGTGTGGACTGATCTTGAAAGCCTTTTTTTCTTCCCCTCGCCTTCACAGAAGTGTGAAATAAGACCCCCATTAAAACATAGGATTCTTTTGTGGCTCCACCAGTAACGATTTTCATTCAGAATGCAGGTTGAGCTGGCTGGAGCACAGCTGGCTATGCATCACAAGGTCTACAAGAGCTTCTTCTGCAACAGTATCTCTTGGGACCTGCTAAGAGCACTGTGATTTTATGGTGCTGCCAGAGAGAGCTCTGTTACTCCTTCAATCACTGCTAGCTCACATCCCTCACTATCTCATGCTAGTGTGATATTCATAGCACCAAAACGGCATTATTGTAAAGCCAGCTATTCCAAATTTGAAACTTCTAATCCATCCATTTGTCCTCTAACCACTTTATCCAATACAGAGCAGCTGAAGTCATTCCCATCAAGCAACAGTCATAAACCCCGAACAGGACACTACTCCATCACAGGCCACAGACTTGGACACAAACACACACACTCACACCAGGGCCAATTAGCCTACCAGTATGTCTTTGGACTGTAGGAGGAAACCCACACTAACAAGGGTAAAACATACAAACTCCACCCACACATAGCAGCCCAAGAACTGAACCCAGGGCCCCAGTGCTGCAAGACAGCCATGCTAACCTCTGCACCACAGTTGCGCATGAAAAGTGTAATAATAATTTCAAATGTGAAACAACGTGAAGCCTGAAATGCACAAAGCTATTTCATACTCTTCCTCAATATTTTGAAATGCAGCACTGTAAAGGCGGGAGAGGTGAGAAAGAGCAATTTCAGTCGTGTAGTTCCTGTAAGGCAAGGGGATTTAGGTATTCCATTCACGTTTGTTTGTGGGGGAAAACGCACTCTATTTAAACATGCAAATGTCTCTGCAAGTAAGATTACAATCTCAATAACCTTGAGGGTCATACTCCCCTCCTCTTCTGTACAACAAATCTCAAGTGCTCTTGGTGACATCAGTGGGTTAATGAAAAACGCGAAATGCAGGTTGCTAAATGTGAACCTTAGGTAAAAAGGCAAAATGCTCTGTAAACAATCTTGTGATTGAGGGATGCGCTCAAACTCCACTTTTATGATGAACTTATATTTTTAAAGATGTCTTTCTGTATAGATTTTCAATACAGACAGCTTTTAGAACTTAAAACACGTCTTTCTTATATCTCATGATGGGCTTCACGGATTTGCAAATGTTTCAGGTGATTGTAGATTTCTGTCACCTAGTTGTCCTTTATCACGCCGTTGTTTAACAACAGCAGATTAAAATGTTCCCGATAACTTTGCTCTTCATTTAAAGAGATCAACCCTTGCACAAAAACACCCCTCAACCAACACCCAGGAGACAGACAGGTATTTTCTAGCAACAAGTTTAACTTTAGCTTGTCTCTAGCATCTGGTTCCCATTTCATGAAGACATATAGGCTTCCTCTAAATTGAAGAACGCCAAGGTTTTAATTTAAATGAAATTAGCTTTTAATTTTAAAGTTAATCCTTTTCGAGTCTTTTCATCAGAGCACTTTCTCTGCCAGTGTTTCATCTTTAAAAACTCTATGCTGGGAGTGTTCTCTTGCAGTTGCTTTTCATTTTGAGCAATCATTTCTTTCTTCTACCACATATCCATAAAGACTTTGAGTCCCTACAACGACACCTGTAGTTATGTATAACGGTATAAAGAAGATACCTTAGGCAGCCAACTTAGGCAATCTTGGGCAACCTCACTGAAATACAACGAAAGCATGAGTAGTTAATAGAAGCTATACATTTGTATATAAATGGTCGGCTTATCTGAGAGCAGATACAGTAGCAGGGCACAGGAAGGCATATTGTGGATACAAAACATGATAATGACCCTAAATACAATGTAAGATTAAAGATTAAACATCAATCAGTAGCACCAGAATTGATGTGCTTGGTTGACCGTTCCTCAGATCAAAATCATGGTAAACTGCATGGGGAAGAATTTTACAGAGCTGGGCAAGATAACTTAATCCATTCTCTGGAAGATTAGAAAAACTGCTCAGTAAACAACCTGCAATGAAGCTGAAGATGTGTACTGAGAGTCTGGGGTACACAGCTGCAATGGCTAACAAAAAGGCATGTAATGTTCGTGTCTACCAGAATCTTTTGTGGTTAATTGCTGCTGTATTTTTTACAAAAACCAAACATTATATGTATAACAATTGTGTCTTTGTAATTGTATTTTTATATGACTGTCCATGACTGGCTCCATAAATGTACTAGTGTACAGTGCACATACACATATATAAATTCTGTGTGTCGTACATACAGTATATATTATGTGTACTGTATGTATGGATTCATATATAATTACGTATTGAATGAACATTGGATAATGTAAATCTATTTGCATTCTATAATGTTTGGATAATTAGATTACAACCTTTCTGCAATTCCTTCCATTAAAGAGCCTGTCATCTCTCCCAGTCGGTGTATTCTTTTATTAAGCAGTCATGACGGTGTTACGCAGACTTGCGTACAGCGATGAAGCTCACATCTATTTTTGGAACAGATCCTATCCCTCATGCATATTAATCAGTCACAGAACCCTTACCTTTCAGTGTTCCAGACGAAAAGAGGCTGTAACTCACCTCTCTGTCTGAATGTCACGTGGTTTGGATTATTTTTATCTGCTTTGATCATCCTCAAGTTTCCTGGAATTGAGTGTGCAGGGATAAATCTTAAAAAATAAACCGTGAACACTGAACAGACTTTTAATTTAACATGTTTAGGATTCTTTTAAAGTTTGGTGTTCTCTATCATCTTGATTAACTTAGGCTTTTCAAAGATACCTGTTTTTTTTTCCCTTGGTTATTTTCGGTGCATTGCTACTGAGATGCATTCCTTGATCTGAGTGCCAATATGCCACACAGAGGGAAGCCGACAGCAGTCGTGCTGCAGAGTATTGTTTTGCAGACAGAATTATCAAAAGTGACACCATTCCGCAGTGTATTTTATGCTGAGGGCGTAGATATAGGAATTTGCTGGCTTGGCAGTTGCAGGCTACAGATCGATGAGCCTCTTTGCCTGCATTTATCGCAGGGTGCTTGATACAGTCCAGAAACTAACACTTGTCACAAAAGATCACCTCAAAACAAGCTGAGGATTAGCGCTTTCCTAGTTTACAGTGTTTATGACATCATCCTTCTGTAATATATATCAGAGATGAGCCATATACTGTGTTTTTGTTCACACCAGAGAGGGAATTAATTTCTTCCTAGCTGGAGTTGCTGTGCAAAATTATCTTATTCTGCTAATTGCCCAATAGTCTTCAATGAAAACAGCCTTAAAAACCAATTTGTGCAACATGCCCACACCAGCCAAAATATGAAACAAGAAGATGTCTGGAAAACAAAAGAAAAACTTCTGAAAGGACTTACTTTTCTATACCATATTATTTTCAATTATCACATTAGTTTCCCCAATTATTCCCTTATTATTTTTATAGTCTTAAGATATGGTTCTTCAATAACCCACTCTAGGCTGGAAATTGAAACACTTCTGGTCAGAAAAGCAATTGCTGGAAACCCATATCAATACAGGAGGGAGGTCTCAAACTATTGGATGTGGACATGCCTACTTAATGGTAAATGCTACAGAGGCAACTTAAAAAAATGAAATCTGTTTGTGTTGTGAAGATGGACGAAATATTGCAGCAGAGGAAAAAAGACACCGAAGGAACTTTTAATGGCAAAGTTAAAAGACTGTGATATAATACAGACTCCATGCTAAAATATGAAACAGAAACAGTAAATATGCTAAATGAAAATGTCAAGGTTTTCCAAAAAATCTCATAAAAAATGCCTTCAATTATAGTGCAGTAGGTGCTTCAGTAGCAGGGTGCTGTGGTCAGGGTAGGCAGGGTAAAAAATGAAATTTCTAAATAGTGTAATGTTTTTTGGTAGTGTTAATAGTCTCTGACCCCCAGGTGCAATGAAGAGTAGTGAGACAGTGATGCCCTCTGGCTTTTCCTACTTTTAAACCTGAAAATAAGTAGCTTTACTCTGTCATGCGAAAGTGTGTTCTGAGCTCATGGTCTCAGCAATGGGTGAGGATAAAGGTGCAAAAAAAGGCTGTAGTTGTGTTCACTGTGTCACCTGACTTCACTCATGTCCTCCCAAAGATAATATTTACATGTGCGTACTGGTGAAAAAGAGGCTGTTGGAAAAAGCAAATGGAAAGGAACAGTCCTTTGTCTTTGGGGCATGCCCTTCAGTTATTGCTCCGAACGAGTAATTTAGCTAAATGAGTAATGCCTACAGCACTAAAAATGGATAGTTACATCTCCAACCTTTTGCAGGAATTGGACTTTCAAGCAGAGCAGCAGGTGATATTGCCAATCTGTTAAGCACAAGTATTTATTTCCGTTTTAACAGCTGGGCACTGGTGGGCAAACTTTTAACGAACGGTAACATCACAACTGCAGACATTTCAAAGCACAAAAAGGAATCAAATCGGTGTCTACTGGTTTTTTTCTGTCTGCTATAGTGTTTCACAGTTCATTATGTTCCTGACAATAATAACATTAAAAGCAGGCACTGAAATCCGGAACCGTCCATCAGTTATAATTACTGAGCTGTGTCAATTACAGTCTGGTCCCCATCCATGTGTTTAATTATAATGCTGCCGTTGATTAGCCTGCTCAAGTCTATTTCAATTGCGGTGTGAGAATAGCCAGTGTCTCTTCCACTGCATGTAACTGTTGAATAGTATTGAGTGATTTTAGAATAACTGACATTGAGGTATTACAGTTGGGCAGTTGGACAGCTTCAAAACTAATAAATTAACAGGGCCTGAGAGGATTTTTCACTTTCAGTGGGATATTTTAATGTGCCACTAAGAATGGTAGCTGTTCCCCAGATTGGAGAATTGAAAATGCAACACCAATCCATTAAAGGGGGAACAAACCCAAACCAGGAAACTACGGACTCATCTGTCTTCTGTTACTGGAAACGTTATGGAAACAAAAGCCAGAAGGTAGCAAAGACCGCTTTGGAAAGGGAAGGTCTTTAATTTAATTTACCAGAATTCTTTGGACTGGTGTCGGGGAGTGACACGAATGGGAGGAGCGCAGTGGATTGTGGGATATGTTTACTTTCATATAAATATGTTAAGTCATTCATATAAAAGCCATTTTGTTGGTTGGGTATGGTATGTATCTTTTGTTGTCTTTTGCATCCACTTCCCTCTCCCAGCCACCTAGTGTAAACAGAACACTAGCCGCAATCATCACAGATTGAGCAACACACTGTTTGGCTAGACACCTGTCGATTACCACAGCTTCGGGTTGTGTGGGAGGTGCTGAGCCGTATTAGACTGGACCTGGAACAGAAGGACAGACGGGAAAGACAGAGGAGAAAGGAAGGACAGTGCACTTTAACGTCTGGTCGTCTGCATACAGTCGGTTCCACAGTCTAGTCCCCAATATTTTATGTCTGCCTACCTCGTGTTATCACCTGGACTCTCCTAATCCCCCTACGTGCTCTGGGGTTCTGACCGGAAAGGCTATATAAAGAACCTGGCCAGTGAAGACAGGAGATGCGTGCTCTCTGCTCATCGGCCTTGTCTCTGCCTCCAGGACAGTCAAGACACGACTCCAGTGAGACATCTGTTTTTTTCATTGGTATGCCAGAAAGAAGTGTGTCTGGGTGGTTGAACTGAACTGAGTGGGTGCTCGGAGGGGGGCACTTGCTGTGGAAGAGAATCCTGCGGTGCTCTGGGGGTTTTGACTTGAGGAAGGCTCGAATTGATGGATGTTTTTGGAACATGGGAAGGAACGTAGAGAGATGGGGACTGAGCGACATGCGAAGACCGCATCTTGGGATTCTTTTATTTTTAAAGCAGCACAGCCACCTCCAACCGTTCAAAGCAAAAAAAACCCCAAAAGCGATTCTGATTCCATAACAGGAAAAAATAAGAAAATTCATATTGTGTAAGCACTCAGCCCTTGAATGGCTGAAAAGTAAGCTAATAATAATAATAATAATAATAATAATAATAATAATAATAATAATAATAATAATAATAATAATAATAATGAATGTCCCTGAGTTGCTCAAAGTCCTGGCTTGAATCTTATAATCTATAGAAAGACTTAAAAAGTTTTATCTGAACGTCCAGGAACATTCTTGTTCTTCCAGCCCTGAGGGATCAATCATCCACCCGAAAGCCAACATTGTCTTGAAGCTTTTGTCTTTCCCCAGTTTTTTTCCTTTAAAACAATTCTCCCTCGGGACTGTTACTCGCTGGCCACTAGGTTGCGTTGTTCCCAAGAACGTGACCTATACTTAATTCTCCTCCATACGCAACATTGACGGGGCTGCAGTGTGGTTGTGACCCTCTTTCAGTTTGCCCATCTCATCCAGTAAACACATGAAAACCCCAATCTCGTACAAAACAAAATCTTCAGAGCAGTGAAAATAACCAAAATATTTGACCAAATACAAGCAAAGCTCTTCTCAAATGCTGTGGAAAGAGAAAGGCAGCCGATCTGCCTTTTCTGAGTCTTTCAACATGCAGGTCAATTGCAACAAACTTGCAGAATTTATAAAAAGTTGTGTAAAAGCTAATACAGTATTTTCTCATGATCATTTCTATCTGAGCAGTCAAAATTAGAGGCCAGCATACATCCTCGTCTTAGTACTAAAGATACGCACTGTTGTTCTACCAAGCCAGAGCTCAAGAGGACTCTGTTCCAGAAAATCTAAATAGTCTGGACCAGTAAGCTAATAAGAAAGCACACAGATATTTAATTTTTATACTTCCGTTTATTGTAAAGAACACAACCCAGGCATCTCCAGTTAGCTATTCATTAGGAAGGAAATCTGATTCTTAAAGCTGCCTGGAAAAGACTGTACTCCCTGTGACAGTCGAGAAAGTTTTTGTTGTTGCAGCAATGAAACCCTTCTATAGGACTGTATGGCAATACAACTGCCCAGCCGGAAAGAGGTGGATGCGCAGCATCCAAGATCACTGGACTTGGTCTTCCCTCTGTTGCCTCTATTTAATGACAGATGTATCAAACAGGAAGCTAAGAAGGTGTCCACAGACCCCTTCCATCCTGTTTTTCAAACTTCTCTCTTTGAGGTTGAGTTTTCAAAGTATAGAATGTATTATTGCTTGGTTCCAAAATAACACTTATCTACAGCCCAGTAGACACATCAGCATGGAGATCTTGGTTGATGCTATCATCATAAAAAAAAATACTACTACTACTAATATCCTTTTTATAATAATAAACTATTTTTTATTTTGAATGTTAAACTTTGAGTCTAACATTAACAGATTGAATAATGCATGCAGTGTTATCGCAAGTGTAAAATTGCTGTTACTGTTGTTGTTATTTTGGCTGCACTGGGGCAAATTCCAATCATCTTTGTTGACATGGCAGTGAAGTGTTGAATCTTGAAGAACAAATGTCAGATGGAACCCTTTGCACCTCACGCAGCAGAACAGGATTACCAAGGTTAAAAGCACAAGAATGTTACAAGGAAACATTCTCTTCCACATATTACAACATGTCTGTGGCAGAGCTTGGAGATTTGTGTGGCAGTTGGTGGTGCCCATTTTTTATTCTATAAGAGGACCAGGACGTAGCCTTGATACCACTACAGACAGGGTGTCTTTGAAGCACAGAAAGGAATTCATGTGTCTTTTGTGTCCTCCCTTTGTATAATGTGTGCAAAATATCCTGGTTTGATCAAAGGAAGCTCTGAGCTTAACAAAGAGCATATTTTGTTAATCTGGGGCAGATAAATGAGTTACGATTTCAACTTTAGTTGAATGTAGCTGAAAATCATGATGAAGACTAGGAATGCAATTTAGGAAAAGCATGCGGCAGTTGACTAAATAAAGGTGGGTCGGATGTTCTTACAGAGACAATGTCTTGCTGCCCTGAGAAAGTGTTGGAAAGAAATCACCCAATAAGTGAAAGAAAATGTAATATAGCACTTACTTACACATTTCTTAGAAGTCTATGACTCACCTCCACTGTGTTTTGTCAGGTGTAGCACGAGTTGAATGGGTTTTGACTTCTAGGCAAAGTGAATAGATATCATATCTAATACAGTGATTTAAGGGAATTAAAATTAATTTGATTTCTTAATTCAATTTCTTTGGCCAAACAGTATTGTGCAATATCTAATTTCCTGAGCTCACTGTGTTCTTACTGAATGGAAGTAGATCAGCACTCTTTTGTTCCCTGTGCAGGCATTTTGTTGTATCTGAAAACAGTTTCTACCTTTTTAATCACTTTTCAAAACTTCAGCCGGTTTTGTACAAGTTACAAAAAGACTCTGGCAGTGTAAATGAAAGAAACATCATTCTTTCTGGGAAAAACGTCTCAGTAGTGATGATCATCATTACCTGCGAAAAATATACTCTGCATCATCATTAATTGTAAATGATGTAAATCATTAATCGTAAATGGTTTTCATTGTTAATGAAAACCAATCGCCAACAGCACAGGGAGAAGGTCAGTTGTAGCCGTATAACCAAGGGAGAAATCATGCAACCATCTGCACATATCTGGACCTCGAACTAGAGGACTAGTTAAAGACCCAACATAACCTCTTCATACAATACTGGGCCGAGAGAAAGCCAGAGCCTTTCACTGTAAATAATGGATGCAAGGCAGGATATACTCTGGATGGGATACCTTTTTGTTGTGTATTTTAATAAAGAGCCGTTCTTATATTATTTTAACTATTTTATTAACTACACAAATCACGCCCTTACACCATATATTCCCTCAAAAGTTTGTTTCTACCAGCAAGAGAACTAAAATCTGCAGTGTTCTGCTTGCCTTGAGTTCGTCAAGCACTCATCTCTCGTCACCATAAATGTTGTGTATGTTAATAAAGAGCCGTTCTTATAGTATTTTAACTAGTTTATTAACTACACAAATCACGCCCTTACACCATATATTCCCGCCTTCTATTCTCTCGTTCTGTTGTCTCGCGATGTATACTTACTATACTACACTGCCCATCACAGGGCACAAACAGAAACAAACAACGGACACACTCACACAGTTTGCCCAGAACCCATTTTACCTACCAGTATGCCTTTGGCTTGTCTGAGGAAACCCAGGCGAACATGGAACTGAAACCCGTGAGGCAGTAATACTAACCACTGCACCGCCATGCTGCCCTCAGCACTAGATTATTAGACTTATTGCTTTTTTTAAACCTCTTCATTCATTTACAGGTTTCAGGTGTTCTCACTTCTCCAGGAATTCATCTCCCAGAATTCCATTTGTCTGGACACTCTTCCTCACCAAACCTGTCTGTTTTCACTTTCTCTCGCTTGTTGACTCTTGACCCTTTTGCCTCTCTCCCTCACACCTGATGGAGACTCCTGGCAAAATGTTAATAATAACATTATTATTAATGTCCCCTCCCCTCCACCAGTGTGCAACCGCACCTGGATGATGTGACAGCAGCCATAGTGCACCACTACTCTCACCACACATCAGCTATCAGTGGGGATGCGAACAGAGTGATGAAGCCAGTTCAGAGATGGGGAATATTAGGAGGCCATGATTGGTAAGGGCCAATGGGAAATTTGGCCAGGATGCTGGGGTTACACCTCTACTATTTTTGAGAAGTGCCCTGGAATTTTTAATGACCACAGAGAGTCAGGACCTCGGTTTTAGGTCTCATCTGAAGGATGGCACCTTTTTACAGTATAGTGTCCCCATCACTATACTGGGATATTAGGACTGACACAGACTGCAGAGTGAGTGCCTCCTACTGGCCCCACTAACACTTCTTCCAGCAGTAACATTAGCTTTTCCAGGAGGTCTCCCAATCAAGTACTGGTACTTAGCTTCTGTGGGTTACCAGTGGTGAACTGCAGGAATGGCAAACATAGCTGTAAGACAACCAGTCTTCAGAAAATTGCAACATGAACATACTGTATGCCAGTAGGATCTTTGTTTGAACTCTTGTTCCAACATGTAAAATAAAGAAGGTATTTTTACAGGACAAGGTGTGACTGTGTGGAAGTCTTTTTCTTTTGATTTTGATTGCATGATGTATCTTTAGCCACATGGGAAACATTTGTGAATGGTTGGAGTTTTCTCAAATATGCCTTCATCTCAGGACAACTCATGATCTGAATGAACTGCAGCTGGAGATATTTCAATTCAGTTCCAGGCACTTTGCAAAATAACCCTGAAATGTTCTCCAGGCTTCCCTCATGATCAGCTCAGTATAGTGTATATGTGCTTTACTGCTGGAGGTGAGCAGGAGTTTGGGTCCTGTTCCCATTCCATTACCCAGAATCCTGTGAGGATGACCTCTTGCAGACCTGACAAGTACAGCAAAGATCAGGTTAAGTAAGCTGTTTGGTGGCGGTAAGTACAGTAGCTTAGCTACTTGATCTAATAGGTAGGGACTCGGAGAAGCTCATACAGAGTCCTGCAAAAAGAGCTAGGTTTTTGTTTTCTTGACTGTGTTCTGCACCTTAAATAAAAGCACTGTTTTCCACATACAGTAATAGTAACTTTATGTGTCTATGTTCTGGGATTCAGCCTACTTATGAGCTGTGACACTCCACCAACCCACCTAATGTCACAATAGTCCCACATTAATGCAAAGTAATAGAATGGAGAATAACAACAATAACCCATTCAACAGAAGTGCTTGCAATGTGAATAATGACAACGCTGACACCAATGAAAATGTGACCTGTACATCTGTGGATATGAAGAGCATTTGAAGTATTGCCATACACCTGAGCCCGGTCTTTAGAATACTCTGATTGCCTGTGGTGATTCATCGTCCTTTGTGTTCCAGGACACCAGAATAAAATGTATGACTCAAATAAGTTTGTCCTGGAGATTGAATCTGAGATATCAGTTGTGACATGAGATCACTGATGATGATGATTCAAGGAGAGAAGATGGCCGAAGACAGGAGAGGAGGAAGGAAAAACAGATGTGGTAGAAATAAAGGACAAACAATATCATTACATTTCCATATCTGGTGTTACGCCGACGTCCTGGCCAAATGTCCCATTGGCCTTTACCAATCATGGCCTCCTAATAATCCCCATCTATGAACTGGCTTCATCACTCTGCTCTCCTCCCCACAGAGAGCTGGTGTGTGGTGAGCGTTCTGGCGCACTATGGCCGCTGTCTCATCATCCAGGTGGGGCTGCATATTGGTGGTGGTGGAGGGGAGACCCCATTACCTGTAAAGCGCTTAGAGTGGAATGTCCAGAAAAGTCCTATATAAGTTTAAGCAATTATTATGATTATTTTCATATAGAGGAAACAATGAAGAGAAGTGCTGAACCTACTACAGTACTTGTCCCATGTGAGGGTTAGTGTATAGGTTGGGATTAATAATAATAATTAATTATAATAATAATTGCTTACACTTATATAGCGCTTTTCTGGACACTCCACTCAATGCGCTTTACAGGTAATGGGGACTCCCCTCCACCACCACCAATGTGCAGCCCCACCTGGATGATGCGACAGCAGCCATAGTACGCCAGAACGCTCACCACACATCAGCTATTAGTGGGGAGGAGAGCAGAGTAATGAAGCCAATTCATAGATGGGGATTATTAGGAGGCCATGATTGGTAAGGGCCAATGGGAAATTTGGCCAGGATGCCGGGGTTACACCCCTACTCTTTTTGAGAAACGCCCTGGGATTTTTAATGACCACAGAGAGTCAGGACCTCGGTTTTAAGTCTTATTCCGAAGGACGGCACCTGTTTACAGTATAGTGACCCTGTCACTATACTGGGGCATTAGGACACACACAGACCGCAGGGTGAGTGCCCCCTGCTGGCCCCACTAACACCTCTTCCAGCAGCAACCTTAGGTTTTCCCAGGAGGTCTCCCATCCAGGTACTGACCAGGCTCAGACCTGCTGAGCTTCAGTGGGCTGCTAGTTGTGAGTTGTAGAGTGATATGGCTGCTGGCTAGGTCTAGGACTAGGTTTTACATTATGGTTAGTGGTGCTAGATTAGGTGAGGCCAAATCTGAAGTCGTCGTTGTTTCATCTAGAAATGTGTGGAGACACCCCGAACACGCCCCCCAAACTAATGCTTTTTCACCTAAAGTCTGTAAGAGTGCTTGTACAATCAAACCGATTGACCAGCCACATGTTTTGGACAATTAAAAAAATTAAACACTGAATCTTAAGTCTAAAAAATCTGACATAATGTACATTTTCTGTGGCAGATATGGATTCCAGAAAGAAAACACTATTTGCTAACTACAGTACATCCACTACTGCTGTCTCAAGCTTTATTTTACAAGTCAAAAGTGTAGATTTAAAAACAAAAAGACAAAAACAATTCATCAGGCATACTTCTTCTGTGTAACCAGCAGTGAGAAAATGGACAGCATTTATAGAGAGGTGACTTCTACATGGGCTATGTGATGGTGGTTAGGACTGGTAAGGACTGCTGCTTCCAGCCCGGGGTTCAACTCCAGACCTGGAGTGCCATCTTTGTGGAGTTTGCATGTTCTCCCTGTGTTCACATAGGTTTACTCCAGGTGCTCCAGTTTCCTCCAACCGTCCGAAGACATGCTGGTAGATTAATTGGATTCCGAGAAAACTGCTCCTGGTGTCTGTGTTGTGCCCTGTGATGGACTGGCATCCTGTCCAGGGTGTACCCTGCCTTTTGCCCATTGCTTGCTGGGATAGACCCCAGCTCCCTGAACTGGATGAAGTGGTTCGAAGATGGATGGATGCATGATGTCTACACTTACATGGTGAAAGTCTATATGTGAATTCCTGCCAGACACCCTCTCTTGATGAAGAGACATACATTCTTGCATGTTAATTAACAGTCCCATTTGAAAATCTACATAAGCTGAAGTAGATATCTATCAGCATAATGTAGTTCACCACCTGCATTTCTCATTAAGTGCCCTTATGTGAGCGCATGAACAGACTTGGTCACTTGTGCCCCAGTGGACATGTTTCAAACACAAACAGAGATGGTCATAACACAATTTGCTTAGCTACTTTTTTTTTATCCCTGTCTGTATCACTCATGTGCACGGAGGTGTAAATTTGCGCCGGAGTGCTGATGCGTCGTTGGACAACATTATCAGACGGCAAAGTCACAGGCTACTCCGGTTACCGTCTCACGACATGGTAAAAAAAAAAAACATTCTGGTCAGTGTCAACACACATACCGGGCTTTTATATGAACTCGGAGCCTGACAGGCTCCTTCACATCCACACTAGAAACCCTGCACTCCCGCAATTCACATGACCGAGCGTCTCTTGCCTGGAGAAGGGGGCGGGTGTGGGGTGGTGTAGCAGAGACTCCAACAGCACAGCACTTGCGCGTTTGCAGCAGCAGGAACTGCCTCATCAATTCTGCTCGTAGCCACCGCCTTCCAAAGCATCCCTCTGAACACTGCAACAAGGATGCTGTTTTTTCCCCCCTTCTGCATGATATAACGATGACCACCACATGAAAAAAACACCTTTCCCCAGAAAGATGGACCAGAAGCTCTTCACCGCATTGACGTGTTAAAAAACTGAGATTTTTTTTTTTACAATTCAAATATGAATCATGCATTTGATACATCTTCAAAATCTGTGTGCCAGCATCGTTTTCTCTTGGGTCCAACCATTCAGTTTTGCATCGACTGGTATGTATGATATTAAAGCGCTTTTTTTTTTTACGAATGCATGCCAGTTATCCACACTGAAGAAGACACAGATGGTAAATTGTTTTCAGTTTGATTTCCTACTAGAAATAAATTAAATTATTGATATAGAGGCATTCTAGAGAAATGAATCTTCTCGAATTTATAATTTATAATGCAGAGATTGATAAAATAGGAACTGAAGAGTTGTACATCGTTTTTAATTGTAATTGACTGAACTGTGTGAAGATTTCTGGTGAGTACACCTTTGACTTTAGAAAGCAATGTTACAACTAGTCTTGCAATATAACGTATTAATAAGGCCGACACATGCATGTTGAGATGAGATCAAATTACATTATACATTACACATTATAAAGGTTTTAGTTAAAACATTGAAAGACCAGATGAAAGATGGATTGAGCAGAGCTCAATGGCTGAAATAAATGCATATATTCATAAGCAGCAATTTCTAGAATTCAGGTAGAGTGCCGTAATACGGATCGAAATGATAAAACGACTCGGTATTTATCATACATATATAAAACAAATTGTATACACACAGAAATAGCGCGTTCTACGATAGAAA
Organism: Lepisosteus oculatus; assembly: GCF_040954835.1. NCBI lineage: Eukaryota > Metazoa > Chordata > Actinopteri > Semionotiformes > Lepisosteidae > Lepisosteus > Lepisosteus oculatus. The sequence goes on from NC_090707.1 coordinate 32,870,361, forward strand.
TCATAGGAATTTACAAATTCGACACTTTGGCTGTTTTTTATGGACAAAACGATCGCAATGGTACAATAAAATACCTATATAACTACAAAATAACTTATTTTTCTCATCACGTATACCTACTTATCGGCAGTAGGACGCAGTTGTCTAGTTTGCTTCTATATTGGATGTAGGACGTAACCAACACGGTTTATTTTGCATTAGTTTCATCCTGGAGAGAAAATGACTCAGTTTGGGACGCAGTGGGGAACACACCGGAGGCAGACGGCGCAGGCGTCCCTAACAGCGTCAATAGGACCCATCATTCAGGTGAAGTGGAAATCACGTACCCTTCCCGACTCATATACTACCTAAACGAGGATTCGGAGAGCACATACCACGACCTTGACACCCGGGCCAGAAACCAGCTTAAACAGAGCCAGGTAAGTCTATACTTCAATACTGCGGAGTTTCTGGATAATTGGAATGCGCTGTGAACTCCAGGGTGTATTGCGGAGGGAAAAAAAAATCTGTCTAAATACTTTATATGCACACCCATTTCACGCATACTGAGTAACGTGTTTTTAAACTAGTAATGGAATGCAGCAGTGATGTCGAGGCCAGCTTTGAGGCTTGGGGCTGGCCTGTTGAAAATGTAACGCTGTACTTGAGAAAATACTGCAGTGTTGTCATTCATTCCCGTGCCTCCATATGAGAAAGAGGTCTGATGGGGGGGAGGGGAGAGTATTACTTTTAATGCACTTTATTCACAGTACCAGTTTTTGGGGGGACTGTGTGTGAGATTTGGGGGAGCAAGACAAGAGATCCACTGTATTTTTCACAGCAACATTGTGGTGTGTTTGCGATCATGAGAGGAAGAAGTAACAGAACTCTTTATTAATCGTTTGCCTGACGCCTTGCGTTTGAGTATAACACCCATCCATCTTCAATAGCTGCTTACCCAAGCGCAGGCTTGTGGTTACCAGGAGCCTCACTTGGCAGATACAGGTACCTGGGAGACAGGTTGGACAAAGCCCTGAATGATAAGCTCTTTTTAGGGGTAAAATCTCTCAGCACTAGTTCCTTGAAACATTCACATCCTTTTCACAAAAGCAAATAAAGGTTTAGCTTCATATTATTTGAATACTCTGCGCCACTGTTGCCTTTAGTTATTGTCCACTGTACAAAATAGAAGAGAAGGCCTGCACTCTTGTATGCTATTAATTCTCAAACTGTCCTCCTAACTGCATACATGTCCTATACATACTGTATAGGATATATAGATGTCCTATATGTTAGATATTGAAAGCCTTGTGACACTGCTGGCAGGATTTGAGCATCGTCATAATCTGTTGTCTAAAATGTCCTGTGCCTGATGTTTAACCAAGAAAACTGTAATTTGTAATTAACTATTTAGCTAAAATGCGAAGGTGTCCCATGTTAGCTGGAACAGAACTCTGATCGAGACCATTGCTTTGTTACAGACCAAACATGAAGCCATTGGGACATGTTTTTTGTCTGACACACGTGTTTATCGACTGTGAATGCACCTTTTTCTTTTAACCCAGCTGTTTTCAGAACTGTGGCATGACTATAGTTTCAAACTTTTAGCGTGAGACCTAAAACATCTAAACATATAGTGTAACGGATTTTTGTGTTGCTGTGTAATTTTTAAAACATCTTAGAAAATGGTAATACTGGCCTATTATGAAATCCCACTTTAGCTGCTGAAGGTTTGTGCATTCCTGCAATTTTCCCTATGACCCTAAATAAGCGAATTTATTTTGAAAAGTTATATTGTGTGGACGAAATAGTCATTTCTCCAGGGTGACCGATTTTATATTCATTTTTTTAATTTTATTTTTGGCCTCATGCATTTGAAATTAAATGTAACCAAAACGATTTGTTCTCGTTATTTCTAGTCCTGAAATAATTATTCAGTGTAGTAAAATTCCCCTCATTATAAACTAATCGGGACTCACTTAAGCTTTCAATTTCAACACCATAGTAAAGCTCAGTTATAAAGCACTGACTGTAAAATCCCACAGCTTCAGAACAAACGGCTCTGTGGAGGCTGTGTTTTGGAGGGACATTTAAACAAAATTCTAAGGGTACCTTAAATGTTTCCATTCAAAATGTCAATAATAACATTGTTTTCAAGAAAATCTGAAACTGGGAACTGTGCTCCAGTTGACATGGTATGACCTATTTAAAAATCTGTGTACTGAACAAACATGTCATATAGAAAATTTTATTATGGGAGATCAATGTCATAGGAAATGCAGAAGTTTATAAATAGAAAAATGAAGGATGTCATGGGGCACTAATGCACTATGATAAGTGTTGCTAGGTTTATTTTCCTGTTTAGAGGCCTTGATGCTCAATGACTTCATTAATCTTTTCTTAATCGTCGATAGACTTTGAAACCTGTTACCACTTTTTAAAAAATACCTGAGCAGATGAAAGTTAATCTCATTATGGAAGGTACAGTAGATGAGTGAAAAAGAGGCATGGATCTCCCTGGAAACATTCACATGTGGATGTTTTTGATCATTTTTCCTAGAATTGTATACCTTATCTGGTGTATTTGGTGAGCTAGATTTTTCAGGCCAGATTGGTGTTATGATATGAGTATTATATGATTTTGGTTATTTGGTTACTCCATGGTGCCTTAGGGAATATTAGCCATTGACAGGAGGTGTTATGGAAAGCATGGTGGCACAGTGGGTAGTACTTTTGCCTTGCAGCACTGGGATCCCAGGTTCAATTCCTGGGGTGCTGTCTGTGTGGAGTTTGTGTGTTCTCCCTGTGTTTCCATGAGTTTCCGCTGGCTATCCTGTCCTCTCATAGTCCAAATACCGGCTTCTGTAAAACTGGCCCTGGTGCGAGTGTGTTCCTGTGTGTCTGCTCTGTGATGGACTGGCGTCCTGTCCAGGGTGTAACCTGCCTGTTGCCTGCCTCGTTAGTCTCTGGTGTCCCAAGAACCCCTGCTGTCGATAAAAAGGTCTTAAAAATGGATAAGTGGATGGTTATTAGATTTGGTGAGGAATGGCTTAACAATAATGGAACAGGAGCTTGAATATTCTCATTGAAGTTATAAGAATGGTTTTTACGCTTGTTCTTTACGAGACCGGACTGTGGGAATCAAAAGATTTTACGATCATAGAACAAAGAACAGTTAAAATGTGTCATAACCATCAAAAACACCAGAGAAGGAAGGGAAAAAGTAAAAGCACTGTGTTGCATTCTCGGAGGGAGACGTTCAACAGTAGTAGGAAGAGAGAAATCTATGTGCAGGCTGCAAAGGAACCAGCTGGGGTGAAAAACAATTTTTCAGCCCTCTTTGGGTGTGATAGAGAGACAGAAAAGAGGCTGGCATACAACGCAAATGGCAAAAGAAAAATCACATGAAAATAGATAAGAAAACGTGTCAAGATGAATGGAAATCTGGGCTTGGGTTCCAGGAGAAGTGTGAAAATCTGGAATCTGTACATGCTTGGAGAGGCTCTGAAAATGAACCCGTATGGTCATTGAGCGCTCGTGCAAAGTGCAGTCTTTATTTTATTATAACCTTGGCTTCCGAAGTCTTTTTGGATTAAGTGTTGTGGAAGCCCTATTAAAGGACACGGACAGAAAGGTCAATGTAATCAAGGATAAAATGGGAAACTCGGCTTCGAGAGATCTTTGATCCTCACTGCTCTGACAAGTCTGTGACGAAATGCGACGAGTGAGAGAGAGAGAGATACTAACAGAGAAAGGGGATTAGTAAGACTGTGGTTGGGAGCATATTGTGGTGTGTGGATATCGTTCTTGCTTTAAACTGGCTCGCTAATGCAGGTTGAGCTAAAGCACTGGCCCAGAAGTGCATTTAATCTACAGCTTCCATGTGTGTTTTAGTAATATCATCATCACATCACTAACAATAACCACCAATCCAGGTCGGGCCTGGAGCCTATCCTGTGAAATATTGGGTGCTGGAATGAACAGAACTTGGAACGGACGCCAGTCCATCACACACACAGACACAAACACACTCACACCAGGGGCCACTTTTCCCAGAAGCCAATTAACCACCCAGCATGTCTTTGGACTGTGAGAGGAGACCAGAGCACCAACAGGAAACCTACATGAACATGAGAAGAATATGTAAACGCACCCCAGGAATTGAACCCAGGGTCCCTGCTCTAGAAAGCAGCAATTAATAGTGCTGCCCTAGTCATGTTAGGATATGTTTAATTTCAGTCTTTTTAATAGTTGCCAAATGAAGCAGTCCAACTCAGATTCGAAGGCTTGTCTTCATTGTCTGTCCCTTTGATTTCAGGACGTGGACTCTTCATTTCGAGTAGAGAAATATCCTAAACTACCCTTTAAAATCACATAAAAGTATATGCAACAAAGAAGTTTATTCATAGGTTTAAGACAGTTTCCATGTTTCGGTGTGGAGAGAAAGCCTTAGTATTTTGCATTTTAAGAATGAATTCCAAGGATGAAAGTTTAAGTGCTATTTTCATGAATAAGCTCTCTCGTGTGTCAGATAAAGGTAAACCTGACATTCCTCTTCCATGGAAATTTTACAAATTCTAGTAAGGAAAAACAGTTTTGTTCTCATGTAAACATTACGGTACTTATAAACTTAGTCTATATATACATTATAATATAGTATAGACATTACAGTATATTCCTGGTTTTATGACAGATGCTTGATTTTTCAAATTTTAAGTACTCTACAACTGTCCTCACATATTTATATTTAACTCATTTACTCATGTAACGTGGATAACAGAACCATAAACCTTTGAAAGCAGTATTGTCGAATCACAGGTTTCTTTGAAACAGGAAGGTCAAGTGGAGATCAGTAAAGTTGTCCAAGTGTTAAATTAAACTAAAACAACATGCACAGCTAAATGTTTTTAAGCCCACTAACTATACTATATGTAAAGAGCTGGATGATCCACTTCCATACGGTCAAGTTTTAATACAGCTATATTTTTTAAAGTATAGTGTTTTTATTCATTATTTTTATGCATTTTAATAAAGTTTTTTTAAGTTCCTATAAATAGGATATTTCTTTTTATAGATTAATAGGTTATTGCATTTGCATTGCGTTTTTGTTATCAGTGTGTTGGTTACCATAAATTAAAGTGGCTTTTGAAGGACCCTGCCCGTATGAGCTCAAACTTCATGTAGTTTGATTACTTCTAATCCCGTTCATGTGACGTTCATGTCACAGGTCACACGAAGTGCTCTCCTGCAGTTCCAAGAGTAGCAACCCCTCCTTCCTAAATAGAACTTGATCAAATCAAAAATAGCGTATGGTTATATCAAATATAATTTTCTGGTATTTATAGGGATAAGAATCTGTATCCGGGGGTGACTCAGATTGCTAAAACATTTGTGAAGGGGAAGAGCTTACTTTATGGCTCTGAAAAATTAATCTGATCTTCTAGTACCCCTGTGACTAAATACTGTATTCACTTTTTTTGCCCAAGGCATTTTAATATATAGAACACTACAAACAGTAGACTAATGTGACTTTTTAGCGTTGTAACCTTAGTTTAAAGGAATGAAGAAACTGTATAAAAAAAGGCTCATGGTCTCTGTCCTTCCTAACTTTCAGTGTCAGTGTAGACATTTTGCTTTTTGTTCCTCGGCTTCAGCTGCTGTTTAGGTTCTGACCCATGAGGTGATTAATAAATTGAATTTGTTGGTGAATTTTGCTTCTCTTAAGCACTGTGATGTTCCTCGCAAACTGTGCTCTTGGTGTGTAAAGCAGAAAGGAGTAATCTTAAGGGTGTCTAAAGGGGTGCTGTCTGTGTGGAGTTTGTATGTTCTCCCCAGGTCTGCTTGAAAAAACTGGCCCTGATGTGAGCGGGTGTTTGTGTTTGTCTGTCTTGTCTACCCTGTGATGGACTGGCGTCCTATCCAGAGTGTACCCTGCCCTGTGTCTGTTGCTTGCCAGGATGGCTCCCTAACGACTCTATTCCCTATTTTACTGTATTCAATAACACTTGGGAAATGAAAGTTTGAAAGTGAGTTTGTAGAATTTATATTTCAAACTCTTATTTTGTGAATTGCAAACTTCTTAATGCTTAGAAGATAACTTTACAAAAAAAAAGTTCAGAAAGTAATTGAACTACTATAAAGCACGTTAAAGGTTGTAAATTATTATGACATAAACTATGTTTTAGCACTTACTGTACGTTAACAATCTCCAGACAAACAAGAGTGTGGTTGCTTTTGAGGGAAAGTTTCAGGGTGTGTTGCGGGAATGGAACATTTCTGAAAAAATTGCTGGTGTCTGCTATTTGTTTGTTTTCCTTTGTTTTGATTGGGACTTCAAACTCATGGTGATAGTATCGCTATATAGAAAATGTGCCCAGATTTCAGAAACCAAGCCAGGCTGATCTTCTGGAAAAAAACAGGCTGCTGCGGTAAGTGGTGTTGGTAGACCACCAGGTGGCACTCTTTCCTCTGGAGCTGAGTTTAATGCCCCAGTACGCTGACAGGAGGCAAATCCTTCGATTTTGGCTGTTCTTATCATTGTGAAGCAGAAATCACCAAAGCATTGGATTGTTTACTGACTAATAACAGGAACTGGGATCAGAATGTTGGGAGACAGGTTTGTTGTACCCCTCTGGTGATGTGTTGTTGCTATGGTGATCCTGCTCGGTACAAGAGGGAACCACAGGTTCAGACATCTGGTGTCTGTGCTTGGCTGAAGAGCTAGTGGTGCAAAGCCCCCGTCTGGGGGATGACTGAATGTATCAAAATCCTAGTCCTAAGAGGTGCTGTCCTTCTGATGAGACACTAAATGAAGGTTTCTGTGTCATTAACTGAGAAATTCTACTTTAGGACTGTAAAATCCATTGATTTTCTAATGCTTTATTCAGTACTGGTTGATGGGGGCAAGCTTCACAAGCAGTAGGTGCAAGGCAGGGTACGCCCTGGATGGTACACCAGTCCATCACACAGCAGACGTGCACATACTCACACCAGGGGCAATTAACCTACTAGTATGACTTTGGACTGTGGGAGGAAATACACGCAAACCTGACGAGAACATGCATACTCCACACGGACAGCTCCCCTGGTTTGGAATTGAACCCGGGGCCCCAGCACTGCCAGTACTTGCTGCTGTGCCCATAAAATCCTTCCTCTATAAATTTCACCTTACCAAAGCTGGTCACATAATTTCCCTGATCTGCTCTGCACCTCTGCAAAATCCTGTGGGATGAAAATTGCTTCCTAGAAAGAAGCAATCATTATTAAAACCTCAAAACTGTGGTCAGAAACTGTGTAAAATATTGAAATCTGGTTTGAGCAAAATATTTCACCTGTAGGGATTTCACTCAGTACCTCCTTAATTACATTTTAAAGAACCAATTTTAAAGAACCAATTATAATAATAACAAGGTCATTAATGACAATGTTTATTTCTCTGTACTCATTTTCCAGATTTGTTTGTTTTACTATGTTATTCTTAGTGGAACTGAAACATAGGGGGATGAGAAGAGTTGAAAATTTGCCAGATTTTATTAGCTTTAGTCTGAATTAAGGCAGTTTGCATTGGAAAGATGTTCCTTCCTGACCCTTCAGGCATTTGGCAGCGGTCAGATTTCCAACGTCTCTCCTGCTGTTTACTTTAGTTATTAACATGTGGTTGAAGTGGTTTCTCTTAGACAACACTATCACTCCACCTCTTTTCCTATGTATTACTAATTCCTGTCTTTCAGATGTAGAATCACTCGTCATTATCCAGTCCTGACATCAAGCTTTTGGAACGGGCACTGATTTTAAACTGAGCATACCACAGCAACACTCACTGCTGGAGAAGGTCACCTTGGGGATTCAGGATAGCAGCAGTGGATCTTAGGTGTCACTGGAAAGCTGAATTCATACTAGTGCTGCCATCCATGTGTCACACGAATCTGGCTTAGAGGCTGTCTCACATCTTGAAGAGCAGTTTTTGAACATTTCCGCCAACTTTCAGCACCTCGCAGTATATCAGTAGCTTCAGAGCACCACGTTGTAATAACTGGCCTCGTTTCCATACTTCTTGATGAAATTTCACTGCTGAAAGAGAGTCACGCAATCTTTGGATTGCAGTCGTAGCGAATACAAAGAAACAGAAAGAGAGGAAATGGGTATACTGCTCTTTCTCTCATCTCTTTTTGCAGTGAAAAGTGGAAAAGTGAAGAGTGCAGGTTCTTATAGTCCCGGTTTTGATGTGTTTGTGGGTTTGGCTCTGCGAGCCAATTTTATCAGAAGGCTTCTCCTGGTTCTAAGTTACGGTCTCATTACTGTGTGATCAGAGCTACTGCTTCTACATGCAATACCAATAAAGGATTCCAGAAATAAAATTCTGACATTACTTCTGTGAAGGAATTGTGTGTGGTGAAAGCAGGTTAGTCTCTTATAAGACTCAGGATAATTAAGACGTTTTGTTAGGAAAGAAAAATAACCTGTCCGTAGTGGCTTAAAACAACACGGAAACAGCCCAAGACTTTTAAAACTTGTGCAAACTGGCACTGGGATTCTGTAAACCCAAGATCTGATTGTCTTTCAGGAAATAATGGGTAGCAGTGAGAGTTCAGAGAACTTTTTGTTGAGAGTTTGGGCAGTACTCCTGCCGGCACTCAGGCAGGAGGCACTCCTCCTGCCTGTACAGTACTTTCCTGGCCTCTGCTTCAACAACAGGGCCAGCAGCAGCAGAAAATGCTGAACGCCCATTTCTTCCTGCTTACTCTGCACAGAACTGTTGTTTGCAAAAGCAACACTGTCCAGGAGCTGTGGTTGGTTGTCGTCAGATGACAAGCCCTCCCTTGGCTATGTGAAGAGTGTAGTTTACGCACATCACGAGTTAAAGGACATGCTGAATTACCTCTTCTGTTCTTCATAAACTACCACACTGGGTTGATCCGAAACTGCTAATATCGTCAAATCAAGGTGAAAACTGCAGTGCTATAAGTATTCGAATAGCTACCCAAGAGACATGACATGAACCAGATGAGACTAGTGTCAGAAACGTTAAGAGGAATCCAAGAAAATAGACTTGTGGCACATTTTACAAGGCATGTGGAATAAAGTGACTCATTGCGCACACTGAGAACATGAGCAAAAACGTGAGCAAAGGATGGAAATACATATTCTACATTTTTTATCAGGTTAATTGATTTTAGAACAAAAACGTCTTGTCTGCCCTTGTCCCCCCAAAAAAAGCCTTCTGATTCATTACTTGGCAGTTCACCTTGCAGCAGGACAATGAAAACAAACATACTATACGCTTAACCAAGGAGCTCATCAGGAATCGTGTTGCGTGTGCATTTTACTTGTTGAAGAGGAAACTAAAGTCGGAAAATCTCACAACTTAAATTGGTGGAAGTTAAGCAATCTCAAAGCAACATATCAAAAGTCTGGTAATGTTAATGGGTTGCAGACTTAAAGCAGTCTTTGCATAAAAGAGGCAGGCATCCAGACACTAATGTTACGCTCATTTTAATTGATTTTAAGTTAATTTGTCCCAGTACTTATACTGACCTGAAACATGTATGTACAAAAAATATCCAGAAAATATTCTGTATTTTAACCATATTTATCTTATAATCCGAATGACAAAGTTTAATACTACACAGTAAAAATGTCAAATTCCCCTCAATGTAACAAAACTTGCTTTTCACTTTTTTTTCAACTCTTTGTGTTCTGGAATGTTTAGGGAAATTGGCTCTAATCCATTGTTTTTTTCTTTAATTAAAACTTGAATGCCCAAACTGTGTTCCTATTGGTGCAAGAAATCAAATGTCAGGGAAACCGAAAGAAAAAATAATTAGAATATAGTTCAGGTGGGTAGCTGCTTCAGCATGCGTAGTCTGCAAAGGAACAAGTAATAGGTTTATTCCCTGCTGAAAAGAGAAGAAAGAAAACACAACGTTTTGGCTGTGGAGCCTTCTTCAGGTGTGATATGTCGAGTGCACTACCTTACAGTGTTGGGGCCCGGGGATAAGTTTAGGACTATCTGTGTGGAGTTTGTATGATCTCCCTGTGTTTGTGTAGGTTTCTCCCAGATGCTCCATTTTCGTCCCACAGTGGAAAAACATGCGAAAGGTTAATTGGCTTCTGGGAAGAATATCCCTGGTGTGAATATGTGTGTGTTTGTGCCCTTGTACAACCTTTGCACATGTTCAGCCTGAATAATGTAGAAACAAGTGTGTCACAGTGACTCTCGCAAGGACATGCTAAAGTTACATTATCATTGCTTTGCTGCCGACATTCCAAAGACAGTACAATTTATGCAGTCAACATCATGATTATTTATCCTCCAGCAATTAACCCTAAAGCCTGGTGTGTTTACAGATTGGTGACAGAAATAACCTCTCTGAATACTGCATTTGAATTATAATAACACAGCTGTCGGTCTTTGTTTTATTTTACTGAGTATGAGTGAAGGATTCATTCTCTCTTGTGTTAAAAACGAGGCAGTGGAGGCTGGACACAGTATGTTTTGGGGATCCTCATTTAGTTCATATAATGTAAAATGTCCAACTCTCATTTTATGCTTCCATTTCAATTGGCAATTCTTCTTCAGCTATAAATAAGATAAATATTGTAATGCATACGGCCACCATTGCAGGTTGTGTGAGCCGGCTTACCATCATGATGACGTCACCGCCCTTCCCTGTGAATAGCAGGGACCGCAGCTGTCGGGCTGAGGGGAGATCTCCCTTTGGCTCAAGTGGCTGGGTCCCTGTTGAGTGATGCCGGAGGCCTGGGTTCGAGTCCCTGAGGGTGGGGGGGCCGACCTGAGGTGGCAGCAGCGAGGGCTCATACCCACGTGAACCTGAGAGTGTTACATTGGTGTCAGTAGTGGGATGGGATAGCCCTTCGCTGAGGACAGTAAATTAAGCGGGGGAGAGTGTACAGTAATGTGTATGGCCACCATTGGTTGTGAGAGCTGGCTTACCAGCGCAGTGATGTCACAGCCCTTCCCTGTGAATAGCAGGGACCGCAGCTGTCGGGCTGAGAGGAGATTTCCCTTTGGCTCAAGTGGCTGGGTCCCTGTTGAGTGACGCCAGAGGCCCGGGTTCGAGTTCCCGATGGTGGGGGACTGACCCGAGGTGGCAGTGGCGAGGGCACATACCCACCGTGAACCTGAGAGCGTTACAATATAAATAAGGACTGTATGCTAGAACTCTTTTACTATCACATGAGAGAGGCAAACAAGTTACACACACCCTCTAAAATGCAAGGTGAAACTGAAACGTGCAACAAATGTGAAAAACATTATATTTTTGCATAGCAAGCCTCTAGCCCCATCATAGCTAATGTGTTGAAAAGTGGAGAGAAGCAGCTCTATTGATAAAACTGCAAGCATCTGACACATCACAGGGGTCGTAGCCATGTGGCCAAAATCAAATCCATACAACCATGGAAGTTTTGGTTCAATTGAACCCTAGCGTTTGGACATTCCGGAAGAATAGGAGAACCCAGACTCTCTGACAGAAAGTCAAAAGTTGTTACTTCACTATCTGGGTTCATGACAAGTGCTGTATTATGTCTGTCTCTTTTAATGATGATTTTATTTTTCAAATTAGTCATGTAATGTAGGAATGTAGGAACCTCTGGGAAGGCAGTGTAACAAAAAATATCTGGCAGACCTCAGAAGTGAGATTATTATCAGGAAGGTGAAGGACAGACCGCTTTTCCAAATACCGAAATTTACGGTATTTGACTGCTAAACGGGGAAACGGGGAATTTTTGTTAATATGTTGCAAAATGTTTTTTATTATCTGAGAAAAGAAACAAGAAGACCTTGTCAATATTACAAACCTTGTTAACGAGACTATAACTTATGTGGACTTAAAGTTTCGTTGATTTAAACAGTAACTTCTTTTGAATTCTTTGAAAAGGGGACTCTCTAGTCATTGTGCTGCATTGTGCAAACTTTAATAATGTTGTTGCTGTTTTTTTTTAAGCAGAATGTTCATCTGGCCCAAGCAAGTTTTCAACTTGAGGCGTTTGGCTCCAGATTCATCCTTGACCTCTCGTTAAACAAGTGAGTACTTGGCATGCTTTTCCTATTGCTACTATGAGAAAATGGGAACACAATAGTACAGTCCTAAACTAACATAATGGTTCCTTCTGGGAAGGAAAGCACACATTTTTCCACATAGATAGTGGAACATGCATTTAATTGTAAGCCGCACGACCTTGAAACCTTATCAACCTACACAAGGCTGAGTCTGGTTAGAACTTGGATGGAAGACAACAGGTTGATGATGGAAATTAGGGGGGTAAATAAATTTGTGGTGTTCGTTTCTTCAGAAAAAAATAGAATTCAAAAACTCCTAACCAGTGTCTCAATATGGTTAAACCAGTGTGAGCTGTGAAGTTGTGATCAAATATATAAAATAGGTATAAAGATCAGGCCTACCTAAAACCCACACGGAGAACCTAGGTAAAAAGACTGCTTTGTTGCCTAAGGAAGACGTTTTCATCCCAGTTTACTGTTAACTTTGTGGAAAAATTCCTGACTGTTTTTACCGGTGGCATTACAGACTGTTTCTGACATTGATGGACAATTAAAATCATAAAATTAAAAAAAAAAATATTACTTAAGCATGAAATTAACAAAAATAACCAAGGATATTTCTATGTTTCTATTTGTATATTTCAATGTTTCACTATCAATTTGGAAGACTTTAACATACTTCAGAAAGCAATTTCAGAGATAGGCTAAGCCTTTAAATCTTCAGTTCTGCTAGGCCACAAATCTCTATCAATCAGAATCACGTCTGATACCAAAATAAGCCATCCAGTTCAGTGCAGTGCAGAATCGGTGATCTTTATCAACTGAATATTTTTCCCCCCAAATAAAAAAATGAATATTAATAGAATTGCAAGATTTATCAGCTGATAGGATGACAAAGGGTAATGAAAGCAGGAGACTGTCTTAGGAAATATGCAAATCCTGCACTCTCTCCAATACAAGTTTGTTTATAGTCTAGTATTTCTCTATATATTAAATCTAGTAGTATCCAGTGAGAGTTATTATATGCACAGACTGCCAGTTACAGATCTTTCTATATCAGACAGGCTGACCAGCAGTCAGCAGAATGTACAGACTGCACAGGATGGTTATCAGTTCACAGAATCACAGAATCTCAGTGGGATTTCCTGATATAATCAACATCATTCATTTGTTACGCCACACTGCCCACCAGAGAGCCAGGAGTGGGTCAGGAGGTGTTCTGCGCCCAAGAGCAAGGGCGTTTGCCGTCCAGGGGTAGTGTCCAGCACTGTCCCGAAGGGACTCTGCTTCACTGAGCCAAGAGCAGGATGGGAAACCAGGGACAGGCACAGGGCAGGGCTGGTGGGTCTGGAACTGGTCCTGGCGCTCCAGGTTCAGGAGGGTGGGGGGGGAGGTCTCCTCCAGAGACCCATCCAAGTGCGCTTGCAGGGTGAACCAGGAAGGGGTGCCAGGAACCGGGCCGAACGATATGCCTAGTGAAGTCCAAGTCAGGGGCAGGACAGGGGCAGGACAGGGACAGGACAAGGGCAGGTCAAAGGCAGGACAAGGGTAGGACAGGACAGGGGCAGGACACGGGCAGGAGCAGGTCAAGGGCAGGTCAAGGGCAGGATAGGGGTAGGACAAGGGCAGGTCAAGGCAGGACAGGGTCGGACAGGATAAGACAGGATAAGACAGGGCAGGGCAGGACAGGGCAGAGCAGGACAGGGGCAGGAAAGGACAGGACAAGGGCAGGGGCAGGTCAAGGGCAGGAAAGGGCAGGGCAGGGGCAGGGGCAGGGCAGGGGCAGGGCAGGGGCAGGGCAGGGGCAGGAAGGCTGGCCGGATGAAGCAGAGTCCAAAGGATACAAAGGATTTATTTAGGATCAAAAGATAAATAAGGCTAAAGTACATAATGTCAGCATTTATTTCTGGATATTCTTGTGCATACAGTACATTGTAAACATGCTAGAATGTTTCTGGGTCAATTGCGGGCAGAAGGTACAGACTAGTTATGGTACTATCTGGAGATCATCGCTAGGTCTGAGGTTGATTACAATGAAAAAAACTTGCGGAACAAAGTTGGAGACACGCCGAACTTGTGCTTAGTACGATGCAAAGGGCTGAGCTTTGTTGTTCTAATTAGTACGAACTGCAGAGAGGAGGTGGGGTGGTTTATTGAAGCAATTTTAATGATATATTACCAGAATTTTATAAACAATGGATGCATAAATTAATTATGTAATGACAATAGTATTGCCACCATATTTGGAAACATTCTAACATGATCCAGTGTTCCGCTTAGTACACTACTAAATTATCAAGAGGTGAAGAGGTGGTTTAAGTCATATGAAGAGGTGGTTTAAGTCAGTCTCCTAATTTAGTAACCTCTAGAGCGCAGAACCTGGTACTTTGGGTTCGTTGCGGTCAAGCTCAGGTTCAGTATAGAACTGCAGACTAAGGTGCACAAGTTTAGCACAGGGCTGCATGCTAACCATGGGCTGAATTGCAGTTAGTATGCTGCTTTTAGTCTGTTGCAGTTGATCCTTTGTGTTTGATCTCAAATTTTAGGTCAGTATAAGTATTGGGACAAATTAAAGTAAATTAAACTAGTGTAAAGTTAGTATTTGGTTGCATATCCCTCTCATGTAATGAGTGCTCATCAGAATGAATCCCTTAGAAGTCATCCCTTAATAATAATAATAATAATAATAATAATAATAATAGCAATTTTGGGTAAACATTTCCAAATACTCTATTGGAGCACAGAGTTTTGAAATAGTAATGCTTTAGAACCATAGTACAATAAAAGAAACACATTTTCAGCACAATTTACAATGAACAGGTTAGATATTAGATGCATGTATTAGTGTTGAGAGGGAAGAGTGTCGTAATAAAACATTTTTTAAGCACATCTGTCTAGGTACATATATATTAATCCCTCTTTATTACTTATTAAATAATTAGGGAATAGCTGAAGGGGTGATTACTTAAAGAAAAACTAAAAAAAATATCTGAGATGTGTTTCATTGGAGTGAATTGACTGACACGTAGTCAGGGGTTTAGAATTCACTATGAATTTTGTGGAGTCGTGTGTTTAAGAACTGATTGGAAGGAAGACAGAGAATTTCTGTTGTTGTGATTACTGTTTTAAATTGACACTCCTCACTGCTGTTAGTCAAAGTGCTAGTGACTTATTTTTCCTATCCACTGAAGTCGTGACGAATTGTCAATGTTCAGGCTTTGTGTTTGCACGTTGTAGATAATACATTTCATGACTTTGAAAGGGCTAAGCTTAAGTGGATGCTACCACTTCATCAGGAAATCCTGTGCAATGACCCGTAGTTCTGATACTTCTGAGAGCTGGGTGGTTCTGTATAATTAATCTTGGGTTCATTCAAAAAAACTTACTAGTTAAATGTCAGCTTTTAGGACATCTATCAAAAAACATCAGGGAAGCAAACCAAGACAAACCCTGGTACTTTTATGCAGATCCTTCTATGATAAATATCAATGAATATCAGCTCTCCTCTTTGGCTAATGAATACATTTTAGGACAGACTACAAGTTTAGCTTTGTTGAAAGCTTTTATTTTGGTTAATATTTTCAGTGCATATTAAATGGGGCCAATCTTACTCTTAGGTTGAATTTGATCAATTATCAAAATAGACCTTTTATTGTAGCGGTCAGATATCTGAAGCAATGTATCTTGAAATAACCACCAAGAAGAAAAAATAAAATGATTTTGAGGTGAATATTTAAAAACTTTGATGGAGAGATAGAAAGAACGGGCTTCTTAACCGCATTAAATATATTATGGAAAATATATAAAATTTGTTTCAAATTAATCAGGGAAAAATGTTCTATTCATCTTGACCTTTTCTCTAGATAGAATAGTTAATTACTGTATACTGTATATGTTTAATATACATCTAAACTGACCCCATTATTATCCATAACTCTAAATTAAACATTACCTAGTCTTAATCTTAACTGAAGTCCTAACCTTAACCTGAAATGTACTAACAACTGTTTTTGGAATTTCAAAAGCTGCAAATACAGCAATAGCAAAGGTCACAACGGATCACTGTAGATATTGGATTGATGATGGAGTAGAATTTAAATAAGCCACATCATGCTAAAATTGTACAAAGCATTAGTCAGAACTCAGAACACGTGGTGATTACACTGCACTACAATGAATTTTGTTCTGCTGATCTTGGAAAAGAAAAGCAACAATACTATGTTTTGGTTTGAAGAGAATGCCAGAACGCAGAAGCTGGAATAAATTATCTTGGACCACAGGGGATTGTACTGTATGGAGACTTGATTCAGGAATTGAAATTTCTGAAAGCAATCAACCAAGTTAATGCAGGAGACACCTTCAAGTAGAGTGACTATATGTATATAGTTCATATATACTGTACTGTATAATTATAATAATGATTATTGTAAATAAATTATAAATAAATGAATATTATAAATCACTTTTCATTCCTTTTTTATTGTAAATAACAGTGGAAGCACTCTGTGACACCTGTGAGGAGTGCTATTACAAAAATAAAACTGAATTAAATTGCAAAGGATCATAGAAGGGGACTTACTGCACATCAGAGTGGTGGCTCTGTGGCTAAGGATCTGGACCTGTGGCTGGAAGGTTGCCGGTTCATATCCCGTGGCCAACAGAGGAATCCTACCCCATTGAGCAAGGCCCTTAACCCCAACTGCTCCAGGGGTGCTGTATAAATGGCTGACCCTGCACTCTGACCCCAAGCTTTTCTCTCCCTGTCTGTGTGTCTCATGTAGAACGAGTTGGGGTATGTGAAAAGACAAATTCCTAATGCAAGAAATTGTATATGGCCAATAAAGTGATCTTATCTTGCACCAGCACCCCCACTAGACAGCAGATCATTGTGTTAGCATCTCCTCTAAACAGCAGATCATTGGGCCAGCATCCCCACTAGCCAGCAAATCATTGGGCCAGCATCCTCACCATTAATCAGATCATTGCGCCAGCATCCCCACTAGCCAACAGATCACTTTGCCAGCATTCGTATTATGCAGCAGATCATTGTGTCAGCATCCCCACTATACTGCAGATCATTGCACCATACCTAGTACATACAGTAGCAGATCAAGTAGGAGAAGTGATAAATGGCTTCACCAAGTGAATGTAAAGAGAAAATTAAATTTAGGATCCAAAAATAAAACCGGAGACAGTGTTTTGCACAGAGGGGTATATTAGTCTACAGCCAGCATTTTTTTTTCCACCTGATTGAAGGTCAGGTGATTTAAGTCATACAGTAGCTCCCAAAGTACTTAAATCCTTACGCTGCTAGGAGCCTACATGCCCCCCTTTCATGTAACCTGAACACCTTTTTCATGTTCTCATGTTCTTTTAATGGAATTGTTGACTAATTCTACAGAAGGTACGGATGCAAAGTGAGAATATCAATTCTAACCTTTACAGAGAACAAACAAAAATGTACTTTTCCGTCTTCCTCATAGAGCTGCAGAAATAAACAGCTCAGCAATAAGCCTAAAGAAATAGGCAGCACTCCCAGAAAATGACATTTATTGAATATGTTGTAACAGACAAATACGTTCTGGATCCCGAGATGAAGTTTAAACAGATGAGTTTTATTGCATGCAAGGAACAATAAGACCGAAGTATTGTTCCAAATACAGGTACAAAACATCTGCTTTATATAGCACATTTCAGCTGCTTCTGACCTAGTTCGTTTCCATGCTAATGGGGAGAGGTCACGGTGTTCGGACAGTTCCCAGACTTTGACCACTTTTAATGGTCAGTTTTAGGTTTCCTTCCTTGGGGGGGTTTCTAGCTGGCACCTGGAATCCTTATCCGCTATCCCCCTTTGCTACCATAACTCTAAGCCTGGAATGTCTTCTGTCACAAGAAGTCCAGTCCTTGTGCAGAAAGGAATCAGTTAATCCCTTCTTCACATCTTATATCTTCCTTCAAATATAATAAATTAAATCATTCAATTTGACTATGAAGCACCTATTTAGGCTGTAGAGGTATATAATGGTTAAGTGGTTTGAGAAACACATTTGTCGGGTTTCCTAGTTCCGTACAGCAAAAGTAACTTTCCTCAGGCTTTTAGAAATGTAGATTTTCATAATTTTATAAGGTTGAAATAATCGTAGTTTTAACTTTATCTTGAAGTATACCAATTAAAAGGAATGTTTGGATACATGCCGCGTGAATGATACAAAGAAGTTTGGATGATAAATGATGTTCTTAAAAAAGCAACATTTCTACTTTATATTATTTTAGCTTGTTCCATTTGATACCAGAATTACAGGAGAATGATCTGTTTTTGTGATGTTTTCAGTGCGTTGAAAGGTGATGCAGATTTCTTTCTTGATCTTGTAGTTTTTATATGCCATGAATATAAATAACTTTATAACACTAAGATCTGCTTTATAACACTAGGAAAATAATAATGATTAGAATCAAGAGGTGACCATTTGGCTCATTCAGTCTGTAGTAGTTAAATGATCTGAGAAGCTCATCTAGGACATTTTTGGAAGAAGCCAGTGTGTCATTTTCCAGGTCATGGTTGAGCTGCTTGTTCCAGACCCCCACAGTACAATGATGATTTTTTTTTGCAATAATAATAAAACAGAGAAATTTTATCGATGAGAGTTTGGTTTTGAGGGACCCCAGCCTGACTCAGGGATGAGATAGAATGAACCGAGAAAGCCCCACACACACTAATGTAGAATACCAATAACTTCAGGCTGCAGAACGTCACAAATATTGAGCATACAATATGATTGATTCAATAAAGGAAACATGGGAAAGTGGAGGAAATGATTGATATTCCATGTGTACAAGTAACTTCTCTGTGATGGAGACCGCAATTTACTAATCAAGTCAATATTTTGGCTTTTTCTGCCTAGTTTTGGATGATAAAAGTGTATAGAATACAGAACATTTATTGATAGGATCACCTTAACTTACCTGATCTGATGAATGAGACCAGTCTATATTGATATAGACTGACTTATCATCAGTCGGATCCACAAAGGATTGAGTAGACCTGCTTATAAGATAGATATTGTACATTAATGCTGAGGTGTTGATGTGGCAGAGGGCCATGCGGCACAGACAGTGAGTTTCTGGAGCTACATTTAACCCAGTGCGGATGCCAGCAGGTGGTTACGGGGCTGAAGAATAGATGTCTGTCATCTAAACACTGGGGAGAGACGTCTGGAAGGAAAACAGACACAGATTGCGACTATCATTACTAGCAAGAGCCTGAGAAGCAGAAGCTTGGAAGTAGGGCATGTGTCGTACAGTAGGTTGAATGAATTTGGATTTGAGCAATAAGGTACAGCCTTGCTTGAGTGAACCAGTCAAAATATTCTGATCATAAGCAATGGGCTAATTGGTTTGCATGAAAATTCGTTTTCTGTTTATAGGCTGACGGGGGCTTTCTGCTTTTGTGCTGGGTGACTATGTTTAGAATCTTTCCTTCTTGTTTGATGGTTTTGAGATTGACAGTGATGATTCCCTACCTGTTGGCCTAACTCCATCTTCACCTTCAGCATTGCAGCCCTTTTAGAATTTGACTTGTTTTCCTTGCCATGAGCTCTATAGAGCACATGGCTTCCAGTTTTTAGTCACATAGATTTTATCACCATTTTAAGCTTTATGTATTATAGTTTCCCTTATCAAAGAGAGGGATGCCCAGATTGCTTTTGACCAAAAATATTGGTGGTGGATCCTTTGGTGATCAGGTTTCTTACTATATATCTGAATTTCCCTTAACTCAGGATAAAATCCTATTTGCTTATTTAAGTTGGGTCTCTGCCTATAAAGTGCCTTAAGCAAAAGCATTTCTATAAATCTCTATTGAGGGTAGTATCACCGCAAACTGGAGTTTCCAAATGGTCCCAGCTCTTACAGTGATAACTGAGAAGTACAGTATATGGAAATGGATTCTCTGGCACCTGGGAACTCAACCCCACAAGGAAAATAGGGAGTAAATGAGAGAAGAGGATTTCATTATCAGAGGTCCAGACAGTTATGTTCTCGGATTGTCGGTTTCCTGTCTGGTTCCTGGGTTAGAGCTCCTACTTGAAAGAGTACACAGAGTAACAGAAAAGGCAAGCTCAGTTCAGCCTTTTTACCGCAGTGTTGTATCAAGTTCAAAAGGAAAGTAGCAAGACAGGTGGTTTCTAAATGCTTGCCTTTAAAATTTACCTGTTCCACCAAAAATGGGCAATGGTTTAAGAAAATTGTTGAGGTAACTTATTTCTTGCTAGCTTCTAAACTGTATTCTTTTTCATCCATCATAAGAAAATGCCAGAAATTCCCATTGACTTGAAGTACTTTTCAGTGATGCGATTTGGCAACACTTATTTTGCTCTTCGGTGTTGAGCTGTTGATTTTGAATAGTTTTTCTATTCTTTGTCAGTTTAGCAGCTGTTTCTTCTTCATACGAAGACTTCACCACTTGGCGTTTTATGGATGCAGGAAATGACTTGACCAATACACTGTAGGTGTACAGTGCAGTGCTTTTTTTTTTTAATTGGAGAAATCCACGGAAGAAATGCAGTCCCATCCCCTTTCCCTGACTCCTGGCCCTTCCTGAGCTTCATCCTCCATGAGAAAGACTTGGGCTGCTCCTGCATTCACACAGCACCGACTCCACCTGGTGAGAATCCCTAGGTGAACCAGGACAGATCCAGGTTAGATCAGATCAATGCAGGGGACTAGGACACACCCACTCCCTCTTACAGTGCACATCTGCTATCATCTGTCCTACACTAACCCCAATGGAATAATAATAAGGTAGAATAAACAGAAATAAAAATACTATCCTACTCATAATATCCTTACACTTACATACTCACACACACTCCACTCAAAGCGCTTTACAGATAATGGGGACTCCCCTCCACCACCACCAATGTGTAGCCCCACCTGGATGATGTGACAGTGCGCTGAACAGCATCAGTACACTCACCACACACCAGCTATCAGTGGGGAGGAGAACAGAGTGATGAAGCCAGAGATGGGGATTATTAGGAGGCCATGATTGGTAAAGGCCAGGGGGAAGTTTGGCCAGGACACCAGGGTTACACCCCTACTTTTTTCGAGAAACACCCTGGAATTTTTAATGACCACTGAGCCACGACCTCGGTTTTAAGTCTCATCGAAAGGGCGGCACCTTTTTACAGTATAGTGTTCCCATCACTATACTGAAGTGCACTCCCTATTGATCACACTAACACCATTTTCCAGCAACAACCTTAGTTTTTCCCAGGAGGTCTGCCATCCAGGTACTGACCAGGCTCACACCTGCTGAGCTTCAGTGAGTTGCCAGTTGTGAGTTGCATATGCTCGCAGAATACACGCAACCTCTCCCAGGATGGCCACACATACAGTATACTGTCATTCAAATACAAATAGCTTGTGCCTGGAGATGAGACAAACAGTCGGGCCTTGGACACTTGGAGATTTATTTTTCTCTCCTCTGTGCTACTTTGCATCTACAGTACTTACACTAATTTCCTTTTGACTTATTTTATTGTACAACCCTGTCCGTCGAGACACTCTGTGACAACCTCATATAAAGGACGCTGTGCCAACAACAAAAAAAATGAAAATGTTTTAGAAGGAGATTTATAAAGCAGATTTTATCAGTATTGATCAAAACTTGAATATTATAGCCTGCTTTATAATTAGAAAGAGCATCTCTGAAGCAGTAACTTAAGAGTCAACTGTTTAAGTGCATAGATAATTCTATTGCATTAAATATGAATTTCCATACTTTGAGATGAATTATTGTAAATGAATCAAGGAATGGTTGCAAAACTCTTAAAAGCAGTAGTAAAAGAAAACAGAAAATGTTGTCAAATGTTTGTAAACAAGCAATAGTTGCTTTGATAGACCAACATAGTTTAACAATGCAAGTCTTTTTGATTGCACTTTTAAAATCTTTAGTTTTAAAGAATAGCTTATTATGGTGGAGACCCACACCTCTCAGGTTTCATTGCTGGTAAGCTTTTTACTTAAATCCTTAATTGATTGAACAAGCTGCTTGGTTTGAGCCTTCGCAAGATACTTTCTTCTCCAAGGTCAGAAAACTTTCAGTTCCGTAAGAAACACAGAGTAGAGGCAAATGTTTAAATTTACAAACTGAAAAAAAAAACATCTCAAATTGAAAATACTATGAAGGCTTTTAAAGGTGTAGTAATTTAAATTCGTCTTCAGATGGACCAAAATCCAGCAAGTGTTTGGACTTGAATTGGGACCCCCTAACTTCTTGTATGATAAAGTCTCATATTAGAAATCCTGAAAAGCATGAAAAAGGCATGAAGAAGGGCAGTGAAATGATCTGTGATTGGAACTGTAATAGAAAAGCTAATTTTGTGCCATTTTACTAGAATTTTCCTTTTGTTTTTCAGTGATGCTAAATTGGCATACACAGCAAGCCATTTTGAGAGCTAAAAATAGGACCAAGAGGTTTCAGTTTTTTTAGTGATATCTAGAAACAATGCAGTAGAGTTCTAAACAGATTCATTTTCTCTGGCTTTGTCCCAAACTGATGCTATGAGCTTTTCACAGGAAACATGACCTGTTACTAGATACATTTAACAAATTAGAGATACATTTCCCCACATTTCCAATTCAGAAATAGATTTTTTTTAAGTACATGAAACAGAAGAAGACATTGAGGATATTGAAAGTTGCACAGCAATATACTGTACTGTAAGTGAGGTCTACAATAAGATCCAGCTGTTTTTTTACATAATATATACGGATTGGATTACATTGCCAAAATGTGTGATTATGGTGTCTGATACTTTAAAAAAAATTGTTGATGCGGATCATTTTCCAGAACATGAGGTAAAGGCAGTTTACAAGACTATATAGTCTTATATACTATAATATTCTAAACTATAGTTTTCTTATTCCACTTAGGTAAAGAAAATCTTGTTCATAAGTAATAATTGATTTATATATTGGAAATGTTGTATTATATCACAAGTTTTGTTCTATTTCTGAAATTTCTAGCAGTTTATCAAATAGGGCAGTAGGTTGTAACAAAGCTGAATGGATTTTAATTTTGTCGTTCAGTGCTTCTAGTTGAAATCATCTGGCAGAGCGTGTTTCTCTTTCACATTCTTAAAATCGCATAGGTGTACTTCGCTAATTGAAGTCTTTCTGGCGCTTGTACCTGTAGTACAAAAGCCTATTACGTTGATCACCATCGATTTTTTGGGGGGCCTGGGCAAGGTGGCTTCCTGAGTCCATTTCAATAAAAGTGAAATAAATTACGAATAAAGCTGATTGAGATCTGGCTACATGCAAAGTGCTGGGTTAAGGAGTCTCTTGGCTCAAGAGAGGAGCCAAGAGCCTTAGTCCTTGTTTAGGTTAATTAAGAGAGACGTGTACTGAATCTGTACATATGTTATTAACATTTAAATCGCAAGAAAACGTTTTAAAATTAATCTGTCTTGTAAGAACATTAGAAAGGATACAGAGGCTCACTTAGTTCATTTGGTTGCTAGTACCTAATTCATCTGAGGGTCTCATCCAGCTGTTTCTTGACACAAGCCAAAATAGCATATGAACAACATGGCTACAAAATCTAAATCTATAATTATTGTTTGCAAAGAGTGATAATTTTGAAAGTATTAAGAAAAAAGAATAATCTTATCTGTGTAGTGTTTTCTCTTCCATGTGTACCATTATGTTTTACAAACCATCCTTAGTGTCTGATATACTGTTCATGGTCTAATACAGAGTGATACAGTTTTATAAGTAAGATGGAATTTGTCATTTCCAACGGACTGAAACGTAGAATGTATTTCATGTAATAGCCAAATGTTTCATGTTTTTTTCCAAAAGCATCTTAAATATTAGTCATTTTAGCAGGAGGGTTAATACCTCTTTAATATCCAGGTATGAACTGAATGGGTTGTGACATAGATTAAACAGGCAGAGTAGGAAAAATATTGCTAAAATGACCAATGAAAGAAGTATTTTGATGGCTTGCGCTCGTTGCTTGCCGGGTAGGCTCTGTATGGTATAAAGCTGTTTGGCAAATGACATGACTATACTGTGTAAAGGCACCATCCTTTGGATGAGACTTACAACTGAGGTCCTGACTCTCTGTGGTCATTAAAAATCCCATGGTGTTTATCAAAAAGAGATGGGATGTTATCCTGGCGTCCTGGACAGTTTTCCCATTGGCCTTTACCAATCATGACCTCCTAATAATCCCCATCTATGAACTGGCTTCATCACTCTGTTCTCCTCCCTACTGATAGCTGTTGTGTGGTGAGCGTTCTGGCACACTATGGCTGCCATCACATCATCCGGGTGGATGCTGCACATTGGTGGTGGTGGAGGGGAGTCCCCATTACCTGTAAAGTGTGTTGAGTGGAGTGTCCAGAAAAGCGCTATATACTTTAAGTGTAAGCAATAATAATAATAATAATAATAATAATAATAATAATAATAATAATAATAATAATTATTGTATCCGGAATATAACAACATTTTTTATATTTCTCCAAAATCAACTTTTCTCCGTGCTCCGATACTGTATATGTCGGTGAGGTAGAATTCAGGCTTCATGCTTGTCTGTCAGACTACTGCAGGTCTTCTCTCCTGTGTCATTGTGCCTCAAGATGTGGGGATGGTCAGTGTTATACACTCTTATCAGAGTGTACTGAACTCTCTAGAGCTGTACACAGACGTCTGTTGGGTTACTGGACACAGGATACTAGGTGACCTTGAGATGACCTTTCTGCAAAGGCCAATTTACGTGTGTGCTCAAGAAGAGACATTGTTGTCACAGATTATCATAAATTTTGTTTGAAAATTGTCATCATAAAAAAAAATGCTGAATGAAGTGTTAGCACCTTGGAGTGTGTAGCTATTTAGTGTCTAGTCTGTTGCTATTTACAGTAGTGTGACGCAACATAAACTGTAAAAAAGTGTCTCAAGGGGGAAAAATAAGCATTTTTAGACAATGTATTTTCCTTAGATTATGTAACAGGGTTGACTGCAGTGAAACATATACAGTACCTGAATCTATGAAAGAGTCTTGGAAGTGTGACTCAGGAACACTTTGCACATGAAAACTCCACTTCAGCACACATGGAACACACCTGTGATCTTAACAACACATGTTAAACTGTATGTAAGTATGTAAGTACCCAGTACAAAGTATTGCAGTAGCTAACCTGTCACATTGACCCATTAAATTGAATTGACTCATTGTCCAGCATCTCTCCTTATTAACATAATTTATTTCTCTGCATATATTCATAAATTTAAAAGTTTAAATGTAAACATGAACTACCTTAAGTTTTGCATAACAAGAAAGGTTGATCGGGATTAAGTATTATCTTGAGGAGAAAACTGTGTTTTTGAATAGGTAAGAAAATCTAAATGAAAGAGTAAAATAATATACAATGTCCAAGGCCTCTGCATAGCAGTGCACTTACAAAGTCCATCGCATTAGAAAAATAACTGCATTAAGAAGTTATATAAACAAGGAGGCAACCCCTAAAATGGATGATATACTGTAGTTACTTTTACAGTATTGTTTTTGCAATGGCTAACAGATCCCAGTCCTACGTTGATTCTGGTGCCTATAGTTTTGTTTTTGAGTGTAACTTGTTCAGGTTGTCTCTTCAGAACACAGGCCTTGTTCACATGAAGCAGTGGCCGATCATAAGCGAGATAAAGCTAACTCAGGAATATAAAAACCCAATGTTCTGAATCTACATGTCTGGACGTGACGTGACTGCAGAGCCTTTGAAAAATTGCTAGAGCCTCATTAACATTCAGTAAGCAGGATCTCTGGAATGTGACCTGTGAAACACAATTATATGTGTTTAATGGGCATTTTGAGGTCATACTCAAACTCCTCTGTAAGTCATTGATTCCTTTGGCTCCAGTGCGACTTTCAAGACTGAAATACCATCTTTGTGGGCCTCTCATTCATTGATTAGAAATCCCAGTTTCCTTCATTAATTTACTGTTACTGATACTGTGATTGTTATTATCCACCTAGATATTAAGTATTTTTAAGTAGGCTGAATTGTCATTCTTTTATACTTACTACGATGATTTTTGTGAATTCACTGGTACTAAATGGCTATTTTATATAACGTTGCCATAATAACATTGTCTAACATTTCCTAAATATTGACTTTTGAGAAAAGCGAAACTGAAAATTAAATTCTTCTCACGTTTTGCATAGAAAACCTGGTAATCTTGGCAAAAAGGGCTTCAGGACACATTTCCCAATGTGCAAAAAAGATGCTACAGAGCATTTATAGAGTGTCATGTTGAGAAATGAAAGCTACATCAGGTAAAGAATAGTGTAAGTTGAATTTGGGGATTTGATCTCTTCAGAAGAGAACGAGAGGGAGAGGGGTAGAGTAAAAGAAAGGTTTTACTCAAAGAAATTGGCATATTTCATTGCGTTACTGTTTTGGATAAGAATGAATGGTTAATAAATTAACAGCTGGTTTTAATTAATTTTCATTGTACATGTATAAATAACAAACTGTACCTCCATTGAACACCGCCTGGCTTACCAGAGTATTCTGCTGCTTTTCACTAGGTGTAACAGCCAACACATTGAAATGTCGTCTGGTCATTTGCCTGATTGACTTTTTTGTTCTTTTAGTCTTGGTTTTTACAGGCACAAAAATAGTTTTAGTTTAATAATACCTGTAAGCCACCACCTACAACCTCAAACCTCAAACACTGTGTTATGAGCATGAGCCAAATAGCTTAGCTTTAGATTATGTTTACATCCTGTGTAGCAAAAGCCAACCACAAAATGGGTAATACTATACTCTCCCCCACTCGTCACTAGCGTGAGTGTCATAGCAACCTTCCTCCTGCCACTTGCAGTCTGCAACGTGCTACCCAGCCATGAAAATTTGAATTGCGGTGTTTTAGCAGACCGTAACTATAACCATAAGTGTCAACAGGAAACCATAAGTCCATTGATTGTGTTTAACCAAGAACCTCACACCCATTCCCAGGTGACAAAGACAATAACACCTTGAAGCGACACCTTCATTGTTACTGAGAGTAGCCCAATTTTTTTCATCACGGCTCATACCGTAGTAAAAGCTCGTTGATTGCACAGGGAGAATGGGTAAGGTTGGTACTCTTCTGACCCACCCAGCCATCAAGTCATTCATTTTTGATTGTTTAAAATGTTTAAATTATGGTCGTGTCGAAATCTGGACTACTCATGGACCAAAGAAGCTGAGATACCTGATCTACAATATGACATATTCTAGACATGAAACCTGGACCACCACTGATTCAGACTCTGGTTTTTCTGTTTCCCTAGTCGTTTTCTGTGAGAAAGTAGAACCTCCTTTTCAATATTCAATTTCAATTTATTTCAAATTATTTTTTTCTTTTTGAACATACCATTGCAAACAGTGAGAGCTAAGAGCCACACATGGCACATTGAATTGTCTTCTGTTAGAGACAGTGTCCAAGGGACAAGTATAAGACTCTCCATAGAGTTTAAATGGCAGTGAAGAGGGAGGGTTGCTCTTCTGGGCAGTACCAGGTCTCTTGTGGGGGGGTGCAGTTCAAGTTCCTGTTGAAGTGTGAAAGCAATAGCCGTAAAACATACAGTAACTAACAGGTACAGCTATGTCAAATTGAGGATCTTGCAGCTCAGTAGAATAGTACAAAATCCAAACTCTATCTTTAGTGGCTTGTGACTGAACATTAGCATGTAGTCAAAGAAAGAACAGACTAAGCTGTTCAAATCTCAGAACGTAAGCAAGATGGGGTCTGGTTAGCGTTAAGTGGACCATGAGAGACCTCATAATTAAGTCAAAGTCCTGATGACATGGTCGTTAAAAGATCTTATGAAGGAGTAGAGGTGTTTACTGTGGTGTACCGGCTAAATTCCACTATAGGCTTGGAAAGTCTGGCTTTCCTGATACTCCCCCTTAATTCAAGCACTATGTGAAGCACTTTTTCTCTACTCTCTAGCTGATCGGTTGCGTAGCGGGGCTGTTGGCACATAACTAACGTCCCCATAACTAACTTCGGAATCTTATCCAAGAACTGAAAGCCCATTCCCAGATGCTGAATCCAATTAAACTCCTTTAAGTGACATCTGCACCGTAAATGCCCTGCTTATTCATATAGTCCTGAAATATGAAGAAACACACATTTATAGCAGAATGGGTTATTGAAATGGTATAATCACAGCCTCACAGGTTAGCTATGCTGTAATCACCAGAGAAATTCACCCAGTTTGCTGTGAAATGTCAGCTAAAACAAGTCTACAGTAACATTCTGCTCTTTGGAAATACAAAGGAAGCCCCCAGAACCATAAAGCAGTCACTATGGGTTTCCTGTTTTCCTGGGGTGATAAAGGAAGTAACAGGCTAAAAACATTTTGTAGTTACATTCTGCATCATGGTTTAAGGCAGAGCTCTTCAAAGACAGCTGTCGACTCCAGAGAATGTGGTAGGCTATAAAAGAATGGTAAGACATTTTAGACTACTGGTATAGTGGCAGCCAAGGCAGGAAGAGGAAACAAGTGTATCTTGCCACTAGGGGCTGTCAAAGAAGTGGCTTCGGAGGTAACCGGAAATCCCAAGGCAACAGGATATCAAGTCTGGAAAACTATCTATAGTTGTCTGCATGAATGTGGTATTTCTAGGCTTTGCTGCAAGCAAGAGGCCTCTTCTGAGGCCAAAGTACAAAAACAAGCACCTCAAACGTAACAAACATAATCTGAATGACAGCTGGAACAACGTCTTGTGGTTAGATGAAATGAAAAGATGGGCTTTTGGGACATGCTCATCAGCAATATGTGTGGTGTAAAAAGATGGAAGCTCATGCAGAGAAAATACTGTTTGTGTGGGGTAGTGGGGGTTTGTTATGTTTTTGGGTTGGTTTAGTGAACAGGTCCTGACACCCTTAGGAAAAATTAATGACCACTCGGCATGTACCAGAAAATGTTTCAGGATTTCCAGCAGGCCATTGATCCAGAACCACATCCAAATCGACAAGGGAATGGTTAACTGCACACAAATTTGACTGGCTATCTCAATTTGTACCTCAGTACAGTTGAACATTTTGATCCTAACTTGGTTCACAATGGCATAGAGCATTTCTGCATGGGGGAATGCTATTAAACATTCCCTAGGAAGTCCCAGAACCTTACAGCACTCTACATTTGGCATATTTTCAGTTAAATAGCCAGCAAGAGGAGGAATCATAGAATACTAACTACTGGGCTGAGAATAAATGTGATGTTATCTGGACATAATATTTATGGTGTTTCTCTGTGCAACACTGTTAAGGTAGCATTTTTATATTTTTAATGCCAGGATCATTATACACTCTGAAAATCTATTATTTGATCTTTAAGCCTATTTCATTGAGGGTAGGAATAGATTTGGAGGGTACTGTCAGTGTTATACAAATGCACTGAGTTACTGCTATAACAAATCATCTGAACCAGTAACTTTAAAAAAAAACAAATATGCAAGCGTAGTTTGAGCAAAACAAGTGTTTATATAAATAATAGCTCATGCCAGGCAAGATTGTTTTGCAATTGTGTGTCTACAGTAATTTTCAGGACAAAAATGTTGAAAAAATAAGTGCTGGTTACCTTATATATTTTTCTAAGTAACATAATACGTAGTTCGGTGGTATGAAAGAAATCAACAAGCCCAAATGAAAGACTGCACAAAGCAAAAAAATTTGTGCCTTTTTTACAAGACTGAAATTGTTTAGAATTCCAGACAGACCTTTGAGGCAGTTCAATAGATTAGTATCTCCAGAGCAGCTGACTAGAGAGGATTTTTGGTGTTCAGCTATCTGTCTGCAAGCTGGTGCAGTCAGAGTGTCTACAGTACATAGGGGATTTAAAGTTGTAACCTGCAGACAGACTATTCTTCCTGTGGAAAAACACTGGAAAGCACAATGCTGAATGCAGAGCTGTCTAATTTGAGAATTTATCTTTCATTCCTCTTTGAATATGTTAACTGTAAGAATTAATTTGATGAACCCACATGAGGGCGCATACCCACGTGAACCCGAGAGCGCTACACTATCTTAAAAAGGAAATGCTGATATCTGCTTCATGTTCTTTAATTGTTATAAGGCCTGTGTAAAAGATTAATGATAGTATTTGGCCTACACATCTTGTTGACCCAATGTGCCAAACTTGAAGAAGTTTTAAAAGGTCTGGAAGCGTGATTTCTTCCCAGCTGAACCTTTAATCCTCATTCTACTTGTTAAATTTCAAATTTCGGTTCTGTTAACTGACGCTAGAACACACTGGGTGAGAGGAGGTTGAGAAGGAGTAACAGAATTAGCAGACACACAGAATATGACAGTTTTGTTCACATGGCTATTCCCCAGGTGCTTCAGTATCCTCCCATCTTCCAAAGACATATGAGTTTAGGTGCCTCTAAGTTGTGTGTGCCATATAAATGGCTGATCCTGTGCTCTGACCCCAAGCTTCTCTCCCTGTCTGTGTGTCTCATGGAGAGCAAGTTGGGGTATGCGAAAAAGACAAATTCCTAATTCAAGAAATTGTAATATGCCTAATAATCTTTTTTTTCTTTTCTTTTCTAGTGTAGTTCTGGATCTGGTTTTGTGTTTCTGTGATTTTACTAGGAGTAAATGGCTTTCCAATAAGGGATGAATGGGATGGAACATTAGGTCATTAGATGTGTTTGGTGCACATATGCATGTGCTGAGAGCACAAATTTATCAGCTCTAAAAAACATCCATCCATTTTCTAACCACTTAACCACCAATTTATGGGCACAGGGGAGCTGAAGTCAAGGAAAGGGCAGCAGGCAGGGTACACCCTGGACAGGGTGCCAGTCCATTGCAAGGCGGACACACAGACACCAGGGCCAACCTACCAGCATATTTTTTGGGCTGTGGGAGGAAATGGCAGTACACCCATACAAACACAGGGAGAACATGCACACTCCACCCAGATAGCACCCCAGGAGTTGAACCCAGGGCCCCAGCACTGCCAGGCAGCAACGCTAACCACTGCGCCACTGTGCTGTTTGGTCTGAAGACACATGATTGTGTAATTGTAGAGAAATGGAGGTATGTGTTCAAGCTCAGCTGAAGCACTGGCTGTCAGATTTTCCCCTTGCCTTGCTGTTCATGCGCATGCACTATGTTCTATAAACGAATTCACATTCCCCTTTTGTGGCACTTTGAGGTATTTTTAGTGTGAAACAGTATGGCTTCTCAGCCCCTGCATTCTTTACCTAGACTGTTTTTTTTTCCCTTGAAACCTGCCTCGCTCTAGAGCTGTCCCAGTTCTATTTTTATGCACTTGCCGGTGGCGCTTCTGTGTTTGTCTTCCCTGGGGAATCACTTGGACCCCACTATATTTCTCACCATTAGAGCGCTCGAGCTCGTGCGCTCCTATCACGAGTGACTCCACGGGTCATCCCCGAAAGGGGAAAACAGAACATTAACCTTTGATAGTGTAGCGTTACAATAGCTCAGATCTAATTATGTTCATTTCTCTTTCCATTTTCAGTGCTTTCTCGGGTTGGAGCCTGGAGGGCTTAGGTAGTATTGATACATTGGCCTGCACTTCCACGTTGAGACAGATTGCATTTCTCTTCTTAAGTGAAACCGGAAAATAACTGGCTTTCAAAGCTTCATGTTTAACCTTACACTGCTTAAAGTCCCAGAAGGCAAACTACGGTTATGTCCAGCTTTACCGTGCTATAGCCAATAACACATGGAAACTGCTTTCAGTCCATTCATCAGTGGCTAACTGGTTGGAGAAAAATCTAATTAAAAAAACTTGGACCGTATATGGCTTTCAAGTCAATTTTACCTCCAGTTTCTCTGTTCAGAGTGGCTGTGGTTGGAGGGAGATGGTAGAATATTGTCATAGATTTCAACAAATATTTGTACTAGAAAGATACCAGGGGTAGATGGTCTTCCTTTTGCCTTATTGATGAACAGCAGCCACTGGAAAATGTGGCTAGATTTTGGGGGATTAGGTAGGATCCAAGTCAGACTGTGGGGATGAAATGTGTCGTTTAATATGTAACATTTCCTTGAACGTTTGTCGTGTGAGATTCAGTTCTCCTTTTAGTCAAGAAACACACTAAACTCAGATTTTTATATGACTAATTTTTCTGACTTTGGACTTGCCTTTTGACGGTATGTGGAGTACAGTATCCCATAGACTATGTACGTTTTCTAAAGGATGTTTACATCATTTGACCAAAAAAAAAAAAATCAAAGTAACATCAGTTATTTTTTACTTGGGTCCTGAAAGCACTGTGAGAACAGACAGTAAAGTCAGAAGATGACTGATGACTGAGGAGGTGGAACTAATGAAAAACCATCTTTCAATCTGTAAAACCGAGAGCCAGGCTAAATTAGCCTTCCAGCACTGAGATCTGGAGTGGGGAAAACTGCTCCCCCACTGCAGGTGACAGAGTGGAACATGACAGAAAGCTCCAGTACCAACTCCCCCGAGTCTTACACAGAGCTGCAGTCTCCTTTGCTCCTGGGCTGTTTTGTTGGGGCGGCAGTTCGATGAGGCTCAATGTGGCGGTTTATGAGCTGAACGACAGATCTACAATAACAGTACTGCTCCAATTCTGAGATGGATTGAGGAGGTGGAGCCTATCCCAGCAAGCAACCGGCACGAGGCAGGGTAAATTCTGAACAGGGTGCAAGTCCTTTCCGGGGCACACAGAAAACAACACAGACACAAGCTCACACACAGAGACGATTTTCCCAGAAGCCGATTAACCTACCAGCATGTCTTTGGACAGTGGGAGAAAAGCAGAACACCCAGAGAAAACTCTCACAAACTCTGGGAGAACATTCAAACTCCAGACAGATAGCACACCCGGTGTGGAGCTGAACCCACGGCCCCAGTGCTGCTGCTAGAGTCAGTTATGCTGACACCTGCATCACTGTGCTGCCCACAGTCATTTTAACCCACCCAAACTGGAATACCCAGTTGTGCGTTTTTCACATCTCAGCTCTCAGCTAGGACCCCTCTATGTGTGAGTGCACATAGAGGAAAATGAAGACGTGTAGACACCCTCCTCCCAGCTCTCCGCCTTCGAGCCATCTGGCTTTTAACACATCACACACTACACTGCGATGTGTTAATGGTAATGGCCCGCGTTCACGGGCCCACAACAGTAGTTCAGGGGCGACTGGAGGAAAGAAATGCCCCTCTTCTTCAGCGTTGCATACCCGCAAGAACGCGGGAAGCCCCAGAGGTCGCTGTGTCACAGCAGAGCCCTGGTTGACAATCCTCACCTTGCCCTCGGTGGTGCTCAGCCAATTATGTGCCCTTGCTTGGGGAATCCCAGTCACTGTCGGCCAGTGACGTGACCCAGGATGGGGCCTGTGATCACGGGGCTCAGCCTGCACTTCGGACGAGCCCCTTGCTAAGACTTGTAAGATGGATAAGTCAGTCGGTTCAGTGTCGGTCTGACAGTGGTTAGGCCTGGGAGTAAGCTGAGCTCTCTACTCTGTTACATACACAGAACACAGTTAGTTTTTTATCGCCTTTAGCTCTGAAAACAGGGGATATCCCTTTATGCGCAAAAATGGAGGAGTCTGAAACCAGCTACCGAGTAAAAGGGGTGAGATGGGATCACTTAACTGGATGGGCGAAGTGGTCCCTTTGCGCTTGTAAACTTACTCATGTTTCTTATCTTAACTTTAATGGCTATTTGGATGACCTTTCTTTAACTGAAAGAATTCTGGCTACTGCTTTTGTTAAAACGAGTAAAGGATGAAAGAACATAAATGTAATTTAATGTAATTTGTTGTTTTGTTTTTTTATTTCCAGCGACCTGTTATGCTCTGACTATGTGGAAATCCATTATGAAAAAAACAAGCCTGTTTTGTCAAAGGTAAGATACCCTTTAATTCTCTGGCGCAAACTACTAAGGACTTAATTCTTCAACTAGATTGTTTTTGTATGGTTGATTGTGAAAAGATGAAGGAATCACAACAAACTGACATGTGGATAACTACCACTGTAGAAATATTTGTTGGATTTTGTTAGGATGACAATAGTGTTGAAGATTCACTATTTTGAGTTTATCTGTCTGATATTGTATGAACAAAATCCATCAGAACAAATGAATAACCCATCTTCAGTTTAAACTCTGCAATATTAAAAATATCCTAGCAGCCAGCCTGTGACACAGCCATCTTTCTAAAGCACTTACTATAAATAACCACTGAGTTGTCATATTTCAAGTTCCTTTACATTGCTTTCAACATGCGTTTCAAAATGTAGTGAGGAACAGCTGTAAAACATATTCATTTTTTAGGACTGACTGGTCATACTACCACCAGAATTTGCCTGCATGTACTTTCTCTCATATAATCTC
The DNA here is from genome assembly GCF_040954835.1 of Lepisosteus oculatus. Taxonomy (NCBI): domain Eukaryota; kingdom Metazoa; phylum Chordata; class Actinopteri; order Semionotiformes; family Lepisosteidae; genus Lepisosteus; species Lepisosteus oculatus. The sequence continues at coordinate 32,904,762 of NC_090707.1, forward strand.
TTGTCCATCATGACCATGTTGACTCAGTTCTCTTTGCTTTTTATATTTCAGAAATATACAGTATATTGTTACGCATGTAATTTTGTTTTTAGAATGGGAGCGTTCCAGCAGTACAATCTGTGGAGTTTGCCATTGACCTATCAAAACATTTTTAGTATCAAAAGTGGCAGCAAACAGATAAATGTGATGCCCAAATCAAGAGAGCGTTGAAGAGAATTTGGAGTGAGCAGTATGTGGGCTGGATTTTTCTGGAAACGACACCTACTCATCCTACCAGAGAGCGTGTGGGTCCCGTATTGATCTTTTCTATCATCCTTGGGTGATAATTGACAACCATTGGGAAGACAATTGAGGGGCAGTCAGTTAATTGAAATAAACTTGCAGATCTATTAATGCAACACATATTGATCTGTTTGACAAATACTTTTTTTGACCAAACATATTTTTAGTTCAATATCTACATCAAGAAAGGTTAATATATTGATATTGTTTCTGTATTTCCCAGGTTTCTAGCAGTACAGGATGTTACAATGAATTAAAATGGAAAATAAAGCAATAGAAAAGAACTGTTAGAGTGTTGAGAGAACTTGTTAAACCTATAACGGTGGTAGTAGAGGTGTTTATTGCCATATGTACACGTACATTGGAATTCTTTTTTGCGCTGATCTCTCGGGACATACACAGAACAACAGGCAACACCACACAGTGCAGACAGTACATTACAGACATCATAAATAATAACAACAGGTTGTGGCACTGCTAATACATTGCTTAATACTTTTTGTAACCTAATTCAGACACCGACCCCCTCCCTTTACTGCTTAAATTCGCAAGTCTGAATGAGTTTTCATAATTGCAACTCCTCAGTCATCTGTGAAGTGTGCCTGTGAATATTATTTTCCTTAAATAAAAGCATCACCCTTGCAAAGCTCTGCAGACTCTGATTGATTGCTTACTGTATCTAATTGCTTGAAAACGATGTGAGGTTTAGAGCCAGGCATTCATTAGGATGCAGCCAAATTCGCTAATGGCTTACAAACCAAATAGAACATTTCTTACGACTTTACCCAATACAAGGTCATGGGGGGACCTATCCCGGCAAGCAATGAGTGCAAGGCAGGATATACTCTGGATGGGACGCCAGTCCATCACAGGGCACGTACAGTCCATTTTCCTGTAATTAACCAGTATATCCTTGGACTGTTGTAGAAAACCAGAGCACCCTGAGAAAACCCACATGAACATGAACCCCGGGAGAACTCCAGACAGAGAGCACCCCAGGAGTTTAACCCAGGGCCCCAGCAATGCTAACCAACAGCAGAGCCTGCGCTGTGCCTTGCAAGTTTATTCAAGACCATCGCCATGGTATCCCATTTTGTGAAATCACAAAGTGATGCCTTCACAACTTTTAAACAATACGCTGTTCCAAAGTTGAATGCTCAGTTTGAAGATTCTGAGGGTAAGGTAACTTACAGTAAACGTCAATCAAAACTAAAGAGAAAAAACCCTAAAATATGTTGATGGCCCACGTATTCAGACCTGTGAACTCAGTTACTGCCCCAGTTGCTACTGTACGTGAACATCTCTACCGACATTGCACGTCTGTTTGGTGTAGTTTTTGCCCATGTTTTTGGTAGATTTGCTCAAGCTCTCTCAACCGCTTATGAATATCATCTTTTTCCCCCACACGTTCTCAATAGGTTTCAAATCCGTTCTCTGACCGGGCCGTTGAAGGACGTTCGCTTTCTTATTCTCCACCCATTCCAGTGTTGTTTTAGCCCCGTGCTTTTCTGTCATTGTCCTGTTGAAAAGATTAATTTTTATGCAGGTTTTTGGTCTGAAGCTGTTCTTTGCCTTCCACCTATGATCCCATCAGTCCTGGTGACAGGCTTTCCAGTCCCTGCTGATGCGCAGCAGAAATATAACAATGTTATCAGGGCTGTGCTTGGGAGAAGTGATTAATTATATTGGGCTTGCGTCACTTTGCATTTAGACCACAAAGCTCCAAAATATGGTCTTGGCTGACCTCAAAAGATTTTGCCACATGTTTTGCAGTAGCACTTAAATCCTCTGTTGCAAACTCCATGTGAGATTTGAGATCCACTCTGCCACACAGTGGCCAGCTATGTGACTGTTGAACGTGCTCGTTCAGTCAAAGTTGCCCCTGGCCTCACAGTTTCATCCATACCCAGTAGCCTCCTTGCCCAGCTGCTTGGTTTAGAGGGAAAACCAGATCTAGGCAGAGTCTGGGTGCCTTCTGCTTCTTAATGAGCAACATCACTATGTTCCAAGAGATATTAAGGGTATTTTAAATATTTCATTTCTCCTGATCTGTGCCTTTATAAACTACATCTTTTGAGTTGCTTCGAAAGCTTTGTGGTCTTCACGGTTGAACCTTTGCTTAAAATGACTACCTGACTGAAGGACCTTCCAGAGACAGGTGTATTTACTCTGAAATCATGCTTAACGACTATTATTACACACAGAGGCCATTCATCTAGTTGTGAGGTTCATTTGGGGGGTAATTTCATGCACCTGAATTATTTTACGTTTGCCACAGCAAAGGGTTTAAATACATATGGGAACCTGACTGTCCCCTTGCTCTTTCATATTTATTATCTGTTAACTTCTTTCTTTTTTGTCTTTGTTTTGATTGTGTGGAGTATGTTGTTTGTTGAGTATATAACAAATATTAATTGCTTCTTCAAACTGACATAGCTGCAAGCTTTACAGCACTGATTTGTGAAACCTGCGAGTTTTGTAAGTACTTTTGAAAGGCACTTGTGTGCAAGACATGCTTGTAAGGCACACTAATCCCATTTAAAAATTAATAATGATTATAATAATAACTGCTTACACTTATATAGCACTTTTCTGGACACACCACTCAAAGCACTTTACAGGTAATGGGGACTCCCCTCCACCACCACCAATGTGCAGCATCCACCTGGATGATGCGACGGCAGCCATAGTGCGCCAGAACGCTCACCACACACCAGCTATTAGTGGGGAGGAGAGCAGAGTGATGAAGCCAATTCATAGATGGGGATTATTAGGAGGCCATTATTGGTAAGGGCCAATGGGAATATTGGGATTGGGATTTTTAATGACCACAGAGAGTCAGGACCTCGGTTTTACGTCTTATCTGAAGGACGGTGCCTGTTTACAGTACAGTGTTCCCATCACTATACTGGGGCATTAGGACCCACATGGACCGCAGGTTGAGGGCCCCCTGCTGGCCCCACTAACACCTCTTCCAGCAGCAACCTTAGTTTTTCCCCAGAGGTCTCCCATCCAGGTACTGACCAGGCTCACACCTGCCTTTTTTTTTTACAACTTATATCTTATATCTAGGGGCCAGAGGCTCTCCAAGTTAAATGTGATCTGTGCTACAGGATCATGTAAAAAACATGTTTTACTTTGAACAAAACGGAACATTTTTAAAGACAAATATTGCAAAACAGACAGACTGATTTGGTTAGTTGTGGAAGGGCTGTTGTATTTCTAAGGCTCTTTCCATGTCTGTGTCTGAAATGTGAGGATGTCTCAGCATAATAATAGCTCAAAAAAGCCAAGCTCCCACTGAGTGGTTCACAGTCGATGTTTATTATCGGTATTGACAGTGTTTGAACAGCAGGCCTGTCATTTGTAGCCTCAAATTTCAAAGAGCAGTCATCAGTGTGTTTGTCTGTACCTGTCTGTTGAATGGATTAAAAATAACACACCGTGATAAACTATGCACTATAATTAGAGGACTTTATTTTTGTTTCCTTGAAACATCTAACTAAAATGAACAAAATAAACTGTTAATGATCCCACATTCCACATTCCACCGATATTATAAAGGTTTATACACAATTCCAAATAAATCCTTAAACAAATGGACTCTTAGTGTCCTTATAATACAAGACAATCACATATACAAGAATATATATGTTCCCTCACACCTGAAGAAGGCTCCACGGCCGAAACGTTGCGTTTTCTTTCTTCTTTTTTTCAGCATGGAATAAACCCATTACTTGTTCCTATACAAGAATAATATAGTGTGCTCCTCAAAATTAATTCAAACAATGTACATACATACAGTAAGAGTTGTTATGGGAAACTGTTATCTACACATATGGCTATTATGCAAGAAATTATAGAAAAAAATAATTTTGTTTTTCTGGTGATTAGAACAATAAAATGAACTGTTTATCCAAGATTTAATGACACTGAAATGTGTGATTCAGTTAGAAGTGAATCAAATATTTTCTATTCCCTTTAGAAAAGTCAAAACATATGGTATAAACATATGTATATTATAAATATGTATATTTGTATGTTACAACTAGCTAAGTAAAGAACCAGTACATGAAAAAAGCAGCTTGCGATCCGATAGTTCAAAGGATTAAGGATCACGCGATAACTGAGTGCGCATCAATGATTTGTTACTCAGTTTTTTTGTTACCCAGATTATTTGTTATTCAAATATATAGATATTAGATATTTAACATTGTACAGTATATTACTTTAGTAAAAGAATATTTCTGAATTTGGCTCCTGTGTGTTTTACCCCAGGCTTTTAAGAAGACTGATCATTTTTTTAAAAACAGGAACTGTACACTCTGTATGGGTTCCTATTTTACGGTATTGTATGAAAAACACTCCTCTACATCACCTGCATTTAAACTGGTTTAATAATAGTTGAATAGTTCAGTTACTGTACAAGAAGATGATGTAATGCAGCTAAGCAGCACATTGGAAATGTTAAACTAACACTAAAAATGACTCATAAACAGAACTTAACATGCACATCATTATATATTATTTTGAGAAACACCTTTCTAAATATACAGTGTTACCATGTCACAGGAAGTAACATCATGGCAAATGCCATAACAAATGGCATATATACTGAGCCTCTAAAGAAACGAACCACTTCAAAACTGTTACCAGGAGAATGGCATTTTGTTGACAGACATGAACAGTGCTGATCGACAGGGGATCTGTTGTGAAAGTCACAGTTTAGTTGCGTTGGTTTCTGCTGTTGGAAGAAATAAAGTTTGATAGCTTGTTTGGATCTTAACGAGACAGAGGGGCTTAATATGTAGAGAGTGTTAGTGTGACTCGCCTGTCTGAGGGAATAACTGCCTAGCCTTGTGGATAATGTGTGAGGTGGGTGGGTGTGAGATTAGTATACATAGGTGAGGAGAAGTTTGCGAGATTAGGATCTCACCTCTTTCCCGAACCTCTGTTATAAACTCCATTAGGACACCTGAGATGCATTTTATTAACCAGGTTATAGATGCTCATGGGATACTGTTCCATGCCTCTCATAGAAAATGGACAGTCTTTGATTCTCACTACTCTGACATGTTCCCTGAAACAGTTTTCCTTCTGCTTTGCCCAGATAACTAATAAGGCTCCTTCTGCAGCAGTGGCGATACGTGACATTGCAGGACAAGCACAAAACACTGTGGATAATCGGAATGGCCAAAGTGTTATTGCGTATGCGTGCCGTGAGATATGTGTTCCGCTTGTGTGACATCCAGAAATGCCTGGCGTGACTGGTGACTGCACGACTGAGGGAACTGTGGACAAGAAGGCCGTGCAGAATTGTCGCAGTTCTCTATGATATCAGCACAGCAGGTCATTCAAGAAGAGGTAGAATCTGTTAGATAAAAAGATAATATTTCTCTTTTGATGCTTTAGCATTATATGTTTTTTTTTTAATTCAGTAAATACAACAGATTTATCTTGAAATCAGAGGTGGATTCATTTTAATCTGATACATTATAATGTATTATTTTTGCTTGCAAGTGTCTAGTGCAGATCTCCTATCCTGGAGTCCTTGCACTGGCTTCCGGTCAAATTCCGTGTAGACTTTAAAATCCTCATGCTCACCTATAAGGCTCTGCATGGCTTGGCACCGCAGTACCTGTCTGAACTATTATCACCCTGCTCCCCACCTCTCAACCTTCGCTCTTCTAATTGTGCTCTCCTTACTGTCCCCCAAGCCCGTCTACATTGTATGGGCGACAGGGCCTTCTCCTGTTATGCCCCCAAGGTCTGGAACTCTCTCCCCAAGGATATCAGAGAGTCACTTTCTCTAAACTCCTTTAAATCCAGACTCAAAACCCTCTTCTTCAGAAGAGCCTTTGAACTGGTTCCATTCTTCACCCCTCTGCTTTTCTTAGTACCACCATCCACAGTCTCCTCTGTATATTGTAATTGTGTTTTATCTTGTGTATTCTTCTTATTTATTGTTGTCATCCTGTAAAGCTCTTTGAGAAGCCACCTTTAAAGGTGCTATATAAAATAAAGTTTATTATTAATATTAATATTATTATTATTATATATTGCAAGGATTTGGTACATACAGGACTACATTTCCATTTCATATCCAGTGCTTGATTCCACAACTGTTGTTGTAAGGTAGGTGTATAATGATGGGTTTTGTTTATCAGAGGGGAAAATTGGTGTAAAGGTGAAAATGTTTTATACTGGGGGGCTGCACACAAGGCAATGTAAGTGATGAGAGAGTGCTGGCACTCCCTACCTTCCAGCAGTGCAAGCAGACGAGAGCTGCTGAGTCATGAGGTGGGCTTGCTATAGCAGCGTGCTGCTGACTCGGCACAATGTGGCTTTCTGCAGGCAGCCAGAGGAGCTCATCTCTTCCTGCAGCGCTCCCTCACAGATCTGGGAACTATGTACTGGGAAGGGCAGGGGGTGCGGCTTCGGATGGGTAGGGAGGTTATGCGACACAGCTTTCAAACCAAAACTTCCCGGTCCTTAATCCATCGAATATTCATACATATTCCTGTAAGTGATGTGATGTGTTAGAATACGTTGTAATTATGGTTGAATTAATTAAGTTTCCCGGGATTTGTGATCAGGTGGGTGGGAAAAGGTGATATCAGTGGCTCTGTGAGGGTTTATAGAGCACAGTGATGCAAACAAGGGGATTTTTTTCTTTATTGGCTGTATTTCAAGGGGATTTATTTCATTATTTCATTAAAGGCTGTAATAATATCAATATCTGTAACTGTCCCTTAACACAACAAAATAAGAAAAATAGAATAGAAAATAAAAAGACAAAGTTCACTAACTCTATTTTATGCTTCCATTGCCAGTAATGTCCATTGTTGTTCACCTAATCCATTTTAACACTAGTTTGAGTTTTATCTAGTCAATAATTACATCACAATTGACACTAGCCAACCCTACATAAATCTACCCCTACATAAAACTGTCTATATCTGTTTAATGTTGGTATAAGCCAATATTTCTTTGACAGGAAGCAATAAGAGGAAGTTTTTAAAAAATAGTGCATATTGTGCTGAGTTAAGGCTTTTTAGACGTACTAGCAGAGAGGTTAGTTGGAGTTCGCTGTTAAAAGTGAGGTCAGTGGAAAGTTTTAAAGTCCCCACACACCTAAAATGTCATTCCTCCCACAGAAGTCCCGGAAAAAAGAAATTCTCTGTAATAAAAGCAGAAATTATTTGAAATATTGAAAGATTGCATTTCTCAGCAGAAATCCCTTATGACGCATTTTGAATCCCGCTAAATATTCCTGTAGAGTGTCTAATAGTATCCTGAAAGTTTTTTTTTTCTGGGCATAGGAATATAAATATAAGAGTATGTTACATACAGTAAATGGGTTTTTGAGGCACAATTACAGTACATGTCAAATACCTGCAGTTCCTTTTGTTGTCTCCTTTTATTTATTTTTGGAGGTATTATTAAGCTATTTGATCTAAGTATTTGAAAGAAAACAAATAGAGGGTAGTGATGAAATTGCAGAACACTTCAAAGGTAACATTAAACCACTACTCATTTACTTCCTGCTCATAAAAAGCTTGGTGTGTCTGCATTTACACTTTCAATCAGGGTAGAAGCAGCACTTTGACATTTTTTCAGTCATTCTTTTTTTGTAATTCACTTTTTACTTAATTACCAAAATGACTCTACCTTACTAAATTAGTCTTCCAGAGAACCTTTAAGACATCTGAAGTCTGAACGAGAAGAAGGAATCAAAGACATAAAATCAGTGATATTCCTGTGTGTTTTACCTTTGTCTTTGAATTTCTGATAATGACATGATGTTTATTTGAGTCCTCTGCACAATTGCTAATTGACCTTAAGACATCTTTTCCAAAGCTGTTTGTGCTGCACAATTTTGTTGACTTTACAGTCTAAACAAGAACAGCTGCAGTTGTGTCACACGGAGTGCATATTACAGTGCAATGCCAATAAAATACAGGCAAATAAAATAATGTAGACTATTGTATACCTTTTTTAATGTGTATACTGTAAAAGAATGCAATGATTGTCTCTCTCTAATCACACTAAGAGTTTTTCAAATGTGAGCTACTGTATGATTGACACTGTTGTTTGTGATTTATCCCATAACCTTTATCGTGGAAGTGTGTCTCAGCAGTATAAGATTTCTGATGCTTTTAGTTTTTCTTTGAGCTGCAATAGATATCCTGTGTCGGGATAATATTTCATACCAAAAAACAATTTGGTTTTGCGTGTGATGATAATATGCAGTGTATTTAGCACGGGTTCCTGTGTTTGTGGACAAATGTCTTTTCAAAGGATTTTTGGAAGGCATTTCGACCTTATTCATTATTCAGAATGGTGATGTGACTTTGCTTTCTTTTTTTTCCCCTAGAGCAGCTTCAGTAATAGTTTTCATTCTGTTTTCAGGGTGGAGAACACTGCTACTACCATGGTAAGATCAGGGGAAATGACGACTCCAAAGTGGCAGTTTCCACATGCAATGGTCTCCAGTAAGTTGTGCTTCCACCTCCTTCTCTACGTTGGAATGACCTTCAGAATTTCAGTCTACTGAGTCAGTGTTCATGTTCTTGAACGACTCTTAGAAGAGTTGTCAGTTGCTTCTAAATGATCGCTTGTTTTCTTTGTAGGATAACACAGGGCCCTGGAGATTTATTAATCCTCAGAGTGTCTGGTAAACACCTCTGCCTCTTGTTTGCTAATCTTGTGTAATACAGAACTTTGTGTTTATGCTGCTCAAGGCATGCTTTTGTCCTCTGCCTTAATGAGCATCTGAGTGAAATACTCATTTCCTACATCAGCTAGTTCCCTTTCGTTGTCTCAGAGTTTCCCAGCGCTGGTCCTTCAGGTGATGCTGTCTCTGCTGGTGATGTTTGAGGGACTCACACAGTGAAACGTTACATTTCGCCCATTTGGAGAAAGCAGGCCAGAGACCGAATCCTTCTCATGCTGGTCTGGGCTTTGTGGTGGCAAGCACTCTGCTTAATAAACACCTGATGCTGTTAAAATTGTGGAGAATTCTGCTTTTGACATTTTACAGCAAGTTTCACTTCTTTTAGTTCTCGTGTATTACAAGGAATTAACCATCAAATACGCTGTGTACATAATGAACCACGATTTTTAAAAGAAATCGTTACCCTTTACAAAGATTTTTTTTTACATTTTTAAGAAAATTGTAAAGCTGTCATATTTATTACAGTTTTCACAAAATGAAGGAAACTCAGGTAATCAATTCTTTCGTGGTGTGTAAGTAGAGCAGTGTTAACCACATTAACCACATAAAAATGCTTACTGTATGTTCAGTATTTTTGGCTAGGAACATATTTTCCTTTATTTTCAGTTACTAGATCAATAAGATATGACTATTTTCAGAAAATGAGTCACAATAGACAATAAGGAAACTGATACCGAACTGTCACAGTTTTTGTAATATAATAAGTAGTTGTGCTGTGTCTAAAAAGATGCCGTGCTATTAAAGTCATCTGAGCATCAGCTAAATAAGGTTATGGATATGGTACAAAAATGGGTGAAGCCTGTTTCAGCTTCCCAAGAAATTATCCAGAGTCAAGAATAACAAAAATCTCAGATTAGCAGAAATAATAATAAATAAAATATAAAGATTACGGAAGTTTACTTAAACCTAAAAGGATCATTTTTAGTAATATTAACAATAATGACTGCTTACGTTCTCAGTAATATGACGGTCACTAACAACATTTCAATATTAGCATTTCCAGAGCAGAGAAGGCAAAAAGGAGAGAAATAATTTATCTCTTGCCAGGTGTATGAATGCTAATAAGCAGTGTCTGCTAAAGAGTCCAACTACACATCTGTGAAAAGTTAAACACAATGACAGAGACAGATATAAGCAAGGATGTGGAACAGTGAGACATGAAGTTTTTCTAACAGTGAAAGTGTCAAAAATTCTCAGAAGCCTTAAAGCCCAGAAGGTCTGTAGAGTTTGGCCTGCATCCCAAAGACAGTTGCAAATGTGTTCTTGAGAACATGAGAACATGAAGGCTACAGCACTATTAAATGCTTTATCCTCTCTGATGAGGGAACTAATGCATGAGATATTGTGGCAGCGGACCCTGAGAGTATTGGTTGTGTTGTAGTGGTGAATGCTATAGTGCCATACATCAGCAGTTCTAAAATCGTAACATACACCTGAGTGACACATATAGAGTTGTTTTTACAGTAAATTAAACAGCTTAACCTTGTATCTAGAGCTCGTAGCCTTAAGGTAAAAAGACAGTTTCCATAGGTGGTTTAGAAATGAACAATTACTATAGGTTTAGAAATTAACATATATTTAACTCTGGTAACTTTAATTCGACATAAACTTAAACTGTAGTAGCACTGTCTTCAAAATGATTCTGGTTCAGAAACATTTGTGCCATACCGTGAGGATCAATATAATCATAATAATGCATTAAGAAGTATATAGTGTACTATAAGTATATGAAGAATCTTCTGTGATTGTCTTCTGTTATTTTCAAAGGTTTTAATCAAAACTGGACACATGCTGTCAAAAGATGGGAAAAGTGAATTTTGAGGGATTACATGAGGAAAAAAACATACTGTATATTCAAATTCAAAGAGGTCTTTGTTTGTTGTAAGTGGGAAATACTTTGTAATGACTTAACCCCTGTATAAAGTCTATTATAATTCAGATCCTGGGTTACAATAAATCATTCCTCTTGCTTGTGTTTTGCTGTGGGTGTAGAACCTCATCCCAAAACATGCACTGGCGTAGTTGGTAAGCTGCCAGAAAAGAGCTGAGGGGGTTATAGGCTGAGATAAAGAGCAGCAATTGTGAGATGTTCAAGAAGATCCCGTGCGAGCTCGCATATCCATACACTAACAAACAATTGTGTCAAAGGTTGTTGGAGACCATGTTATATATCTCTCTTGACAGAAACGCTATTTTATCACTGTTCAACCATAATGAAAATATCCATCCAATTAGTAAACTGACAAGGCAGGATATACAGTACATCAATGGGATGCCTAATTCATTGCAGACCACAGACACCCACCCACACCAGTGCCAATTAACCTACTGGCTTTGGACTGTGGGAGGAAAGCAGTACATTTGAAGGAAACCTACAGGAACATGGGGAGAACAAACAAATTTCATCCCTGGAATGGAACCCAGCTCTGCAAGGCAGCAAGGCTAACCACTGTGCCACACAATACTGAAAATATCTGGTGCCCTATCACCCCGATAAGCTTAGGAGAACTTAAAGCCTCAAGTCCCTAACCTTTAGAATTGGAATTCAAAATGAAAACCAAAAGGTGCACATGTACAGTATATTTTTCTTCATAAATATCCATTCTAGGAGTAATTCAGTGTTGAAAAGACATTTCATCTGGAGTCAGGGAGAATTACAATTGTCTGAAGGTTTATGAACTAGGACCTTTTTTCTGGTTGGATAGCAGAAGGACGGGTGTCTTTGTGACAGGTCTTCAGTCCTCTAAGAGCATGACATTGACATTTGTGGGTGACGCATTATATGTCTAAGATTCCTGCTGCTGACTGCTCTCTGTGACGTGTTGATCTCATTATCTGTCACCCTTTTCAAGCTCAGTATGGTCTTGATCTGAGCCTTCAGGCTGGGTCCGGCATTCTAAGCAGAGAGTTTTCACTGGCAGACCTGCAAAACTGACTAGGAGACCTTATTTACCTCAGTGGACTAGCAAACAGGAAGTACTTCAGAAGATGCAACTATGGCTCTGGTTCCTGCTAAAAAAAGAAATGACTTTTTTTAATTTTTGAATTTCCTTTCTGCTTAAGTCATAAAGATAGCTTTTTATAAAACTCTCAGAAAACTGACTATGGTTTATTGACCCCTTGAAGACCATGTATTCTGCAGCTTTTCCAGTCAATGAATACAAAATCAGATACATATATGAATTTGTTTTTACTTGAAGAGCCCTACAATACTCCCTGAATATATTGTTGAAGAATTTGGATCTTTGGTTCCTTTGCAAGACATTGTTTGATCTGGGACAATTAGATTTGTATACATCTGTGCTGATGTAAATTTATTAAATTAATACAAAATATGAATACAAACTGGAAAGATGATATCTTTATGTGTAGGACACACAATACAAAAGTGTATAGTACTTCAAAACCTTAAAAAAATATAAAAGCTTTTGCACTTAAAAAGGTAAAAAAAGATTTTTTATAATAATATATCAATATAACCTTAATAATTCATCAATAGTGATGTACATGTGCGAATAAATGTTTGCAATTTTCAAAGACGCTTATGAACAAAACTAGTATTTAAGAAGATAGTATGAAATAGTTACATCAGCATAATGGTATTTACTGTAATATAACCAGATGCAAGTAAAATGCAACAAAAATGATTGAATATTTACAATTATCATTTTCTAAAAATTCATGCTTATGACATTCAGCTTAAGCATCCACTTGCAAACCCATCTGTGCAATGAAAAAAGGCAAAAAAAAAAGAGAAAGACATCCACTCACACCCACTCAGAATCTCACATCCTGCCTCCTAGAGCCAAAGGTTTTGGTTATTTGTTCAACATCCGTTGATGTCTGTCCTGGATACTCTGATAAAAATGTCATTAAAAAGAAATATCCCCATCAACAAACATAAGTGGTTAGGTGGGAGGTAACAACTGCAGGTCAACCCACACCCATAACACAAGAAGTCCGAGGATTATATTGTACATGGTCCTATATTACTTATTTGTGTAGCCTGCAAAACAAGAAAGCAAGCATTATATCTCAAAACAAGAAAAATAAAAGATTTTAGAAAACGTTTAAGCAGAACTACTGCAATATTTCGATTGCATTCACACCCCTAAGAAACAGAAAATGTGAAAATTTTAAAAAATTGTGTGACCTCTGATCTTAATTTAAATGAAGCCTAATGCCCAATGCAATCACTGACATCAGCGTTGCCCTTCATGTGAAAATCAAATCACAGGGCACTTTAGAATAAAAATACTGATAAAAATAATGACCAAAAGCCAGACATAAAAGCTGTGTTTTGAATCTATTTTAGCAATGTCATTACTGTATCCCTGATATAACGAGGAACAAAATTTCCCAGACAAAATGATGAAATATTAGGAGTAAATTGTGATATATTGGTGCATAAGTTTTAGAACAAAAACTCTAACCGGCAACCAAGAAAGAATTCAGTGTATAGATGAATGCATTTGTGCCTAAAAACAGTGGAAAACCATTTACAGATGTAAGCATTTTTAGTAGAAAATACCTATTCCAGTTACATGGACCTGTGACATAACATTAAATGATATACAGTATGGCGTTCAGTAGGAGTAGGAAAAAATGCTTTCAAACTAAGTACACATTCTTTACTTTGATATGGGTTGAACATAACTCATCTTTCTCCTGAGAGTCTGAACAATGGACAAATAATTGAATAATTTTGAAATTTGCTCAATGTACAGTCTGGTGTGGAATGCCTCCTCCTTCTCTTTACTCTGATAAACACTAGGAAGAGTGGTTTATTCTAGCAGTAATCTCAAAGATGTCTGCATTACATGCAGTAGTCCCTCAATAGTTCATTAGTAGTTCATTTTTAGGTTTCTTCAAATTGGGTAAAAGCGTGTAGGCATTATGAACTTATAGTTAAGGTCCCTATCTTTTTGCTGTGTAAAAAATCCTGTAATGAAACACCAGCCATCTAAAGTAGTATTGCTAACCTGTCCAAAGCATGGGGCATTTAAAAAACGTTTATCAATTACAATAATAGCATTAAAAGCTACATAACTATTTTCCACAAAATTTAAATGATTGATACCCCTCTGCTCTTTTTTTTTGTAAAAGTACAGTCTCTAAACCCACATGAAGTATTTCTTTCTAGTAGCATGGTGACCAAAACTGAGCATATTTCAAGTCAGTTCTAATTTATGCATTGCGTAATTTGACATTAGTTCAGGTGGGTAGCTGCGTCAGCATGCGTAGGCTGCAAAGGAACAGGTAATTCCATGCTCATAACGGGAGAAAAAAGAAACACAATGTTTTGCTGTGGGGCCTTCTTCAGGTGTCACTCCTGATGGCAGGGTGAGCGCCCCCTGCTGGCCCCACTAACACCTCCAGCAGCAATCTTAGTTTTTCCCAGGAGGTCTCCCATCTAGGTACTGACCAGGCTCACACCTGCTGAGCTTCAGTGGGCTGTCAGCTGTGAGTTGCAAGGTGATATGGCTGTTGGCTTTGATAGGGTGTTCCCTTGCCCCAGTCCTCCTTTCTTCTGCCCCGGAGGGAACCTCTCTGGTCACTCACTGACTGTCACTCTGTCCAAGGTAGCACCTGATTTCAGTTGGTACTGGGATCAGTTCAGAGCCCTCACTGCCTCTTCTGCCTGTGTTATACTTGAGGCCTAGGGCTATGGTGACACGTTTCCTCCTCTCTCTCCTACCCCTCCCCCCCCATTGACGTCCAACTGGTGCAGTGTAGGTCTTCAGAATTGAATACTATGCTTGTGAAGTTTGTGATTAATTCCCATTCTTTTTGGCACTGCCTCTATCTTCCACATGTTTGTCAAGACCTTGATTGTTTTTCTCACCTTTGCTGAACAACCCCATGTTTATGTCTCACTTCCATGTGCTGCCCTTTTAAGCAGGTGTTGCTAACTGCCATTAGGCGTTGGCTTGGGTCTTTTCCTCAGAGTGTTCCTTTAACTGTTCTGTTTTCCGTCAGCAATGACTATCCCATCCTTACTGTGCACTGGGAGGGTCTTCCTCCTTCAATTTCCTATGGGTTTGAATTGTTCTGTAGAGTGTTTCCATGTCCATTGTTACAAGTGCATCTTTTGCAGGTTTGATACTGTTCTCTACCCACATTGTGTGGTCATTTCTGGCATTATCCTTGACCAGATTATACTGGGCATTTTAATGGCTTAGAAGCTGCTGCTTGGCATCTTTTGAGTTTTGCTTGCAATCCCTTCCCCTTCTGTATGTTCCCTTGCCAAGTTCTGTCACTAATCTATTCCCCTTTCTTCTTTTGCCTGTGTGTCACATGCTTTTCGTGCACTTTTGTTAAAATCAACCCATTGTTTCTCCCTGTCTTGAATGCTGTTCTGAAGTGATAGTTGGCAGAACATGTTCATAGGAAAAACTATTTTGCTGTCATATTTCATCGCTGCTCCTGGACTTTTAGTTTTCTTTCATTTGATCTTGACTTTTGCAATGATTAGGTAACCGTTTCTGCCTGTATCAATAATAGGTTTTCAGTCCAGACTTCTCCATCTTCCTCCTATGATGATGTAATCTATTTGGTTCTTATATTGTCCATCTGGCAACCTCCAAGTGACCTCCAAGCGTTTTTCATTGTAAGGGAATATTGTGCCACTGATAATGATGTGATTGGGAGTGGTTAGCATTGCTGCTTCACAGTGCTGGGGCCCTGGGATTAATTCCTGGGGTGCTATCTGCATATTTGGCACACCAAATCTAACTTTGCACTGTTTGATGATTGATAGATAGCACCCCAAGTGCGTTAGACGTTAGTGAAACAATTGCTTCATTTAATCTGTTTTGCTAGTGTACTTCTTTGAATCTATGAAAGTATAATAACGTCTCTGAACATCGTTGACAATATTAATTTATGAGTAAGAAATACATGAAAAATATAATATTCGTATATACCAGGTAGTGGTAGCTAAAAATAAAAGAATAAGTTCCGCAAAAGTATTCCATCTTTTTCATAAATATTTATGCCTCAAAGTAACCCAGTCACGTGCTTTATAATGTTTTGGGGTTTTAACTAGATTTGTTGTAATGGAAAAAGTGACGTGTTGGCTGCCCAGTGGTACAGTTCTCTCCTTTTTAAGGCGACAGGGTCCGGGTTAAAACACAGCCAATACAAAAGTTGTGCTGTTAACACATTCTCATTATTCATAAATGAAACCTTTCAAATCGATTTTTGTTTACACACGTTTTTTTTCTGCCTTTTTTTCTTCGTAGTAGTTGATATAAAATAATTTTAATTCGGCTTCACCAAGGTTATTAAAGTGCCTTCTTGCATAGTACCTATTTCAGCTCAACCTTTCTCATTCAGCACCGGAGGGGTATGTCTAGTGCTTTGGTGGTTGCCTAGTCTTCTGGCAGTGAGGGGAACTTGGGTGTGGGCTGAAGTCTTTTATCTGCAATCTCTTTCTTGTCTGAAGACTAGGAGTATAGAAATCACTGCCTGCAATACACTGGATTTCAATACCCAAAGAGCTGACAATACTTTGGACAATAGGAGCTCCATTTAGAATTCCAAAAGGAAAAGAGTAAGGATTCACAGAGCCTCCCCTCAACTCAAGCGTTTGCATTCCATCCGTCAGGACACATTTGAAAGTGAAACCAATTTGAGATCTATAATAAGAATTAAATTGATAAATGTAAGTGTGAGTGGGCAGAAAGCTAAACATTTGCCTATATGCTTATCATGTAAATTCACAAACTGATGCGTTTAAAAATAACCGAAACGCACGAACATGTGTGCGTGCGTCATGTTAACTGTCTTGTGTTATAATTTATTTCCTCCCTTATTGTGCTGATCCTTGAAGGAACCAAGTATAGCCCTTCCAAATGCATACTCAGCATCTTGACAGATTGTGTCCTTTGTGTCTCTTCAGGGTGTGAAACGTGTTTTGTTTTCTGACAAAGTCAGCAGTAAAGCCCTCTTTACACACACTGCGTTTGGTTGCTATCATCTGTGTATAAACACTCAGACTTTAATTTGTGTACATGGTCCAGTGGATCAAAACGAAGTCTGTGTTAACCTGAGAGGCTTCTTCACAATGTTTTAGACTGCATGGAGCTATTTTATAGTTTAACCACTACCTTTGACAAAAAGGAACTGGCAATTCAAATGTTTACTACTGATATTCTGTATAAGAAGTACTAAATTTGAGTGAGTTTCTTTCAAATCTCTGTTTTGTAAACGAAATCTACGCTTACTGTAGTTATTCAGTTATTGTTGAGTAGTTACCAGCACTCAGACCCCTTGTGTGGTGAGACTATGCAGCAAATTGTCCTTCAGTTTTTCTTTTTATCACATCCATTAAGAGGGCTAGGTGTTTTCCCATTTTTCTAGAGTCAAATTAGCGCCACTGATATCACAAACAATAGTCCAATTTGTGGATATTTTTGCAAGTCAAACTTAACCTTGGTTCATTCCAGATGTTTACAACATCCAAAGGAAAACAATCCAGATTGATTTAGAAAGCAATATACAGAAGCAAATATAATCTACTGCTCTTTTGATTTACCGACTGCTCTCCCAACAGCATCTGCTTCGGATCTAATATTTCTCTCTCTCTTTCTGTCTCTCACAGTGGCATGTTTGACGATGGGGTCCATATGTACCTAATTGAACCATTGCACCAGCAGCATTTTATAGTAAGTTCTCTTCTCATTCAGACGCTGCAGAGCAAATGTCTCTACCAAGTGAATAGCAGTTACAAATTCAATTGGAGCTAAATGGTCTGATTCCAGGACAAAAAGTAGATTTGTGGAAGGGCATTGAGTTTTGACCTTTAGTGTCACTAATCACTAACCAGGTCTAGGATTTTTATTAAGTATTTGTCTTCAAAAATATTTACAGTTTTTTTTACTTACAATATTTACAATTTACCTTTTTGGACATTATTTGGTCAAATTTGACAGTACTGTATATTCACATTGCCCTGTTAAAAAGCACCGGGACTTGTCATGAAAGGTAGATTAAGCAGTTATTCTCAAGTTACAGTAAGCAGCAATAACTAATATGGAAAAAAGGGAAAAATAAAGGAAACTCAATAGATGGATAGACTGCAGGGGAGAGTTCTAACACTGAAAGCAAAGAAAATATACAGTAAAAGTTATGTATTTTATTTAAATTACAATCATTGGCCAGCCTGTCCAACAATGCAATCTCACATGTTGCTGTTATGAGTCAGTAACAAGGAGATATAGTGTGATTTGTCAGGCATAGGAACCTTTTTTTTTGGTGCAGCTCTTGATTTGAAGTTGTTAATTATTTTTTGGTCAGGCAAAAGACATTGAATTAAAATAGTGTATTTGACGGATTCCCCCTGTCCTGAAACGATCTGAGCCAAATTAACCTTGCTTGTACCACACATGTTACTGTCACAAATGAAAATTGTTGGCACATTTCACTGCAATATTTCACAAAGCCGCAGCACATCCATCTGTTTTATTAACTGGTTTGTCGAGAACAAGGGAGCCAGAGCCTATCCCAGCATGCAACAGGTGCAAGGCAGGATACACCCTGGAGAGGACATCAGTCCACACACAGTCCAGGGCACACACAGACACAAACACACTCACCCACACCAGTTTTCCCAGAAGCCAAGTAACATACCAGCATGACTTTGGTCTATGGGGGGAGATCAGAACACAGTGCTCTGGAGCTGCTAGGCAGCATTGCTAACCTCTGTTCTATCCCCCCCCCAAACAGTACCTATAGTATATGCTGTACATTAAAATAACATTTTGGAACATTTAATCAAAGAACATTAAGCTTTTTTTTGTAGATAACCCTGTACTGTAATTGTTTAATCATTTTTAATGATCTAATTTCAGTGTATGTAAGAAAGGGGGTACTTTGATAGTATTGCCTTTTGTCTTGGTTACGTCAGTATCTTGTCTTGGTTACGTCAGTATCATGCCAGTAAACTTTACAATGAACTTCTAAAAAACATTGTCACCAAGGTCAAACAGATGGTAGTCTGTATAAATAAGCATCTTTGTCTGAAAATCACAAACCAACTTCCTAGTACAGCTAGTACATCGCAAAAAAAACCCACTTTAATCCCTTTTGGTTGTTTGTTGCTGTGGTGTTTTAGGTGTCACATGAAAACTCATTTCAGTTTAGGAAAGATTTAATAGCAACACTTAGGAATCAAGAGATGAGGAGTCTTTTCCTTCCCCTTCCCATCGCTAAGGAAAGAAAAATGTTTTTAAAAGCATGTGATCCTGTGTGGTTTTGACTGGTAAAAACATCTCATTTCCTGTTATTAGTGTGGTTGTTTCTCTGTTTGGAATAGAAACACCAGAAGACATTGAAGCAACATCTGAGGAAGGATTCCTCATTTTTAGAATGTTTTGTTCAGCATCATTCAGACCATAGACTGTATTTTTAATAACTACCAACAGAACTGACAGACCTGGGTTTAACTTCTTCCGAAGATACAGATGCAAAACATGTTTGAGTTACTTACTGTATTCAGTAGTACTGTACAGTTTATTAGAGTGTAAAACAATGGACGTCTATTAAAATAAATATATAGTCAGGAGATGTCACTGTAATTGTAATTTGATTGTAATCAACATATAAGCAATGCAGGTATAATTGTGAACTCAGTCTTCTGAGGGCACACGTTCTGCAATTAAAATGGCTTTTTAAAATAGAAATCTTTTTTGTTGACAAATGAAGTTGTCCGGAACATTATTTTACAATGACTTGGAGATCAGTGCATAGTCTATTGAGAAAATCAGACATGAATGCTTACAGTACATACCTTTTGTACTAGGAATGCTAACTGATCAATGCAAACACAGTAGAAACATAGACCCAGGTGTTAAAAGTGTGTCACTATAGTAACTTATTGGTGCCCTTATTCTTTTGCTCCAGAATATCTCTCTATTTTTATGTTTTACATGGTTTGTGATGTGCAGACCTTCCAAGTTCTCCATGTGTAAATTTAAGAAATAAATACTGTAGAAGTAGCATATACATAGCCACACATTGAAATTTAAATTACTGTGACTGTATTTAATGTCAGGATGATTTTAGAATACAACTTCTAAAATGTGAATGTTTTCCCTTTCAAATGCTTTTTAATAAGGATAAGGGTGAAGTAAGATTACATCTTGTGTGAGAATACTGCTGAAATAACATGCCTTTGGTTTTTCATTTAAAAAATGTATTTCCCTATTTCAGCTTTTTTGCCTTCCCCATAGGTCTGTGTGGAAATTAATCACACTGACAGCTGCATTAATCACACAGTGCCCAGATTTGAGTTTTGTTAAATATAGCAGCTGTTGTAGTACGTATACAGACGTTTAGGTACTCTTCATCTATGACAATGCTTTCTTGTTACAGCACATTTGTTGTATCAATGTCAATGTTTTCAAAATAATGACATCTTTTATTTTATTTTATTTTAATTATTTCGTAATTGGTGATGAACTGTCAGTTCAGTTTCAGTTTTAGAACTTGCAGTACTTCATATGTGGCAAAATATATTTTGGAATCAAATTTAACAGTAGAATCTTTACTTTAACACTAGGTTTTCAAATGGCAGAAAATGTAAAGCTTGACATAATGAAATTCTGATACTGTTTTCCATTGCCCATGAGATGTTGTCAGTTGGTTTGTAACTCTTACAGTATGTGTCCTTACTAGAAGCCTGTTTGGTAACCCTTTTCAAGCAATTTTTAAAACCTGCATTCCAATTTTTTATCTTTAATACAATTATGCAGACATTGATTTTATCAAATATATTTAATTTAATCTTAATAAGTTGTTTTTTTTCTTTTGCAGGACACAGCTGCTCGACCACATTCAATCAGAAGGAGCCTGAGCATCCAGTCAATAGAACAGTTCAATGACTCAGGTAACTCCAGATCCCCTCCAGGAATAGTAACCAATATAAACTCAAACGAGTCTCTCCATCGTTAAGCCTAATGAGTTATTCCACTAACCAATCACATAACCTTTGTGATGCCATGTGGGAATGTGCCTCGGTTTATGTGTGTTTATTTTGATGCTTCACCTTTCACAAGATGGCGTGCAGATCCCGGTGAGTTGACAGACTCAACAATCACTGGAGCAGGATCAGCTGCTCGTCCTGCTCCAGACAGAATAAATAGAGTGCTGAGCAACTAGGAAGATGGGTGTGTATACAATGAGCTGATTTCCAGATGGAAGGCTATTCAGATCACCCCACTCCTTTTCCACACAGACTAGATTGGTCTCTTTGCAGGAGTTTACTTTCCTGTAAGGGTAAGAAGGAGCGGAATTGCAGTTGTATTTCACTAGAGTCGACGCAGTCCTGTTACTGACTGTTCTCCCCAGAGCTGATAGAAGACCTCTGCTATGTTATTTCACAAGTGCTGGCGAAGAACAGCCATGTTACTGAATTTTATGTTTCCCAGCACTGATAAAAGAACAGCACCTCTCTTGTGCTATTTCACCAGCTCTGCCGAAGAACAGACCTGTTGCTGAATATTACTTTTCAGCAGTGCTGATAAAAGAGTGGGGTGTTGCTGTTGAGATGTTTTTAAACACCCGGTGGCATTATGCGGGGGCGTGTTCAGTATTGGAGGCGGAGCCCTGGGTGAAGTCATCACCGCTGTTCTGGCTGCAAGAGGATCAGCCACAGCTGTGAGGGCTCTATAAAGGCACACTGGACTACCCCCGAAGGGACGAGCAGGGCCACCCCCGGAAGGGAAGGATCATTTCCCTGGCAGTCCCGGAGGGGGATTGTACCCACGTAAAGGCCATCATTCTTTCTCTTTTCTTTTCTTTTTGCCTGTCCAGTTGCATATCTCCAATCCATGAGTTTGTATTTTGCTTTGGCCCTGCGCTCCCTGCTCTTCCAGACTGGACCCCGCTGAATAGGGAAGGTCCAGTCTAGTCACTGCTGTGCTAAGGGGCTTCTTTTTCCCAGGCTGGATCCCGTTGAATAGGATAAGCCCAGCCTTGATCTCGCGATGCACAGAGGGACACATTTCTTTTTGCTTTTTGTTCGTGTTTTTCTTGTTTTTTTGGGGTTCTTTTGGTGTTATTTGTGGTTCTTGCTAACCTCACACCGGTGCTTCCGTCCCTCAGTTAGGGGCGTTGACTTTACCAGTGCTCACCACATCTCTGCCCACTCCCGCAATGTTACCACCCCTGCTAATAAGAGCAGTACTGGCTGGGCAGGTTGTTATTTTCCCCTGCCATGAAATTTTGACATGTGACATCACACCTTATTATTAGAACCCTTTAGTAGTAGTGGTGGAACCACAGACTGGCTGATCCTCTTAGGCCAGGGGCACAAAACCGTACTGGGACCCATGACTTGCCAACAGCTGAATCTAAAGCTACTGCTTTACCTTGTTGTGTTGCCAGCAGGAAATATTACCTTAAGTGGCACTAAGACAGCTTCCACCCCAGAGCTGTGTCAACGTTAACCTTTGGCCCCGTAATAAGATCTAACCCATGTGGGAAGATAACTTTTCCTCATCCCCTACCTGTCTTCCCTCAGAAACTGTTCTCCAGGAGTTGTCTAAACCAGCCCATCTAACCCTTACAATAGAGACCAAGGGGAACCTTTTAACTGTGATTTTAACGTAAAGAGACTGATATACCAGGTTCTCACAACTGTTGGTGATCTCTCTTGTGTGATCTTTACCTCTGATGTTACCTCTAACCTCTCTCATCTGTTAACATTTAAATTAAGCCCATTCTTCTCAGTTCCACCAGTATTTCAAACGAATTTTATTGCAGATCTTTTTTTGCTATTTGCTACAATGACTGAAATATACTCAGTACATAACCTTACATCAAGTACAAGTCATGCGCCTACTATATTCTGTCCATGATAAGCATTGTTACTGTATGTATCAAACAAATTAAGTTTTTTGGCATTTATATTCCATATTCCAGTTTATATTCCATTTACTAAAATGTACTGAAGCACATCATTCAGGTTACTGTTATAAATTGAACATTCCAGTCAGAAGTGGCCATTTTTCCCAGAATGTAATGATCAGGAAGGAGAAAAGGGTTTTTTCAAGTGTCTCCTTGGAATAAGTTTTAAAATTATGCTATTGATGCAAAGATGTCTTTTTTGTCTTCAGTGAAATATGATGAATCAAACTAAATGAATACCTTCATATCTAGTTCATTCATTTTAAGTTTGGAACAATGTTCTGTAGTACAGTCTCTTATCCAGGGATTTGTTTATACAGTACTTCTGGTAACGAAGGCCGAAACCTGATCATGAGCCAGCAAGCTGTTCGACATACTTCAGTTCAGTACAATTTGGAGGTCAAAAGGATAGCTAGCTCAGCACATGAACGAAACTGCTGATACCGTCACTCTGTAAAAAGCTTTTCTATGAAGCATGTTACATTCTTTAAAAATATGCCCACTGCAATTTCCCCCGCTGTCTTTTCAGTAGCAGGCACTGTGATGCCTGCAACAGTATTTTAAAATGGAGGGGTTACACTTTTTTGTCAAGTTTCGGTCACAGAATGTGTGTGTGTGCCTGAATCATTTGAAGAATCGCATCCAAATCCCTATAATTTGATTTACAAGTGTCACATGGCAGATGAATCAGAATGTGGCTTTCTTTTTTAATACCGAATTAGTGTTTCAAAAAATTATTTACAGCCCGAGGACAGAATGGTACAGTATCTGTAAGTCAGTGTTGTTCCTAACCTCTTTAAGAGGTAACGCTGTTACTATCTTTGTGATTTCATTAAAAATGGCAGCTGTGCAGCATTTTCTGAACACTCGACACCTATTAATGGAGAGTGGCCTTCAGTTTGGCAAACACACACTTTTTTCAAAGAGCAGCCGAGCCATATGTTCCCGAAGGCTGAAAGGTTCTGCTTATAATATGCGCACAGCACCCAAGGGGCATCCTACAAGCTTTGATTGTAATGGTTTCATGCCTTTAAATTGTTCTGTCTTACTTAAATTAAGAGCCCGAGAGAGGTTCAAAATGAAAGGAGGCCTTTTCGACCATCAGCTCATTAGTTGCCAGTAGGTGATCGATTTAAGAGCGCCATTGTATTTTTTGTAATGTGGTAAGCAAAACTAGAAAAAATAAAGATGCCTTCGTCATAGTGCACTCTAAAATTTTAATATCCTGTCCCTAGTTCTAAGCTTTTAACTGTGTATCTTAACACTGCCTTATTGTTTCACTGTATTTTGTAGAAGATGTAATGGATGTCAACACGAACACCTCAATTTTTCATAAGCAGCTTCTTCACGTTTTCTGCTCGTTAACTTTGAATGTTATATGTCTGGTGTTTGCCCATTGTTGGAATTGCATCTGTCTTCTCAAATTTCATTTACGCCCCCAAGGTGTTTGTTAATTTTCTTATTCTGGTGTCATGTGGAAATTTCACATATAAGTTCAGTTCCTGGGGTGCTGTCTGTGTGGGGTTTGTATGTTCTCCCTGTGTTTGCGTGGGTTTCCTCTGTGTGCTCTAGTTTCCTCCCACAGACCTAAAGTAAGTCATGCTGGTGGGTTAATTGGTTTCTGGTAGAACTGGCCCTGGTGTGAGTGTGTGCGTGTCTGTGTGTCTGCCCTGTTAGGGAGTAGCTTCCTGTCCAGGGTGTACCCTGCCTCGTAACCATTTCCCATTCCTTGCCGGGATAGGCTCTGGCTGTTACAATGTAGGATGGATACAATATAGGTGAGTGGCTTTTAGTCCTAGCACAGTGTGCCCAAATAAAGAGATTGAATTTTGTGCATTCATGCTTCCGTTGGATAGACTATATTGAAAAACACCTTCTTATCTTATGGTGGTTATTGAGGCACACAGATAGCTTCCCGTATGATCTTTTGTGTGTCAGCAACTAGCAGAAAAGTTTTTGTTTTGACATTATAGGGCTGCACCTGCTCTGGTGCTCGTAAGACGGTAACTCAAGGCACTCAGAACTTGCCGTTCACCGAAATGTCAGGAGCTGATGGTATGGAATCAGAGGTGTGGTGATATGACAGAAGTCACGTAACATTTGAAAAGAGCCAACAGAGATGGAACATTTTAGACATGCATCGTGGGAGAGAAAACCTTAGTAGAAACTTTTCAAGGCAAGCAAAAAGGATAAAGATATGTCATTATATTTTTAAGTGTGGCAGAAAAGGAAGTCCCCTTTCAAAATCCTCTTCAGAAATTACTGCACGGCAAAGTTCCCTCCATGCTGCGTACGATGGGAGGCTTTGGTATTTGCAGAACTGGTGTGGCCTGAACACTGATCTACAGTTACACGCTGATGTGACACCCTAAATACCTCCTGTATAGTAAACAAGTAAATGGTATATGGCACTGGAATTCTTTATTCAGTACATACTGTATCTTTTAAATAGTGGTAATCTTTTTAAACACAAGTTGTCTTTTAAAAACCACCTGTTTTTAAACAATGCCTTCCACATTCTCTCCTGTCCTGCTAATCCTGCCGTCATCTTGAAATTATCTACTGCTTGTGCCTGCGCTGCTGGAGGTGGGAGAGGGGTGTTGAACAGTGGAGGCAAGCGGCGCTGCTACTCCAGCTAATACACTCAAACCCTTGTGGTGATCTACTTACAAAGATAAGAACGGTTTACTAACGAGGCCTTTTGGCCCGTCCAAACAATTTCGGAGCTAGCACATAATTAATAATAATAATAATAATAATAATAATAATGATGATGATGATGCCTAACACTTATACAGTGCTTTTCTGGACACACCACTCAAAGCGCTTTACAGGTAATGGGGACTCCCCTCCACCACCACCAATGTGCAGCCCCCACCTGGAAGATGCGACGGCAGCCATAGTGCACCAGTATGCTCCCCACACAGCTGCTATCAGTGGGGAGGAGAACAGAGTGATGAAGCCAATTCATAGTGTAGATCAGGATTGTTAGGAGGCCATGATCGGTAAAGGCCAATGGGAAATTTGGCAATAAAACCGATTATAATTGATCCAAGGACTGTTTTTCCTGGAGGAAGCTGGGATACGTGCTTCAATAACATGGCTGAATATCTTGTTTCACACTGCCATAGCAGTGTTTGCAGCACATTATAATTTAGTCAATGAGCATTAGGCACACATCACAGTTTTGGAGTGTTAAATCAGGGATGTGGTAGAAATTCTGTATTTCCTATGCAAAGTTCTGTGTGTGTTATTTTATCACACCCGTTATATACTCTATCAAAGTTGTTTCAGAAAACCATGTGGTACAGTCTGGAGTCTTCAGTCTCCAAGACACAAATGAGGCTATTTTGAACTGCTTATTTATTATCTTTGATGTGTGATGAATTTACATTTGGTGTATTTCTGAGCCCCAGATAATGATCTTAAAAACGTTTCTAACTTAAACATTCTACAATTTGTTGTGTAAATTAGCTAGCAATGTTTTATTTATTTGTCAAATAAATGTGGCATCCACAGATTTGTCTACTTCTCTCCGCTAGGTGGAGGCAGATACTGTATAGTCAGGGAGGAGAACAGGTGTTAAGATTTCTGAATACAAAACATTGCTGCCCTCTAGTGACTGAAACAAGAGCACTTTCGCTGTGTGTTGCTGACAGCCCTGTGCTGGTTGTTCCACACAGGCTTTTTAGTGTGTCTATGAGGCCTGTATTGGGCATGCTTTGGAATACATCAGTACAAATGTCCCTCCATACTGTACATGGAGAAGACATCACTCCTGTGTTAGAAAGCTGCACTGAGAAGACTGACAGTGTGGCATTATGCAAACATTTTGGAGCATAAACAGTAACTGAATGTTCCAATTTTTAGGCTGAGATAGTTTATGCTTGCTTTCTGTTTTGCTGCATTCGTACTCTTTATCACCTCACCTTCTCACATTAGTGGTTTATGCCTCGACTGAAAAAAGACCTGAGGACTATTCTGAGTCTTCTGTGACTTATGTTGCAGTCAAAATGCAAATGGCTGTCCTTGTCAAATATATTGTGTTTATTGGCAACTGGACAGCATCCTAATCGCTCTGAGCCTATAAACCTTTGAAGTTGTTGCTGTTGTGTAGATCTGTTTTCTGCTGCTGGAAGTAATAACTGGTCTTAAAGAGGAGTCTGTATTAATCAATCCCCAAGGGTATAGGGTACTGAAAAGCCCCCAGCTGGAGTGGACTGGCCAGCAGCCAAGGCACTGGTAGTTCATGTTCCAATCCAGATGTCCACTGCTTAATGATGATGAGTGCAGTTCTTCTCATACTGGGATGAGATCAGAGCCGAACAGCGCTGTTCTGTAGTCGGTAAAGATTCTTTTCTTCCAAAAGGCCAGGCCTCCTTCCACTGGAAGACCATCCACATTCCAACTGGATAACCAAATAATAGTGGCATGGCCAGGATTTTATATTTGGGGTGGCAGGGATGCCTATGGGGAGGGCATTTTTAATTGATATTATTTGCCTTCTAAAATAGGATGTACTACTAAAAGGTGTACTGCTATTCTTCTCTGTGCCATAACATATGATAATTTAAAATAACAGAACAAATGGTCATATGAAAGGATTGTTATATAGCTCATTATTGTTTGCATGTGGTCTCTGTTGTTGCTTCCTCATGTCCACATTAGCTAGTCGTGCATAAGTGACATTTATAAATAGTAAATCAGACAAAAACATCACGAGTGCCGCTATCAGAATCAAGCGTCTTGGTATCAGTGTGCAGGTATCAAGATCTGTTCATTCCTGGTGTTGAACCTTCCCTTCTCACCGACCGAGCTGTCAGCTTCTGCCTTCGCTCGAGCTGCGATGTCACGTCCCTGAGCCAACATTTTCTCTCAGCCACATGGGAACAAACAATTTGCCTCACATTTGCCAACACTCACCTTTTATCATACAGGCAATGGGTACACTCTTAACAAATCAGTTGCGTTTATTTTGCCACACGCACCAGTGCAATGAAATGTGTGGAGGACACATTGGAATTGTTTCCTGTTCTACGTTTTCTTTTGTTGGTAAACTTGAGGCAATGTGGGATTTTACGTAACGCTTACGGTGGGGTGGCAGCTGGGGTGACAGAGCCAAATTTAGGGATGATAATTGCCACTCTGTGCCACTCCTCTGGCTGCCCGAGCAATCCATGCATTGTATTTCGATAACATCTGGGTGTGGTTCTTTCCGTGTCATTAGAGGATATGGATCAGATGCTGTCCGATCTGCCTGACCTCACGTGGCTGAGAAGAAGGAAAAAGAGAGCAGTAAGTATCAGACTAACACAAATCCCCTCATAAACAAGAATCGCGATCACTCTAACAAATGTACAAGACGCGTTTTGGAGTTTATTGTTGTTTTGTTCACTAAAACGAGCTTAAATCCCACTGTTTTCTTGTAGCTTATTTTTAAATAAGTATGTTCTTAAAGTCTTGCTCATCCTCTGAACTCCCTTGTGCATTCTCCCCTTTGAAAGAAAGCTATGCAACACTGTAAGTATAAGTAAAGACATAGGGTTGCAGGTGATGAATTTCTATATTAGCTTCAATTCTTCATTTAATACATTTGCCGCTATAACAGTAATAGTCACTTTTTTTTTCTCATGTAAGTCATGTTGTATCTTTCAGTCTAATGATCAGATACTCATCTAGATTTTTAAATAATAAGAAATATAAAATACAAGAACTGGTGTATACCTTCTGGGTAACTTGTGGTTAATGTCCCAGTGGGACCAATTAGCATTTGCAATTTGTTAAATTGGTGTTTCATTTATGTTGGGTTTAACATAAATGGCAAACAACAACAGTGGATGCGTTTTTTTAACTAGTGTTCAACCAAACTGGTGTTTTCTTCGTAGGTACCCCGTAACGTATTTGAGGAAATGAAATATCTTGAAATCATGATAGTCATTGACCATAAGACGGTAAGTAGTATTTTTGTGCTCTATCAAAAGTCATCTTTCCTAAATATTAAGTGGTGAGCGTAAAATTCTCCAGTAATTCTGATTTTACGGTGAAGGTGATTTTGTTGATTTTAAATGATATGTTCCTTTCATCTTTTCAAATCGCTTTATCCAACTCAGTGTCACCCTATCCCTCAAGCAATGGGCGCAAGGCAGGGTTCATCCTGGACGGGGTGCCAGTCCATCTCGGGGCACACAGACGCACTCACACCAGGGCGAGTTTTTGCAGGAGCCAATTAACCTACCAGGATGGGTTTGGATTTTAGGTGAAAACCGGAGCACCCAAAGGCAACCCACATGAAAACAGGGAGAACCTTTGGTTTAATACGATTTTGCGGAAAGTGTAAAACTCTTAGCTCTAAATGTGTTGTTGTAATGAGCATAATTAAACCAAAGGGGGATTATTACAGTAGTTTCAAGGAGACATTTACAGTGGAGGTCACCTAGCCATTCTTTATATTGTGAAATTTTTTAAAGAAAATGGTTGATCTGTAAAGCTGATTTAAATTTTCTGGTTACACACAAAATGCGCCAGTGCTTCTTTCGGTAGTTCAGTCAACATTTAATTATGACGAAACAGGCTGACAGATATACTGTAAAGGGATAGCTTACCTAATACATTGGTGTTTGGAGTTCTCTTGCCTGTCCGAGGGCATAAGGTCAGTGCCGTCACAGCCCCCTTCACTAAGAATGAACCAGGGAGGCAGCTGCAAAGGTCAAGATGGACTGGAGGTTGGGGTGCTAGAAAAGATGTGTTAAGTTATGCCATGCTTCTGTACAGGAGAGTAGAAATGAGGGAGAATTTGACCTCCCCCTTAACTTCTGTTAAACAACTGAATGAATTCTAAACAGATCAAGAAAAAAAATCTGATTATGATGACATCTACAGTACAGTATAAATGAAGGGCTTTGAATAATTAAATTGACCAGAGAAGTCTGTTTCGTTTGGATATGTGGTGGTTTTCTCGCAGTGCTGGCACCTTATGAGTTTTTTGAGATTGATTAAATAAATATTTTAAGTTTAGAGGCTGCCCAGTTTTTTCGAAACCAAATTTAAATACAGGTGCTTAAATTATTATAGGAAGCAATAGGAATTTAGGCACTTAAGCGTTTGGAATTAAGGGCCGATATTTTCAGTATAATAAAGTTAATTAAATCAAGTGTACAATTTAAGTTTAATGGGGAACATAACAAATTTGAACATGGTTTCAAACATTTCTGAAGGTGGTTTATGATCAAGAGGTGTTAATGTAATAGTATTATTCTTCTATATGAAAATGACTATTATTTTGCCATAGGGAAATAAAATTGTTATAAGCTATAAAAATCAAATATCTCATGTCCTTAAATTTTAATAGAATTAGGGCACAAAAAAGACATACACTGCCCACTGCCCAGTTGTACTGCACATAGAAATACTGGTACACATTTATAACGAAGTATTTATAGGGAATTAAATTATTTATATTTTATATTTTACATATAAACACAACTGCATGTTGTAGCATGGGAGAGAACTTACCTATTACCTATACCTATTAAGTATATTGTACGTCTTGTTTTATAACAACTGTTTACATATTCTGTCAGAAAAATCATAGAAGGACCATATATTTTTCATACATGTGTTGAGAAATTTATATTTCCTAGTCTAAGCTGAATTTAAATGTATTGTCACTATCTCTTTATCTGTATAGCCTCATTTTAAATTGCAGTGATTAATTCTACAGTGTGAAGTAGCTTTTCCACAAGAGGGCATAGTAGTCTATTTAAAATAAAATACAAAACTACATTAGATCCTGAAGAAATTTTCAATTGAATTGTTGGTAATGTGTAAGATTGTAAAACATTGTACATACGCATAATTATAGACAAATGTATTGGTGCTCTTCATTTAAAGCAATCCACTAATTTAAGTAAATGTTTTAATTATAGCCCATGTTTTTAAATGTAATTGCCCATTGATTCATCCTATAGAGTTTCATTGTGGTCGTGCGTGAGTGCAGCTCATACAGTACATAAGAATTTGCAGTTAATTCATTTGGAGTCTTTAATGCTTTTTTAATGATCACATTACATTACACTTAATAATAATGTAAAACAATATTCAATTTGTTGTTTTAAATTGTATTGCCTATTACGCTTTCTGTAATTGGTTCCACACTGCGTAACCATATCCTTAGTGGTGAGAAGCACTTAAGGATGTTGACATTCTGATCATCTGTAATTCCATCATGTTGTATGTTTCCTCTTCAGGTCATAAGCATTTTCCACATGGTCTTCATGATTGCAGGAGATGGATATTTACTGCTTGAACACTTTCGCACATGAAAGACCACATATGGTCCCTGGAATTTGTGTCTAGGGTTTGATTAAACTGTGGCAGAGTTGCGAATCTTTTTATTGAATGTATAGCGCGAGCCTTTTTTTGAATAGGCGAACATGCCAGCAGCCATATCACCCTGCAACTCACAACTGGCAACCCACTGAAGCTCAGGAGGTGTGAGCCTGGTCGGTACCTGGATGGGAGACCTCCTGGGAAAAACTAAGGTTGCTAAGGTCCTGACTCTCTGTGGTCATTAAAAATCCCAGGGCATTTCTCGAAAAGAGTAGGGGTGTAACCCTGGCGTCCTGGCCAAATTTCCCATTGGCCCTTATCAATCATGGCCTCCTAATAACCCCCATCTATGAATTGGCTTCATTACTCTGCTCTCCTCCCCACTGATAGCTGATGTGTGGGGAGCGTTCTGGCGCACTATGGCTGCCGTCGCATCATTCAGGTGGATGCTGCACATTGGTGGTGGTGGAGGGGTCCCCATTACCTGTAAAGCGCTTTGAGTGGAGTGTCCAGAAAAGCGCTATATAACTGTAAGCAATTTTTATTCTAATTATTATTGTTAGCAATAATTAGCAAGAAACTTCAGCATTTTTTTTTGCCTTAGCTAGCAGAAATCACAATCAAACCATACCCCACACCATGAGAGATGTTTCACGGTCTCATCCTCATAATGTGCGATTACTGTCTCTTTAAGACAGTTCAGTAAGATTTCCTGAGCTTGACTCGTACACTGCAGGGAGATACTATGAAAAGCAGAACTCGGCAGAAAAAGTGAGCTGAAGCAAATATTTCTAGAAGCAGGAGGGCGTTTTCACATTTAAAGTCGCAGATACACCTAGAGGATTGGTGGTTGTGTCATTGCTTTCGAGTGCTATTGTAAAAAAAAAATGAGCAGCAGTGGTTAAGTAAACTGAACTGTGGGAAGTAAAAGGAAGTAAGTCTTGAGGCATGTGTCTTGTGGTTCCATATGCTCTCTGGCACAACATGGGGGAGAGTGTCCAACAAAAAACAACAGACAATCTCTTCAACACAAAACATTACACAACATAAACCAGTTCCACAAAACTCCTACTGTATAGTATGTACCGATCTATGCATTTTCGCAGGCTTAGTTTTTACAGATACAAATACCCAGCACCTAACTAGGCCGAAAAGAGATTCAAAACCTATCTTCTAATAAAAGAATATGACTCGCAATTAAATCTGACTTCTTACCAACTAAAAGTATCAAAATAATTTGGGATAATCCCTGTGGACAACTGCTTTTCTGGCAGCGTGGTAGAGCAGTGGTTGGTATTGCTGCTTTGCTGCGCTGGGGCTCTGGTTCCTTTCTGGACCTCGGGTGCTGTCTGTGTGGAGTTTGTATGTTCTCCCCCATGTTTGCGTGCCCTGGGTGCTCCGGTTTCCTCCCACAGTCCAGAAACAAACTGTCAGGTTGAGTGGTGTGGTGCGAATGTGTGTGCGGCCGGTGATGGCCTGGTGTCCTGTCCAGGGTGTAGCCTGCCTTGTGCCCGTTGCTTGCTGGGATAGCCTCCTGCTCCCCCTGCGACCCTGAATGGGAAGCAGAGGTCTGAAAGTGGATGGATGGACATGCTGTTCTGCCACATAGTTTTGGATTTGGTCTTTAGTCCTCTGTCAGGAACAGTGTTATTTTAACTGTTGTTATTTTGAATCTTATCACTATCAATTCAGGATATGCAAGAGCAGTTGTCTTAAACTTTTCCTTGAAATGGACAATCATCATCTTTATAGTCCACAGCAGAATATGCATTGGATACTGTTAATTTTTAACACACTATGCCACTATGCAAGCCCATTAGAAGTACATAAATTCATGTGTGCCTGTCGTGTATGGCATATCTCACTGCAAAAGGTGAATAAAGTCTCCCCTAGTTCTGGTAAACATATACTGTAGGTTGAATATACTGTTTAATTCAGTTTTTAATTTTAAATTGTGGCAAACAATTGAATTGATATTGTTAACTTATATTACATTCCTCGTAGTGGATATCAGATGTCATTTTTGTCACTTGTAATTGTTTTCTTGCTTTTTTCCTCCCTCCTTTCGTGCAGTTTAAGAGACACAAGACGAGACAACACACAAAAAACTATGCCAAATCTGTGGTAAATTTGGTGGATGCTGTAAGTAACCGTATAGATACTGTAGGCAAACGCTGAGTGAACTTTGCAGCTTGTAGACTGTAGACTTGTAGACTGTGTAAAACTCTGGTGCCATAGAGAAACTGTTTGTTTCATTGTTTCACTGTGGGTTATAACATTTTTAAAGCTCTTAAGCTAAAACGGCATACGTGAGTCTAGGCGGAGAATAAAAATGAAAAGTAAATTTAAAAAAAGGCTTCTAAATAGTTGAGGCAATTGCAAAATAGGGGTTATGTCATCTTTTGTGTGTGTCTGTGTGCGTGGTAACTAATGGCAACCTGTTCCTCCCATGTGCCCCCTGTGCTGTGGCCCCTGTGTCGTGATTCCACTGGCTCGGGCTGGCCTGGCACTAGCCCGGCTCCTCCCCACACCCGGTGTTCGACTCCTGTGCCTGTGCTGTCTCTGCCGGCAGGTCTTTAAAGAGCAGCTGCACACCAGGGTGGTGCTCGTTGCCGTGGAAATCTGGACGGAAAGGGACCAGATTCCGATTGGCGTCAAACCCCTGGAAATGCTGCGGGATTTCTCCAAGTACAGGCAGCACTTTATTAAGCAGCACGCCGACGCGGTCCATCTCTTCTCGTATGTAACCGAGTTAAAGCTGGTCTGTTTTTTCCCACATCCCTGCTCTCTTCTGCTCTGAGGGTTAAAAGCCATTTGTGTGTTGAGGGCTCCAATGACTTACTGCACATTCTGCTGGCCCTTTTAGGGTTCACCTTAGGCAAAGAGTTTGACTTTCTTTCCCTTGTAATTAATTTGGGAAATAATGGATTATTACTTTGTTAAATGTGTGATTGCTTTTAGTTACTAAAGTTAAACCTGGATACACATAAACTGTACACATAAACATAAATACAACATGAACATTTTGAGTTTTGAAGTGATTGAGTCATTTGTAACACATTTCACTATACAGGGTATTTGAAAATGTTGTATCATACAAGAGTTAGTCCTAAGCAATTAGAGCCTTATCTGTGCCCCCAATATGTCTCTTGTGATGTATATCTCAAAGTATCTTTCTCCTAAACACAATTTTGTACGAGAAGTGTTTAAGCCATCTACGTGTTGAAGTTGTTGACAGTGTAAGTTGTATTTAAGCTGTAACACTGTAGTGGTACTTTATAACAGTGTTTAATTGCAGTAGTCAAAACTGAACCATTTACAGTGCATTTCTTTATTTTTGATACAAAAATTACTGATTCTTTCATTTGTCTTTTAAATAATACCTGTCCCAAAAGTGCTTTGTGTATCTTTTTCCATGAACTGGTGCTGTATATATTAGAATGTGTGTTTTAGGACGTTCAAAAGATGATAACACATTAAACAATGTCTTTCTTACCTTTACTCAAAACTTTAACTTAAGGTTAATTAACTTACTGAGTTTAACAAAAGCAAGAAAAGGAATTACTGATCTGCATGTGGGTTTTATTATAAAACGGTGGTTTGGTGATAATTGACAAAGTCTTCCTTTCTGTACACATACTTTATGTTAAATTATTATTAAAGTGACGGAGTCATTTTTAACACACTGCACTATAGAGGGTATTTGAAATAAGACAACAAAGTTGAAACATCCAAAATGCTTTGGAAAAGTACTAAGCAATGAGAGCTTTATCTGTTCCCCTAAGATGTCTCTTGTGATGTACAGTATATCTCAAAGCATCTTTCCCCTAAACACAGTTTTGTGAATGTATACTTGAGAGTAAGTGCAGAACTGCTGTGATAAAACAAAAACATGTTTTATGTTTTCTTGTAGAAATGTAACATTTCACTACAGAAGGAGCAGTGCTGCCTATTTTGCAGGAGTTTGCTCTGCAAGCAGAGGTGTAGGAGTCAATGAGGTGAGTTTCACAAAGGGCTTAGAGCTCAGGCAGTGTGACTAGACAGGTTGTTTAAAAACACAGCACTTACAGTACCACAGGTGCACAAAATGGCAGTGTACTCTGGTACGCTCTGCAAAGCTTCTGTTAAAGGTGTTTCAGAATTTTCTGAGATTTTCATACAATATACAGTGAAAAGCTATTGGGATTGTGAAATGTGTCATCTTTGCTGTGCCGTAAAGATTTTTTTTTTCTGATGAAAGCTGTAATTTGAGGCAATTTTTTAGAAAATGAGCTTTGGCTTTTGGGTATTTGTGTGCGTACATGTTAACCCAATGTTAGAAAAAAATCTTTCCGTGTTCAGTCCAAATTTCAAGTCAGCGTAGGGACAAATTAACTTAAAGTGAGTTACATCAGTGTAAAGTTAGTATTTACCATACCTCTTATATGAAATGACTTCTTCCAGGCTGCAACCTATCAGCATCACCAGGCTTTTGATATGCTTCTTTGAGATGCTTTGCCAATTCTTAACCACAGCCACTTTCAGGTGTTGCTTGTTTCTGGGGATTTAGTACACAGCAAAAATGAAGTTGCATTTCACCGACCCAATACCCTTTTTAATCTATCTCTGCTGAATGACCCTGGAAATAAACATTAAAAGAAAATCCTGTATTTATTGATTTGAGAGGTGGGTTTGTGATTTTCCTTTCTAATTTTAGTATGGTGCAACATGGACGATGGCACTGTCTTTGTCACAGAGCCTGGGTCAGAATTTGGGGATGCAGTGGGATCCAGCCTCAATGAGAAGTAGGCACTTTTCCTTTCTTTCCTTTGTTACCCTTTAAAGATACTGTTCTGTGAAGTAGCATGAATGTCAAAGGAAACATTTAGAGATCTACAGCAGGCCTTGGAAAATTTCTAACCTACAGTAGGCAGCCACCTACTTCTCATCCAGAGACGAATACCGTAGAGCATACAGTTCACCTGTTTATCAAGGAAATTAAAATGTAATGGCAAGGTGATTTCTTAAAATCTTCAACGGAAGAAAGGGATTGAGTGACATAGAGTCAACTTTTAAAGTTGTAGCTGAATGATTGATATGACAGCTTTTCTTTAAACGGCATTTTAAAGAATAATCAAAATCACATCATTTTCTGTAACTGCTTCAATAGTTCAGGGTCACGGTGGCCCAGAGCCTATCACAGGAAGCACACCCTGGGCAGGAAACCAGTCAATCGTAGGTCACACACAGGCACCAACATACACTTGAACTGACATCAACAGACACTTACACCAGGGCCAGTTTTCCCAGAAACCAAAATTTGTAGGACGTGAACACGGGGAGTACACACAAACTCCACGGAGACAGCACCCTAGAAATTGAATCTAGGGCCCCAGCACTGCGAGGCAGCAATGCTAATCACTGTGCCACCCTACACAAGAATAATGTATGAGTTAATTATCAATTCATGGTGGTACAATAATGATTAATGGTGTACAGTGTGCAATAATGAACAAAAGGATGAGTTTGTCTGCAGGTATGTAAATGAAACCTATTGCACGGAGGATTTTCAGAATGCCGCATTTCTGAGGTGACAGGTGCACACTGCTTTGTTCTTTTCATTCCAGAGGAGTGTGGCTGTTCAGAGTCCTGGGGAGGATGCATCATGGAAGACACAGGGTAATGGAATTGGTCATTTTACGTTTTCTGCTCAGTGGGGGATCTCGGAATCTGGAAAATCAAGAAAAAAGCTCGTCACAAATTCACAATGAAGCTTCAATACTTGAATTACCCCGTGTTTTTTTCATATTCTGCTTTATCGTTTCTTCAAAGTGAGTCAGTCGCCTCTTGGTACTTTCAGTCTGCCTGCGAAACAGCAAAAACTGCACCTTTCCTTTTCCAAAGTAGGGTTGTTTTTCACCAGTTTTGTAATTCATGCCTTTTTTCCATCCATTATCCACACAGTACGTCCCTTATCTTGGTGAGGGCTACAGGTTGCCCGTGTCTAAGCTGGAACCCAAAGGCACAAAGCAGGCCTGAGAGCATGGGACAGCTCTCTGCATGGACAGGAAGTCGGCCCATCCCAGGGCTGTAGAAATATAGGTGGTATAGGACAGCCAGTCACGCCTAGTGTGTCTCAGGGAGAGGGAACTGGAAGACTTGGTGAAAACCCACTCAGAAACGGAACGAACAAACAAGAGCTCAATACAAGGACCAAGCCCCTTGACCTGGAGCTGGGTTGGCAACACCCTGGCTGTGTTGCCCACTCATGCCTTTCATGTGTGTCTTAAGTTTCAGTTTTGATACTTAAGTAGAGCAGCTGCCATCCACTTTGTCCGCGAGCTGATTGCAGTCACCACTTAGAGGGAAGGCCAGCGGTTTGACAGCGCTCCGAGGAAATGTTTTAGTTCAAAGCCACCTCCGTTGCACAGATTGTAGCGTCTGTTAGTGTTCATTTTCTGATCATAGACCAAGACATAAGAGATTCGACTCTCCCCTGACCTTTTTTGAACGTGGAGCAGCTTATTAAATGCAAATGGAACGATAATCAAAAGCTATGGGAAATGACTGCCTTTTTGATAGTTCCGACAGTTCAGATCTTCTGCAGACCGAAGTGTTGACATCAAGTGGTTTGTGGCTGATCAAGAGCAAGCATCTGGCCATGTTTGCTAGGGGTTGATAATGTTTGGTGATGAAAGCAGTTTTAATTTCACAGCACAAAGTTCCACTATTATAGACTTTGGGCACATATTTAAATGATGTAAGATTTCCATTGTTTTTTTTTTCCTTTCAAAGAATTCAGATGAAATAACATATCCAGGACTCAGAGAACTGGGTGTATAAAAAAGCTCTTTGACTGAACGTTAATTAAGCTGCTTTCTCAACATTAACCAAAAACTCCAGAGTTTGCAAGTAGCAGTTTTGCAAAAGGGAGAGTAGGCTCTCCCCAGCCCAATGTGATTCTTCAATCTTTTTATATACATTTTCCCGATTTTGACTGCCTAAAGTAAATCTCTCTGGGTCATAAAAATTGAATCTTTTTTCTTTGTATTACCTAAATAATTTTAAATGAGACTTGGTAAATGCGAGAATGTGCAACTTAACTTACCTTTTTTTGTGTTTGTGTTTCACGTTTATTTCACGCTTACTTTTATTTCAGTATGCTTGCATTCCAGGTCACCTTGGAGAAAACCGCATGCAACCTTAGCTTTAAACTATGCCTACAGTACCGGTGAGTTTAGATAAGAGTTAGATAAATAAATGATTTTTTTGGTTGTTTTGGGTTTAGGGTTCAGCACACTCGGAAGTTTTCCAAATGCAACATTGCTGATTTCAAGGAGTTTTTGCAGAAAGGTGGGGGATCGTGTCTTTTCAACAGACCGACAAAGGTAAACTGGCAAAGATTCTTTCAGTGCAAGCATGTTAGACTTGAAACGGGAATACCGTGACCGCGCTAGTATTTGCAGTGCATGATTGGGAAGGTTTAGACAAACCTATGTTGAAATTGTGTGAATCATTGCCAAAAATTGTACAGTATAGCCGGTGTTTCAATCGAGATGCAGTACTGTATGACTAAGAAATACTTCTATTCCACCACCAATTCCGTGTAGTGGATTCATACAGAACTCCAAGCTGTCAGCTGTGAAGGATGAGAGATATTCAATCTGGCACCATTTGGCTCCTTTCTGTACCCACTTACATCCACACAACGTGCCCTGTCTCAGTGGCTCTGCTGTCCAAACAGCCAGACCTTAGCTTAGCTGCTTCAGTGCTATTTTGATGAAGAAAACATTTCTATAAACAGAAAGAAACTGGATTTTAAATGTTTAATCAGCAAGGCTTTCCCCATGAGCTACAATGAAATTATATTTTTAGGATAGTAAGAGTAAGGGAGCAGGGACTATGAGTCCTGAAAAAATGTATCGGTATACTCGAGGGCTTTAAAAACAGATGATGTGTGAATACTTTACTGTTACATGACGCCATTTTTGAATGGCATAGTGGCACATTGGTTAGCATTACTGCTTCACAGAACTGGGGCCCTTGGTTCACTACTGGATCTGGGGTTCTGTCTGTGTGGAGTTTGCATGTTCTTCCCGTGTTTTTGGCGGGGTTTGTTCCGGGTGTTCCTGTTTCCCCCCCACAACCCAAAGATATGCCAGTAGGATAGTTGGCTTCTAGGAAAACTGGCCCTGGTGTGAGTGTGCGTGTTTCTGTTTGTGTGTGCTCACCCAGGGTGTATCCTATCCTGTGCCTGTTGTTTGCCAGGTTAGCCTCCAGCTCCCCTGTGACCCTGTATGAGAAAAAGCAGTTAGAAAGTGCATGGATGGAAGATACCATTCTTTCTTCTGCACAATCAGAAGCAGTCAAAACACAAGCATTTCCCTGATTTTGTCCCCACTACCTCATTAACACGAGGTTAGCACAAAGTAACAGCAGACGTGATGTAATTTTGAAATTCCAACTCAGGCTGGCAGTAAATTACAGGTGATTGGCCATCAGTGCATGTAAAAAAAAAGTGAATTCATTAATGTTCTGAGATTTAGCACCAGTGTCAATTAATAGACGACCCTCGTCTGATCTAGTATGTTTCTGTTTATACTGTAGTACTGTATATTTTGACTAAAACACCTTTATTTAACAGCGTTATGTTCAAGTTTATTGTCATTATACTCATATACAGGTATATGGTACAACAAAATGCTATTTAGCTAGCTCTCAGACGGTAACCAGTTCAAATAAAACAATACAATTGTATAAGAAAAGAAAGACAGAGACAACAGGAAATGTGCAAAAACAACAACAGGTAACAGGTAATGTGCAAAACAACATCAGATGTGCAAAATCATACATCAACAGAATGAAATTAAGGATAGACAATTATGGGGAGTGAGCTTATTGTAATGTGTGGTACTATATGAACCTCAATTTTGTGATTTTTGGGTTTTTGTGAATTTTTGTGATCTCGCAGAAAAAGACATTTCATTGCCAGCAACTACTGCTGCACACCGTATTGTTGTGCATTTGATAAATAAACTTTGATTTGATTTGATTTTCATTTGATTATTTATGTAGAGTCTGCCGTACCAACATACTCAATTATGTTCGTAATAACAAGTACCAACTGCTCAACAGTTCTGTAGTTAACTTAATGTCCGCATCTGTAGGGTTGATTTGAGGTAGAATCTACTTTTATTCCCTTGACTCCTCTCCTGGCTTGCCCAGTGAAGGAGTTACAAAATGAAGTGGACTTGAGGTTCTGAACATGACCCGAGCTGCTGCACATATGGACAAACAATTCCCCCCACATTCACAATGTGTGATTTGATGTTTTGTGTGACTTTGTGTAGCTGCTTGAGGCGACGGAGTGTGGCAATGGCTACATGGAAGTAGGCGAGGAGTGTGACTGTGGAGGGCGAGTGGTAAGTGCTCTTTCTCTGAATTTTGCAAGAGAGATTTATTAAGACAACACTCTGAGCAGATGCAGCCACAAGTATCTTTTTGAATGGTGGCCTGACTCTCAGTGCTAAATCCTGCTAAAAGTACATTTGATTCCTATCTGAAGGGTGTCATCCTGAAATAGTTTTGTTTTATGATTTACAGTCGTTGCTCAAATGGCCTTTAAAAAGAGGAAAACCATTGTCAAGAGCTCAGTGAAGTGATTTACTGATATCGTGAAGTTTGGTGAAATGTCTGATGATGTTTTTTTAGGTCTTATTTTCCTTCCAGAGCTGTAATGCACTGCAGCCAAGATGTGCTCATTCGGATCATGCGTTTGATACAAGAACCCGTTCAGATTCAGGGGCTGCTTCGGTTCATTCGAGGACGTGCAGAAAAGTCCGAGCCTGTGCACCGAGACACAAAGAACCGAGATGGGCTTTTCTCCCTCTCCCCATCTCAGGGAATGCCTAACCCTAACCCTTCTACTCCTTACAGCGTGAACCCTAACCCATGATCGCCAGGCTTGAGGAGCTTTCTGCATGCACTGAGAACATAAAATAGCATAAAATGAGAAGCTGTAATGAGATAACTAGCCATGTTGTCAAAGCTGATCTAATGGCTTTATGCGAGAAGTGGTTTGGATCAATTACTCGTAAATACGACAAACTGGATGGGCTGGTCTCATCAAGTAACCTTTCTCATGCTCTTACGATGGCTTGAAGAATGGTGCCACTGTAGTTTGGAGGAGGCGCAACACGTTTTACTGCAGTTTGGATTTATAATAATAATTAATAATAATAATTGCTTACACTTATATTGCGCTTTTCTGGACACTCCACTCAAAGCGCTTTACAGGTAATGGGGACTCCCCTCCACCACCACCAGTGTGCAGCATCCACCTGGATGATGCGACGGCAGCCATAGTGCGCCAGAACGCTCACCACACATCAGCTATTAGTGTGGAGGAGAGCAGAGTAATGAAGCCAATTCATAGATGGGGATTATTAGGAG
Organism: Lepisosteus oculatus; assembly: GCF_040954835.1. NCBI lineage: Eukaryota > Metazoa > Chordata > Actinopteri > Semionotiformes > Lepisosteidae > Lepisosteus > Lepisosteus oculatus. The sequence continues at coordinate 32,946,451 of NC_090707.1, forward strand.
GCCATGATTGGTAAGGGCCAATGGGACATTTGGCCAGGACACCGGGGTTACACCCCTACTCTTTTCGAGAAACGCCCTGGGATTTTTAATGACCACAGAGAGTCAGGACCTCGGTTTTACGTCTCATCCGAAGGACGGATTTCTAAGAGAACAAGGTTTGATGGTTATTATTGAGAGAATGGATGCTTACAGTGTACAGTATGTTCAAGCAGATTATACAGTACATCATTCCTAGCGCCTACGTTCATTCATGACATACTGTTATTAAGTTTTCATTGATTTGCCGTCTGCCATGGAAGCAGCCTCAAATATGTATTCAAGTGTTTAAACTATAACACTGTGGATTTACTGTATTATACTGTAGGCTTACTTGGTTTCTTTAGACAATTGGAGCTCTGATACTCAGAATGTATTATGATCTTCTTGGGAATTATAAAAGAGAATAGATTAACCGCAGATGCAAAATCTTAATGGGACCGTATCTTGAACATGCCCATCTTCCCTTTTATCATATTGACTTGATCACATTCTAAATACTGTTTGACATCTACTTAAATAGCCTGCCGAGCAAATAATTGATGTAAATAAAATCTAGTTTGAAGAATTTTAAGAGTATTTTGGAGTGTTTTTTTCCGACCAGTAGACATCTGGACTGACAGTGGAACAGACCAGGTTCTTTCTGGCTCTTGTTTGCAGGAGTGCTACAAGGAGTGCTGTAAAAAGTGTTCGCTTTCCAATGGCGCCCACTGCAGTGACGGACCCTGCTGTAACAACACCTGCCTTGTAAGTACTGGAGAGGACGTCCTGGCCTTTTCGTTTAAGGAGCTAGCCATGTGGTCAGAGCCGATAGCATGGCTTCATTCAAGAATGGGTTCTGGATAAAACCTTTGGACCACTTACAATCAATTAAAAATGTAAAAAAGACGGTGCCTTTTTTACAGTATAGTCTCCCCATCACCATACTGGGGCATTAGGAACCACACAGACTGCAGGGTGAGAACTCCCTACTGGCCCCACTAACACCTCTTCCAGCAGCAAGCTTAGCTTTCCCAGGAGGTCTCCCATCCGGGTACTGACCAGGCTCACACCTGTTGAGCTTCAGTGGGCATCCAGTTGTGAGCTGCAGGGTGATATGGCGGCTGACCACTACTATGAGTGGTGTAACATCCCGGCCAGTGACCTAAGTCACCTTGCCAAACGGTAGTTGGAGCCAGAAGACGAAACTGTGGAACAACCGATACTTGGCCCGCGTCTGCACAGTCAGCTGGTAGAAACACAGCGTTAAACAGTCAGACCCCAAGAGGAAATGTATTTGGAGGTTCCCAATGATGGTCTTCATTAGATTTCTGAATGTAAAACACGGTAATATTCTCCGATGTTAGGAACATGTGCTATAGTAATGTGTTTGTGTGCCTATGCCTTTTGTATCATGTTTTCAGGTTTTACGTTTACGGTAAAATAGGTTAATGAATTTCAATTTTGTGGGGAGGTGACTTATGTGGCAGATCTTGGCTCGGAAGTGAACGCCTTCTTTTTGTTTCTTGCTAGTTTTATCCCCGCGGATACAGCTGTCGTTATGCCGTGAATGAATGTGACATCACAGAAGTGTGTTCTGGGGACTCTGGGCAGGTATGGCACATTTTATTCAGTTAGGGCTCCTGTAGTTGTTTATACCGCTTTCCTTGGTTAAGAGGGCTTTTCAGTATGGACTTTTTTCATTCTTACTGGGCCCTGGTTTGGTAATGTTTGCAAAATAATGTTCAATTCAGAAAAAAAATGTATAACACAGTGCTTGAAAAATATTTTAAAAAATGTATTGTGGTGTGATATTCTTAATTTACAACACTTTCTGCATTTCCAACGCAACTCTTTCTTTAATTACAATTTCCTCTGTCTTTTCTCAGTTTACGTTAAATGATCAGATATTGTTTTATTTTGAACGTTTTACAGTCCAGTAATGACTTTCACAGTTAAATGTCCCTCTTGTTTTTCCCTTTTCACTGTACTTTGTGGATATGTGATGTAATGGAGGGTAACTATAACAGTAATATAACTGCTACTGTTTGTAATGATAACCGTGACAGAAGAGCTATCTTCTCAATAATATCTAAAAAAGCTGATTGAGAATGACATCAGCATCCAACTGGATCGCAGTAAGGAACTGCACAAGAAAGCTTATGTGGTTATTTCTTTAACTAATTTGCTACATTGTTTTCTAGACATACAGATTTCAGAGGCAATTGAAAAAATATAAAATATAAAATGAAAACAAATAGGAGAACAGTATAAAAATAATAAAAACAAAGATTAACGATAGCCATATTTCCAGAAGTAAAACTTGCAAAGTAAAGTAATATTAGAAGGCAAGATTTTCAGAGAACTCAATGGAAACAAAGACTAGAGACAGTATTTTAGTGTATCTCTGCTCTTGTGACTGGACAAAAGGGCCTAGTTTCACAATATTCAAATTTTTTCAGCTATATGCATAATTGCTGTTTTTTTCAAAAGCATTTTTGTTGCTATTTTTAATTAGCGGGGGGATACAATTTAAACAGAGACAGTGACGGGGGATAGGTAACAATGTAAAGCAGGTGATGTAAATTATTCATGTGGGATAGGTAACAATGTAAAGCAGGTGATGTAAATTATTCATGTGAAGCATGATGTGAGAGCATCAATATGAGCACTGCAATTGTTCTCATGTTCCTTCGGATTTTTTTTTTCTGCTGAACATATATCCTGGCCTTTGTTTATTTCAATTGTTCCAAGATACTACAAATGTGTAGAACCCAAAAAACAATTGTTGCTCAAACATGCCTATACTGTACAGTATGTGCACGTATTGTACAGCTTCACTTGAAATACATTTGTTTATCTGATTAATGTGTTACTTAGATCCGTTGATCTAGTATTTATTTTACAATATGTAAGATGGGACAAGCAAGCCATATGTATTAAAATTGTTTTTCTCTTATTTCCTTCCCTTTTTCCTGTTTTATTTCCTTTTCTAGTGTCCTCCCAACCTTCATAAGCAGGATGGGTATGCTTGCAGCCTCAGTCAGGTAGTTCCTTATTTTTTAGGGCTCTTTGATCTGGGAACGCCATTTTAACGATTGGTTGGATGGGATTAATGTGACGTGTTTAACCCCTGGTATTTCAAAATGGTGGAAAGGATGAATTATGACAAAACACAATTTCCTCCTCTCTTTCCCCACCTCCTCGTGAAACAAAAATCGTGCTGAACTGTGTGATTGTTTAACACTTTATCAAGCCTACCACCTCACCTCTGAATTGCAAAGTTGAGAAAATCTTGCACTTTTTGCAATATACAGTACCTATTTTGAATTCTATGGTGAATTTGAGGTTTGCTCACTTTTACACTATCACAACTAGCACGGTCTTTGTTGAAATTGAATAAACTGCACAGTGCACTAATTTGTGCTCCTCTCTTGCAGGGGAGATGCTACAATGGGGAATGCAAGACCAGAGAAAACCAGTGCAAATATATATGGGGCCCGAGTGAGTATAACTCTTATTCCATTTGAAAGCATGCAGTCTGTGCCCTAAATCTGGGCCCTTTTTTATGAATGTTTCTTTAGAAATGATGATTATCATTGAGTGAAAAGGCAAATTACAGGGCCCTGTGACTATTTCCTTAGTTTTGTTAATTCCTTGTGATAAGATGTTTTATTCATTACCATGTGTTTGTATCAGAACACTACAGGTTGAATATTTACAACTTATTATGCACCTAATGGGGTCTTTTCTTATTAACTGTGATTCATTCCTATTCTCAGAACTGTGACGTCTAAAAGGACTGTGCATAAATTGCACAAATACAGCACAAATGTCTATGCTGTACATGTATCAACCTGCAATATGCACTCCATTTGCCCTGTGTCTCTACAGTCCTCAACAGCATCCAGGTCTTTATTTTCTTGTGCTGCTACCTACAGTACTCCTGGCTTAACCAGTGATGTACAGAGTAACATCCTGACAGTCAGGTATCAAAGATCCTCCTTGGGTGTACTGTGTTTAATACTTACAGCAGTCTAGTTCTTTTAAATTTTTTGATCATGTTGTTCAAACAGTGAGTCTCCTGGTTTAGATTGGTCTTTCATCATAAAACAATGTATTCCCTCCCCCTGTCTTCAAAAATCACATTATCATTACACACACAGAACACACTAGCATTCAAGAGGTAGTGAAGAGCCACCAAGTAATTTAGACAGCATGTCTTTGAATTGTGCTACAGCAGCTGGAGCTAACTCAGGTGGACTCAAAGACAGCATGCAAATTTCTCAACCTGTCCAGAACTGAACCCCAGAGATGTGAGGTAATACTCAAACTGTCATGCCACCCTAAAATATTATTAATATTAAAATATTTTTTTTATTTTCAGGCCAAACCTTAAGAGAGTTAATAATAAGCATACTGTAGGAGACAATTAACCTACCGCTACTGTATCTATTTGGACTGTGGAGTAATTCATTTTAACTGTAACATGCACAGATAATTCACAACGTTTCGGCCGTGGAGCCTTCTTCAGGTGTGAAGGCTCCACGGCCGAAACGTTGTGTTTTCTGTCTTCTTTTTTTCAGCATGGAAAGCTATTACTTGTTCCTTTGCAGCCTACGCATGCTGACGCAGCTCCCCACCTGAACTACTACTACTATCTGTATAATGATAACTATGAATTCCGAAATGTAAATAATGCTAAACTCCGTTCTGTTCCTGGACAGAGGCTGGTGGGTCTGAAAAGTTCTGTTATGAGAAGCTGAACACAGAGGGCACAGATAAGGGGAATTGTGGGAGAGATGGAGACAAGTGGATCCAGTGCAGCAAACAGTAAGAAAAAGATGTCATTCGGCACTTGCAGAATTACAAACCAGCTTCATAATCAAGTCGAGTTTAGATCTCTGTTCCTGTGAGTGTAAACAGAATACAGTCAACAGAATAATGTATCCTCATTATTCCACCTATATGAAATCAATCTCTCATCCAAACTGACCCTTGCCTGGAGGAAACAAAAGGACACTCTCCCAATTTTTCCATAGGTATTCAGCAGAGCCAAATTTAAACTCCTATAAAGTACATTAAGGAGTTTAGTGTAAGACAGCTTTGACTCACATGCCTTTATCCACTAATGTAAAAGCAAACACAGGACACAGAAGAGCTCACACAGGAGGTTATGGTGGTTCTTTAGGAGGGGCATGAAATACTGTCCTATTCCCAGACTCTGATTTTACTGTTTTTTTCTTTACTTCTTTACAAGTTGGGTGTTAAATGTTTTAGTTTAAAAGCCCCTACAAGTGCAGGAATGCTAGAAGTTCCATCTTGGATGCTGTAACATCATGTAGAGGAGAGAAGTTTATTGCCATATGTACTGTACATGTATGTTGGAGTTCTTATTCGCTCTGATCTCTCGGGACATACAGTACCTGTACACAGAACAACAGACAACACCACACAATGTAGATGGTACGTTACACACATCATAAATAATAACAACAGGAACAATAAATATGTAGTAGTGAAAAACAACATGGTAGACCATGCAAATAGTGCATAGTGCAGACATGCATTGAGTCTGAGGCATTGCAGTTAGCTGTTGAGGATGTGTACTGCAGTAGGGTAGAAGTCATTCTTAAGCTTAGTGGTCTGTGCTTTAATATTGCGGTAACACTTGCCAGAGCACAGGGGAGAGACCAGTCTGTGGCCAGGATGGCTGGGATACTGAATCATGATTGGGCTTTATAGCGACAGCGGATGGTGTGAATCTCACCGATTGCTGGTAAATCACATCCTTTAATTCTCTTTAAATCTAATTCTCTGCACCCTTTGTAGTGCATCTCTCATTCTAGTATTGTTTTGCCACACACTGATCCCACTAGCGAGGTTATGTTTAGGAGTCTATCATTTATACAGTGCTGAAAGAAGAAATGTTAAAAAGTAACCCAGACCTGAAACTTTATTTGAACTTTGTTGTGAGATTTCACACACGGACACTTTCCATATACTGTAACTATTTTTAAAATGTGTGACTTTACCATTCTCTTAGAACTCAGTTTAATTGTAGCACAGGTTCAGAAGAGAGGCTTTAGACTTGAGATATATTTAATGAGCCACATTTTCCACTACAAAAGTCTGTTTCATCTGTTAGGCCACTGTGTGACCGATGTCTGTGCTGGAAGCAGGCAGGAGAAACAATGATGTAAAAAGATATATTCAAATAAAGCTCTTAACAAAATGCATAAATTAAGATGAAACTTCAACCCTGTTTTTAATTAACGTAGTGGTGAGAAAAAGTAGGGATTATTAACAAGTGTTTTCGGTATTGAGATGATGTGCCTTTTTATGTACAATCAGACTGGAAATTCCAACATTTTTCTATTAACTTTAATGCCCAGTGAATTTGCTCACAATGTTAAAGTATCGAAAAAAAAGCAACAGTTTAAGTAAAACAGTCTGTCATAGTTTGTTCCAAGTGTCCTCACCATACTCAGTTGACATTTGAAATTCAGATGTGATTTAATATTTTGAAGTGGAAGTTGGCCTTTGAAGCTGTTCTTTAGTTTGAAGTAAATTATAATAAGCTCCGGGTTTAATAATCTCTCCGCAGACGCACATAAAAGAGTTTCATGAAGCTGGCATAGGACTTGAGCTGCACAAACTCTTACTGTGGCAAAGTGTTCATTTTTGATTCCAAGCGTAGTATTAATTATATGACATTCTCCAGAACAATCACGTTTGTATTGTCTATTTTAAGTCACTCATTAAACAGAGGAATCATTTTGGAAGTTTGAATATAATTTTCTGTGCTGTTACAATGCTTTTGATCTACAAATAGATAGTTTATGCACACATAATTATTCAGTTTCTAGGCAGGCTGAGATATGAACATGACATCATTGCACATCATCAAAATGGAAATTTTCATATACACAAAGACTGATAAGTTAATGAAAGCTATTGTATTGAAATCCTAAGCAAATGTCTCATCAGGAGTAATAAGATAGCATAATAAAAGTATGTTATCAATATATACATTTTAAGTGGTAAATCATGTACCAATAACAGATCTTTAACATTGCATTACAAATTAAAGAATATGTAGTAGTCTGAAAAAAATATACACTATATCATTGTCATTAAAGTTTGTAAAGGGGAAGAGTTTAAATTCCTATTATAAATGATAATAGTTTGTTGTATTTAAGGAAATTTTCCATTTTTGGTAGTTTCAAACACCATCTAGAAAAACAAATTTAAGATTAATTGGGCAAAAAGCATGCCTTTGCCCTGACTGGCGCTGGCTTGAAACATGATGCTCTAAGCTGCATGACTTTTGCCAATCGCAAGATGGTACAGTATGACCCAAAAACTAAAAAGATAAAGGAATCGCAAATAGACAAAAGAGAGAAGAACAGGCCCGAAGGTCAAAACAAACGTGCGCTTCCTGTGTTTTATCAGTGATGTGTTCTGCGGCTACCTCCTGTGCACCAACACCGAGAGGACTCCGCGTGTCGGCTTAATGAAGGGTGATATCACTGCCACCACCTTTAACCATCAGGGAAGGCTTGTGGATTGCAGGTGAGATGACGACTCTCATTCTCTCGTACCAATGTGCGTGCTTATTTATTCTGTAAATGGGCAGCGTCCCTTTCAGAACTGTTTAAGAAATCGCCACCGGATGTCAAAAATGTCCAAACGCTTGGCGCAGCCTGCTTGTTATATTTCTGCAGACAGAAAAACGTGCCGTCGACGATTAGCCACTTCAAGAGGTGGGTATTATTCCGCCTGGAAACGAGTCGTATTCCATTTCAGAAACTCGTCTGAAAATGCTACTCCTACCTACCGTGACAACTCGATCCCAGCCTCCCCCTGTGTGATGTGAAAAACTGAACGGGCCCTGTGCTCTGGCCTCTACTTCTCAAACGCTGCGTCAAACAATTTATTTTATATGTACTGATCATTTTTAGTATGTAAATAGCAAATGAAATGAAAGACCATAGTCTATTGAGGGTCATATAACACTATGAGATGTTTATGTAATAAGGGTAATTGATTTAGTTCTAATTCTTTTAATCTTTTTGCCTCCCCCATGCTGTAAGCAGTATAAATGACTGTTTTAACCACTGGCTGTGTGGATCCAGAGATATATACCACTTATGGGATGATTAAATCAGCATTACTGCAGGTGTGGTATATATCCTCAGAATTGCATGGCCTGTTGTGGTTTATACTTTACATTTTGTATATGGTGTGTACTGTATATCATGTATGTTTGCGGCAGAGTTAAGTGTGCACTTCTCTAACTCACAGCAAACCTAATACCTGCCACTACCAAGTTCATACAGAAGAAGAAACTTCAAATATCGAGGGAAGGCCTTTAACCAAACAGTTTGGAGCAGTCATGCATAGTTCTTGATTCTGATCAATCAGATGTGCTCTCTCCCTTCAGTGGAGGCCATGTGGTGCTGGATGACGAGACTGATCTGGGATATGTTGAAGATGGGACCCCCTGTGGGCCGGCTATGATGTGCCTTGACAGGAAATGCTTGCCTATACAGTCCTTAAACATTAGCGCCTGTCCCAGTGGATCCAATGGGCAAGTCTGCTCTGCTCATGGGGTGAGTCTTTGGCTTAACTCAATATGTCACTGAATTACACCTCTTCTCCTTCTTAGCCCTAAAAGCTGTATTTTGCGTATGCAATGCCTTGCAAAAGTTGTTGATCCATCAACGATCCCCAGCCAAGGCGAGAAGCGGAATGGAAGGAAAGAGAACCGTGTAGGCGTGCAGATCTGTTTAAAAAAGACTATGTTTGCTGTAAAAGCCAAATGTGTTGCATGCTGCTGAAGGTTTGCTGACTGACCAGCAGGTCCAAGGATTTTGACTAGTTTAGTGTATGTATGATTAAATGATAAAATAGGATCCTGTTGAATGTTGGACTCTTTATTTAATTTTGTTAAATTGACCTTGTATTGAGCTCCCCTTAAGTTACACAGATGTTTGTCCACACACCCCCCCCACCCCACCTTCAACAACTTGACTAAGTTCAGTGCTGTTTAAATTACATGATGTACTGTACGTCATTTTTCTACAAAGCAGCTGTTCGTATGACTTATGTTATATTTTGTTATGGAACTGTGAACTACCCCAGGATACATGACTCTTGTGGTGGGATTTTTAAGTTAAAATAGAATACCCACATTCATGACCTGAAATTATTCACATTCACATTCTGTGAAATTAACCTGTACAGATAATCTAAGTTATCTAAACAGAGCTCTCTTTTCTCTGCTGACAGCTGATCGATTTGAGTAACGACGTTGTCCTTCATTTGCGGTCTTGAAAGGGCATGCCACATAATTGTAAAAGCTCTGCTTTAAATGAAGTCAGAAATGAAATTAATATAGACTATAAATAACTTCATGCCATTAACATACTGTATTATTTTGCAGTAAGTGAATTATTCTAAAGGGCTGAGTCACATGAAGGTCACTGGTTGATACTGTATTTACTTTCTGTTGATCTCAGTTTCCTGCTGTAAGTGCTGTGTATGATGTACTGATTGTGGATTCTCAGGGATATGAAGCAGATGTCACAAAGCTAGTCTGGGACGTTTCTTGCCACTCAAAAGGCACACGTTCAGAGACATTAAGAGAGGGAAATGGAGATACTTATTATGATTTTTTTTTGTAAAGAGAATACGGTATCATCAGTAATCTCCAAAGCCAAAATAAAAGAATATACAACTTGTTTCCAATGTTTGAATGACCCTTGGGTCAATGTCTGAGTTTTGAAAACCATTGCACAGTGTACAGCTGGTTTGTTTTGTATGCGATTTGTCCGAACTGCTTGGGAGAAATCCATGACAAGGTGCACATTAGTAATTCTAAGACAAATGCGAGTGTATATGTTTGGGAAGGATTTGTACATTGTTCAATAGTGGTGCGGTTTCAGTCTCATTTCCTCTTCCACCTTACTCTCTGCTCATTTGGTAACCAGAAACAGTTAGCTGCAGTGAGCAATGAGTGCAAGGTGGACACCAGTCCCAGTGTGTGTGTTTGTGTCACAGACACAGATTCACACACATCCACGCCAGGGCCAGTCCTCCTAGACGCCAGTTAACCTACCAGTCCCGCTGGGAGGAAACCTACACAAACATAGGGTGAACATACAAACTCCAGAGCCCTAGAGGTGCAAGGCAACAATGCTAACGACTGCACCACTGTGCCACCCGACATAGGTAGCCTGCTACAGTATACTGTTCCAGGATATGTGTTGTTGAGCTCTGGAACAGTGCCTTGGTCTGCCTCAACAGGATCATAACCAGGACTGTAGCCTGGCACTGGAAGGGACAGCAAGAACAGAAAACTAATTTTTAATTAACTAATTATGTGAGGTTATGAATTCCTTTTACATTCACGGGGAATGGTGAACTCCCCTTGACTTGACTCCTGTGGTGGGATTTTTAAGTTTGGATAAGAATACCACCTGTGCCTTCATGAACTGAGAGAAAATAAAAATTACAAAGGAGTACTGCATTTTACAGCAGTAAATGCGAGAATACAACAGGAGAACGGCAGCATTTGTTGCTTGTCTAATGCCTCATAGAATAAGCATATTCAATCTATTCCGAAGCTCATGAACAGAAAGAACTGTAACTTTTATTGGTATGTGAGTTTTAGTTTAAAGGTTTCAGTGGTTAAGTCAGTTGTGTGCAAGACATTGGGAAAAGTAGAAATGCCAAAGAAATTATTTTTTATTAGCATTTATTCCTCAACTAGCTGTGAAATGTTGCCACAGTTCCCTCAAAGAGCAAGAATATACAGGGTGAATAATGGTCTCACAGGTTTTCTGGGCAAAAGGCAGCTTGTCATCTTTTAGATTTTTTTGTTTCTATCTGTTCCTGTTTTGGTCTTTGCCCAATTTTTAGACGATAGTGAAGGGACAAAATACCCTTCCTTTTCCTCATCCTGTGATTAATTAATTCATCATGACTGAAGATGCTGTATCTGCTTTAATTGCGGCGGCCAAGGTTCACACACAGACTTTTGAAGGTTTGCTGGTTTGTGACAGTATTCTTACAAGCCCGCAAACCCCAAAGCATTACTGAAAAGCTCAGAAATATCCATGTGCTTGTTCATCCCTTCACTTGAGGCCCGTGGCTTGTCTGCGGCAGGTGTATGACTCTTGAAACAGGTGAATTTCTCCAGTGCCAGATCTTTGGGCACTCTAATCTGTTTATCACTCTAAGATACGTTCTTACTTTTATACTTTATATGTATGTTACTTTTTTTTCAAAATAAAAAGAAAGATGAAGGTGTAGAAAAACCGATAACATTTCTTAATTTTAAAAAAATTGTGCGACTGGTAGCACCTCGTATGGTCCATGTGTTTATATTACTGTTTGTCGCTGAAAACGCTGTGTCTAACCTGCTTCAATTATGTCAGCCAAGGTCTGGGGACAGTGCTGTTCACTGGTTTGCGACAGTCTTCATACAAATGTACCAACCATAAATCATTCCTGACAAGCTCAGAAATTGTTCATCACTTCACTCCAGGCCTTTCTGTTTTTGTTCTCAGCAGGTTCTTGAAACAGGTGAATGCTTTCGCATGTGTGTGGTACACTTATCTGTTTATCACTCTGACAGACGTTCTTTCGTGCGTTTTTACTGCACGTTATTTTCTTAAAGAATAAAAAGATGAAGGTAGAGAAAAACCAGTCATGTTCCTTAAATTTGCAGACATATCTCACAGAACAATCGGGCAGAGAACATTTTGATGGTTGTGTTTGATGGCTTTTTAGCACCTTGTATGGTGCCTGTGCTTAACTGTATGTTGGTGTGTGCAAACCTCTTTCTCACCAGATGATCTCTCCTGCCTTACAGGTCTGCAATAACGAAGCTACCTGCACGTGTGATAGCACATGGGCGGGCACAGACTGCAGCATGCACGACCCCATTAAAGACACTTCTTCCGGCCAAGACGATGGCCCTAAGGGTTTGTCAGATTAATTTTAGCTTTAGTCGGTTAACGCTTAACATGTAACCTATCTCTTTTTCTTCTAGTAATGAACACAGTGGTCCCGCGGGGGCATTTTCTTGAAATGGGAAACAGATCTGAACAGGCAAACAAAGGATGGTATTTTTAACAGTAATTCTTCATTATTTGGGGAAAAAAAATACATGCTGAACCCCATGGGCCCAATAACTTGGTTTTGTTGGTATCTTTTTAAAATATGGCTTAGTTATTTGGAGCTTACCTTTATTTACCGTCCATGTAGAACAGATTTTTTTTTTAAAAAGGGGTTATGGAAGATTAAAACATTTTCTAATTTAATTTGCAAAGACATGAGTCGAAAACTGCAGTTTCTGCATTTTTTCTGCTCTTCCCTCAAATGGTTATACATGCCTGAAAATAAGGAAAACTGAGCAATGTGTTTTTAGAAGTAAAAACATTATGGATATTATTTTTACAGTTAAAAAGAGTTACTATTTTCAGAGTCTCTAAATAGATATGAAAAAGACTGTATATTCTCTCCAGACATTCCCATGTTAAAACACATTAAACACAATTTTTAGATGGAAATTATATTAGATGTTAATCGCATCATCTAATGATGAGAACAAATCCCATTAAACCAAATGTTGAAAAAGTGATGTTTTAAAAAAATGGTGGTTAAAAAAGGCTCACAAAAATATGAAGATAAATACTTTGATACCTTTATATTTTTAGCCATATCAGTATAATTTTAGTAAACAGGCAAACACAACTATACATTTCCTTATTAGACTTATTATTGAGCATAAATAAAGATGGATTTAAATAATGGAAAACGAAAAAAAATCAAAAAATGATTTTGTTGTTCATAAAGGAACTAAGAAGACAAAGGTTAACATGGACAGAATTGGTGCAGTCTGTGTACCTTTAAGGCTTCTGCCAAAAGTTCTTAAAACAGAAATATAATTAAGAGGTTAATAAACAACCCTAAGTTGGGAAACAATACGGTATATGAATTCATAAATGCTTAAATGGTTTTTTAGACTTTTTTTCTAATCCTTTTAACACCTTTTTGCAGAGGTTAAGAGACAATTAATCTTGATATAATTGACTTAACTGGTGACAGAAGCGTTTTCGGCTGCTGCTATAAAAATATGTCCAAAACTCTTTCCATTGATTTTTATCTGAAGTATATATTTGCAATATGCTTTCAGGCAAAATATTGTTTTTTTCCTGAGACTGCATATGAAGACCTTAAAAGTAAAATCAGTAGTTAAATACATGTTAATTTCAGTTATTACCCTCTATCAGTTACAGTAGTGTAACTTCTGTCAGATAAAACGGCTCTGCAGAGAGGCTAAAATCTGACAGAGACTTTAAAGACGTTTGTTTGCAACAGATTATTAAAAAATGAAATGAAGATTAATCGTACTCTGGCTGTCCAGAAAAAAATGAGAGAACAATATTGATGCATTTACAGTGAATCCCAAAGAACATTATTTCAGTTGTTTTCTGTGATGGAAGGCCTGTGGGTTGTTCACTACAGCAGGGCGTTGGCAGTACCAATATGTTAGATCATAAAGAGGTATATTTAGAGTCATAAGAGGTTTATACTGTATGTACATTTGCAATTCTAGCAACTTATTTTAAGGGCAAGTGACCTGTTGGGTTAGTGTTTGTATCTGTGTGTATTGAAAACATTTCTGAAAATTACACTTATATTGTTGCTCTCTTAATTTCTCGGACAGCCAAGCTACGATTAATACTGTATAAATGCATTCTTTCCTGTTCTCTGCAATTCCTTTTTTTTCTAAGCATCAATTGCCCTTTCTCATGAGGTTCAGATTGAAATATTTGCTACATGAGTCATCCTTTCTTTTTGTAAGAGAAGAAAAAAAAAAACAAATAAGTCTTTCTCCCAATTTGTCCTGTGGTAAACTTTTGCCAAAATAGCTGCTGATCACGTTCTGGCTTATATCAGCATACTATACCTAAAGTCCAATCTATTGCAGAGGAGTTAAAAAAATCTTTGGCTTAACAGAGCCTCTCCATTTAACTGTGCTGTTCAGAATATGTTAATATACTGTAATATTGCAGGTGATTAGCTAAATCAGGTTTTTGAGTTCGAATTGTTTTATTAAATAATCTGACCGACAGGCTTTTAAAGTGAGCTCTTTAAACGGAGTAATAGATATTTTTCTCTTCATTTTGGAGACATGCCAGCATAAAGTGAGGCTATTTTCAAGAATAAATTAGCCAGGCTCATGCCTGCGCATTACAAATTGGATATTGAAGAGCAGGCTGCATGAAGTGCACTACGATTTGTCCATTTAAGTGTATTAATTAGACATCTCATGAAGGTACAAGACTGAACTAAAATGGAATTCCAGTTCACCCCACAAGCGTTAGAGACCATGCTTGATTTCATTAAATTAATAAGTGGATCTTTTCAGGACAGGGGAGGATAAGGATTAAATACATAGTGTTTTTTTTTCTGCCGTCACAGAATAAAATGTAAAACTTGAATGAATCACTTCTCCATGGAGAAGAAGGACAAGTCAGAGAGCTGTGAGTCAGGTTAATGGAATGTTGTCCAGGCTGTGTTTAGGTCCAGTGAGACCCTTCTACTCAGGCAAAGAAATGAGCCTTTTCCTTGCGAAAACAGTTGATAATTTTCTTCGTTAAATTATCCCTTTTCCCTTTGTACAGTGAGCTTGGCCACTAACAGACTGATAGGTGCAGTAGCAGGGACCATTCTGGCCCTGGGGGTGATTTTTGGAGGCACTGGGTGGGGAATAGAGTAAGCATCTTTCTCAGTTTCAGAGTTTTCCTTTGAATATTGGTGCCTAGTGTGTGAGGTTGCTGTGAGCACCCTGGACCCTGTGTGTGCCGTCCCAGTGGCTGTTTCATGTGGTGACCGTATTCGTCATGTGGTTGGACGTGTCAGTGTCATGTGATTTCTTTATTTGTCATGCCGTCTTAATCCCTCTCCTTTCTGGGGCATGTGGGGCATATAAAAAAAAAAATTGTGATACTGATTGTCCATCAGTAGGCTGCTGTTTTTATCAATTGGTGTCATCACTTTTGCAGAGGTCTACGGATACCATTTTAGAAAGACACATGGGTCAGATTTCCACTGATACCGCTGATAGTTAAAAAAAAGTATGGCTTAAACACCATTGAATCTGACGTGGTTGGTTACGCCACCTGCAGAAGGCGTTCATTTATATGTTGGCTAGAACTGTGATTCAAACAGAATATCGGTGTTTTTGGTTCGTCTGCCAAACTGATAAAGAACACAAACTGCTTTTTGAAGACAGGGTAGCATCATGTTTAGTTTCTAGCAAAGAACAGAACTGTTCAACTTCTCAGGTGCACTCTGTCAGTCAAACTTCACGTCTGTCGCTTCAGTACTTGACGGTGAAATGTTTTGACGTACTGTCCAGTGACTGTGCTTTTCTTGAGGCAATGTGTCAGTTGCTATATCTGGAGCTTCTTTCAGTCTTTCTTTATATGTTGTGCGTGTGAATGATACACAAAACAAACTCCCTTTTAGTAACACATGTACAGTACTGCCCTTTCCTTGTCTTCTGGACAGTTCTGGCTCTTTTTCTGCACCTCTTGGTTAAAATGTATCCTCAAATCAGTGTCTTTGTTGAGTCTACCGGAATCCGTTTTAATTTTTATTCCTAAAACTGCATTCACATGATTAAGGAAATGTGATTCTTTGGAAGCTGTTGGCTTTTCAGGCATCTGATTTTTTTCACACAGCTTATTTTGCAATATGGTGTCTAATGTTACAATTTAAAATCGCTACATATTTTAATACCTACATTTACATTTCCTTCATTGTAGTTTAACAGATTAGAACCAGCACACTTTCATATCTTGTCTATATAAAAGAAAATATATATTTCAGAAGTTGACTGAGTTACAAAGTTTTTTCAACCAGACTGCTAAATTAAGGTTCATCTGGACCGAGCCTCATTTTGGAGTGGAGAATGACCTTTAAAACCTTACTTTGGGAAGCTGCTATTCAACTCCTAGTGGTTACTGTGACCAGTCTCCAGAGAGTCTCCAGACGCTCAAGAGTCAGAAGGGAGATTCTTGAAGTCACAGCTCTGCAGCTTCTCCTATGTGACCATGTGTCACTTGGATAGTGTCAGTAGGTGCTTGGCCTGTGTTCCAATAGGCAGTTCAATCGCACCCTCCCAACAGATCAAACCATGAACAATAATGACTGTTTTTTCAAGCCTCCACAACAATCTCAAGTCCGAATACGAAATCAAATATACGTTTTTGCAATTAAAGGTTCTGATAGGTTTGCTTCAACTCTTCGAGTAATATGAATGTAACTCTTCTTTTCCTTATTCTCAACCTGACAGCTGTTTATTCTTTTTATCCCATTGTGTGACTCAAAGGTCTCTTCTAGATTTAGTCCTTTGGACTGTGGCTATGGTGCATTCTCTGAATGAATATTCAATAGAGCACATTTTTGTCTTTGCTAGCAGTTTGAGAATACAGTATTGGCAGTAATTGTTAAGCTAATAGTTTGCTGAAATAAAAATAACAATTAAAATCATTGTTATTTAAGAATTAGTTAACAAAATTTACACAATTGTCTTGCACAAATTAGTATTGTTTGTGCTCGTACTATATACCTGTATATATGTCTGCAAACCTTTCACAGTCTGGTGTCCAATCCAAGATCAACAGTGATATTTTTTGGAGCAAACTGGAGTCATAGTACATGTATGTTAAATTGAAAAAATATCTTCAGTTTTGTTAATCCCTCAAGCTGTTTTTTTTTTAATGTTGATATGCCTCCAAGCTTATGCTGCAATATGGGATTGTTTCTTTTTTTGTAATGTGAGCCTATATCTTCTTCTTGACACCAATAAAGTCGGTCCCTTAACAGGGATGGACTGGGGTTAGAGAGAAGTGACCACAGACAACATGGACTGAAGGCTGTTTTAGGCTGTTAAGACAGCTGCTTGCATGTTTCTCCAGTATTCTTGCCCCTTGAACTACAGTACCTATTCTTAAATTTGTCTGTGGAGGAAAATTGCAATATTACCGTTTCCCTTAATATCTTAATTAAACACCCTTTTGATTCACAAGCTCTTAGGGAATGTTATAAATACATACTGTATATGCATTATATTGCCATCTGTTCAAAACACACCAGACCCATTTTTAACCTTTTTATGTCTTTCTTACTACATTTACACATGCTAATATAGTGGAGCATTATCTTGACTATAATTTGTGCATTGGGACTAAATGAAGGCTCAATTTTGTCAGTACTCTCTGTTATTTTTCTGCTGACACACACGTAGTTCTCCTTACACAAACATGTAAGGGGTTACAATGTAGGGAGTACATCTCTCTATATTACTGTGGTAGTCAATTACAGCAGCAATTAGTGTCACTGGTTACCTTCAATAATATTAATAACAATATGCATTATATTCCAGTTGTTTTTAAGCAAATATTTGTATGTTTTTTATGTTTATTTTAAAGTGCAATGTACTATCTTGCGATGCATTCTCTTACTTTGAAAATGAACAACATCAAAAAATATTCCACGTACACCAAGAAAATGATGTTTAGAATGATGTATCTTGCTCCTAATAACACTCCCTAATGCTGGTATTGTGACGATAATCAAAATACAGCTCATAGTTTCCCCCCATGAAGGAGGCTTCACAGCTGAAACGTTGTGTTTTCTCACCTCTCTTTTCAGCATGGAATAAACCTATTACTTGTTCCTTTGCAGACTACGCATGCTGATGCAGCTACCCACCTGAACTACAGTCCATAGTGTAGCTGACTATACAAGTATAAAACTTGAGAAAGTTAAAAGGCCCGTTTGCCTAATTAATATACATATACTGTAGAGTATGTCTCACACCCTGCTCAATTCCCAGTGATCTTGAAAACGGGTGCAGAAGTCAGTATAGGATGAGAAACCTTGGTACAGAGACAGCTATTCTCCATGCGGTTAGTGTTAGTGGAGAATTAAGGATAGTTTAACTGTAAAAAAAAAATTAAACTCAGCCATGTAAAGTACAGCTATAAACTAGAAGTATGTAGAAGGGCTTGTTCACAGGTAGGAATGTCTGAGGAAAGCACTGCAAACAGGAGACCTTAACTCCTTATCTTTATACAGTTCATTTTCTTGTCAGGCCATACAATACGTGTTCTGTAACGCATACAGTATAAATCCTGCTCTTCAGCACACACTGCTGGAAAGATCGCAATAATAATGTAGTAGAGGAAATCTACTGTATGTCTCTTTATTGCATTCGTTAGGATGGAACCAAAGTACTGAAAAATAATCATACTTAATTCTGTAGCCATACTATACTGTAAACAGTATATATAACGTGCACAATATATACAGGAACATACTGTATATGCAGTGCTTTTAATTTCATTTTCTAATTTCCAGTTATATAGTAGTTGGCAAATCCACATAGGCATGTAATGTGAGTGTATACAGATTTCCACTAACACTGGAGGTCATTGCAAGCTGTACGGTAATTTTGTGCACAAGCAATATATAATAATATTTTTAAAAAATTCACAGGGCAAGTTCACAGTGGTGAAATATACCTTTTAAGATCAGAAATAAAATCAAGGTCATCGTGGATATCATTACTTTCAAATTATATATAATACAAATCCATTACATATACCTTTGTAAAAGATGTTTCAAGAACATCATACCGTATATTTGTTTTCAGCGTTTGTGTACTGTAGATGTGCAGCAGTACAGTTGTACACTGTAAGCATATTACAGTTCATTTGTAATAGCTGCTTCATTTTAAGAGAAGCTTTTCTTAACGTGTGTCACAGGCAGATCAAAATGTCACTAATCATTGACGAGCTTCGAAGTGCAATGTTTTGTCACCATCACAGTATTTAGGAGAGCTGGGTAAGATTAGTTGAATATACATAGGCATCCATGCAGTAGAATAAAAAAAGTCTCAGTATGTAAACATGATCTCTTGAATGATTACATAAACTACAGGTAAAATACGGTTGACATGCATTTTAAAAAGTGATTTCCAATCTTAAAAGGTGGTTGTGGTGAGGTATAGTGCTCTGTGAAATACAATCACATATATATGATGCAGTTAACAGTTAATCTATCAAAAATACTTAAATATGGATATAAATATAATTTGGCTTGTATACTCGAATTAGCTTCTTTTGCCCCAATTTAAAAAAAATCTGTATACAAAGATATACAGTACATTCCTAGATAATTCTAGTACCCAGTGCTATTCTAACCAGGATGTGCAGAATAAAAGCCAGAACAAAGCCATGAAAAGGGAATTAGTTTAACAGAGTAAGGCACTGAGTGAAAGCAGCCGAGCCTGAAGAGATTTATGTTTTCAAAAAGATCATCTTAGCCTTTGTTTTACTACCTGAGAAAGAGACAGTCTTGGAGGTTTGAGAGTTCAGGAACAATAATGCAAAGTTTATAGGCATCATGGCCTTTCTTAACTTGACAGCAGTTAGCAAGTAAAAGGAATAAATGTTAAAAACCCCAAAGCTCCAAGATTATGGATGTATCCAGTAGTGTAGGAAAAAGTGTGATTTTATCATAATTTTATAGTTTTATCAGATTATTTGTAATCTGTTCATTACGTTGTGTAAAAGTGTTTCCCTTCAATGTAACCTGCAGAGTTGGTTCTGACGTCTTTCTTCCCATAATCCTTTGTCACAGGTCCTAGTGCCACCAATCTTATAATAGGCTCCATCGCAGGCGCTATCCTGGTGGCAGCCATTGTCCTGGGGGGTACAGGATGGGGCTTTAAGTAAGCAACGTCGCATGTCTTTTTTTTAGTGGCTGTGGCATTTCGCCTTCTGCTTCTAAAACTTGGGTTTCGAGTTCCTGCTACAGACAGTAGATAAACAAAAGGTAAACACTGCACACTCGAATGTGCAGATATGTATACCACATAAGAAGGAAAGGTAGGTTTGGGCTGGAGGAAGGCTTTAGTTTAAAAGAAATGTGGATCTGTAGCAGAACCTCAAACACACTGGACTCGCCTAGCTCAAAGCTTGACATGCATGTTTTCTAGAATAACGCTTTTAGCACTATGAAAGGGCAGTCACATATTCAAACCTTCAGTAAAGTAACCACAAGCCAAGAATCTAGATCTGTTTTATGTGAGATATAAACTTAAATGTTGTTCAGGTTTAAAAATGAAAGGTCACCTTTACTTTCATGAGGATTTCTGAGTGCATGGGCTCAAAATTAGATGTCAGACATCAAACCAGTTGCTTTTCTTATGTTAGAATTCCAGCTATAAACCTAAACAGATCTGTTATTAAGATGTAGGTACTGTAGCTTTTGAAGGAGGACCCAATGGTCAATTTTTAAAAAGAAAAAATGTTGCATGCAAGTGGATTTGTATTACTGTTATTAGTATTACAGTGAGACTGTACATATCACTTACTGTAAATGGTTACATTTGATTGAGCCATGATTATAACTTTACGTTTTGTAGTATGTGAATAAAGTCAGTCTTCCCAAGGTAGAAAATTGCCCGGCTGGTATCAATCTTAGACTTTTGTACAAAAAAACAACAAGTTCTGAAATACCACTGCCCATCTGTGTTGAATTATTAAACAGCACAGTTAATTTCATTGGATGATATTTCTTATCATTATAATATGCATAATTCTTACTGTGTCTGTGCAGAAAGTACATATTATGCATGCAAATACTGTAGTTAACTGCTTATGGATATATTTGAGGTTCAGCATGTAAAACAAGTTATTTTCATGAAGAGCTGAAAAAGTCAAATATAGCAATGTCCACCTTGTCAAATAAAATGTAGCACAGTACACATTAATTCTGTAAAACTTACATATCCAGTATGAAATAATAGTAGGATATGCAAATGTATATAGAAAGCATTTTTTTCTAAGACAAATTAGTGAGTGATTAGTGATTTTTCTGATGGACTTTCATTCAGCCTGTAAGTCCTTTTATAATTAAAGAGCTACAGTAAGTGTGTAACAATATACTGTATTTGTCATCCTGATTTACATGCTATTGAATGATACTGAACGTTTCCTGAAATGTTCGTGAAATACACTGGTTATGATAGAAATAATGAACACCTTGAAATTTTTACCCTAGGTGCTAAAAAGTTTAACTACTCTGTCTGTTCTGATTTTAAGAACCTGACAATTTTAGACACATTGCATTTATGTGTTAAATAATTGTCTAAATTTCTGAAGCAATCCTTAAGAAGATTTCATTAACAAATGTTTCCATACATATACTGTAGGAAAATAAAATGATGGTTTTCAGTGTAAACAACATGGGAAAATTAATAAGTGTATATGTTTGTTCCTCTGAAAACCAGTTTTATACTGTGGTGTAGAATCTATTTTAGTTTAATACATTTTCAACATACATTAAAAATATTATAAAAAGCAATAAGAACTTTTACTAATCATTCACTTTCTTTAAACCTTACACGTTCTTATTTATGACCTTTAAAGTCTTAATTGGAGATGTTTAACTTTTGTCTAATTACTGAATCTTCCACAATGACGTACAATGCAATAGCTTCATCTTTAATAATGGATGTGTTCCTGGCAGAGCATCTGTTTCCTATGAAAAATTTAACAGCCTGGAAAAGTCTGAATGCTTGTGTGGTAGGGATATGGTTAAAGAACACTTTCAAATTGGGCTTACAGAATAATTTTTAAAACCAGTCTTTCATTTGGATTTTATTCGTGACGGAATCTTTATCTTTAAACCATTTCTGTTGTGATAAGCCCCGACTTACAATACAAGATTTCTGAGAGATTACTGTGAAAGTTAATGGAGTTACAGTATGACAGAAATTTGGGCAGAAGGTCTTACTTACTGCATATTGAAGTCTCGAACCCAGGACATCCTTTCACTTACAGGTATCTCTCTCACATCACCCATAGATGCCCTAGCTCAATCGTCACACTAGTGGGGTGGGTGGAGGTGGGTTGGAAAGGGCCATCCAGCCCTTGATAGACTCCCCTTCACTCAGCTATGGAAGCCTGCCCAAAGACAGTACTTCATATACTGTGTACATATTTATTCACTCCCCACTTTTCTTTGTATTCAATAGAATCTAACTGAATTTTGCTAATAATGAACATAAGAAGGAGGTCAGGCAGTATAACAGTGTGGTTGAACAACATTTTGCTATTTCACCTGTTGAGATCTGGCAAAATATCAAACTTGCATCATTAATGCTGAAGAACAAATGATCTCCATTCCCCCGGTGTTTCATTTCTTGTTTTCATCAGACCTGTTTTGCCTGTGAACCCTATTCTCTTTTCATTCTAAAGCACTGATATCTATTTTATGATAAAATGACTTCTGGCAAATAGTCCTCCTGATCTTAGGCAGTGCATGGCTGGCTCAAAGTCTCACTCATTCTAATTTGAGAAGATTTTTTGTAGTATACTGTATAACCTAAACTAATAGCAAAGCAATGATGCATATATACATATACAGTATATTCAGTTTGAAAGATATTATTTATTCTCGTAAACCTGACATGCTGCACTTGGTACTCTCAGCTGGAACAACGAAAAAGCAAGTTATACTGTACAGGGGCAACTAGACAAGCGTGTAATAGCAGTCACCTGAGCACAGGTTTAGCACTCTGATCAGAGCTTTGGGCTTGGAATTTTTGTCACTAGCCGACTGAGTTTATGATTCCAATCAGTGGGTACAGGGTAGGGCAGGATTAGGCGATGTCTTTCCTCTGCAAGGCCTCTGAGGCTCTTGCAGGTGTGTTTCACCGTCAGGGAGAGCTCTCTTCCTCTCAGAACTGAACCTCAGTTAGAGGGTTGTGGTGCCTGCCATGCGTGGCTTGAAATTAGGCAGGTTAGAGGAATCTCCCTACACAATTGTTCTCTTCTCTGTGCGTGGAGTAGCTGCAGGTCGAATTGTAAAATTGAACAACTGGCCATTCTGGTTCCAGGGTACATATTACCAAATTAATTGGCGATCTGATTTTTTTAAAGATGCCTGGATTTTCTATATGTCCTTATGTGTAGAAGTGGGAAATAGACCGAATAATGGCTGTTGAGGAAAACAAGTAACGGTAGTTTGGAACCCACAAAAGAGACCCTATCATGCCTTGTTCCCATTCTTTGAAGCACTCGTGCAAAAGTGGCTTTTGCATCCTTTGGATTAATGTGTAAACAGAGTGCTTGGAAGACATAGCTTAGGGGAAATTGCCTTGTTCATTTGGCTGGCTGTGCGCTTCGTACCTAGCGAGACCATGAAAAAACATTTTCATCCACTTGGATTCAATGCCTTGGTAACATCAGTTCTCATAAGTACCATAGTTTGAAAAGGAGGTCTCTGCAGCGGTTGAAACAAAGAGATGCTTTCCTATTTGAGACTTTTCCATCAACTTTCTTTGGTTTCAGTAGTGCAGAGGAATGGTCAAATGGTCCATATTGATGAGGAAATTCAGGAATAAATTTAATTTAATTTAATTGATAATAGATACACTACACACAGTATGGAAGCAGTTTGGGTAGTGTGGCCTGGAACCTGGCCACAGGTTCCCCTCAGTTTAAGTGTATCTTTATCCTGAAGATTGATCTATGCCTTCACTCTTTAGGGTAGCTGGGGTTATGGAGACGTCATGATGGGTTGCTAGGTCCTCTTTTCAGGCTGGACATCATGTCCTTTTCTCCGCTTTGTAGGAACATTGGACAGCTGTGCTTCCTGTGCTTCAGGTCTTGACAGAAAGACCTTTCTCCTGCCATTCACTCTTGTTTCTGGAATATTCCAAGACCTTTCTTTTCAGAGATCGAACCTGGGTGATCTCATGGGATAGAACACAGTTGAATATAAAGCTAGACTCCCTTTTGTCCTTCCATTACATCTGTCACAGGACTGGTTTTGTTCCATTAAGTAGGAAACGAGACGTTGATAGTAGATGATGAGTCACAGGAAGGCCCTGCAGTTGGAGTTTGTTTTGTGGTTTTGGAAACGAGTCATTCCAGTCTGTTCTCCAAAATGTATTCCAGGTATTTGAAAGTCATGAACCGGAACAGTTTCTTTGTGGGATTCATGTAAAACATGGCCTTTCTTAGTGGGATAAGGACGGCAATCCTGGAGATGTCAGTCCCAAGTTCCAACAAAAAAGAACTCCATCATAAGAGTAGCCAAAACATAGTCCAACATGTGCGCAGCACAAAAAAGATCATGTGTTTGGCTTTGGGTGTCAAGGGCACTTGCCAGCATCCAGGTCAAGGATGCTGAGATATCATGCTTGCCCTAGTCTTTCTATGAGATACTCCTTGAGGAACATTGGAAGCATCCTGAAATCATTGCAAACCTCACCATTTCCAGTCAGGCTTTGAGATCAGGGTGGTAGGCCTGGACCACGAGCTGTCACCCTCCAAAATGACATTAAGCGCTGACATTTTCCCTGTAATTACTGACAGAACTGTAGGATTTGGTGAGGAGGCATGCTTTTATCTAGTGTGTTCTTGCCCGTAGGTTTGAGTTGAGTGGTATTGTTGTGAAGAAACTCAGATCTGTGCGATCTGATTATGCAGATATAACCACGTAAAGCACTGTGATATACTGTAAGCAGTGTCGTTGCATGGTACACCATCTGCATTTTCACGCGTTATCAGTGACAAATTTAGAGGCCCAGGACCTTGTGTGGTTGTTGGCTGCCTCATGTGGGTACAGTCAGTATGTCACCCTTGTATAATTAATAATAATAATAATAATAATAATAATAATAATAATAATAATAATTGCTTACACTTATATAGCGCTTTTCTGGGCACTCCACTCAAAGCGCTTAATGGGGATTCCCCTCCACCACCACCAATGTGCAGCCCCACCTGGATGATGCGACGGCAGCCATAGTGCGCCAGAACGCTCACCACACACCAGCTCAGTGGGGAGGAGAGCAGAGTAAGGAAGCCAGTTCATAGATGGGGATTATTAGGAGGCCATGATTGGTAAGGGCCAGGGCAAAATTTTGCCTGGACACTGGGGTAACACCCCTATTCTTTTCAAGAACAAGGCCAACACTTGTGAGATTCATTGTGTGGCTGTGAAGCCCGGGAGATACTCATAGTCCTTGTCACATTGACGTTTGTGTGGATGTGACAAATGAGGAAAAATAAAAGGACGGATGTACAGTAGTCCATTTAGTGTTTTAGAAATGTCGCGATTACACTGCCCAGTAATCTAGTACCTAGGCAGACAGAAATATAATTTATTTAGGAGGATTCCTGAGAAGGTCTTTGAAGGTTAATGATTCCCACCTTGCAGACTAGCCAAGGAGTTTATTTTTTACTGGCATTTGAGTAACAGAACACAAATGTCAGTAAACCTTATATGGAAATAATGCATAAATGTGGCTTTTAGATACACATAACATGCAAAGGAATGGTAAATATTGCATATACCTCATTTTTAGAGGCAGGTGAAGGCGTTTTTAAAATAATGTCATTGGTCACTAGGTTTCTTTCACAGTTTTGCAACAGAACAGCAATGTTTCTGAAATTGTGTCTGAAATAAAATCCGAACTGTTATTCTCTTAATCTCTATGGCATGTTAATATTAAGCATCTTGAGTCACACCAGCAAAAGCTTTGCATGTAACTTCACGAAACCAGCCTGGTTAGCTAAGTCACTATCTTGCACAATGGCTGTGGTCAACTCTGCAGTAAGGTACTGAATCAACAGGTGTGATTTTGCGCCTTAAATCGGATTATATGAAACAAAAACGCTAACAGAACCTGCTAGAAATCGTCCACCATGTTGGCTGCAACCTTTGTGTCATAACTTGTTAACACTCACAGAGAAGCTCTGGCGCTGATATTTGCTAGACACAACTGAGATGTACCTGTCAGCTTTCATTGGTGTCTGCTTCACAGAACTCTTCTATTCACGGTTTTATCTGCACTGCATGCCAGTAAGATGGCAATAGTGGTGGTTTCTGAAATGGCCACTATTGGAAGTAGATGCATGAAAATCTGCTTGATGCCCCACATAAAGCCAGATTTTGGGGAGGTAGTGCCAAAACCCTTTTGTTTTCATGTGGTGTCTTGCAGTTGTTTTATAGATTACATTTTCTTGTTACTCGAGGGAAGTGGTCTGTTAAGGTGCTGTTCGGAGTTTCTTTTTTCAAAGAAAGAAATACAGCCACAACCAGAATGGTACGTCATTTCCCAAGTGTAATCTATAAATATTTACTTCTGATGTGGAAAGGAATCTCATTCATTGTGTAGTATTGCGTACCACTGCGCCACTCCATAGCTAGTGAACGAAAATGGAAACAAAGCAATTCAGAAGAAGAGACAGAGTTATGGATTTATACCTCAGATTTGTGCTAAACATCAGTTATTTGGAAGCAATCTGGCTGCATAGTAGTGTTTAATTTATTACATTAAGTAATATACTTTATGTATAGAAAAGCTAAATCTTAAGTAAATGTAGTAATCCTTTTTAAAGGTCTAATTGATACCCCTCTCCACCAGTAGTATATAGTGTCAGTACACTCTCTTAATTCCTGTTCTATTTTGTCAGAAGCTTAACTCAAACTTTCAGTCTTTCTTTCAGGTATTTTAGCTGGGTGCTTCTGTATTGAGCTGCCTGACAGGCAGATAAACCATCTTACCCAGGTCTAAGTTATATTCATCCTTCTCCTGAGCAAGGGACTCCTCCTTAGTCAGAAAGACGGTCAGAAAGTTTCACTTTCCGTGTGAGAATAATTTATTTGCAAGTGCACTGTACAAGCGTTAGAATCATTGTTGTTAATGACATATTATTCTTAAGAGCTTTGTCGCCATGAACAGATGTTGGTGTAGCTTGTTGCATTTGCATATTTAAAAAAATATTCAGCATTGAGCCCCAATATGTGACAAATAAAAGCAAAAGGTAAACGATCTGGAAGCAAAATAGAAAACCTGAAATGTAAGTACAGTAGTTTTCTTTCACTATAAGGGAGAGGTATACATAAGACCTTTAATTTTTGTGTGAAACCTGTTGTACAATACTTTAGGTAAGCCGTTCCAGATGTTTGCAGCACAACTCTTCATCATGGTCTTGTTTTTAATTCAATTTGATTTTTAAATTGAACTTTATTACGTTTAACTTAAATTCTAATTACGCAGTGCACAAACCAATTCTTGTAAAGTGTGAAATGTTAGAAGAGGATATATTTTAACAAAACCCTTTAAAAAACTGTGCTGAGAATGGTCTTAGGCTTGTATTTTTATAGAAATCAAAGCCAAATAACTGAGGCACTTGAATTTAAGAGTGGCTTTCATTAAACATTTCGGCGCAGTGTAATCCTTTATCCTAGCTTGGGAGGGCATGGTGCAAGTGGGCTACACTTTGAATGTCATTGCTTGTACGGAAGGTCTGGTCCTTTGCTAATCGTTGTCTTCCCTCTTCTCTCCCGTTTCCAAACCCGACTGAAAGAAATGTCAAAAAGAGGAGGTATGATCCCAACGCGAGCGCTATCTAAAGGAGACCTGTGGGAGAGTCTGAGACCCGACGAGGAGGATTCTGAAAACTAGGCAGCAGGACTGGAATAGCTGCTGGTGTTTCTTGGAAACTGTTTTACTTGAAAAACCATAGAGGAAAAAACTAATAACTTAATAAAAACTGAAATACAGACATATACAGCCGATTGGCCCTCCCCGTGCCCACTCCCAGCCCTACCCACATCACGCGAATGACAGAAATCTTTTTAAGTGCCGGTGCAACGATGTATGTTTCTTAATTGTACATCGGGATTCTACAACGTCCACTTTACTAGGCATGACTTCCTTCAAAAGACACTCTCTACCATGGCATGAAGATTTCTTCCTGAGGGTTCCTGCATGGCAAAAGCTAAGAAAAAAAAACATAAAATGAACAAAAAATGAGGAGAAAGCCTCACAAAAAAACAGTCACTGGCACCTAGTGAAGTTTTTTTTTTAATTCGTATTATCAAAGGCAGAATTTCTCATCCAAACTCAGGTCCACCTTCTTGAAACGTCACCAGAGCAAAGCTCCCTCACTGCTACAGACTTGAATTTGCCTTTCCGATGCAGTGACTGAAACCACATATAAATACAGTAGTAATGATTGTACAGACGAAGAAAAAAAAAGTGAACGCTATCAATAACGAATATTGGAACATATCATTTTACACACTGACATAATTTTTTACTTTTTAGCATGTCGTATAGCGGGTGTTTTTGGGCTTGCAGGTGAAAATTAAAATTCGATTTATGGTTAGGGTTTGTTGAATACGTGATGTGGAAACTTCAGATTTCAGCACATTACTCCAAGACCCCAGATTTGCCTTTGTTTTCACAAGTTTGTGCTGAATATATAGTTTTACTGTATATTCACTCTTTTACCAAATATGCAACAGGTGTCTTTTAGCTCAGAAAAACTCCCCACTGGTGAATCAAGCCAAAGAATAAAGCAGACTTGTGAGATGTGTAGTCTGATGATAAAGGATAGTTTTTTCATTCTTTCCACTTAACTTCAGTTCCACATTATATGAACGGTGTTAAAATGCAGGAGTCCAGGAATTCTGACTAAAGTAAAGCAAAATAAAGAAAATAAACCTACATTCGTTAATTAACGTATTCGGCGAAACAAAGTAGTCATTAACACCCACTATACTGGCTTGGCCTTGTATACTCATGAATTCTTCTAGAAACCAAGTTATGGCTCTTGCTGATATGCTGCATGTGTACACAAACTGGGCTTACCTTTCTGTAAGAGAGTCCTACATCCTCAAGAATATGCTAAAAAAAAGATAGGTGCATGTCAATAACAAAACATTTTACTTTTAATTACTATGCAAAGGAAGGTATTGCACAAAGTTAAAGGTTAGTAAATGTAAAATAAAAAATGGGTGAACTTTTATATGCTTAACGACTCCCACATCTAACTTTTAATTTCAGCTTTAGACAATACAAAAAAGGTGGAACTGTTACAGTATATCCGAAAGTGAAGTGACACTGTTGTTTACATCACAGGAAGACAAATAAAATCATTGTGCTTCTTTTTGGTTTTATTTAGCCAACCCTGTTTGAGTTTGTTGTTTTCTTCAAACATGCATTGTGGTTCTATCTGATGAGCACTCCATATTCTAGGTTTACTCTACAGTGAATTGACCTTTTCGACAGATGGTTTGGGTGAGTGTCCAATCAGTTCACTTGTTTGTTTTCACAGAGACGTTAGCCTTTGTGGACTGTACATCCATACAGAGTCCAAAACATTCTTGTTCTTTGCATTCTGATGGAGTTGTGTAGGTTTCAACAGTAATCTGTTTCAGTGTCAACACAGCTTCATGTTCAAATGGAAGGCATTGTGTAATAAATGACTAAATTATTTTATTGCTGCAGTTTCTCGTTTTTATTGACACGCAGTGCTGATGTGTTATGAGAATCACAAGATAATGTGTTATACAGTATATCCCTGTCGGTATAGGCATTCTTAAATTTTGAGTCATATCTGTGGATAATTTGGATGTTATTGGACCCCTTCAGATGAAGTTACAATTGGTCTTATGGATACAATTTCAAATTTGAATTTATTAAATTACCATTTTGGGGGGGGTAATTGCTGTAAGTGCTGTAAAATGTGTGATAAGGGCAAGATTTTCAGAAAAATGTGCCTGCGTTTTTCCTCCTCACCACCTCAGATACATTCTCCTCATCGCAGAGTAGAATTACACCTTCTCCTAAGTCTTCCCCAGTAATTTAATTGAATGTTCTTCTTTGTGTATAACAGGTTTGCTACATTGTTACAGTACATACCATATATGCTAGTTTTAAAAGGCTACAGCCTGTAATTGTCACATCTGGACAGTTAAATGTATACAGTTTGATATATGGGCCTTACTAGGTAACATTTTCAATCTTTCAATTTGAATATTTTTTTATTTTAATGTTCTCTCATGCCAACCAGTGTTTCCTTAGAGGTAAACCTGGAAAAAATAACCACCAGCAGCAAGCTTTTCAGATAGGAAGACTACATTTGTGTGGCGAGTCCTTTCAAAATGATCAAGGTGAAAGATCTTTTCCAAATTAAGAAGAGTTTTTGAAAGATTTACTCAATGGTTTCCTCTCCCTTGAGTATTTACACCCCGCAAAGCTCAAAGTGGTATGTTGATTCATTTTAGTTGCCATCCGTTACAAAAATACAACTTGTGGCTCTCAAAATATAATAGGCAGCTGCCGCAAAACAGGTAATTCAATCTGAGCCACAGAACATTTAAAAGCATTGCACATAATTGAAGCAAAAATAAGCAGGTCCATCCAGCTTCTTTACCGACAGTGCAAGGAGAAAAATCTTTAGACACCTCTCCTACCCATTCCAGAATCTGTACTACTGCTTTTGCTGAACAAGACAGAGATACGTTTTAATGATGACATATCAGGTGTCTGAAGGTTGCTCTGTTCTTCTGTCATTCAGCCTTTAACGAACACAGTGGCATTGTTTTATGGGACCATACTTTTAAAACACAATTCTGTGTGCAGCACAATATGGCAGTCATTCTCCTCAATACATCAAGGGACAAACATTTACGCTTTATAGCAGTCAAGGTGTCATAACAATTTATGTACCGAATATATCCCCATATATAATTGGGGCTATTTATATTACTAATAATATAATATCACAATTTAGGGTTTTTTTAGGTGTTTATCCTCCTGTTAACAAGAAAGAAAAGATGCCATCAAGAAAACAAAAGATTTCTTCCTTTCAACATCTGATCCTTGAGGTAGGATAAAATGTCAGACATCTCCTGTACAAAAGCAATCAAACTTTGAATCAAAAGAGGTTTTTTTACAGCTAGTCTTTTTTAGTGAGAAAGCCACATCATTATCCCATGACTGCTGGGCTTCTGCAGCATGAAACCAGATGAAAGAGCGATAGTATTGGACATCAGTTACAATTCAGATGGATTTGAAAGTTTTGGGTGTAAAACCTTGGGATTTCCCTGTACCCTATAAAAACCAATGGCATCTGAAATGAATAATATGGAGCATTATATATATTGATGCACACAAGAAATGCAACAATCAGTTCTAATGGTTTTAATTAAATATTTAAATAATATAGAATAAAAAAATACAAATGAAAAATAACTATTTTAATATGAAGCTTGACTGGCAAAATTAAAATATAATACTGATGCCAGGTATGACCTCACTATTAACAGAATCAGCATACGATGGGTCATACTGTATATAAGACCTGATAAGACTCTGGCCAGATATGACCTGATATGGCAAACAAAGGCAGGCTTGTTTTAAATGAGATTCCTCCTCACAACTTTACATTTCCAAGACCCTCATGTGTTTGACTGATCGGTAAGTGTAATGCTCACTACAATGTCTACACTGTAGACTCAAGCCAATCAAGGAAGCAACAACATTCGTCAGTGAATTAGACACTCCACCAAGATTCTGTCCCACAGGAAAATGGTTGTATTGGAAGTCCCATGCCTAGATTTTGTTTGGTCAAAAACTGACATTTTTTGTGTAGCACTTTCTTTCTTCCGCTATGTTCAACAGAGAAGATGTTCGGCTGACAACTCTTTTCAGATGTACAGTAGATGCAAAAAAATGTATTTTTTAAAGTAATAGGTTTATTCCATGCTGAAAAGAGAAGAAAGAAACCACAACGTTTTCGGCTGTGGAGCCTTCTTCAGGTGTGAGAAAGACAGGACAGTAAGCAAAGGTAATGTAGGTTAAGTATAATAAACTTTATTTTAATTATCAATTATAAGTATATTGAAACGCCTAAAGAAGTAGCAAATCATGTTCTGTCAAGGGGCTGATGAACAGTATAAAGTATTTGAATGAGCTTTTGGGATTGAAGGAAAATGTCAGTCACCCTTGGATCAAAAGAAGTCACATCTCTGAGACTAAAGGAGTTTAGTTATGGGTGCTTACACATGTTGTGCAAGATTTAATTTCCTTATACAGTAGATCCTTATAGAGAAATAATGTGTCAGCCAGAAATTCCTAATTTGTAATCCACTGTTAGTGCCAGTTCAAAAATCTATTGTTAAAAAGAGCTGAGATTAGTTTTTGGGTCGACCCCATCCAATACTGGAAGGTTTAAATCCTCATTGGTCACAGGTGAAACACTTTCTGAACTAAAAATAATTAAACTTTGGAAAAACATCAAATGTAATCTGTTCCAAATCCCTCTAATGTCTCAGTAAAGCTGGTCAAAACCCAGGCTGTGTACAGTACCTTTGATACTCTTTCCCCGATTTAAAAATGCACTATTGCTAAGATACTAAAACAAAAATGACTTTGACCTTAGTGGGGACATTTACCACTTTTGATATACCTGTAATAGTAGTTCTATTAGAGGAAATAAATGTAATTGTTGGATAATCTTAAGTGCTTCACATAGTATTTTCTTGGGTTTTTTGCCATTTAAAGTTTGACGGTGCCAGTACTAGGGTGTATAATTCTGTCATCAGCCGCAACACTGCGGTGTTTTACATCACTGAAACATCTGTGACTGAAAGACTGAACTTTAGTCAACATTTTCTTTATGCTCCATAAAAGTAGCCATAAATGTCTAACAGCTCGGTCTTAAGGCTCCAAGCACACTTAGATGCTTTTGTTATGGGAATGTAATTAGCTTCTGATGCACATGGCATTTCAGTTAAAGTGTAAATATGCCAGCTTTCACTACAGTGTCTGAAATGAGCAGTGTGTGTTGGAATTAATACTGAATGGTCCAGAATACTGGTGGCAACCTGTTCTGAAACTTTGGGGACACCAGTGGTGGTATCCACAGAGATCTTGGGAGGTTCTACCAACACCCCCTTTACTAAGAGTGGCAGCACATCATGTTCCTTCTTCTGGTGTCCCTTTCCCTTTTGGGGGGACCTCTCCTCGGGCTCGGAGGGTTAATTAATTCCTTACACTCATACAGCACTTTTCTGGACACTCCACTCAAATGTGCAGCCCCCACCTGGATGATGAGACAGTACACTCACCACACACCAGCTATCAGTGGGGAGGAGAGCAGAGTGATGAAGTCAGTTCATAGATGGGGATTATTAGGAGGCCATGATTGGTGAAGGACAGGGGGGAATTAGGTCAGGACACCAGGGTAGAATCCCTACTCTTTTTGAGAAACACCCTGGGATTTTTAATGACCACAGAGAGTCAGGACCCTCGGTTTTACGTCTCATCCAAAGGACGGTGCCTTTTAACAGTATAGTGTCCCAATCACTATACTGGGGCATTATGACCCACACAAACCACAGGGTGAGCGCCCCCTGCTGGCCCCACTACCACCTCTTCCAGCAGCAACCTTAGTTTTTCCCAGGAGTCTCCCATCCAGGTACTGACCAGGCTCACACCTGCTGAGCTTCAGTGGGCTGCCAGTGGTGAGTTGCAGGGTGATATGGTTGCTGGCATTTCAGCAGGATTTCAAGATCAGGTAAGGCTCATGTAGCAAAGAGTCATCATTGCCCTCCTCAAGCATAAATATGTTTTTGCACTGTAATATTTTTCTATTTTAGGGTGAAAATGCCAACCACCAATAATAAAAGCACGTTTTTGTTTTGTATTTGGATGCATTGTGCACTGTAATGGACTTTGGAACTCAAGTTGATGATTAATGCAACTTCATGACACAATGTAACTTCAATGACACTTACGTCATGTATTAAATATTGATTTATAAACTACTGTGTGTTTAGAAATGTATCTATATAAGGCTAACGATTTATTTCTGTGCCCATGTACACCAACAGTGTTTTGGGTAAAAACAGGGTAAAAAAAAATCAAAATCACAGAAATAGAGAAATAAAGATCAAAGTTAGAAAGGTTTCCCGGTTAGAAAAATTCTGCATCGATGAGCTTATTTCAAACCACCATAAAAGTAAAATGTTCACAGTGACTTGTAAAACCTTCAATTTACATCACAAAATAGACGAAAAATCCAGGAATGAGCAGTTATTAGAAGTGTACTGATTAGTTTCCTCTCTTTTCTTTTTCTATGTTGCTTCAATTCTTTCCTTTAAAGCCATTCTGTAATATACTGTAAGAATGCCCCCTCATCTGTCTACTGTCTCTTTTAGTGTACAGTTACAGTTTTCTAACACACAAAAATAAACTGGCAGGAACCAGAGAGTAGCAGTGACCTTTCTGAGGATAAATTTGACATATTTTTTTACAAAATACAGTTACATGTCTGAATGTGTTTGAAGTACAAACATCAAACTGGTCCAAAAAAAAAAGTTGTAATTTATTAGCGTACTGTATGTCAGTATTTGTTTTCGTGTTAGAATAATTGTTTGAGCAATTATTCTTCTAAGTAGAAAGAAAGCTGTAAATCCTGTGTAAAAGTTATCTGAATGAACCGCATATGCTGTACACATTTGTCGCTTTATTTTGATTACAAAACAAGAAATGTGTAACTTTCTCTTGTAACACTTTCAGACAGCAAAAAAATGATATGAAAAGGGGAAAAGTTTTGTTTGAAGTCACGCCAGAGGCTGAAGAAACATATCACGGGGATGACAAGAGAAAGCTCTGATGTTCAAAAAAGACACCTGGACGACATTCATAACGAACTGATGTACATCTTGCGAAGTGACTGACGTCGCTGAGGAACCTACGTGTACACACCCTCTTCTTAAACTCGGCATCTCTGCTGCCTTTAAACTCCGCGACAGCCTGATCAAACGCAGGGACGGGTTCAAGTAAGGCACGTTTCTATCACACCGTACAAAGGTAAGCCATTCAAATGTTGTTTTTTTAATACTGCAACTACGTAATTTAAGCAGACAAAACTGGAAGTAGAGAAAAGTTTAAATTAAAAGTAGCAGAAATGTTGTGATGTACTGTATCAGATGCAATATCGATAGATGTACAGTACTGTGTTGCGTATTTTATTGTGATTAAAGGATAATTGGTGCTTCGAAAGTTTTAATATTAAAATGAAAATACCCAGGACTTTATAGTATTCACAAACTTTGTTTAGGCTGCTTAAACATGCGAAAATCGAATTCAAATGTTAATTTTGCTCTTTTTTCAAAACGTTTTGAACTGTAGTTGAGATCTTCTCCAGCACAATGGAGAGTTGTGTAATTTCCATACATTTTTTCACACTGCGCAGAGTGAATAGCTGAAATCTTCGTTTGCCCAGGTGAGGAAGACTCACAGGCTTGGCTCTATTTACCTGTTGTACACTGAAATTAACGATAACTGCCTTGATCGATTTCTGATTTATTTGATATACTAATTTAAATTCCGGTGCACTTAGCTAATGTAACAGGACTACTGAAGAACAACACTACGTTGTGTAGTGGATTACAATTCATGTATGCGTCCGTATACTCTAAATAAGAGGCAGCTAAAGTTGACATTTATGAGGTACTGTATGCAAGTACTTGAGTGAATTCGATGTAATGTTTCAAAGGGTTTTAAGGCTATGTGTTGTTGTTGCTTTAATAACTATTATTTGATTTCCAAGCAAACCACGGTTGTGAATTCAACAGTTTAGCTGTAGCCCAAATAGAGAAAGCAATAACGATAACTTATATTTTTAGAACAATTGCGACAAATGTGCACACATTTTTACATGAAAACAAAGTATACACATACTGTGTACTGTTATACTGTGGGCATAATCATTTCATTATTCAGTGGAATGTTTCGCCATTTCCACAGTTTCAACTCGACGGCTATTTTTTTAGCATTAAACTTTCTACTACATTTTAGAAACAAAACAGTTTGTCAATAAAAGATCGAGATACTTTGTAGGTCTTGCGGACTAAAGTCAGGGAAATACCTCTATATCATTCATGCAGATTGAAGAATGGTGTCTTCATTTTTAGACCATTCAATCCAAATACAGCATTCTGTTGTTGTTGCTACAGTAGCTTTTTATATTATTTTCATGTCAAGCTCATTCCAAACCCTTTTAATGGCATTAAAGTGTTTAGGTCAAGAAAGTCTGAAGCCAGGGCATTCAAAACCTGTTTTAGGACATGGATGTCTACTTTACCCACAAGTCACTGTCCCATGCTTTGACGCTAAAATGTCTGCTTAGAACTACTATGTGGAATCACACATGCTTTGTGTTGTCAGCAGATGACGTTCTGTGTTTCAGAACATAGTGCTCTTTCCCCTGCAGGTCTTTAGCTCCCCAATGGACAGTACCGGTGGTATCCTCAGGCTCATGCACACCCTGCTGGTCATGGGAACGATGTGTGTCCGGCCACACTTGTGTCATGGTCTGATCGACCCCCTGGCTCTGGGGCGGGCTGACCCCCAGTGTTGGGAGTCGTCCTCAGCCCTCCTGCTAGAGATGAGGAAACCGCGTATCTCAGACACAGTCCCAGATTTCTGGGACTTCATGATTTACCTCAAGTCCTCGGACAACCTGAAGCACGGAGCTCTGTTCTGGGACCTGGCCCAAGTCTTCTGGGATATCTATGTGGACTGTGTCCTCTCCAGGACCCATGGCCTGGGTCGCAGGCATCTCTCTGAGGGGAAACAGGAAATAACAGCCCTCCACTCTCTGGTGACAGACAGTAAGTAGACCATAGTATATACTGTAAACATGCTTCTTTTTTCACCTTATGTGGAATGTGAAGGACTAAAAAGGCTTAAAGGGGATTCAAATTATGATTACAAAGTTTAGCTGGTTTAATCTTCCCTTCAACTCAATTCTCAGTCAAAAAATGCAAAGTTTACTTGACCAAATGACTTAAATATATCTTGATTCTATCACACTTGTAATAAAAAAGCAATAATTTGCACTTTTAAGATACGGTGCCTTCGGAATGTATTCACATACACACACCCCTTGGAGTTTGTTCAGAATGCATTGTGTCTTAAAAATAGAAATACATTTATATAGGATTTTTGTCCCTCATCAATGCGAATTACTGTTAAAGTCAAAGTGGAAAAAAATGCATTTAATTTAAAGGAAGTCTCTGAAATGTATTGATTTGATAATTATTTGTTATCTTTCTCATGGCACTCCACATCAAGCTCGGGTGCGGTATCAACTTTCCTTGTGCAGTCACTTTAAAATTGGAATGGAGTGCGCCTGTGGTAGGTTCAGGTGGTTAACACATTTCAGAAGAAACACACCTGTCTGTATAAGGTCCGTTAGTTGGCAATGTCTGTCAGAGAAAAAAAAATGGTACACCTGTACCATAAAGATCAAGGAGCTCTCTATACAACTCTGTGATACAATTGCCAGGATGCCCAAATCTGGGAATTCACAGAAGCCGGTGTGCGAATTGCTTTTTCATGCATTCTTTTCAGTTTGCATGGCAAATTCTGCCGTAACACAACGTTATTTGCAATCCAGCAGTTTGGTTGGATCCTACTAAATGTGAGAAGGAGACAAGCTAGGCAGAGTGTTTTTGGCGTAGCTCACCTGGCTGAGGGAATTAACAGCCTTGCCAGGGAGGGTGAGGCTGCCCAGACCCCCTCAGCATTGCAAGGAATGAGCTAGGGAGCTGCTGCAAGGGTTTGGATGGGGGGAAGGAGGGATTCACTATGGGAAGTACAGGATGCGACACTTCTAGTCCAGTATATACGCAGGCGAGCGGAAGTGAACGTGATTAGGATCCTTCCTCCTGAATGTATTTAATATCTTTGTTAGTATTTCATTTGTTTAAGGGGTAGAATTCTTTCTGGAGGCACTGTATTTATGAAACATAATATGTTAACTTGAAAGCAAGCACAGCAATGACTATTGTAGTGGGGATATTGATTTCCTATATCTTTAACCTTTTGAGGCTTGAATTTTTGTTTGGTGTAAATCAAGTAAGAAGTGTTCTTGTATTGTATTATACTGCTAGAAAAAGAACTCCAAAATGTTGTACAGCAATATGTACGGGCACATTAAAAGTCCTGACAGGTCTGTCTGCACCTACGGTATGTTGAATGTGCATGTTGAATAATCGGATGTTTTTAGGTTGTTTTACATACAGTAAGCTATGCCTATATTGTTTAATTCCATATATAAAATTATTGGTTTTATCCATGCTTCATGGGTAATGAGTGAGAAACATTCATACTATAATGGTTCACCTAGAAAAGTTACTCAGGTATTTCTTAAAAATATATTTTTGTGTTTGGAAACTTCTTTTTTTCGTTTAGACTCAGAAAACCTTGCAGAGAGCACACATTGAATGTGGCGGAGATTTAATTTTTCAGTGGCACACAATTCACTTCTGCCTCTTTGGGAGCCAAACTCTGACCAGTATCCCTCCTTGATTCTGCAGCTTAACTATGGATCTAGAGTATCATCCACGACTAACTTTTTAGAGTTCTTTGACCAAGCACCAATTGTAATGGATACCCATTGCTCATATTATTATGTTACATTTGCAGAGACTTTTGATAAGGTTCTTCATTCAAGAGCAATTCTAAGCAAAAGCTAATTCTGAAATTAGAAGTAGATATTCAAAGTAATGTGAGCGTTTAGTTTGAGATTGTGTATTGTCTTTTATGAATCTAACGTCAGACTGAAACCTGTCCACTTACATTACCCTGTTCTAATACCTTTTTGTCCTAATTGTTCCTTTTACAACCTTTCTCTGGTTTAAAATTGGCTCTGGAACATACAATAGTGATTTACAATATAAGCTTTCAAAGGCCAAAGCCTTTAAAACTTGAATAGTGCAATATAAAAAATAACACTTAAAGAACCCAATACAGTACTGTAGTAATAAGACAATGGAATAGTTCTGAGTTGCTGTACATATAAGACTGATCTGAAACACAGATATATACACAGTATGAAACACAAATAAGGCAAATGTAATGACATTTTCTTAAAACACCTTCTAGCAATTCCATGTCAGAAGAGTGTTTGGGAATGGTGGAAGACAGAGTCATATACAGCATACGCAAAAGATTTTTTGGATATCATAGATAGTGAAAGTGCAGAAGTGTGCAGGGACAGTGAAGAGAAATCTGTCATGTTTGCTGTGTACTAATGAAATTTGTATTTCAGATCAAAATATAGAATTTCAGCCTTTGTTAAAGCAAAACATGTGCCCAGTTCATTCATCAAATGTGATTTCAGCTCTCCAGGATAACCTGGAGACAGGTGACAGGTTGTGTCACCACAATATGCTTATCAAACACAATGATTCCTGCTACATTCCTAAACACCACTTCAGGCATGAAGTACAGTATTACCCAACCAGAATAACAGACCATTGTATTTGCCTGAACTCTAATTTGTTTTGATTCACTACTTTTTGGGTATATGTGAATCTACGGAGAGTCCTGTTTTGACAATTTAGAATTCTGCCTTGCGTTAACTGAATTATTTCAGTTAAGACAGTTTTCAGTTAGGATAATGTTAAGACACAAATGGAGAAAGAGACCTTCTTAATCCAGAAGATCAAAGTCTCTCATGCTTTTTTCAATCATTGTGAAATGTTTGGTAGAAATGAAATTTTTAGGCTTCACTTGTTAAACGTTTTAAGCATTCAGTTTTACTTTGTGTTTTGGCCCAGTTAATGTTATGCCCAAATACTCACAATGTGCTTGTAGTTTTCAATAATAGATTTTGAGTTCTTAACTGTGGAATTTCTGTTCTTAGTGTTTCACAGATGTTTCCAAAAGCCATCTCATCTCATCTCATCTCATTTTGTGGTTAAAGCAGGGATTGTCCTCAAAAACTCTAATGCATTGGCAGAAAATGCACAGGCCCAAATGATTCCCTGTCAGATGTTGATCGCCTTTATTCTGAGAGATGTTTAGGATCTCTACATTATATTCAATATTGGATTTAAACTTTGGTGAATGTAGAACTGACTCTGCAAGAGGTAGAAAACATTTTCTGAAATGTGAAAGTTTGTGTATTCATATTCATTCACCCACAATATTTTTCACTACATCATACAGCCAAATCTCAATTAACCAGGAAAATAGAGACAAGGCTATGCTGGATTTAAGCACAACATAGTATATAAAAAAAACACAGAAAGCTATTGCACAGCCCATACACTGCTTACTGTACATGCTGGTAAATCCAAAAAGTCTGTCAGACTGTTTTAATGCTGGTTAATGTTTTGAGTAGCAATAAGCGCTGTCCTTCTGATGAGACGTAAAACCGAGGTCCTGACTCTCTGTGGTCTTTAAAAACCCCAGGGTGTTTCTCGAAAAGAGTAGGGGTGTAACCCCGATGTCCTGGCCAAATTTACCATTGGCCCTTACCAATCATGGCCTCCTAATAATCCCCCTCTATGAATTGGCTACATGACTTTGTTCTCCCCCCACACTCTCTGACGGCAGGCGGAGCGACACACCGGTTGGAGTATTCTCGGTTGCGGTTAATGGCAATGTCAGCTCAAAGATTTGGTTCAAACCACCAAATGGAGACGGGCGTGCCGACAAGCGGACCCTGCTGATGTGGGATTAACGCTAGGAAAGAGAGAGAATGTTTTGAGTAGCAATATTATTGCATCTCTGTAACTGATGCAGAACTGTGGGTAAAAGCAGCTTTGACTTTTCTGCGGATTAACATTTTAATCTCCTCAAATGGGATTTTGGAAGTACAGTACACGGTAACAATATATAAGCTTCACACAAGTAGCACCCCCAGGAACTGACCTCAGGTTCCCAGTTCTGCAAACAGCTTTGCTGACACTGTGCCACAATGTCACCCCGAGCTGGATTTCTTTCTTCCTGAATTCAGAAATTAAATTCGGAACGTCCCGTGTCTACCAAAATGAATCATCTCCGTGTCATTAACAGGCTTTTCCAACAGCCCCTATTGTTGTGTTGTAAATGCCTGCAGTGAATTAAAAAAAAGAAGATGAACTATAAAAGTCTTGATCAGTGGCAAAATTCCAAAATCGACGTCACTTTCTGATTAAAATAATCTACTGGTTAAATTAGAGGCTTTGATTCGATGATTAAAGACTTTTTTTCGCAAAAAAGCATTCTGCC
The DNA here is from genome assembly GCF_040954835.1 of Lepisosteus oculatus. Lineage (NCBI taxonomy): Eukaryota > Metazoa > Chordata > Actinopteri > Semionotiformes > Lepisosteidae > Lepisosteus > Lepisosteus oculatus. Next base: position 32,987,447 of record NC_090707.1, read on the forward strand.
AGGTTAGCCTTTTGGAGCATCATTTCGCAGATACTAGCAAACCTTCAGCTCTTTGTCCATTGAACCATTCCAGAATTGCTTCTTCCACTTCCTCAATATTTGTTTTTTTTTCATTGATCTTCCCTTTGACTTACCGCCTGAAAAATCAAAGACGCTTGCTAGCAAAATCAACTCTAACATCATATACATATATTTTTTAATTGCAAATTGTCCTTTCACTGCATGTACAATTAAGAATGGCTGTTCACCCATAATAACTTCTTATACATTGAGTTTTATTCAATTTCTATTACGTCTATTATTATGTAACCTTATTTTCGTCACCTTGATTTTGTGATTTTTGTGATTCTTGTGATTTTTGTGAGCTCGCAGAAAAGACATTTCATTGCCAGCAACTACTGCTGCACGCTGTATTGTTGTGCATTTGATAAATAAACTTTGATTTGGTTTGATTTTGATTTGATTAAGCTTCCATGGGTTTTTTATGTTTTTCTGGCAATACATTTAATGTATCATCACATTATGAACATCCAATGGGGTGATCAGTAGCACTGGGCTATTTGTGCTTAGCCAATGCTTGTGGACAATGCGAAATCAGTTATAGTTTTAATCTTTCCGTCCGAGTCTGAGAATGTCTGTACCAGGTGTTGTAACAGACAAATAAGTTCTGGATCCCGAGATGACATGTAAACAGCTGAGTTTATTGCGTGCAAGGAACAATAAGATCGAAGAATTATTCAGAGAATTGTTGTAAAGCCCCGAGTATATGTAGCAAACTTTAGCCGTTTCTGACACAAATTGTTACTACTGTATGGTAATGGGGGGAGGTCACCTGTGTTCGGACATTCTCCAGACCTTTTGAACACTTGGAATGGCTGGTCTCTTCTTCCCACGGTTAGGGAGTCTCCAGCTCGCACTTGGAATCTCGTATCGGTTAACTCCCGTCCCCGCCATAACTCAAAAGTGCTGAAGCGTGGAATGTCTTGTACCAAAATAAGTCTTTGTGCAGAAAGAAATCAGTTTACCCTTTTTTTCACATCTTATATCTTGCTTCAAAGGGAATGCAAATGGCTAATTTTTGCATACTGTATATCAAAATGATCTGTATGCTTTATATTTAGCAGTATAACAGTTAATAGATTTTGAGCTAGTGATACATTTTGAATACAAGGTGCTTAATTTTTTCCATCCCCTGTACTGTGTGTCTTTGCTCCAGCGAACCTGGTCGGGTCAAAGTCCTCCCATGGAACTGAATGGTAGAAAACTCTTCCCCGATTTGAAAATGTTCTTGTTTTGCTTTTCAGAATCATATATCCGGAGCCTGCGGAGTAACTTCTCCAAAGAAAAAGAATATACCCAAGACTTGATAGGAATCCAGGTGCACAGGATTGGACCTGGAACCCTGGGCCGGATAACAAGGGCTGTGGGCATAAAAAGGAGCTCCAGCATGTAGCCCCTTTGAGACGTCAAGGGGGCCGTAACTCCTTTTGGACCTTTTCTGTCTTTAATGAAAGCGTCGGAACTTCATCTTTTTTAATCTCGGAAGTCAAGACGTCCATCCAGTTATTTCCTTGTGTTCCTTTCATGTGGCAGGCATGAAGCTGAATGTACTTAAAGGAAATTAAACAGAGGGGACTCTAGGGAGTGGATTCATTGGTCTTAGCTATGTGATGGGATTCTAGGTTTTTCGCAAAAACACGTAAGGGAGGATTGAGGGTGAAAGCGAATTTACAAGTAATTTGACTCAAGAAGTACTGGGTTATAGCTCTGAAATGGAGTTTATAACGAAAGTTCAGGAGGGATGACAACAACCACGCTCAATCATACTCAGCTGTCAGTAATTAGTAATCGCTCCAGTTATCCTTCCTCCCCTAAACACTATAAAAACGTGATTTCCTACTCTCCCTCGCGTATGACTTTTGCATCCAACTTCCACCCCAACTCCACCTCTGCAGCTACTCCTTGGTTATCCTGCGTGGGGGTCCTGGCCTCCTTGTCCTATGGCCAAGCGGGTTAAGCCAATATCCGCTCTATAATAGTTCATCACGCTTTGATCTTGGGTGTTGTTGTTCCTAGTGAAGTGCTTTTAGCTTAAATCTGGAAATTATATTATCTGGGGCTGGCAACGCAAATGACTAAGAACTCCTTCATAGTTTCTAACACATTCATCAATACCCTGCTAAAGAATTTTGATTCTATATACAATTTGTATCTTCAATTGCAAATGACATATGATTTTGAAACATTAGATAACTCCCCACCTTCCCCCGGACCCATGGTGGCTCAGACAGCAAGGGTGTCTAGCTCTTGACTGGAAGGTCCTCGGTGTTATCCTAGGTAGGAGCAAGCAATTTACAGTAGCTTGCTCTAATTCCTTCCAGATGGCTCCCAGGTCCACTCAGCCTGCTTTCCAAATGAGTACCGGGGGTTAATCCTTCTGGGGGTAATAGGCCAACTGGAGTGTGATCTTAACCACATAACCTCCACCTCCAGTGTCGGATGGTCAAGAAAATGGTGGTCCTTGCCTCCCATTCCCCCATGAGCCTTTATGGCCTGAAAAGGGACCTACATACCACCTTCCATTATAATACAGTATGTGCAACATATGCATTGTGGGATATGGATATTGTTTTTGTGTTTTGACTGTGTTGCTTGATTTTTGAACATGAAAAGGATGACATGAAATTAAACAAGTTGAAGTTGGGCAGTATGGTTACGCAGTGGTTGCTGTTGTTGGACGAAAAGCTTTGTATTCATATCGAGGCTTGACTATTTTAGTAAAGACTTGCACAGCAGATTCACATGCAGTGTATTTTTTACTGAATTAAAAAAAAAGCATATCTTTTTGTTATTTTGGTTGCCAACTCCTGCTCTAAGTAAAGAAATGAGTTCAATTAAGTAACTCAGAGCAAAATTTTCTCAAAATTACACATACGGTATTTACCACAAATGAACACATCATAACTTCAATCTCACCATGACATTCAACCCAACATTTGAGAATCACTCATCCTAGAGGGTATAGGAAGTTAAGTGAATATATAGTCACAAACAGTGCATCCATGCAATGCAGTAGTCATTCTGTATGTACAGATTCTCTCCACAAGAGTGCAGGACAGCAAGAAGTAATCTGATTTTTAATAAGTAAATGTGTCAAACCACTTGACATTCAAACAAGAATGGAAAAATGTTAACATCCCAAAATTTGCTGAAAAAACAGTGATAATGGTGTGAATGGTTTAGAAACAAATTGTTCACAATGAACAGTAGCTTGGGTCACCAGTGTCTGTTACCATGAAGGGCTTTGTGGTCAAACTGATGGATTGGTACACAATGACAGGCATAAGTCAACGGATGCCATACTGTAGATGCCATTGTAGGTACGTCATTGTGCAGGACATACAATGATCCACACAGTGGGAGCCATAGAGTTTCACTGATTGATACACACTGATACATTTACATCTCCGGTGATACGCAAGACAGGTTACAAAATGAATGGAGTCAACGTATCGAACAGAAAATAATGGGAATGTGCATTTGCCAATTGCAAGCAGACCTCCACTCAAACACTCAGTATCACCCACATCATACATCTTCAAGCCATGTTCAAATGCCGAGAATGGGATGATTGCAATATTCTTAGAAGGGACCATCAATGTGGCCAAAACACAGTCAAGGCCACAGTGCAGTATATAGAGGAGATTGGTGTTGAACTGTTAACCCACTCGCCTTAATATTGGAATCTTGCACGCCTGGATTTTCCTCTTTAATCCCATGTAGGTCACTCTCTGAACTCGAAACAGCAGTGATGACAGGTACAGTGGCTCTACAGGGAAGGCTCCGGGACCAGGAAATCCCATTTTTATATTAGAGCATTCATACCCTTGTCAAGCCACAGTAGAGGTGTCTAGATGTCATTCCAAATGTTCAAGTGTATTGGCTTCATGAATTATATGTACACTTTACTTACCTTACACTAATCCAAGACCATGTATAGTTATAGTAAACCAAAAGGATAAACACAAAAAGCATTTTGTAATGTGTCCAACATTGTAACATGGTAGCCAGTTGTTCCAGTTACAGTATGTTCCAATTGTACTGTATATCTGTTTAATGCTACAAGTATGAAGAATATTAGAAGAAGGCAGACTAGAGGAATCCATCCTGCACAGCTTGCTGATTTTCGGTAGTTGACTAGGTAAGTGAAACTAAAACGTAAGCCGTTTTTCAAAGGGGTTTAGAGTTTTGGTCTCAACTACCTGGCCACAACTCCTTGAGTAAAGAACGCTTCCTCATTTTCAGCCCTAGATGAATTCCCAATTAATTTCCTCTCTACAGTATCTCCCTTGTCCCAGGCATAGACCAAAGAGATTTTGCTCTCTTCAAAATGTCTGTTTATGACAATTCCTGAAGACTAAAATCACTCTTATTGCTCTTTTAAAGATATAACATACTTTTTAGCATGGTAACTAAAACTGAAACTGAACACAATATTGTTTATTAGTTCTTAGCAGAGCTTCCTGGGTATACAGTGAATTTCACACTCAGTCCTGTAAACTGAAGCATTTTTTACAGCTTTCCCACCTTGTATTGGAGAGTACATGAAAAACATCTATAAGAGCACCCTGATCCTTTTTGTATGTGAAAGTCGTGTAAGTGGTAACGAAAGCGTTCTTTCTGGACCCTATTCAGACGACACAATCCGGGTTAGAGTGAGGAAAACATGGGGAAAAAGCATGCAGAAGGAAGGAAAACGGGGCATGTCCAAGGTGCGCTGGTGTTCGGGGGAGGTGTGGCCGAGGCAAACAGTCCAAAACTGAGTCCGAAGGGGAATCCGAGACAAGGCAAAAGTCCAGAGCCGGGCGGTCCATCCGAGACGAAGACAGAAGGGGATTAAAACAGGAACCGGGTCAGAACCGGGACAGGAACAAGGACTAAAAACTTGACGGGACCAGGCGAGTCCGGGACAGGAACCAATGCAGAGCCCGGAATGGAGTGAGCGTCTGGCTTTTATAGGACGGGGGGGCAGGAACTAGAGGCAGGTGCAGGGAACGAGTACAGAACAAGGAAGGGCTGGACCGTCCTTTAGAGGAGGGGTTTACGATCGTGACATACATTAAGTGTGTGCCCAAAGTCTCTTCTTCATCGCAGTACATCAATGGCTCAGTTTGGAGCTAACCCCTATTTTCTGAATGATCTATTTTCTGAAAATTTAACTCCTTATAATATAATATCATAATATTAATCACTGATATGGATCAAAAAGAGCAACAGCTCTGCTACACATCCCCGAGCACCTGCATCTTCCCAATTACAAAGTTGTGTCCCTTATCGTGATGTGTTATTTCCTGTTTGTTAGCCAGTTTGCAGCAATTTGCATACATTAACATTAATTCCTATGGCTTTTAATCTGAGAATCAAGCTTTTATGAGGAGCCTTACAATAAAGCTTTCTTGTATAATATATAAGAAATATTATATGATATTGCATGTTTTGGCTTCATGTACTATCCTTGCTGCTCGTTCACAAGGACTACTCTTCATGTAGACTTCAAGGCTCTCTTCAGATGCCATCATTTTTTAAGTATTCTTCTATTTTGTTTTCCAAACCTTTATGTGCGACAAAAGTAAGATGGATTGAAATATCAGTTCTGTATGTCCTTTTTTTATAAACTGGTGCTACTGTGCATCTCCAATGTGCTAGTCACATTTCCCTGAGTAGGGCCTGGGATTTTACCTACTCTAGCCTCTGTAAAACCTGGATTTAATAATTTTATAACCTGTGACACTTTATTGATGTTTTTCTGTTATACAGTATTTCAACATGTGTTCTGTTATCTCCAAATGTCACATAATGGAAATATTTGATTCCAAAAATATTGGAAAAATGCTTTGTATTATTTCTGTTCTAATGCAATATTTGTCTCTATCTCCCTCCTGGCAACTCTAAAATCATTTTTTGGCCGCACCCCAATCCCGATGGACTCTTTTTCGAACTTTGGGCACATTTAGGGAGTCAATAAAACACTCTCTTCCTTTATATCTCAGATAAGCTATTTAGGCCATGTTTACCTTCACTTGGACTCTTTAGGTCTGAGGTGAGCATGTTTTCAGCACTTAGTGTCATGTTTTGTCACCTCGGTTCATCAGTTTCTTGAAGGTGTCTTGAAATTAGAGTTTTGTCCTTCTGTGCAATTTTCATGCCTCTCTTTGGGCTGACTATGATGCCCTAATTTTTTTTTTAAAAACCCACTATTTTGATAATCTTCTATCAAACTAAAACAGTTTCATTTTTTTACTTTCTAAAATAATTGACTATTACATTGAAACTACTAAGAGCAGCCTAATTAAAACTGAAAGGAAGAAAAATATTTATTCTACTTTATGTGATGACTAATATATGCTTTCTAAACTGATGTTAATAGTGCTGTTTTGTTTAACAATTATATTATTTAGTTTAATTGAATAATAATTAACAATATATCATTTGTATTCCACTTATAAAAACAGTATTTCAGTGTAGTAGTGCTACCAATTTGGCATCGGGTTTATTAACAGTACAGTTAGGTTAGCTTGTATGACACTTTGCCGACAAGATGAGACATGGCATCTCCCACACATTCTGCTGCCTCTATCAGCTCCTGTTTTGTTGCAGAGTGTGATCCTGCAAAAGACAGAAAACAACGGTCATGGAGTAAAAAAATATTTCTGTTTCAGCTGAAGATGACCGTTTCATAATTTCAGAAATATTAATGCTATCCTTTCTTTTATAGAAAAGGGACTCTTAAAATATAAAAAAACTGAAAAGGATTGACTGTGTGACACTTGTTCCTAGTAAGCACTTAAACCACAAAAAACAATCAAGTGGAAATCCATGCAATTTAAAGTACATGTTGTTGGAGGGAGACATTTTTTTATAAAACTTCAGCAATTTTCTCACAGAGTCCAGAAGGAGTTCTAAATTGGGTCCCCAGTTTTTATTCCATTTTTATTTCTTTCATTCTTTCAAGCTGAAAGACATTTGGGTCTCCTGCTGTCATCACTATTACTGGTACAGTGCAGAAATAGCAGGATGTACTGTAAAAGGCAGTTATTTAAATGGACTGAGCTGAAATGGGAAACCAGTATCCCAGTAAAGTGGCATTAGTGAATGTCTCTACAGCACATCACTAGTTCAGCTGCATCAATACAAGAAACAGGAAAACAAACACTAAATAATTTCAATCAAATGGCGTGGTTGGTATGTCCTAACATTGCATTCGTTCTGATCAAGAACTGTACTGAACATTCGAGAATGGAGTCTGATCAAAAAAGGGGATGAGAAGGTTATTTGCACAAGTCATGAAACAGGAACAGTTCTCGGACAGTTCCTAATAGGAATATTCATGTACAGTATATTACAGTGTTTGCTACAGTTCGAGTGTCAGAAGAAACAAATACCTGTTTGTACTTTAAGAGAAAGGGCCTTTTTAAGCTGCTGCACAAGCTCAAACAAATCGTCCTCGTCACGATTGTGATCTTCTCCAAGTTTGGCTGAGTCAGTGGGTGATGGCCCTTTCTCATCTGCAGCGTCCGGCAAGAACTTTTCTTCCTGAACTGACGCTGCCATCTTATCCTCGTTATGCACATCTGGAGGATTTTGTCTCAGATGGCTTCGGGAATCGCTTTCTCCAAGACATTCCGTTATCCTGACTGCAGCGCCTGTGGCACTTGAGTCACCGGTTGTGCGTTCTCTTTTATCCAAGAGAGTGATGGGGAACTGCCTCTGGGCTGGCTCTTCCGTTTCGGGAGACGGCTCCACCTTGTCACTATTTTTGCCGAGTTTTCCCTTGACTTCTTCCAGGAGTTTTAGATGTTGTGAGTTAACAGCTTGTGCATTTTTCACCTTTTTCCTTAACGTATAAGGCAGAGAGGCAGCCGATACAATGCTTTGGGGGAATTTCTGGTTCAACTAAAGGAAAAGGAAGGAAAGGAAATCTCAGATTACTTGACTCATAGCATAATACACAACAAGGTCAAATTAGCTGATGATTCAGTTTCACCCCTTCAGTACAACTGCAGGGTATCAAACTAAGCTGAACATTTTAGCATCTAAAACACAATCCTACACCACTAGCATTTTAGAGATTGTACAGGAGCCTTGCTACTCATCTGCTCTGAAAATGCTTCTTAATGTTTGACAGAAACATGCTTTTTCTTTACTGTAGTGAAAGTAGAAGACTGCAGCAGGGTTAAGTTGAGGCATTGTCAAGCTATCAATCAGACGCTGTCTTGTGGCATTCCAGCTCACTCACAATTCATTAACAGCAAGGAAACACATAGCTCTGCCACATAGACCTTAAGATTATGAATTAAGATTCTTCAATACCTCTTTTGGCACTGTGCATTTACAAATATATCTGACAATTCCATGTAGCCATCTGTTTTCTAACTCCTTTATCCAACAAGGAGTCACAGGAAGCTTCCAGCAGACGCAAGGCAGGGTACACACTGGATAGGACACCAGTCCACGTCAGGGCAGAAAGACCTGAACACACACGCACCAGGGCCCCATTTTTGATCAACCTGCCAGCCAATAAACCTACCAGCATGTGTGTGGATGGTAGAGGAAACTGCAGCACCCAGAGGAAACCCACGTGATCACAATGAGAACATAAAAATGCCACACAGATAATTGAACCCAGGGCTCCAGCACTCTGAGGTCACGATGCTAGCTGCTGTGCCACCATATTGTCCTCAGATACAATTATTCCAAGCACAGCCAACGAAATAAAATGAACATTCTTAAAAAAATCAACGAAGTTTGCCTTTAAGCTCTAGACATTCTGAAGAATAGGAAGGTATAAAAACCTCCGTGGCTTTTGCCTGACCTGCATTGTCTGATAGACCCGAGCCAGCTCCTCTTGTAAATTCTGATTGTGCTCTGCCAGGACTTCCATCTTCGCTTCAAGCTGACCGCACATGTCCTTAAGTGATGTGTGCTCAGATTGAGAGGTACCCTTCCATAGAAGAACCTGATGTTCCAGATAACTATGTACAAAAGAGTGAACCATAGTCAAGGTTAGAGAAATCATTAAAGTCTAAAACTAAACGTTAAAAAACTGCTTAAGCTATACAGTATACTATACACTGCATTGTAACACTGTAGCAAACGTTTGAAAGAGAGCGATTGTACTTTTCAAACTCTTGCATTTGGTATTTAAGACACAAGTACAGTATACTATCAAATACAGCCATATTTGATTGGGTATTCCTGACTGTTACCCTACTTAAGCAATGCTCATTGAGAACACCATTCAACATGAAATTTGCAATACCAGATTAATTATCACAAAATACATTTTTACCATTGGTGATACATTCTCTTTCATGCTTCGACATTTCAGTCTAGTATTTTGAAGTGGTGGAGTAGGTTTTCCGCTGAAATGCATTGGAACATTGTGGAAACTCTCTGAAGAAAGTCTGATCCCTAACCAAAATTCTTAGTTAGGGTAGGTTTAGGATTCCCACAAATCACAGATACTATTTTTATGTCATGGCTGTGTTTTATGACAAAAATAAATTTACAGAAAGTGATCTTTCAATGTTATGTATGTTTTTTTCTTACATATATGGCTCTATACTGTATACTGTATGTCGCTATGTTTTTCCTTGCTAAGGTTTATCAATTAGCTGTCAATCTCCATGACCAGTAGTGAATGACTGCTCTAGAGTAAGGGATCAAACTAGCAAACAAATGAATAAGATTGATTTTCTTCTTTATGTTCTGTTCTCTAGTTTTTATAGCATAGCACTTCAACCCCTCATTAAGCACATTGTCGACCTAACTGGATCAATTCAATACATTTCCCTAGTTTTGCATGGATAATGTTTTTGTCAGACCTGTTGCACATAGAGTATAGTACAGCACTATACTCTGCACACCACTGAGAACCAGATCTGGCTACTTTTTCCATTTTTCATTTAAATGAAAGCAGCAGTAGAAAGAAAGTACAAAAATACTAACCATTTGTCCCTTTGCAAACTTCTGACAGCAGCCTGTGTGCGATTCAGTTGATCTTTCAGATATGCTGTTACCTTTTTCTGCGTACCACAAAAAAATACACATTTACTGTATGTTCTGTGTGATACTTTGACAATAGGTCTAGTTGGTTCAAATCAAAATACAGCAGCACCAGTAAAAATTGGGCAACTTATCCAATATCTCAGTAGCTTACCTGGTGTTGCTGTGAACCTGTTGGCTGATGATTGGATTCTGGTAGCTTTTTGGTATCTGTCTGAGTGGTTTTTAGTTCCTTTTTAATGATCCCTTTATGTTTAAGCTTAACCTCTTCGATGCAGTGGGAGACATGTGATGGAGAGCTGTGTTTAGGGTCTGTTTGGGCCTGAACATGATCTCTGAAACAGAAAAGGGCAGAGCAAATGGTGAAGAACTGAAGATGTTCTTCGGAATTACCCGGTGTGCTTCACACAGCTCCAGGAGAGAGCTGTTTTGTTTTTCGACACCAAAGTAGAATTCTGGAAAGGTAAAACTAAGATTAAAATGTTATGCTACAACAACAGAAGCTTAGCATTTTGGGTAGAGTATACATTATTTTGAAAAACAAACAAAGGAAACATCATTAATTCTCTGTGCCCAAAAGAAACAAAGTAAATGAATAAATGAAGAAATGGAATCTGCAAAAGTCAAAGACTAGAGATTGCAAAGAAGACAAAGAAACTCAAGGATATACTCAAAGGCTATCCCTTTAGAGTGGGAATGAATAATGTACATTTTATTGTTTCTGAAATGCAATAAAGAAAAACACAAGGTTCTCTACAAAATCTGATGCAAGTTCTTGTTATGTCTGTCTCTATTGTGATGTTTTGTTCCAGAAGAAGAGGAATTATTCAAACGCAGCATGGCTAGTCAAGCCAGAGCCTTAAGCATGTAGCCCATCATCAAAGCCTTTTCGATAGAGATGGCATTTGAGAGTGGGATATGAATAGACATTGAATAAAGGCGAGGCAACTAAAGTGAATGCACAAGTATCTTGACTGAGGACTTGAAAAGGGAAAAAGAGATAAGAGAATATCATTCTACGCATTCCTGCACTAATTTGTACCGGCTACTTGTAAATAAAAGTATAAAACTGAACCTTGTATTACAGTTTATAGTTAATGATCATTTCCAATGCAACATGCATACCAAAGGAAGGTAAAATTAAAAATGAAAATTTTCACTGTTCAGGACATAATATATGTCCTATGTCATAATATATGACATATAGAAATGAATAAAATCTGTATCTGTAAAGATAAAAACAATACAATATGAAAAAATATGGCATATTGTGTAGATGTAGCAACCACTAAATACCTGGAAGTTAGTCGTAACATTTAAACCTGTGGTCTCCAGCCCTGCGCCTTCAGGTTTTAGGTCAATCGGCGACTAATAAAGCCAATTAAGAAAAAATGAAGAGCTTGCTTTGAACTGAAACAAGAACACAGGTTTAAAAGCACCTTTAAGTGTTCTAATATATTGTGACTGTTTCAAAAAATCATTAATGGATTAGATCTTTAATTATTACAATACCAAACAATTTCCTGCAATCAGCTGTCCATTATTGTAATCAAAATGTATTCACCACCGTGATTTCCCTTCTTTAACTGCAGCAATTTGCATTTTTTCCAGTGTCAGTGCAATATTGCTATAAATACAGTATATTCCATGTTGGCTACACAGCTAGCAACAAACGGCTTGTTTTCAAGAAAACGCCACTCGTCCTCATGGACTCACGGTGGCTGGATATCTGGAGAGGGCGCCCCGCTCTCCACGACGCACAGAGCTTCTCTTCTGTGAGCTTCCTTCTGTCTACAGCGCCTGGGGAGCAAGTTGTTTCGGGCCGTGCGGGTGAACACTTTCAGAGTCTCCTTCAAGGAGGGCTGCAGAGATAGAGGATGAGAGAGGAGCACTGGCAAAGGCGTTATAGGAGGCAGTGTGTGAAGGCAGCATGAGGCAGATTTGAAGTACTTTCCCAGTCAAGCAAAATCCTCAGAATTGTCTGGAGAAATGGGTGAACTGTAAGGTAACTGTAAAGTAAGAGACTTTGACTATTAATGCTTCCTAATACTTTGACTAGTGGATACAGTATATTACAAGGTTACCTCAGCTTCCTGTTCAAATAAGGCCAAAGGAAACTCAGAACCAAGGTGGAAAAGAAGGTGGAGGCAGGGCTAAAAACAGGCGATGCTTTTAAAAAAAACATGTATAGTATGTTGGACATATTATAAAGTTAAAAGTGAGACACTGACCTTAAGAAATAAATACCATTCTTGGATCAAAAAGATATAGAGGAGCAATACAAATCAAGCCACCTCCACTCTTATCGGTGTGGAGTGCCCTTTAAGTTTTATTCAATCTCATTACGGAAACTTTTCTTCATGTTCTTATCCACAGTTAATATCCAGATTCTAGTTAGGTGATTGTAAGTACTGTTCTGTAACCATTCTTAAAATAAATAAACCCGGCTTTATTATGCAAATGTCTCTTACGTGTGGTAACATCACACCCTGACCTTCATTACTACATACTCTTAGTTTTAATATGGAAAAGTGCGATATCTCACCTGTGTACAGTGCTCCATTACAGGATGAGACTCTTTGTGTTTCTTCGTAGTCTTACAAGTTAAGAAGCACACTTGGCAAATCTGCAAATTCAGACATTTCAGGCATCGATACCTAAAAATGTGGAACGACGAAAAAAACAAAGCGGAGAGTTAATGAAATATCACGTCATTCTAATTAAAGTCACCTCAAACCTTCACTGAAGTCCTCTGTGACTCCTTGCATCCCTACATCTATAAACTGAAATGCCATTTTTATAGATTTGTAAAAAAAAAGTATTTTAAGGACTGCAATGAGAGCATATCTGTAGACGGTGTACTGTACCTTTAAAAACAACGGTGAAATACAGAACTGAAGGCGATGCAAACGCAAAGTGCATGTTGATGGTTTTCACCCAGTTTTCCATGTAATTGAGTTTGTTTTTATTTGAAGATGAAGGAAACAGACCTGAGCCCACACATGGGGAAGCTTTTGCAGATGTCACAGCGGGAGTGATGGGTGACAGCTTCGGAGGCAGATATCCTGTACAAGGTGGAAAGCCACAGAAGAAACTTGGGATCTGATTGCAACCACTCCACAAACTTGCCCTCCGGGATCCAAGCAGTGAGAACCTGAGAAGACACGTACAGTACGGTAAAAAACAATTTCGAAACAACATAAGCCATTTCACCCTGCAACTCACAGCTGGCAACCCACTGAAGCTCAGCAGGTGTGAGCCTGGTCAGTACCTGGAAGGAAGTCCTCCTGGGAAAAACTAAGGTTGCTGCTGGAAGAGGTTTTAGTGGGACCAGCAGGGAGCGCTCACCGCGTGGTCTGTGTGTGACAGTAAAGCTGAACTGTGTACAACCTTGAATTACTTAAGCAAAGAATTCTCACTCTAAAAAACGAGTTAATGAGGGACAACCAGTCAGGATTATATTGTTTCCCAATAAGTCCTTTAATCTATATCAACAGTACATACAATTAAAGTGGAACTGCAACACTATTTTTATATTTCAGGGTTAGAATCAGCATGAATGAGGGCATTTCAAACCACAATGAAAGCAAAACGCACATACTGTAGTAACTTGTAAAACCACCTAATTGCATCACAAAACTTGATAAAATTTCAAGGTACAGTATGTGCAGTGCCATAATCTGGGATTCAGAACGAGGCAACAAAACGTCCAGAGGCGGAAGATAAATACATCTCTATTAATCCAATAGAAATATTGCTCTGGATTTCAAGACAAAATTTGCTGACAAAACTGCTTACTACCGGCAGATCATGTTGGAACATTTCTTGCGGTGAAATGTGTTCCGCACAACCTGTACTTATTCGCTCCTACATGACATTAGTGACTAGTGAGCAGGAAGGTTGGCATCACATCACAATTCATGCGCACTAGAAAGCAGGTTCGCAACAACATGGTGACTTGCAGTATTTTCAAGAAGTTCGTGATTTTGTGCTTAATTCGAAACTTGCAAAGTTGTTCTATAACGTCGATGAATTTATTTTGTTCCGAGTTTTAATAAGGGGTCTGGCGAATTGGGCCTGCAATTTAGCTTTTAATAGTGTATACCACCAGGGACAGTTGCGGTCTGCAGAAAATGTTTTGGATTAACGAGTCGGACCTACCCCCTGAAAGCAGGAACGCACCGCGCTCTCCACTGAGCCAAAGACATTGCTCTCATGTGCTACCCCTGGTATCTGCATGAAGATATTGAGAGCAGACAATGATGAAAGGATACGTTTACAATTATAGCATAAGAGGATCTATCACCATGGAAAAGTAAAGTATTAAAAAAACTTGAACAAACTTAGGTATTAACATAGCATAATGCAGTTTATTATGTTATGTTACATACAGCATATCATGTCTCAACTCATACTCTGCAATATTTATTAAATAATACATAAAACTGTCATCTACAGTATATGCATTGCAAACTAGATATTCTGACACTATAGATATTCTGACGCTACCCAATTTAGAAGTTTTAAAAAGAGTCATACCTGCTTAAGGTCCTCTAAGAGAATCCTCAGGCCACTTCGTGTCACATGACCACTGGGGACACTCTGACTGACGCTACATTGGACAGCCAGTTCCGACAGAGCTACAGCCGAGCATCAAAAGACCATAAACGCTTTTTGAAATAAGGTTAGATGCATACACCTCTTAAAATCATCACCACAGTCTGGTTTAAGAACAACAACAAAAAAAGAGTCTTGATGTCTAGGGTATCCAACAAATTTCAGATTGCGGTGGCTTTGGCGGGCTACAGTGCTGTAAACTTGAAAATAAACACAATGTTTCTTCTCTCCTGCAGTGTAATCCAGTTGAAGAGTGAGAATATCAGCGTTACTTTATTCATCACATTTTTATTGCTAAAAACCCTGCAGATCTGCAGCCTATAGGACCTGCATGATCAGAATCAGAATCTGAATCAGAACCACAGAATCACTTTACTTGCCAAGTGTGTTTCACGTACAGTACAAGTAATCTGATCTGGTGTCTTGGTGCAAAAACATATACAGAAACAGTGACAAAAAACAAGTAGCTCTTTGATGTCTCTGCTTTACTAAATGGATGAGATGTCCCACCGATATTAATCAGGCGCATTGACCAGCAAGGATAACAATGCTTGTACAGAACTATCAAGCATGCAAGTTGTAGAATTCACAGATAACATTACCTAAAAAAGAGGAAACAACCCTATACAAGGTTTTTAGTTTGACTAACTTACCTGTGTATTTTGCAGAGAGCTTTTCTCCTGAGAACACTACTAAAGCCGTGACCATAGATCTCAGAGGAATGAAGCCAGTGTGATCCCTTAAAAAATCATTAATATTTGTTTTTACTTTGATTCAAAGTTATCAAGAGTTCATATATATTCAGCAAAATGGTCATTCCAATGCTAGAAAACAGGATATTATATGGTACCTATTTATTAAGTTAATGAGTCATTCATCATACTTACTGTATACACCCTCTGAAAAAGCAGGTCAGCAACAGGACAGTCCAAGTACTGATCACTGATGACAGATCTCAGCAGGGAAATTGATCTTTTCCACCCCAGGAGAATCCATTAGCAAACCCACTAGTGGCATTACCTGGATTTGAACCTGAAATCCCAAACTTGAACAAACCCACCATGTCAAAGATCTAACCTGCAATTTAGGAGATTTGAACACTCTTGTGGATTCTAGGGAGCGCTTTCACTTTAAATGAAACTTGAATGGTTTTGCCTTACTCCCTGAGACTTGTTGAACAGTCATTATGATTCTTCCTGGTCTCCAAAAGTGTTTCAGTGAATGAGCCATTGTGGACCAGAATACTTTGTGTAAATTCCGTTTAGTTCAGTGTATTTGTCATATGCGCAAGAGCAATCAAATGCTTATTTGCATGTATACTCCGATACAAGGACATGAAGGAATGACCAAAAACATCAACACAGAACAGAAGCAGCAGCAGCAAGTTAAAAAACATACAACTTTAATGCAGTGGAGAAGAGAAAAAAAACATCAGTGTGAGTCAGTGGAAGGGGTCGAGTTCAGTTATCTGACTGTCATGGATGTCTGAAGGGATGAACAGTTGAGAGGCAGGAGAGCAGAAAAAGACCCATATGCGTAGCCCGGGCTCAGCAGTTCAGGAGTCGTATAGAAACCTATGCCGTGGGGCGACCTGGATGCTAGGCGGGTCTCAGGACATCCGAACATCAAGGCTGAGCGAAGGTGAATGAGAGACCCGGAAATACATAGCCCCAGAGAGAGAGACACCGGAAGGACAGCAAAGCACAGGAAACTAGGGACAGGACAGAGTAGGAGCATCCTCTGGCTACAGAGGGCGTGACACTGTCAGCTTGTGGGAAGAAACTGCTTCTGGATCTAGAAGTTTGTGCCTTTATGTTCCTATAACGCTTACCAGAGGGAAGAGGGGGAGAAAAATGAGAAACCAGGATGACTGGTATCCTTAGTGATACTTCCAGCCTTCCTCAAACTATTATTGTCTTTGAGACTATTATTGAGCTTATTGTCAAGGCACCCTGTTGGCCATCTCATCATTACCGGTGATTCGGCCAGTGATGGTAGTGTCATCGGCTTAGTTGTAGATGGATTGGGAGGGGTGTCTGGCCACACAAGCGTGGGTAACAGCAGGGGGGCTAAGCACACAGCCCTGAGGGACACCTACTGTATATTGGCGGTCAGCGTGAAAGAAAGCTTTCCATCAGCCCTAATAATCTGTGGTCTGTCAGTCAGGAAATACAGAATCCACCTGTATAGAGAGGTGCTGATCACGATATTTTCCTGTTATTATTGGTTTACTTTTATATGTAGAAAAATATTCTGCACCTAATTTGTAAAGTGTGTCCATATGTAAAGCGTGTAAAATCTATTTCTCCAAGATTTTTTTTTTTTACTTTCTGACATATATCCGATCTCTCCTGACACAGGGAAGTATACATAAAAGACTAACTGATTTTCCGCCACCTCTCTCTTGCTAACCACCTGCTAGCCCGGGTGTGGACAGCGGTTCACACTCACTTGTCATACAGTGTGGTCAGGAGACGGGCAGTGTGCTCTGTGGCTCCTGCGGCTACCTGGCCTGGTTTTTCCTGCCCAGTTCTGTGGAAGAGCTTCTGCAAACTCTGGGTCACTCCCCGGAGAGAGACTCTGCCATCAACTTGGAGCGTCGTCCTCAACCCATACAGCATAGGTTTCACCAGCTCAAGATCGACCAAATCCACTAGAGGTGAGTAGAAAGAAGAGCAAACAATTTTTGCCACTGGGAGCATGGTGTCAGTGAGGATTAAGCTCTATCACAGAAGATTTATGCCCTGATTTTCTAATTCTGTCTACTGTTACATTAAGTAGGCCCCTAAATTGTAGTAGTAATTGTAAATTGTATACTTATTTTCAATACATCAACTTCATTTTGCAGTCCTTCCATTCACAAAAAGCCCTAGTCAAGAAAAATTACTGTAACAGCTTGAATATCTATCGTGTATCAATTATCCCCACTTACACTCACAAAAGACTCCTATTTTCAATATTCACTTACGCTGGCACTGTGTCTGCAGGGATCGCAGCTTGAAAGCCGTTCGGTACACTGAATGCTGGATTTCATTAAGACCTTCTGAGAAAAGCAAACCAGAAAGAAATCTAGACAAGCACACAGACCAAATCTGTTGGAATTATCGTTGTAAATGGACTTGAGAAATGCATGTTACGTTTTCTGAAAAGCAAATCTGCAAACAAATTCAAACAGGAAGATTAGAAAAATGCTGAAAAACTGCTCATTCTTCAATATCAGGAAGAGGAATCTAATGTCAAAACACTAAAGTTGGTAGGTTTAGAATAGGTTTAGAAAAACTAAATGCTGTTAACTACTGTTAAAATTGCTTTAGTATTTTTTCATGACCTCAAACAATTGAGTGCAACTTTCCAATGTAAGTTAACTAAATAAGCAGATGGAATACGTAAATAAATCAAAACGTTTTCCTAACAAGTAGGACTTATTAGTATTAATTTGCAATGTACAGAGGCACATTAGGAAACTGCAATTTATGTGTGTAAATATACCGATAATGACCTGTCAATTACCTTTAAACAGCATACTTTAAAGCCTTTGCTTTTTGATTTGACAACATCCTTAGCTCTCTAGTGGTGTATTCCAAGTTTAAATGTTACCAAATCACTTACAGTAGGAATATGGAGTTTATGCTGTCATTTACCACGTAGACACAGAAGATTTTTGTATATTACTGTAAAACAAATTGCATACCTATTTTATCAGGATCCATGAAATATTGTTCAGCCGTGATGCATTAATCTGAAACAAACATAAGGACAATTCCATAAAGGCCCCAGAATTTTGAAATCAGAATTAACATACTCCCCAAAACAGAAGAAAAGTCACAAATGTCAGGCATCTGTTTCTTGAAAACAACAACGGAGTCTTATCTTCAACAACGTGGCTCAAAGCTGCTCCACATTCCCTGCACCCTTTGTTTAAAAGTTACCCTGTGTTTTGAATTTTAAATGTGCTTCCCCATAGTATCCACTTGTGTTGACTGGTTTGTTTTTCTCTGTTGATTCTGAAATGTTTTTTGGGGATCATAATTCAAGTGTAGGGCCATCAATTGAAATCAGTTGATTCTGGCATGTTTTTTATGGAGCTGGTACACATTACCTCAGTCTTACCACAGCTGAGCTACAAAAATACCTTATTTGCTCTCATCAAAGCTTTTACTATATCAGAAATGCAGAGCTACCCGGTCGAACTGTTTCATTTAAGAGAACAGTTAAAATTTGGAACAGGCCAGCTGCTGAAAACCTCTGAGAGGAATATAAATATAGGGAAGAGAACAAGTGTACAGTTCGTGTGTTGCCTTGGATCCAAAGAAGTACGTATCATCCTTGAAATAATAAAGCAGATTTCTGAAAGAAGCTCATGAAATATGTTGGCAAGAAAATAACTATTCATATATTGGATTTACCTCAGAGTTGACTGTAAACACATCGATAGCGTAAGTTTCTTTACTTTGATGTGTTTCTGAAACGTTTCTAGGTTTTCTCAAGTTGCCGAAAAAGAATACATGCAGTATCCTCCCTTATTAAGCTTACAGTAAATAAAAATAGTACCGATATTCTTTCACAGTCCTTAATTTTAGGTGACACACAAAGTAGCGAATGACTTTTCTTGATCTCACTTATTACTTATTTATTCAACTGGCAGGCAAATGCACCTACTGTATGGTGACCTCTCCTGGCATCAAACCCAGCCTTAACAAAAGCATACCATACCTGTGGCTGATCTACTATACTTCTGACAGAGTTTTTTTTGTGCAAATAAAACATAACCTGATCACAGGCCCAAACCGCCTATATCCAATTTGTCAGAGTATAAGATGCAAATAAGACTAACACAAAAACAATGCACCACTGCATAACTGCCTTTCACCTTAATCCAGTAAGGAGGTGGAAAGTTTTACTCCTCTGTACGTGGCAGAATACAGATCAAGGAGAAAATGATTACTTATCACAGTCATGCCCAGGCATCATCCAAATATTTTATTGTGCTCATTTTATAGTATAAAATGGCAAAAAAATATGTACTTTTAAAACCACCATTTGCAACACAAAATGCCACTAAAATTTCACACTTTTGGAAAGATGAGGGCTCCTGATTGACTTATTTAAGGGAACTGACATCATTCTTATTTGGTATCGTCCCTGCGTTGTTCTCCTATTTGGTAAAGATACAAGCCATGCGGTAAGGTAATGTTTTCTACTCTATGGATATCTGTGTTTTCTCTTTCAGGGGGCAGCACTAGATAAAGCCCTGCACTGTTTCTTTGCGTGTTCTCATCCACTCTTTCCCACTTGGAGAGCTAGAGTATTTAGAACAGTACATACACAGTCAATGCACAGAGCATTACACAGACCTAAAAGGAGCACATCACTCTAAACTCATGACACAATAGCAGTGATATGTATTTTGTACATATTTCTTGAATGATTTATAATGTTCTAGCAGAGTGATGTACAGCACTATACCACAAGATGTCTCCCAATACCCTGTACAGTGTAGTGTAAGTGTTTCATAAGAGAGCTGTGGGAAAAGACATCTTTGGTTTGTAAGATGTGCTTCAACTTTGCGGCATGTTAGTACCAAAGTAACTCAACTCAAAATTGTTTACCTCATTTTAACCAGGCTAATTACATTCCGTTTTAAACATTAGTATTACAGTTCATTTTAATGGGCAGTTTTTTTAGGTGTGTTGACAGTTTTTTAGCTTTTTTAGGTTTGTTGAGAGGCATCTTTTAACTGAAAAACTCTCCCTTGCACTAAAGCCCAAATTACAGTCGGGGAATTACCTGGGGAAACCCCAGTCTCAAAAGCCCAGAGCTTCATAAATAATGTCTCTGCTATAACTCTACTAACAGGATTATCCAGTTGAGTCATCACAGCCAAGGAGAAAGATTACATATTTTGTTCTGTATTATTCTCCTTCAGTCAAGGAGCAAAGCCTATGTCATAAAATGTACTGTATAAGCAACCGCATGTCCAAATTGTAACCTTTATTAGCCACTTAAAAAAACACTTTTAAAGCAGACACATTTTCCTCCAAATAAATGACTGATGGTTGTGATAGAAAGTGGATTCTAGTCAGAAGATAACTAGATAATAAGGCTAGATGATAAGGCTAGAAATAATTAGCTGAAGAGTTATGTAAAAAGCTGAGACAGACCAACAGTGCAGTTGGCTTTTTTGGGGGGTTGAGTCTGAAAGAGAATGGAATACAGGAAGTGAGTTACTGTGACTCCAGGGAAGGGAGCAAAACTCTCTGGTGTTTACATGCCACTGCAGAGACTGAAAAGCTCCTTGGCAGGGGTGAGTACACATCTGACAGTGCGTTATTTTGTAGTTACAGTGTACGCATGTGAGTGAGCGTTGTGACATGAGAGAGTGAGAAAAGAAAAACTGAGTCGAAAAATGACAGATGTGAGGAGGAACATGATGTGCAGACAGGTCCCTAGCGTGCTCCATTAGTAGGGGTGTTGTCCAATCTGTCTCTCAAGAAAACCTAGCCAGTGTTTGAAGCCCAAGAGGAAAAGGAATGTGAGAAGAAAAACAGGTAAGGGGATTTTCAAAATGCTTGCAGTAACCTATAGGTTTAAAGTTGTTTAAAAATCAAGAGACTTGCTTAAATTAGAAGGTGCATTTGCAAAGACTATAATTCCATTCCTGAAGGTCATGCATTACTCTCACGAAGTGACCTGATCAGTAAATATTTTTTTCAACATGGCAGCACTTGTAAAGAAACGTTTTTTACCATTTTTGGCACTGTCCAACGATATCCATCATGTGGTTTTGGTAACTTACGGAAAGATTATGTTTTGTTGGTGGTTTGCTGGTCCCATGATTTTAACCCTATTGGAACTGTATAGAATAAGGAAAAGTGAAGGTTACAAATAATTCTGTCTAGATCATGGAGAAATAATTACCAATGAATGGACAAAAAAGTTGCCCTCACACCAGTACAACCTGTTGTCAGAAAACCTACTTTAATGTACCCAATTAACCTGTGACTGCTAACTGTCACTGAGGATACAGTAGGTGGAACATTTTAAATGAGAAGTGTACTAGTGAAGGTCAGCAAATAATATACTTGGTTATTTTTTACATTTGAGAAGGTTAATTTCAATATTTATCAAAACATATTAATGCATCTGCTGGTTGCTCTAATCGAAACTATCAAATTCCCCCAGCTGTATTTTTTAAAGAATTGCATTTACTCCTAATTTTCACAGAGTCTATGTGTTATATACTGTGTATACAGTACATAAAGTTATATTTATTTTATTTCTTGGCATGGTTTCATGTTGGGTATCTAACCAAAGGACTTCATAAGGTCTATCAGGTACGGTATTGGTTGAACACCAAATGTAATCAGCTTTCAGACAAAAAAAATAAAACAAAATACTATTTGCACATAGATTACAGTTCCCTTAATACAGGAAATTTTGTTTCAAGGGTTGGGGTTAAGGCTGATTTAGAGGTAATTCAGTATGAAGGTGTTGTCTGAAAGATTACATTACATTGAGATGTATTCTTAAACACAGTTGTGATTCCTAAATGACTTTCAATACACATTCAAAAACCCTATCTGTTAAAAATTATTCTTAGGGGGAAAGTTGAGATTTCAAGCATTGAGACAAAATTCTTACAATTTATTGGAGCCTACAGATTTAATATTCCAAGACTTAAGATTTTTTTTAAAGTGAATCACAGAAAGAAAACAGGCAGTGGTGATAAGATATGATAAGACATGCAGCTGGAGAACAATATTACACGCTGTAGAAAATTGTAACAGGCCGAAGAGTTCACATGAGTCTTTCGTATTGGTTTCTAAGTGAACTAAGGGATGATAGCCTCTCTAATACCAAAATGAGGGTACATTAGAGCTGATTTAATATTACCAAGGTGTAGCAATCAGGAGTGACCAGCAGGTTTTCCCCATGGAAGTATATTGTATATGGACAACAGATCATAGGCAATGTTATGAAGGGCTTAGTGAATTAAAAGATGAGTTTTGAATAGATTTGACTTAGGCAGGAGCTATTATTAAACATGCTCACAACCTTCCCTCACATAACCTATGACCTAAGATCACAGACCTATATGTTTTTACAGAAACATTTCTAAAGAAACCCTGAAGTTTCTTTCATAAGGGTTGAACAATGACCACCATGTCACAATTCTACCATTTTACATTTTTTCAAGCTTAATTTGTCATAGGACTGTCACAGAGCTCTCACATCATTTGTCCCATGAATACAGCTGTGAGGAAAAAGAATCACATCCTTAGAAAGAACTCACCTCTCTTGATGTCCCAGTTAAATCCTGAGTTCTCGAGACTATCCATGTTTCTCAGTCCGGTGAACAAAACACATTCTCCCTGGGAACACACAGCTTTTAAACTGTGCTGCATGTAACCTTACTGCAATGTCATCCTTGTGCTGAATCTCATGTTACTAGAATTATAAATCATTCATTATCTCTCATGCAGTTGCAGAAATATTGAGATGCAAAAATGAATTGCCGTTCATCAGAATAAGAAAGGTACCGTATGTGTGCTGTATTTGTGAGATTGTGCTTTGAAGTGCAGCTTCAAAACCAATTGTATTGTGTTACCTTGGCAACACAAAGGCCTGTGTAGAGACAGAGAAGAAAATGACATAATTCAGTCCTGTATTTCCCTGGACCATCTTCAAGTATATACAGTATGAATTTTTAATATTAACAGCTAGATTTTTTTATGAATTACTCCTGTAAGAATCAAACTTTGTGCATGTCGTGGTAAACATAAATTGGAAAATGTATATGACATCATATAGTATTTGTAACAGGTACAAAGAGGAATATACAAAACATGCTTTAGGTTAAATATAGTTAAATACCCGATAATTCTGGTATTGTTAATTGAAAATAAATGATTGTATTAATAAACAAGCTAAAAAACTATGTAGTCCAGGCTTGTTACAGTTGTCCAGAATTGTTACAGTATATCACCCATACATTAAATGACTTCATATATAGACAAAAATTGAATTGTTTCAATTAAAAAAAACATACGGGTGACAAATATTGAAAAATTGAGCTCAATGAATGTTTTGAGTCACATTCTTAGAGTTCAAGCGTGTCTGGTAAAAATAAATGATGTTAGAAATATTTTCTATGTATGAGAACACAGCCATGAGACGCACAGTAAAAACACAGGAACAGTGAAATAAATACATCAATCAAGTACAGTACAACAAACTCATATGAACACAGTACTTTACAGGTATAAAGCAATATAATTTGGTTTAACATTATCACCTTATACTGGTTTATATTATTTATATAAATATATGTATATATTTATTATACTGTACATACTGTATATTTATATACTGTAAATAGTGTGTCTGTTATGTGTACAGTGCTTGAGGAGTATCATAACCAATTAGTGTAAAACAATATGATGTATTAAAAATGCATCTCATGCCAAAGTCATCATTGCAAAGGTTTCACCAGCTACAAATGCAACAGACTGATGTTAGCAGAGCAACACCTGAGCACTTTTCAAGGACTAACATCACATGGAAAAAAAACATTGCTGACGGGCAGTGATGATGACTTTTTCCTACTTTTCTTTTCTCTTTATGTTCATAAATAATTATAATTGCTGTCGTGTACATAG
Source organism: Lepisosteus oculatus (assembly GCF_040954835.1). Classification (NCBI taxonomy): domain Eukaryota; kingdom Metazoa; phylum Chordata; class Actinopteri; order Semionotiformes; family Lepisosteidae; genus Lepisosteus; species Lepisosteus oculatus. The sequence continues at coordinate 33,011,788 of NC_090707.1, forward strand.
CTACATACCTACATGTATGGGGTAGCTGACCAAGATAATTAATTTTTTAATGCAATTCTTTCATCACCACTATAATTCACTGTCAAATCAAAGACAACTTAACTAACCACTTGACTGCTAAACTTCATAAAACCCTTTCTGCACTACTCTGCTCTTAGTGCAGCTACAGATCTTCAGAACTGAAGTCATGTGACACAGAGCAGACTTACAGGGGACAATGCCTGGAACCTGTCTCTTTGGATATGAATGCTATCTGCGATGACAGATTGTCTTGCAAGTTGATTGCCGGAGAACTGATAGTGGGTTTGGTTTTACACAGAGCAATCTACAATATGTAGAATATAGTAGCACAGGATCATAGCTTTTGGAAAAGTTTTGACGTACTCATGCCAATTATATGAAGTTTATCTACTTTATAAAATGCTATAATGTTTTAATTTTTTCCATGAACACTTGTCATTATTGTTGTAAATGATAATGGCGAATGGTTTTGCTGTACAGTAGCTGTCAGCCTTTTAGCTGTTGAAAAGGCAGTTGTTCACTTTCAGAACCAAGGACTATATTTTGGTCAAATATGGATGTGATTATACAGAACTGACTGATGACAAATCTCTCCATGAGCACTTTAGGCTATAGTCCTAGGTTATTTTCACTACTTGATTTTAATATGGAAATGAGTTGACAAGTTCACATTTTATCCCAGATATTTACATGAAGGAGTAGCCAAAGACTTGTTACTGAAACCTGTACACTGGCTTCTTTCAAGAAATGGTTGGATAAGATCTCTGGATCAACTAGCTACTACCTACCAAAAGTTAAATAGCCTTCTCTCATTTTCTCTTACTTTCGATGGCTCTCCCACTATGCTCTTGGCTGGGATGCACAATCCAGGTTAACAGCGTTGAGCAGTGGTTCAAAACCTTTCTAAAGCATAAATCATCTAATCTAGAACCCCAATTACTTCAATGATTTATATTTTTTTGAGGGGTGCGAGAACATATTTTGAGAACCGAGGGGACTGCCGGCGTCGGTAAAGGTTAACAACCACCGCTGTGGAGCAAGGAAGGAAAGTCGCGTCTTGCCCTTATCCATCTGCTTGAGACTTGCTGTTGGATTTTATTCGCAGTACAGTCCAATGAAACGAAAGTTGTCCCACATGAAAGGTCCTGAACTGAGTAACGTTATCTAAATGAGTCGATCCGCCGCCGAAACTAGTGCTTTCTCTTCACGTCTCCGTGCGCCTTCCCACATTTAAGCTGGGATGTGCAAAAGTATTTCTGACTGATATTAAAATTATTTTAATTGTGACTTTAATTGAGCGCTCCTGTGTTAACTCTAACTCTACAGCCTAGCACTGGGGGGGGGGGGAGATATCAGACATTGAATTATACAAACCCTATTCGTGAGAAGGGCACAAACTCGGGGTTCGTGTGTTTGCTGATATGTGGTTTGCTATACACTCCTCCGGTAGCACGGAGGAGCAGTTGGCTATTTCCTAACTGAAATTGAAAGGAAAGCCATGACACAGCAGTTTCAGCTGGGGGAGAAAAAGCCTCTGCCTAATTCGACAACGCTGACTTCAGCGTGTGATTAATAGCGTTTTTTATACAGGTAGGGTAACCTGCATATGGTTCGCATTTATACAGTACATGTACACAATCAACCGAAAGTAATTATTGATGGTTTTTTTTTTCTAAAAACATTGACTGTACTTCTCCCATTACAGCTGTCATCTACTTCAAAAGAGTGTCACTGAATTTTCAATTTAAATCCACTCTGGTTAAAAGGAAAGGTAAGTACCGGTTCAGTCATTTCACGCGTCGCATTCCGTAAGGCGTTAACGCACTTCAAGCACAGTAGTTGAACTACTTAAAAGTCTTTACCTTTTAAGTAGTTTGTGTATTGTGCAGTTTAACCATTTTGTACAGATCCCTTTATGTCTTTAATCGCATTTAATATCCTGGACCTTGAGACCATTTTGGCATTTCTGGCGTGTTTTTATATTTTATATTTAAGTGAATATATATTCGTAAATATTCACGCATATTGACTGCTTATGCTGTTGTTGTTTTTTTTATTGTAGCTGTGACGGCGTGCACCGTATTTGACTACTCAGGGGGGCATGGCTACAGCTATAAACGATCTCTTTCAAATCACAGAACAGCTTAGCACAGATGATGTGCCAGCCCTTAGATTCCTATGTTCCGATCTTATCACTGCTAAATCCCAGGAGAAGATAGTCGATGGAAAGGGTTTAATTCTTGAATTAAGGAAGGCTTCGCTGGTGGAGGAAGGAGACTGCTTCATTCTGGCGGAGCTGCTTTATTGGATCGGCCAGAACAAATTGTTAAAGTACATGAACGTCACCAAGGAGATGGTTCAAGAACAGCTCCAGAATAACAATGTATCAAGAGTGTCACCTTTTAGGTAAGCGAAATGTTGTTGTTGTTCTTTAATTAAAAGTTTGAAATGTAACCAAAACCAGCGGAAATGAGTAATTCCAGGTGTTGTCTGTTTCGTGGAAATGGGGCGTGATTCAGGTTAGGTAGTTTACCTGAAATGCTTTTTTACTCGACTGATATTGTTTTCTGTTATTATATTTATTATATTATTATGTTTAGTTCCTCATATCAATGTTTATATCGAAATACGGGTTTTATTTTGTTTCAGCTGAGAATGAGCACTGTTAAGTACAGTATGTGGTGCATGAAGTTTTTAAATTTATAATAATCTCTACTCTGAAGCAGCAAGACCTGTTCTATTCGGCCTACTGAATAGAAGTGCTTCTGACCTGTGCTGCTTCAGACAATTAATACAAAACTCCCGGCGTGATTTCTGTTTAAAATGTTTTTACCGGACATTTATTTAAAAGTGCTGCTCTTTTGTGGTCAGATTTTTTTTTCACTTCATTTTCTAGAACACGTTGACTCTCATAATCAGTCTTTTACAAGATTTTTAAAACCCCTCTGTGACACACTGGATTTCATCTTGCGTTGCTCTGAAAATATTTTGCGATCATCAGACCAACACCCGCCTTCATTGTTTTGTTAAAGTTGGTGCTACACACAAGCACCGTTATACATGTCCTATTAATACTAAAAGTATTAATGTTATATTAATATTATAGTCACAGTCTCATATGGCCTTGCAGCGCTGGGGTCCTGGGTTAATTCCTGGATCTGGGGTGCTGTCTGTGTGGAGTTTGTATGTTCTCCCTGTGTTTGTGTGGGTTTCCTCCCCTAGTCCAAGACACGCTGGCAGGTTAATTGGCACTGTTGTGAGTTTATGTTTAAGTTTATGAGACAATCAATTGTCAAGGCAGCTGACATTTAAAAGTAACTAAATACAGGCTGGAAATGCACTTTCCAGAATGCTGTCAAAATAAATATTCTGCGTTTCATGTATTGAGGAAATTTGGTACTTTAGTCAAGTATGCAGGTGATTATTAACTGTCTTCGTTGTTCATTTGTTTTATCTGTTCATGACAGGAAGATTTTGTACGAAGTCTCTCAGGACATATCAAGTGATGATTTAAATAACATGAAATTTCTCCTGTCTGACAAGTTTGGCGCTTCACTGGAAAACATGGTAAAACTTAATGTACAGTTCTGATATTGCACATTCTGTTATTTTGTATAAGCAAACTGATGTTTCAGCCACTTAAATAAAGGCAAGAACAATCATATAAAGTTATTTTTTTCCCCAAGGATATCTATGACATCTTTACTGCAATGGAGAAGAGGGAGATGCTGGCAGACAATAATTTTGAAGAGCTGAAAAAAATATTTGGGCAAATGTCACCTAGACTTTTAAAGAAAATTGAAGACTATGAAACACATAATAAAGGTGAAAGTACAGTATGTTGATTCCCATATACAGTTCTACTCAGTAGAAATAAAAAATAGTACATTAAAAGTGTAGAGAATTATCTTTTTCTTAAAGGATCCTAAAGTGCTGTAAAAATAATACACAAAATACACAAAAATAATAATAGGGTAATAGTAATGGATTAAAGTTATTGTTCACATTAACATTTCTTATTTACATCAATCCTTTGTTTCTGTTGTCCTCTCTAAATGGACAATATTTTGCCTCTTGATATTAAGTGAAAAGAGGGATTTTCAGAGACCAACATTTCTTTGGATATTCCATCAAAATAAATGTGTACACCCTCATTTGGAAAGGAAACCAGTTTAGAGTTATTTAGAATTGGCTCCTCAGATACTGTATATTCATATGTATTTGTGTTTTTTGTTCATAGATAAACCGCTTCAGGAAGAATCAGAAGTGGTTTCAAATTTGTCACAAATGAGCCTGTGTAACACGACAGAACAAGGTAGGTTTTCCATTCTGGATATGTCACAGCTGTAAAAACAATTTGCCACTTTTAGTTTTTAGACCAACATGAACTATTGACCTAGTCATTTCTCGGGCATGTTAACAGAACTTAAATTAATGTTTTAAAAGTACATGAATTGTGATCCTTCAGTAAACACTTCTTCCATAGCAGTGTGTGAATTGTGAATGAACCTTTCTGTGAAGTGTTAATTGAAAAAGTGATTAAAGAATTGTACTTTGTTAAACCTCATCCTTTTTCTGAACTTGCCCCAAATTGTCCTGGCCACATTAGCCTTGTAATATGAAATGGTTCTGTGTCTTCTTGCTGTTTTTTCCTGTCATAACTATTTGGAGTTGTTCAAAGAGATGACACTCTTGAATTGTAATGCTTCACTGATGAGACATTTGTGATACTCTAATTTTCCTCCTTTGTCATGCTAGCTTGCAATCAGATTTGTGAGCCATAGTGCCTATTATTCATGATTTAATTATTGGATCTATGGATCTAAGCTGACCAAACCAGTAATGAATAAGGAGGAGTGAGGAGTGATGCATAGTGTCATTGGAACAACAAAGTCCAAATGGGGATTTCAACTTAACACGCAAACACTTTGTATTTGTGCTAGTCAAATAAACAGAAATGATCTATTATGTTCATAATCGTATGCTCTATTTTTGGATGACTCCATGCATACAATTGAACATATTAAAAGGTAAACAGTTTGTGTCCTCAACCCAGTGATTTCCACTGACTAAGTATTGTGATTCACTTTAGTTTCAGGGTGTTGAAGTCGGTATTAGGTGGCACATCGCTTTCAGGCAATAACTGCATGACGTCTGTGACTCATTGTGCAGACATTTTAGACTCAGTTACTTTGAGTCCAGTGTTTCTTGAAGGAAGCCAGGGTTTCATCTTTGACAACATGGCTGAGTCGACTGTCCCAAATTCCCACAAGCCTTCGTGTAAATAAGCATTTTCTGTGGTCAGTTTTAAATGATAAAAATCCCCTCTAGAACACAGTTTTTTACTTTTTTTTTATTAACATGAAGACTTTTTTTTTTAAACCTGCATGTTTAGTTTTTTAATGCAGAATGCGCTCCACTTGTGAAACTCTAGGTATTCTTTTGAAAAATTAACATCTGCTTTATAGAGGACAGTGTTTTCCACAAATTGTGATCAGACCTGTTGATGATGATGATGATGGCATTATGGTGATGTTTTTCTTTTGTGTGAAACAACTGCAATTAACCTGAAGCAGTGTAAAATGCTTACTGAATTGATCTCTGATTTAATCTAATTCTAATTCTCTAAGGTAGAAATTGTAGATTTGTGCTTCTCTTCAAACCATGAGGCTTCTTGCTCTTTCTGGCTCTCTTTTCCGATAGCATTGCTTGCCTTTCTCTTGAATAAAGTCTACAACATGTCTCCTGAAACCGTGGGGACAGCTGTCACCTTCGTGATCTTGACTTCTCTGTCTTGGCTGCCGTTCCTAAGGATCATTGACATTCTCGCATTAGCCTAACGCTTTAGCATGGAATTTAACCGCAGAGCTCCTTTGCAAGGTAAAAGAAAATCTGTAATTGATGCATTTTGTCTGTATTTCACATTCATCAGCAAACTGGTGCTGCTTTCTTCAGTGGGTTGTTTTCATTTTAAGGCTTTATAGTATGGGCTTTTTTAATTAAAATAATTCATGGTGCTGAACAATTTAAGCAGCATTGTTCTTTGAATGCCGCATAGTTGGTGTGGCACAGTGCAGGGTGTTGGAGCCCTAGGGTGCTAGCTGTGTGGAGTTTGCATGCTCCATGTTTGCATGGGTTTCCTCCAGGAGCTCCAGTTCCGTCCAACAGTCCAAAACACACTGGTAGATTAATTAGCTTCTGGGGAAACTGGCCCTATTGTGTTTGCATGTCATGCGTTTGCATATGCATCTGAATCTGGACTGGCATCCTACACAATGAGCATCCACCTGCCTTTGTTTATCCTGTATTGGCTCAATACATGGATGTTGCATTGCCAACTGAGTACTTATTGTGAGCAAATAATGTTGCAAAGGATACCAAAAAGGAAGATTGAAAAGAGTGCTTTGTTTTGCCTTTAAGGTAAACCGGTGAGTCAAGAAGAGAGCTGTGTGATACAGGTAAGAACAAAAGGAGTTATTATATATTTGAATATTACTTGTTTTATGTAGGATTGGGTATTTTGGTCCGTCTTTTTAAGCTTCTTTGGTTGCTAGTGGATAAGTGATGGAAAGATCTCATTCAGCTGTTTCTTGAAAGGAAGCCAGAATATCTTCTTCCACAACATTGTTATTATCGGGTCTCAATTTTAAATGCCCTTTGCTGCGGTTTCCAGTATACTATTCTAAGCATCCTACTGGATCAGTGAAATCAGTATGGAAAGCTGTTGTCCCCACAGTACTCCATCAATTATATCACCTTAATTTGGGCATTACACCTTGTCTGTACTGTTTTCTATGCAATAACCTGTTCTCAATCCAAGTACATTACCTTGCATGTTTGCTGCTCTCTATTGTAGAATTAATCTTTTAAATAAAAGAGTCTTCAGAGCAATCTAAATGTACCACCTCATTTGTGATGTTCATAACCATTACTGTTGTTGCTTGATCCAAGAACTCTAATACAGGACTTGACCAGAAATCCACACTCGCATAGAAACCTGTTGTCATACAACAGGATTGATAGATTTAATTTATGAACAAGGTAACAGGTTTTACGACTCCAATTATAAAATTGAGAAAACATTTTGTATTATGTATTTTTAGGTCATGTAAACAAAGCTGAAGTCAACATTTCTAGGTGTTGCAGTAAAGCACAATGGGTTCATAAGCCCATTGAATTGTTATCCGTTTTGAACTCGTACATTTTTAAATGAATACATTCAGAGATTAATTCACACCATGATCAATGCTGAAGTGTCTTTTTTGTAAATATCAATATGCACTTGAAATAGCAGGCGATGTTTAAATGTGTTGCACAGTAATTTTCCCTGCATGCATATTTTTGCAAAAGTGTATTCTTAACATCATGTTTTTCTCTGCTGATTAACTTGCCCTCTTTGTTTCATTGATAAAAGTTTCCAATTGCCATTTCTACTATATTACTGTTATTGCTTATACTTCAGTGAATGTTTTTTTAAACTCTGTTGCCTTTGTTCAAGTCTCATTAAAGATATGATCATTTTTCTACCCGTTTTCATTAACATTAAAAACTAAGAACAAAATGAAGATTTTTTTTAAAGGAAAAAACCCCACTTTCTACCTGTTAAAGAAAAACATGCATGTGTACGATGCAAACTGTATTTCAAGTTGGCTCGTTGTATTAGGTGACCCTCCACTTCCCTAAAACATCTTTCTTAAAAATGGTTCAACATTTCAAGCAGAGGTTTAGAAAAATCACCTTTTTGGTTTTGTAATCTTTTACAGAACAAAGAATACAAAATGTCTAGCCTGCCCAGAGGGTACTGTTTGATTTTAAATAACTTTGATTTTGTGGAAAAAAGGATACAAAACCGTTGGGGAACGGAGCACGATGCAAGTAAGTGCGTTACAAAAAGAATAAAAGGCATAAAATGTTTTTTTCTACAAGAAATTGTTCATTTGGCAGTTACAAGGATTGTACTGTATATCTCTGGTAGGCGTTGAAGTACAGTAACAAAGCGTGTGATAGCAGCTCAAGACTGGATAGAGTATTATAGTTTCATGTTGTATTGTCAAAGATTGTTTGAATGTTTTTGCATTTAGTGCACTTTTGCCATGGGAAAATCGGTTATTTGTGTGGAAGTCTAACGGGAGATTCCTGAGAGGCTCAAACAAGTGCAGCCAGAGATTTAATAATAATAACAATAATAATTCTTACACTTATATAGCGCTTTTTCTGGACACTCCACTCAAAGCGCTTTAAAAGTAATGGGGAGTCCCCTCCACCACCACCAATGTGCAGCATCCACCTGGATGATGCGACGTCGGCCATAGTACACCAGTACGCTCACCACACATCAGCTCTCAGTGGGGAGGAGAGCAGAGTAATGAAGCCAGTTCATAGATGGGGATTATTAGGAGGCCATGATTGGTAAAGGCCAATGGGAAATCTGTCCAGGATGCCGGGGTTACACCCCTACTCTTCTCGAGAAAAACACCCTGGGATTTTTAATGACCACAGAGAGTCAGGACCTCGGTTTTATGTCTCATCCGAAGGACGGCGCCTGTTTACAGTATAGTGTCCCCGTCACTATACTGGGGCATTAGAACCCACATGCACCACAGGGTGAGCGCCCCCTGCTGGCCCCACTAACACCTCTTCCAGCAGCAACCTTCATTTTTCCCAGGAGGTCTCCCATCCAGGTACTGACCAGGCTCTCACCTGCTGAGCTTCAGTGGGTTGACAGTTGTGAGTTGCAGGGTGATATGGCTGCTGGCATATTTAAGGGAGTCTTAAGGGAGCCTGACTTGCCACATAACAGCAGCCCTTAAATTTCCAAGACACCTCTGAGCTCACAGCATTCGGTTGGTTTTTAATGTCAGTGGGTGGTCTAACGGCTTGGATTTAATTGATATCTAGTGGATGTGATATGTGATTCCTCTTTTAGTGTGGCTAATATTCTGATGCATGCTGGGATTAAAGCAATAGAGGAACTTTGAATGTAACAAGCCAGATTAATTAAGACTGTATGTCCCAATTAGTGGTGGCAAGAGAGAAGAGGAGTAAGCGGTATTTCTGAGAAGTTCATCTGGCTTTGGGATTACTATTTTAATATTTTTAAGACTAAATTTAATGCAGAACTTTTTTTTTATTTATATCTTCATTATATGGTGATCGCTAACTTGATTAGCCTTTCCTAAATTCTTTTAGAACAGCTCTTAACATAAAATGGCCATGCATGCTTTTGGAGGATAGCAAATGTTGTCGTGTAAGTGAAACTTTGACCAAAAACTGTCTTTATTATTTGGTTTCTTGAAGAGGCTTTAGAAGAAGTGTTCTCCTGGTTGGGCTTTGAAGTGAAACGGCACGATGACCTGAAAGCTGCAGAGATGCGCGCTAAATTGGAAGAGTATGGAAAGGCATCTCACCAAGGAAAAGACTGCTTTGTGTGCTGCGTGCTCAGTCACGGAGAACAGCAGTGCGTCGTGGGTACAGACGGTGAAAAGGTCGAGATCAAAGACATCGTCTCCTGTTTCAATGGGCAGAATTGTCCTTCTTTGGTGCAGAAGCCCAAAGTCTTCTTTATCCAGGCCTGTCAAGGGAAGGAGCTACAGAAGGCTGTGAACATACAGGCAGATGGAAACGATGACTGTGAAGCTGACAGTCAGCCCTTTTCTAACGCCACAGTGCCAGTAGATGCAGACATTCTCCTTGGCTTAGCGACTGTGCAGGAGTGCCTGTCTATGAGAACTAAAGTAGATGGCTCCTGGTACATCCAGTCACTGTGCAGGCATCTCAGGAGATGCTGTCCAAGGTAAATGTGATCATAAGCCCTTTTTCTTTTGTAAAATGCTGCTAAGCTTCTCATTATACATTATGGTTGCTATAAAATTAACGACGGAATAAAGGAATTCAGTGCTTGCCTTGTCTGGGGCTCTGGAATGGCTGAACTAGCAAACACAGTTGCTCAAAGTACAAGTTAAACTTACAAGTAATAGGTTTGTTCCATGCTGAAAAGAGAAGAAAGAAAACAACGTTTCGGCCGTGGAGCTGAAGGAAGAAGGCTCCATGGCCAAAACGTTGTTTTCTTTCTTCTCTTTTCGGCATGGAATAAACCGATTACTTGTTCCTTTGCAGCCTACGCATGCTGAAGCAGCTCCCCACCTGAACTACTTCAAGTTAAACTTAAACAGCGAGTCCCAGGTACCATGCTCAGTCAAGTCACGAAGCGATTGGCCCATATTCCCCAAATGGTTGTGCTCGGTCTGTTATAGTGTTGGGGTTTGAGGTTAGTTGACCAAGACGCTCAGCTAAGCAGCAACTCCTACAAATTCATTGATGCCCGTGAGACATCCAGCACACCTCCAGTGGGTGATAAGCTGTCACCTACAGTAGGCTGTCAGGAACTGTGGAACTGACAAGTGAACAGGATGAATGGCACAATAGGTAAGGAGCACAGGGCAGAGTGCCTGTTCATCCACATTCTCTCCGCACAGTACAGGAGTTGTTTGCAACTCCAAACCATGCGACTTGCAGTGAAAATTCCCCAAAATCAAAATGGGAAAAGAATATTTCTCTGATTTTGTATGCATAGAGAAACAAGAAAATGATGCCTTTTATCGTATATATACAGTAGCATGTTTAGTCTAAGGCGGCACTGTGGCACAATGGTTAGCATTGCTGCCTCTCACTGCTGGGCCCCTGGGTTCGATTTGTGGTGCTGTCTGTGTGGAGTTTGTATGTTCTCCCCATGTTCGCTTGGACTTCCTCCAGGTGCTCTGGTTGCCTCCCACTGAAGTGGTTTGATAATTGGCTTCTGGGAGAAATTGGCCCTGGTATCTGTGTGTGACCTGTGATAGACTGGCATCACTTCCAGAGTGTATTCTGTTTTGAGCCCACGGTTTGTCAGACTAGGCTCCTTTTAATTAGCTCAAATTAAGATAAAAATCCTGAAGTTGTGCGTTCAATTTGCCGGGGCAAGGTCTACAATATTTTTGTGTGGTGCCATTTAGAGAACCTCTTAGCTTGTCTAGATGGTCTTCTTCACAATAAAGCATCACATTTGAACTTGACAAACGTGTTTTAACATTTGAACTTTGCCAATGGAAAACCTCTTCCTCTGTTTCTTTCCTTTCTACACCAGAGGTGAAGATATTCTTTCCATCCTCACAAGTGTCAATGAAGAAGTAAGCACGAACACTGGCTCCATCAAAGGGAATGAAGCCAAGCAAATACCAGAGCCCAGGTACACTCTCAGGAAGAAGCTTGTATTCTACGTGAAATGTGAACAAGGTATTCTGACTGTACCTGGCAGTATTCCTGATGGAACTGTGTGGAATATACTGTAGGCCACTATAATACAGTATGCCTAATATTCCTCCTTTGATTTTGGATTGGTATCTGACCACTAGCTAATGGAATTGTCCTACTGTACATGCAATATTTTTCTACCATTTGTAATTTACATTATGCCACTACTGTACTGTCCAACAAAAAATCCAGACATTTTATTGTGATACTTCAGTGACTGATGAACCAGAAATGCTTATTTACATCTTGCCTACACTGAATTTTATAAAGCAACATTTGGGTGCAAAAGAGAGATTCTAATTCTTTTCTTAAACTGGATGTGTTAAAGGGGCAGATTTTGAAGAACGATGTCCAGATTTTAAAACCAGCTGTGTGTGACGCATACAGGGGATAGTATTTTAAAACAAAAACAGATGGGGTGGATGGCTCTAACTTCATAAAACACTTGTATTATGTATTTGAATTTAGTCAAATCCAAATGCTGAGATGTTTTCATTTTTGCATTTTGCATCCAAATGTTTTGCATTGAAGTGTAACCATGAGACAAATTTATGAGGCAAAATTCTTCAAACAAAAACTTTAGAAACTTTGAGGAAATGTTAATGTCAAATAAAGAGTAGAGGTTTCCAGACATCTTGTGTATATTAATGTTCTGGTTTGTATCAAATGGAACAACCAGTTAATTAAATGGTAAAAATAAAATTGCCTACTGTGAGTGCTAAACATTTGTCTTGTGAATGGAATACTTCATTACAATAATTTAAGACACGAGTGGAAAAAGCTTATATATGCAAAATTTTTAGGACAATTATTAAAATACTCTGATACTGGAATACACATTGTATGTGGGGAAAACAATTTGTATATAAATGGCATAATGTATACATTTAAGCTGCTGTTTGCAGTAATCTTTGATGAACCACCTGATATTAACATATAAACAACATCATCAAGATGTTTCCTTTGTTGTGGAGCACCATGATGATGTTGTTTTTTGTTTCAATTGGCTTAGTACCTCAGGTTTTTTATATGAAATCTAATTGCTGTATACATTTTCATCCTCACACATTACCTCAAAGTAGCTGTATGTATTACTTGTCAAAATTATACAACTGTTCTTCCACTGAAATGTTAGTTACATCCAAAATAAACAATGCTAATTTTCTGTGGGCTGTTTCTTACCTTTGTGTGCTGTGCATCTCAAAACCTTCTCCTGTTACTAACCAATCCACAGTGTTATTAGGAAAATGAAGATCTTTTAGGGCAGTTACACTGCCATTTTATTAGACAAAACAAGGTTGATCAACAGGAATCTTCCGCAGAAGTCACAGGCTTTTAGTGGTGGTCACCATTAGAAGCAATACAAGCTGGAACGCTGACCTTAAACCAGCCTGCATGTGCAGTTCTTGTAGGATTCTGTCCCATAAGACTCAGAAATTGAGTCTCCAATCCTGCTCCTGGAGGGCTGCTATGGCTGTAGATTTTCTAGGTGTCTTAAGTTCACCAGAAAAGAAGGAAGAAGCTGTTAAACTGATCCTATTAATCCCATAATGAGCTCCTTCAGGTTAAGAGCCCACATGGACTGAAAACCTAAAGACACACTGACCCTCTAGGACCAGGATCGGGTAACCCTCTTGTTGAGCTTGGACAAGCATGTGACTGTGCACTGCTCTGAGGTTTAGATGCCACACATAGTCCCAGCCTGTCCCACACATGTGCAATGGGGTTCAAGATAGGTGAGTATGACATCCATGGCAATACCATGTTCTCATCACAACAAGAAAGGCCTTTCTCACCACAAGGACGGGCAAAGTTACAGTATGTGCGATTGGTTTGCCAAAATATGCCAAAAGAAGAACTTGATCAATGTAATGCTTTATAGTAAGATTGCCATCAGTTACTATAAGTGGAGATCTGTAGCAAACAGACACTGCTGGTTGGGCTATCGCCCTTGGACTACCCCAACTATCTCTGTGTTTCCTGTGTTGTCCCAGAGCTTGGCTGGACATTGATAGACTGTTGGACTGTCATTTTGTGCTAGGTTACAAAAATGGCTGACTGTGAATATCCCAAATGATGAACAACAGTTCACCCACAACCCAGCCACTAAAATGCCAAGGACGTGAAGGTTATGGATGAAAGGGAGAGAACCTAATCTTTTCAGACAGCAAATTTATGAAGGTCTTCAGAATTTTAAAGGAATAAGTGTTCGATTCAATTATATACTGTATATACCAAGTTAATTTCAGGTAACAAAAGAGGGTCATACTGTAAATGGAAACTTGTTACAGATCAATTTAAAATGTATTTTTTATTCAATTCTTGAATTCTTACATTCTCAATCCTTCAGGTTCTTGCATGACGAAACCCATGTACGTCTTTACGCATTGTAAAGTGCTTGAATAAAGCTTACCCAATGTTTGTCGCGTAAATGTCTCTATTCAACTTCGTTTATCTGTGACTAGGTTTCACCTACTCTGTATTTACCACAGAGAAAACAGAAAAAGAAAGTTATGTGCTGTGATTATATTCGTTTTCAAATCAACAGATACGTGAAGTTGTCAAGTGGCTTTTCACAATTTAATCATAATCATCAGCATCGTCATCCTCACATGTGCAGTTAAATCATATTCCTTAATTTTCTCTGCTGTGGGTTTACACCTTGTTTTGTATGTTTTTTTCAAGGCACGTCAAGAGTTAAATATATCTGTCCTTTCACTTCCGCAGTGAAAGTGAGGCCGCTAGCTAGCTTTAGCACGAACAAGTGTTTTCTTCGTGGTTGTGCACAATATTTTTCCATATGCAGACTTCTCAAAGGTGAGAGGAAATTATGTATCTGTGTTACGTGTGACTACTATGTTATTTTGTTGTACAGCAATTGTAAACTGTAGACATTGTACAACTGCAGTATACACGCTATTTTCGTCTTTTTCTTGTACCTTTACACATTTGTTTTTACTATTATACAGCTTAGACGTTTTTGAGGTCCACTCTGGCAAACATTTGGCTCATACCCGCTCTCGAAAAAAGCTTGGGTTGAAAACTGTGAATAAGCTTTACATTAAAATGTATTCAAAAACGACTCCCCACCACACAAAAAAAACAGTGTGTGGTGCAGACGTTTGAATGAATTACTGCACACCACGTGTTTTTTTGGAACTACTGCGTTAGTTCAATGTTATTATTGTCGTTATTTTTGCAATGCTTTATTATCTCTTTATTTTTGTAGAGATTATACAGTACATGATGTGTTGGTGAACAGTCTGTGAGGTGAGAGCGTGTGATTTTGCTGTTGTTAGGGAATTTATGACTATTCAACTTTCGAAAATCGGAGTAACAGTTTCCTTCGAGGGGCGATTGTTTTATCTGCAATTCCGATCTTTCTAAGGACACGTTTATCGTTGTTTTATATTTAGCTTTTAGTAAGAAAGAAGAAAAGTAAGAAGACGAATGTAAAAAAACAGCTACAGTAGTTTAAAGCGTATTTCAGATTTGCAGTATACTGTATGTACAGTATATCCTCAAGTTGGTTTGTCTCTGAATTAACTGTCCTCGAATTGAAAGATTGCGATGTTATTCCATTAGCTAAGACTTGCGTTATTGTGGGATTTGTATATTAGTTTAACCTAAAATTATCTCCCACACCAAAATGTCTTCCTGTAATGTATGCATTTAAAGTTTATTCCCGGTGTGTTCCTTGTTACACCTACTGTACCACTCAAACTTTCAAAGCGCTTTATCTCCCTCCCTGATCTGAAACGTTATAGTGATGGGCTCGAAAATGGGCATTCCGAAACAGAACAGGAAGCTATGAACTGGCTTAGTTAATAATTTGGAGTGAAGATGTATACACAGACGTTTAAAACTAAACTTTAAGCCTGTAAGAAAAACAAACAAACAAACAAACAACAAAAAAACACACTTCAGAACCTATGCGTTCATTCGTACTTGTTCTGATGTACTAAAAGACAAATGTTTAGCTGGATCTTTTCATTGGCAGTGAATCTGCCATGGAATAAGCTAAATAAATCGCATTGACATACTCTTTCATGTTTTGATTTTTTATTTGCAGGCACAGAAACACCATGGAAATCATAAAAGAGAATAAATTGTTCCTTTTGGAAGTGCTGAGCTGTGATCCGTCCTATATTCTACAACATGTGCAGCAATCGAGGGTCATTACTGACCGAGAGTACAAAAACATTGCATACTCTCCTGACAATCATGAGAAGAAAATTACAGATCTCCTGGACAAAGTTATTTTCAAGGGGAATGAAAAGTGCCAGGAATTCCTGGAAATTCTCCAGAAGGAGGACGTTAAAGAAACATTCCCCAAACTTCATGAATGGCCCGGAGGAAAAGTAGATGTATTGGGTATTTCCATCACCTTATGCTGTAGTACAGTATTTTGAATTCAGTTAAGAAATTTATTAAATGCAACCAAAGCAACATAGTGACAACACAATCATACGTTTGTTAAAAGGCATAAAGATGGATAGATAAAATGCTGTAAAAAACATTTAAGTGGTACTTCATAAAGTCTGAAGACATTGCTAAAATAAATAACTGTCATAAACATTTTTCAGCTAATCCCATACAGGAGACACAAGATGTTACAAAGGTAATGTTTTTTTTTTTCATTATGAAGCTTTAAAGTTCTGTTTAAAAACAGCAAAGAAGAATATATAGCTTAAATTACATACGGTATAGCCTAAAAATATCCATTCATAATATACAACTTATTACTGTAAAAGCAATGTGTAAAGCAATATTTATTAAAACATTCCTGATGTTTTGTATATAAGGGTTTGGAAATATAGCTAATATGCAGAAAAAGTACCATACTTCTACTTCTGTTTAACAAAATAATGAGGCATTAGTTAGATCTTATTTCTGGTAAGGTCATCTGTAATGAAAATGGAGACAGACAGTGCTCTGTCTTCCAGGTTATAACAAGTTAGGTTATGAGAATTGTCTAATACAGTAATTAATTATTACTGTATACAATTATTAATTTTATAGAAGCCATATTTGTCTCTACATCTGTATTATATCTGATATGTCAATCTGTAAAACTGCCTTATTATAATTATAATAACTATTAATAATTAATATAATACAATAATTAATATAATAATTGATATAATTAATTAATTAATATAATTATATTATATAATTGTTATGAAAAATTCCTTGTTATATCAGTATATACAGTATATATCCAGTACTTACAGTAAATATGCAATTATTTAGAAATAAGTATTGTAAAATAGGGTACATCTTTGTAACTAAGTGTTTCATAAATGTGTTTCACACATGGAAAAAGGTACAAAACCTGTTGACACGGTGAAAATAAGGTTAGAATTTGGATGATCTTCTTTCCAGAAGGACTAAAGTACACAATGTAATTAATCTCTGTTCTGTTCACTGTTTTTTTTTTTAAACATTTGTAAAAGCTTACAGCTTTACAAACACTGGAAAGAATAGAGTGTTTTAAAATTCGAGACATGCTCTTGTTCATATGCTGTTTACACAGAAGCACCAACCTCTGCTCTTTCTCTACAATCCCCTTGGCAGGAGTGCTGATTGTTGTGAATGAGGATTTTAATATTCACATTGAAACCTCTCCCATTGGAGAAGTGCAGGTCCTTTCATGTTGTTCATTTTTGCGGTACTTTTATCAGTGTGTCTAGCTAGGGTGAAACAGCATGACAGGTCCTGAAAGGCCTGAACTGGAACTCTTGACACCAGCACTGGAAATACTGCCTGCAACAGGCCAGTGTCACTGCAACTACAGAAAGACTGTATGAACAATGCAGTGATATAAACAGATCTTGCCTGGCGACTGTCCATGTCTCCTGTTTAGTAGATTGAAGCTTTTATTTGATATTAAGAAAATAAAATGCTTATTATTTTGAAATTAACTATCTACCACTTACTTCCTCCATTAGGTACAATTTACGGCATTACAAATGAGATTTGTTCGTTAATTTGGTCCGATTTGAAATCTGGTATTCTGATTTGGAACGTTTATTTTAGTTCTTATTTCAAATCTTGGCATTGAATTGGAGGACAGGGCAGCATTAACGAGCGTGTGAGCTTTGTGGGAGATGAAGCCAGTGGATCAATAATTCGTTTTCAATGTCACAAAACAACACCAACAAGAACAACTGCTGCGAACAAGGCGGCTTTAAGTGTTTCTATTCTTCCACGAAATTTACAGGAACTTGTATTATGTATTTGTCTCGCACAGGGCACTGAGTACAGGATGGCGAGTAAACCACGAGGATACTGCCTGATCTTCAATAATCTAAACTTTGAACGACTATCCACACGCACTGGTACAAATGCTGATGCCAGTGAGTATTTAAGGACACAGTAGCAACCTCTTTGCTAAACACAGGTGGTCCGTTTCTGGGCTTACAGTGGCTATCACTGTTTTATATTTTCATTGTGCTTCTTTCAATATGGAAAGATAATGTATTTAACCAAGAGTTTTTGCCATTGATTGACATTTAACACTGTATAAAGTGTCAAAGTGAAAACATAATTCTACAGATCCTTCTAAATCACTTATTCTGTGTCTTATATTTATGAATCAATTAGGAGGTTTTGTGGAATTTTGTTATCAAATTGACGTTATAGAGTGTTTTCTATGGCAAAAAAGATCCATTGTGATTCTAAGGAACAAGTAAAGCTTTATTCCATGCTGAAAAGAGAAGAAAAGAAACACAACATTTCCCAAAGAGGGCTCCACAGCCAAAAAACATTGTGTTTCTTTTCAGCATGGAATAAACTTTTACTTGTTCCTTTGCAGCCTACAGTACGCGTGCTGACGCAGCTACCTGCCTGAACTACATTGTGAATACATTGTGTGAATACTTTTGATAGCCACTGTAAGCGCATCTCAACACGGACATGGTATATCAAGCAAAGCAGTGCAACCTGCAACTTTCTTGTTGCCTAATGATGCATTGCCAAGAGTTGTGCAAGTCCTCATGTGCTGTCGGAATTAAAAAACAGTTCCGATGGGCAGGTGGCACAGTTTAGATTTCTCCCCATCATCTCCCTGCAGTACAAGTCAATGCTGTTAGCCTAGGCATAAAGACAAAGTTGGCAATCACAAATGGATGGGTATAAATTAAGTAAAAAGCAAAAACATGAATCTTTCTACACTTTCTCGAAGGGAGCCTTCTTAATTAAACTCCACTTTAAAAAGGAGATAACACCACCGTTTTTTAGATTGAAGGGCATTTTGATGATATAAAACATAGCGCTGTACAACATGTGGATTTAGTTTCTCAAAGGCTTGCAGAAGTTTAAGAAAGCTATCACTAAAAAGAATAAAGAACAGTAAAGACATAATATTGGTACAATCATAACTAACATACTGTATTGCAGTAATTTAATGTACTTTCTGCAAGTCCAAACAATACAGAAATGGAGATCTTTGCATCTGGTCTGGAAATATTACACAATTTGAGAAGATGATGATGAAAATGTGAATTCGCTTCTGAATCATCTTTATAAGTAGTTTATAACCAAATCTTCATAAGGCAATCATAGTGTTCTGTTTTACAGATCATATGCAAATGTATTTCTGTTATTCCAAACCAAAAGTGTTTTTGGATTTGTTTTTGTGACATTTAAGGAACATATGACTCAGTCATTTGTAAAAGGCAATATATACTTCAGAAAACGATGCTTGTATCTTATATTGGCTTGTATTTTTGGAAAACTGAACTATACATTTAAAATGAATTGAAACGTGTTTTTCAATATTAATGTAACTATCACATATTGAAGAGTTCAATAATGCTTGACTGTCATATTAGGAGAAAACCTGCATTTAGAGATGGAATGTCAAATGCCATGTAAATGATTTTTTTTTTAATGAGCAGTCCATATTGTTTTCTTTCTTCAAGAGGCTTTAGAAGAAGTGTTCTCCTGGTTGGGCTTTGAAGTGAAACGGCACGATGACCTGAAAGCTGCAGAGATGCGCGCTAAATTGGAAGAGTATGGAAAGGCATCTCACCAAGGAAAAGACTGCTTTGTGTGCTGCGTGCTCAGTCACGGAGAACAGCAGTGCGTCGTGGGTACAGACGGTGAAAAGGTCGAGATCAAAGACATCGTCTCCTGTTTCGATGGAAAGAAGTGTCCTTCTTTGGTGCAGAAGCCCAAAGTCTTCTTTATCCAGGCTTGCCAGGGCAAGGAGTTTCAAGAGTCAGTGGAAGCACAAGGTGATGGATGTTTTCCAGTTGTTCGTCTTGAATCCGATGACTCTGGTATATACAGAGTCCCGGTCGATGCTGATGTCCTCATAGGCATGGCCACAGTCCAGGAGTGCTTGTCTATGAGAGACGTAAGAAGTGGCACCTGGTACATCCAGTCACTGTGCAGACAGCTCAGAGAAGGCTGTCCAAGGTAAATATATGTACCACACATTCTATTTTACTATCCTTCTCATTATACACTGCAGATATTGTAGGAATTCATTATACTTCTCAACCAGAAAGAACGGGTATCTGCATTCAAAAACTAGTTTATATCTGTGACAAAGTCAATGTAACCTCATTTCCAATGTCTGTGCCAATGTATAGAAGATGACCTCTTCCATATTATTGTTACTTATAAGGTTTTTTCTAAGAAACATGTAGAGTAGGGTTGTCTGGTCTTAGTTCAGAAGAGCTGCTGTTGTCTCGAGATTTTCATTCCATCATTGCTCTAATGATTGGCTTAATGCAACTATGGTCCATTGACAGCTTTTCAGTTTTCTTATAGTTTTAATATTTCACAAAACCCATAAGACCTGCCAGACTTATAGCCTAGCAGGACCAGGATTGGACACCCCTGATACAGTGTCCAGTATTTAGTCAGAAAGTCAGGTTCTGGCTGAAATTTCTGTTACATTAAAGAAGCGATAATTTCCAATTACATTAAATAAGTAAAAATGCGGTATTACTGTTAGGATATTGTTTTTGGAACGAAAGAACTGTCTACGTACACGGCAGATGGTGGCTCCTTCTTTCACGAAGGAACAGAATTTGACGACAATTTCTCTGGGAGACACTCTTGTTTGTTTTTTCTTGCTTTCCAGAGGTGACGATATCCATAGCATCCTCACAAAAGTCAACGAGGAAGTGAGCAAAGAGGAAGGCACCATAAAAAGAATCAAACTGGCCAAACAGATACCCGAGCCCAGATACACTCTGACGAAAAAGCTGGTCTTCCGTGTACCTTAAGAAGTCTTTGGAGAGAGAGATGGTACAGTTGATAGATTTGGAAACCTGGTAAATGTTTTAGAAATGTAATGGGATGTAATCTAATATTAATGTTTACTTTATACCTACTTGTACTGTACCTATTCCCATTTCCTTTATACCGGGGATGGCCAGCTCTCGTCTTCCAAGGCCTGCAGGGACATCTGATTTTCATTCTTGTCCTAATTACTTAATTAGTTGATTCGGATCATCTGTTTTTATTTGATCTTAATCGGCTGCTCCTTGAGCAGTACTTATAAAACCCTCAGAAACCCAGCCCTTGACAAGTCCCGTCCATGTTAAAGAATGCACTTTTTTAGATTTAAACAGTACAGACTTTTTAAGCAATATTATTTTTAATTGTTCTGAAGCTTAGTTTATACCACCAGTTTTAATTTTGTTTATGTACTTGCTGTACTGCAGATACCTTAGATTTGCATTGTCTTAAAGGGATTTATCTTTTATACTTTTATACTTTCCCAATAAATATTTTTAGGACACGAGTGAAATGTGTTTCTTTTCTGTTTTTTTCCAAGGTCTTTGCCAATAGATAGGAACCATTTTTCTCTGAGTCAGATCTAATTCTATTTCCTTCTACCAGATACAAAGGTCAATGTTATTCTATACTTACAGTAGGCCTCAAATCTTATTTTATATCCTTAATCCATTGTTTATTGTCCACTTCAGTTGCTAAAATACAACATACTACAAATTCATTCATTTCATAAAACCTAAATGTTTTAATGGCAAAAATATATAGTATTACCTTAGGTCACCATCAATAATTCTGTGGAATTATTTGTTTTAACTTTTTGGAAAGTAAGCAACTACTGTTGCTTTTCCTTTTGGTCTCTAAATGGAAAAAGCTCTTCAAAATGTAAATTAAATTAATGTAAATATTAAGACAGTTTAGTAAACACCCAACTGTTTTATCAATTTTGAAGGAAAGCGCTTTCGGCGTTTTGGTATTACTGTACTACAGTATGTACGATCGAATACACGGATTTTATTTGATTCTCCAAACTAGTTTCCTGGCGATACGCTGGCTTCCCTTCTATCATCATATCTCCCTATTAATTTTGTCGAGTCCATATTCCAGAGAAGATTGGTTTATAAACTTTATAAATAAATGCAATAATATAAATGACTTTTTTTACATATCAAAGAATGTTTTGTTATGAGTTTTTTTTTATTTAGGTCCACAGACAACCTTGCCCTTAAGTGCATGTCCATAATTCATATTTTCCAATTTATGGCTACACGCAAATAGCTACAATTGTTGTCTAATCAGGGAAGACATGGTGCTCTCACATACAATTCAGCTCCTTTACTGCATTGGTCTCCTACCTCAGCAAGCTCTGCTTCTTGATACTGAGGAGATCTCCCTGCTACTGGAATGCTTGTCATCATAACAGTCTGCATGAGAGATCACATATGTAGTAATACTCCAGGGGCATATACAGAGTACAGAGGGATATTTTTTCCAAAATTTAAAAAATGGAAGGTGATCTAGCAGATTCTGGATCTCAGTGCTGAATGTTTCTTTTTTGTCAAAAAAATATGGAAAGGCACAAAGCCTTAGACATCTTAGACGCCACTAGGAGTTACAGCTCTTTATTTGCTCAACAGATGCCCTTATAACCGGCAATTTTCAATATACACAAAGCTTATATCATGGATAGGTACAAAATGCAGTGCAATTGCTGTACAAATTGAAACAGAACTAAAATGAAGCTTGTGCAGGTAATGTGGCCACACAGCAAAAATGTAAACACCCTGAAGGAATGTATTGTGTTTATAGCAAATAAGAGCAATCTGCTGTATTTGCAGTCAATTGGGAAACGCCGTTAGAGCTTTGACAATTAAAATCTTCAGTGGAATAGAAAGGGCAGCAGAGTGAGGCAGTGGTTAGCATTGATGCCTCACAGCACTGGGGCCCTGGATTCACTTCTTGGGGTGCTATATGTGTGGAGTTTGTATGTTCTCCCCGTTTTTGCGTGGGTTTCCTCCCACATTCCAAATCCAGATACTGGTTGGTTAATTAGCTTCTGGGAAAAGTGGCCCTGGAGTGAGTGTCTGCTGTCTATGCCCTGCGATGGACTGGCATCCTGTCCCTGCCTTGCCATCCTGTTGCTTGCTGGGATAGGTTCTGGCGGCCTCCCACACCGTGACCCCGTATTGGATAAAATGGTTAGAAAATGGATGAATGGTGGGTAATACAGTTTAAGAGTTGCTGGAAGCTCACAGGTCCTGACTAAATAAATTAGTCTGATTCAGGAGTGGGGATGTGCATAGCCAAATTTTGTAAATAAGAGCTATAGAGAAGTGCTGTTAAAACAGAGAATGTCTTTCTCAAAACAGTCCCTCAAACAGGGAGTCCCCTATAACAGTTGCCACAGCCACTGTGTTCTGTGGGTAAGAGGAAGTTAGCCAAAGAGTGCCAAACAGAAACTAGCACGTAATGTAATTTACATAAACAGAAGCAAAAGTGCTGAAGTCACCTCTTTCCAATTTGTCTGAAATTGTACGCGTCTGGTTGCACCTCGATGTTTTCTTTTTGTGACATCTGATACACGGACTAAATCAAAATGTTTTCTTCCCCTCAGGTGTTATATGATGCTGACAATTGGAAACCAAAACTAAGGCATACACAAAACTGACATTTTTATACTTCTGATAAGGCATTGTGGATTACAGATGTTTTTTTTTTTCAGATTGTCTTACATTTTGTAATTGAACCAAATACCTTTCAGAATGAATTAAAAATTCGGCACTATATGATTCTGGCACTTAAAAAATAGTGTTGATTTTCACTATTATACTTTTACTATTAAAAGGTTAACTGTTCTTAAAACAATGCACTGTAGTTTGGGTATTAAGAGACCAAGCTTGTTTTTAGTTCACTTTGAACACAAGCATCAAAACCTAACTTAAGACAAACTAAACATAAGCAGCCAATGCTGTATGCTTATGGATCCCTCAGAGCCACTAGCGCACCCACAGACTGGCACATGAAAAGAAAAGGTGTCCACAAGGGACACGCACAAACAGTGTCATAGGCTTCTTACAGGCCCATCTCTAAACCTTAAAACAGGAAAAACTTCAACAGGAAACTTCAGCTTTCCTGGATTAGCTCTGCCGGGTATCCTGGTGCATCCCTTCCCACCCTAGCAACAACAACAACAACAACAAAAACTCAGTGCAGTCCTTTGATTGTCTCTAGCCTTCCCAACAATGTTTCCCATGATACCCCCCTTCCCTGCCGTGTCTGCAGAAAACATCATTAGTTCCTCTCTACACACTCATCAAACTAAGAGGCTACTTTTTCACTATAAAATACAGATCTGTCAGGGTTTGCTGTCAAGACAATGGCTGACATTTTTGGCAAACTGCCATAGAATTGTGTTTCTATCTACATTAAAAAAAAATCCTTGTTTGAAAAGAGCCTAAGAATGCAAAAATGACTTTTCCACAACAGTATTTGTAGTTTGCTTGATTCTTTGGCATGGTGATGAGTACTGCATCTTCATATCTTTTGGGTTCTGGGTACAATTTTTGACCTGATGTGATGTTGGCTTGTTCTATCTGTGGACAATTAGTTTTTTTCTGGCTGCTCTCATTTTACGCCTTCAGTCAAAAAATCCGTATCTAGCTTAGTTCGTGTCTCTAAGGTGTCCCTCATGTGTGACATGCAATGGACTGGCATCCAGCCCAGGGTGTATCCTGCCTCTCTGAGTTAGTCTCTGGCACACCATGACCCTACGCTGGAGTAAGAGAGTATTGACAATGAAAGGATGTGCAATCAGATTTCACTGCTTCCTTACTGTGCTGCTACTTAAGAGACACATTTGGCTAAAAAACATCTGCAGTCTTGCGCTTAATGTACAAAATGTGAAACTACAAACAGTTTGGAAGCGGACGTCTTGTTTAAATTCAAGAAGGTGAAGGTAATGTTTCTGCCGACCTTATACGGTACTTCAAGAGTTTTAACAAAATGGAGGCCCACCCTGAAAAGTATCAAGAAGAAAAGGCATAGAGCTGTGAAGGGGTCTTCAGGTGTGTGTGGGAGAAAGAGGGGAGGAGCAGGAACGTGACATTAAGGTAAAGAGAACATGTGAGAATGGGCAGGGCATTACCCAGGCCTGTGGTGTTGTGAAGCAGAGATACTGACCACCCTGTCCCTGTAACAGGCAGTGGTGCATGAAAATTTAACTAAATCTCAGGCAGCCATGGTTAGTTTATAAAAACATGAAACTGACTTCACAAGATGAAACAGACTGCATGATGTCTTTTGCACGTCAGCCATGCGGGTGTTGTACTTTAGAGGTCGAGGAAATTGGGTGGAAGAGGTAGATAAAACTCAATGAACAGGCGGTTCGATCCCAAATGCCTTTACTCTCATCATATCCTCAGCTGAATGCAGTTCTGCTAGAAGAACGGGACGGGATTGGGCTCAACATATTGGAAAACCTTAACAAAAAAACCCTATTCGATGGGGTTCCTAATATTTCGGCCTGTGCGTGAATCTCTGATTTCCAAAATCACACGCAGGGATGATACTTGATAGGATTGTTCTATACCATTGTATGGATGTACCCTGAGGATGTTGAATGTTCAAATAGTGTAAATTTAGAGAGAACGGAAGTAATCAACAGGGCTTTAAGGAACCAAATATGAAAGGCTCAGTAATTTGGTATACAGTATGTACAATATACGCTGTAGTGTTCGTATCAAAGCATTGACCTGCGTCAACTGGTAATCTTTAAATACAGGCATTATAGCATATTTAGGTACTGTAGGTAGTATATACTGTACATATACTGTATGTAACTATAACTATTGTTCTATGAATAAAATGCTATTAAAACCCACGTTTCTATGCATTGACTGCAAACCTGCTACACAATGTTTTACTGGCATTTTGAAACAAGTGTTGATGGTTAAGCAACGCCAAGAAAACAAGAACCACATTCTGCAGAGAACTTTTTCAGTAGTAGTTAGTTACACATTTGCCGTAAATTCGTATTGTTTTCCTTAATATGGGCATAACTGTCCCGGAAATGATGAAGCTGTTCATAGTGTGGCACTAGTACACCCTATCATGTGCTGTACCAATCTCTGAGCCACACTTTGCCGGTGAAGGAAGAATCGGTGGATACTTTGTGCTTTTACCAATTTAAATAAAGATAAACCGACATGCAATTTTTTAAAGTTGCACATTGCTTGAAAACCTGAAGGTACATTTTATTTAGTTTCATAAAAACGTTAGCGAGAATATACTTCTTTTTTTTTCTTTCTTACTTTACAGAGGTACAGTCATTTTGTACTGACACCGCGTGATTTATTCCAGCTAGGAGACAACATACGTTCATAAATGACAAGTAATTGTTTAAAAGGTAGTGATACGGCGAAATATAATGCCGATTAATACACTTTTAAGCGACGTGATACTGTGTTAAACTTTTTTTTTAAATTGAAAGCGAAAGCGGATCTGGTGAGCTACTACAGTAACATTTCAGAGGAATGACAGTAACAATGTTGTTGGCCAGTTCGCGTCTGTTCTTTCTCCAAAAGGTGTGGTAAAAGTTTTGATTTTCAAACTTCAAGCACATCTTTAACTCTGCTGTCTTCGAAATTTCATTTGTATTCGGATCGATAAGGGTAAATTACAATATTGGAGTTGACCATTTTCTATGATAAATTTGCACGACTACATAGCGTATATTCGTTTTTTTTCCTTGTGGAGGAGACCAGAATTGTACCCCATCCGAGACAAATTGTTTATAGTGAAAGCCGAAGAGCAAGCGTTATTTGAGACCTACTGTACAATAAAAACAGGAGAGGAAATGTTTATCTGTAAATAAAGTAACAAAAATACGTAGAAATGTGCAATTTGTAGTATTGTTATATCTTGTTTGCAGTTTCGGCACATTTCAACAGAACAGCAGTCTTTAAATTCACATTTGTAACACTTCTAACTTTCGTATCTCATTTGTTTCTAAAGTAAAGGAGGAACTAAAGGAACAGACACTCGACATCCATGACACACAGCGCAGAAAGTCAGGGGACTGTGACCAATACATTTTAGGATCTGAAGCCGCATCAGACATCAGTATTACCGGAAGAAACACACCGAGACGAGAAGACAGGCCCCAGCTGGAACAAATGCATGTGAATTGGTGAGTTACCCTTCACCACTGGGTGTATGTCACTACCCCAGACCCCAGATAGATGCATCTTTTAAATGTTCATCATTTATTTATTTTTTTCAATTTGTTGATGAACCTCCGTGTACGGTCAATAACTAACTTTAAGCTAAGGCACTTTAGGTTAGGAGAGCAGGAAACTTGCACTGTATAGTCAATGCAGTCACGTGTTCTGCGTTGTAACACAAACATAATGACGACTACATTGTAAAATCTGAATTAAGAACCCGGAAAGAACATGTGCAAATAATTTTTGGTGCAGTTCGGGAGATTAATGGCGGGGATTGAAGCATTAATACGTTACTTCAAAAATTTCTAGTTCTGTGTAATGGCAGTTCGCACAGTACCAGTGTAGGTTTAATTTTCCGCTTCATTGTGAACTGAGAAGTAGAGGTAGCGAGAACTGGTTTACTTATTTGCACTGCGTGTTTGTTGTGCGGAATGGTTTGTTCTGTTATTTTGACTGTAGTCCTTAAAGAAATCCAACACCAAAAATAACACATAAATACTATATTAAAAAGCGAGGAGATATGATGTCTTTTTATTAATAAAGCAGTCATAATCATGACTGTGTTTTTCCACAATGAACTTTATGTCAGTAAACCCTTCTTTGGTTTTCCGACCCATTTTCATGAGCATGCTTCTATATACTGTATAATGTGTATGGTGTCTTGCAAAGTAATAATCTCTACCAATGATATCACATTTTGTTGAATTAGAAATTATGTATATGATATTATGTATGTGATGAAAACTAAAAACCAAAATGTTTACTTATATTATTCAGAAGCACCCACCCCACCCTCCCTAATTCAATTCTTGACGGTTGTACCTTCGGCAGAAATTACAGCTGTGAGTCTCTCTTAAGATACTGTAGATCTTCTCCCACTTTGCACAGTATTATTGCCCATTTTGTCTTTGCAGAAGTGCTCAGGCTCGGTCCAGTTGGTTGGGGATCATTGAGGGACTGCAGTATTAAAGTCTTGCCACCTGGAGAAGACTCCCTTCCTCGTCCATCTGCTCACGGGAAACTCCGTTTCAGGACTCGTCAGCAAGCCATGGAATTCTAGCCCGATCTGGCAGAAAAATATCTCCCAGAACTCGGCTATTCCCCCCAGGGCTCCAAGTCTAATCTGCTCCCCCTCTCCTTCCCCAACTTCCCATCCTTCTCATCCATTTCTCCAGCAGCGAAACGTGTACACTCTGGCTGGCCGCCTCACTCAGCCCCCCTTGTCCTCTGTCTCCCCAAGCCCACCTGCCCCCCAACTGCACGTCTCAACTGCACCAGTCCACTTCCAGCAGGTGAGTCCTTCTTTGGCCCCTTCCCCCCATTTTCCATCTCAGAGCAATGTTGTTCCGCAAGAGCCCTGCCCCGCTGCTGCCCCTCTTAGCCTGCGGTGTCAGAACAAGTCGGGTCTGGGCTCCTAGTTCACAGCCTTTACTGCCCCCTGCTAATGTGCTAATGTACTGTGGTCCCTGCTCCTTTGGGGGTCCCAGTTGTGGTCCAGGATATGGAGATACTGTATAGAGTAAGTAGCACAGGCAGAGAACTCAAGAACAAAACTAGGGATCAGAGCAAGGGTTCAGTTGGGGGACAGAGCCCCATGTAATACACAGTCAGTACTTAAGTAGCCTGATTCACCTGAGACAGAAGTGGTGGTAACTTGTGCGCAGGTGGAACAGGCTTCCTGTCTGATCTTGTAACCATAGCAAAGAGCTGACAGGTGAGTTGAGACTCCACTAGTTGCCATGGTAACACTAGCTCATTTTATGGTGCTCCAGCAGGGACGGGCTTGACATCCTGTTGATATCCGTTCCATCCTTAATGGTCTGTACTTAATTCCAAACACCTTATTATCACATTTCCTTAGCAAGTCATTCAACTTTTTCTGCATTCTGGCATGATAGTTTGGAAAGATTGGATCAATGCAGACATTTGTTTTCTAGTACATGTGCAGACAAACTACAAACAGCAAGAAAGCAGTCATTAGTCTTGTACACCAATTCAGTTTCTGCTACTGATATTCCTATTTTTTCCTAATCTATATGAGGAACATTAAAATATACCATCAAATGTACTTCTTCCTTTGCACATATGTTCTGTGTTACACATATGTTTATTTAAAATCGAATTATAACTGATATCAGACATGGGTTGTAATCTTTAATACTATGGCATTTTAATACTTTTATGTGTTTGATCATTATAGTATATCATTTCTGAGACAAACCGTTCATGTAGGTTAAATTCCCCTACCTGGTTGCTCTTGCTAATGAAAAGTGCTGTAATTGGCCTTCATCCATTTTTCCTGAATGTCGGAACACTTTATATCCATTAAGACCATATTCGTCACATCACATGTCCATATTTCAGGATTTCATCCTTGTTTCTGTGATTCCAATGACACCATAAGCAGATGTTCATGCGGCAGCTTCGACACTATAGTTTCCTATGAAAGTTTAACTGGTTTTCTTTATTTTTTTCTAATTGCAGTCTCCATCAGCATAATGGACTTCCAAAAAATGCTGCTTAAAATAGATCAGTGCCTCAGCAGGGAGGAGGCAGAAACCATGGTGTTCCTGTGCAAAGACCTGCTGGAAAAAGACCTCAGCACAATCACATCCGCCAGCGATCTCTTCACTCACCTAGAACAACAGGGCCTCTTAGATTCGGAAGACCTTTTCATCGTACCAGAGCTATTGTTCCGGACCCGGCACTTTTCTCTGCTGAAAAAACTGAAGTTGACTAAAACTGAGGTTCAGGATCTTTTGCCGAGGAAAGGGAAAATTTCAAATTACAGGTGAGATGTGTGTACATTTTGTGCTGATTCTTCAAGTCCTGATCAGAGAGCTTCTGCTTTTTGTAGAACAATTTTTGTATAGGGGAAGAAATGCAATGTATGTAAGGACAGCAGCTGCTATTGACTCCCAGTAACTAACATTGACATTATGTTTATAATACAGGATGCGCTAACTGTTGAATAAGAACCATCAGGAAATGGAATTTAGCCTGGTTAACGTATACAAAGGTGTGTTAAGGAGTGGAGTAAATTAAAGATAGACTTGATTTCCATTGACTTGACTCTTCAAACCTAACTGAGCTGCTTGGGACTGTTGGACAACTTTGTTCAACAACTTTCTCAAGATTGCATTTTGGAAATATACAGATGGTCTTTTAGAATAAAAGAATTGGTAAGGGGAACAGAAATGTTCTTAAATAAGTTATGGTACAGTACAAACTGTTAGGCTGTTCTTTTTCTCTGTTATACTTCGAGTTGCTTAGCATAGTGTTGTGTAGCATTGAATTTGTTTTTAGTTGCACATACAGTACAAGAAAAAATAACAAAGTTCAAGGGAGCCCAAAGTCTAAAACAATTTTACTGTGCATGCATAATGCAGCCTGGTTATGTAAGAACTGTATACATGTACTGTATGTGCTTGTGACTGAAAAAATATGTATTTTCTGCTGTGTTAGAGAATGAATTCAGGCATAGTATTTATTGTTTAAATAAAAATATTGTTTCTAATTGCTTCTGCATACATACCACAATACAATCCACATTCTAACAGAAATGAGAGCACGTGTGAATATCGAGTTTTAGCTTGCATTAACAGAATTTCAATAGGGAGAAATAACGAAATACATATAATAATCGTTTTATGAGGACTTTGTGTGTATTTCTCAGACATCTCAATTGAACTGTAGTTGTGGTCTGTTTTCTCGCAGGCAACTGCTGTATGACCTTTCAGAGAATATTACCTCAGCTGATTTGAAAAGCGTGAAGTTTTTGCTTCAAAACACCCTTCCGCGGTGTAAGCTGGAGGATGACACGGCAAGTTCAAACCTTCTATCACAGAAAGATGTGAAATTGAACTCTGTACAGGTTGTCTGAGGATGGTGTTACTCAAGGAGAATTTCATATGTTTGATTTGTACTGTATTTTGCAGTTTTTCTAGCAAGAAATACATTAGAAACATGAGAAAGGTTCCAAATAAGAAGAGACTACTTGGTCCATCTTTGGTTCTTTGACTGCTCCTGCTTATTATTAATAATTCCTTGCTGTAATAGCCATTGATCATAGGGGTAAGCAGTGGTCTGTGCAGGAAGACACAGGAAAGCAGGCAGGTGTAGCAAACCATTCAATTCAATTTGTTTTTATATAGCACCTTTCACAACATGGTTTCCCCCAAGGCACTTAACAAAGCAGTGTGACAGTACATGACATTACAACACAGAAAGAGAAAAAGCCAGAAGACAATGGAGGAGAGGGACCAAAAACAGAAAAACCTCTAGGGGTCCAAGTTCAACTGGCTGCCCAACCCCTCTGGGCAAGCTAACATTATACAATTCTTAAAAAGTACTAAATGTGGAGTTCCATCATGTCCTCCTGTGTGCACTTATCTGTAAATCGTCCTAAACAATAGCTGTATTCGCAGTGTCCGTCTTGGATCCATGGCAGTGATGCAGCGTCCAACTCAGATGGTGCCCAGCTCGGGTACCATCCGGACATGTGGGGAGGAGAATAGGATAGTTTGGTCAGAACAGATGTATCCACCTGGAAGGCCAATACTGAGACACACAACGGCTAACAGTCAGGAAACATAGGCCAATTCCCAAGTCAGGAACAAAGCGAGGTTCAAGTTGTTAGGTTTATATTATGTGACTCAGAAGTTGCGTTCTATATTACTCCAATGTGCTGAGCAAATTGATGCACGTATATGATTATATTTTCAAACCATCACCATTACTTATGTAAATGAATTGTTCTGTTGTTGTTTTTTTTACCTGTTTAGAGTATACTTAAGCTTTTCCTGGAAATGGAAAAACAAGATCACTTGGACAAGAACAACCTTGAGACTCTTGAGCAAGTTATACAAATCATCTCCCCAAATTTAATTAGAAAAATAGCCAAGTATAAAACTGATATTGGTGAGTCCCCTTTTTATGGAAAATGCTTCTAGAGATTTATTGCGAATCATAAACAAAATATATGCCCATACCTGATGAAGGCTTCACATCTGAAACATTATGGTTTGTCCTTCTTTTTACTTTCCAGCTTGGAATTAAGATCTGCTTCTTTCTGTATTGTTTTATTGCTTAAATCAAACAATTAAACAGCCATATACAGTAACTAGCAAAAGATTAAAATTAACAGACGTAATCTTAATTAGAGATGTAAGCAATTTCTGACCATAATCAGAAACAGCAAGAAAGAACTGTACAACTGATTTGTTTTTAGACGATGAATACATGCATAGATACCTGCGAATACAGAGAGGAATGTGAGAATGCAGTTCATTGTGATGTATAGGTTTATCAATATCGTCCTGTGAAAATAATTTGCTTCTAATTTGTGTTACATTTATAGTAGTGTTATGCTCTGTTGTAATGTAACGGTCTAGAACATGATTCATTGCATTTAAGATGATCACCTCTTTATTAATGCAAAGAATTGAGTATTTTGGTGGTAACTATTGCTTTTAATATTCTGTATTCCTGAATTCAGAGCTTTCTAGAGAGGAAACTGGAAACTCCACAGGATCTCAGAAAGTCGTTTTAAGGCAGCGGTCTATGGAAATCCATTCATGTACTCAACAGGTAGAGTACTGCATCCACATGCTGAATGTAGTGTATTTATGTCTTGTTCTGTAATATGGTAGACATTCATATAACCCACCTTTTCCTTTATTATTTAGTTTATACGCCTTAATATGTATTTCAGCCAGTGATATGCTTTGTTTACATCAAAGAAGTATCCATCTCAAAGATGAATGAGAGCTATTTGTGCTGGAATACTTTGATAATATGCCACATCAAATTCCCTTCAGAAACAGCACCATGAGTCACGCGAAACTCTTTCTAATGTGCTGCACAACAGGTCTCACAGACGTGTCAAACTATGGGCCTGCTGAACTGCAAAGGCTTACATTTTCACACTCAGCCTTAAAATATTTCAACATTTAAATATTTGTTTTGAAATCTTCCATGATACTCAAACAATTACATCACTTAAGGAAGAGAGGGCACATGCAGAAGGAAAGAGACAACCCTATAGCTCACCTGAGAGGTGAGGCAGAAACTTATTTGAAAATTATTTGCAAAGGCACATGTATTGGAATGGAACCTGTAATTCCAATGGTTTCTCAAGACAGAACTGTGCATACTACTTTATTTTTAGTTCCAGAAATTAACCCTTCTCCATCTGTTCATTTCCTTTGTGATTTCTCACAGTGTATATGCCATTATATTTAATTTGATTTTGAATTCATAATTTAATTTTGTTTGAATTTATATCTCTACAGGCAGGTGTATCAGGACGTTCAAGACCAGCTTCACTGGGTTTGATATAATCTATTGTTATTTTATTTTTGCCTGTGGAGCATTTGTTTGGTAGAAGTATTTTGTTAGGGATAAAATGTTTCTCCTTACACTTTCGATTACGCAAGTTTATTAGCGCTACGGAAAAAAAAAACTCGTGTATACGAGAAAAGTATTATACTGTACACAATAGTTAATTTGTGGACAATGTTGCCTACTACAGTATATTCATACTGTAAATTCCATTGTACTGTGTATATGCAATTATATTGTCCTGTGCAAAGTAGCATTGACTTTAACAAAAGCAGAATATCGTCACACTCATAATTTCTGGAAAAAAAATAATCTAAAGGAGCACATGTCTTTTCTATACATACAGTAAAGTACAACACCGTGTCAGTAAAGCTGCAGAAACATGTCCTGTACATACTGTAGGTTTTTGCCTACTCTTTAAAAACTGAACGGAATATATCCAGGATGACTTATACCAATTGTTATTGTTTGTAACAGTAAACGGCAAGCTAGCACATACATACTGTATAACGGGTTGTGTGTCGTCCTGTAGTTCTTCTTTTTGTTTGGCATTACCCTATTTCTGTACATTCACGTCTGTGCAACCGGATCCACAAATACTGTTTCTTCCCCCTTCGAAATACACTATTCCTGCATTTTGCTGCGTAATTCCAAATTCAAATGCGTTTGATGTCAGCATACTGTAGTCTAAAAGCTTTTGAGGACTTGACAACTGAATAACAGTAACAGTAAGCCAAAAGTAGGTATTATATCTGAGTGTCAAGTCATCGTACAGTAAATGTATTCCATTCAATGTTTAAAGAGTCGGCAAAAGAAAAAAAAACATGTACAGTAGACGTTTCTCCTGTACAAACACACGCGTTTAACCCGATACTGCTCACACCTGTGTTGTACTGCACTTCACGTCTACAAAAGACAGTACACGTGAAACTGCACAAACATATACGGTACGGTTTTTTTTGCCGACTCTATACATTGCACGGAATACATTTTACAATGATGACAGCTTCACATCAAAAAGAAAATACCTTTGGAAAGCCGTGTCATTTCTACTCGTCAGAGAAACGTCGAAAACGATGCGCGTATAACCTGAGAATGCTTACTGACCCCGTGTTGGGCTTCATGTATCCAAAAGGCAGAACACATGCTCATTTAGATTTTTATTTTTATTTTTCAAAACAGAGGAGATTCTGCTGTTGTTAAAGTCAATGGTACAGTACAATGCAATATACAGTATTAATATAGTAGGCAACATTGTTCACAAATTAACTAATGTGTTTAAACGGAATAATTTTCTCATATAAACGAGATACTTTTATTATATAAACGAGATATATTTTTTTCCTCGGTGGTGCTAATAAACATCCGCAATTTTAGTTTTCAGTTTATGCTGACAAAACTGTTTGGATTTAAAATATTCACACACACACACAAAATTGTTATTATCCAGCAATGTGGGATATCTCTAGAAAGGGCTGAATCCTTTACAAGACACTGTATTTGCAATTTCTTTCCTTCCTCTTGCCTGTATTAGCGAATTTGCTGTATATTAATCTATTTCTACGTAGATTACTGACTTTGCTCTTTAAAAGACATTGAACGCTAACTGCGAGGAATCACAAATGTAAAAATGTAAAAATCACAACTCATAAAGACGGGAGGCACATTACTGATATTATATAATACGCGATACATGTAAGAGATGTTATGTCATGTACAGTAATTGGACTTTGAGATGTCATTTCAGAATATTCTAGCTGTACACTTGAGTTTATCATCAGGAATACAGATATAAAGCAAAACATCAACTGAGAATTACACAGAATGCTTATACTGTACCATGAAATGTGAAAATTAGCACTATCTTCACATTAGGCGTTTCCAGTTCATTGGTGCTGTTTATTAGTAAATACTCTCTTTAAACAAAACCGCTGAAATGGTTTTTTTACTTTGACAATGAAATAAATGTCTCCGTGGCTCAGCTACTGGAGTGATTACTTCAGTTAATACTTTGCATTTTGTTTTTAAGAATTGGGATATGAGCTGACAAAATACAAAATTCCCAGTGAAGAGACCGGAAGTCATAACCAGGCAGAGCAACTGTCTTCGCTTGACTTCCGTGGCCTCAGTGTAAGATGTGATTTAACTCCATTTAAAGTATTCTTTATTTAAAATAAGGTGAAGGTGTGAGAGGGCTGGTTGGATGGCACAGTGGTTAGCTTTGCTGCCTTGCAGTGCTACAAGTCTTCTAGTAATAATAATTGCTTACACTTATATAGCGCTTTTCTGGACACTCCACTCAAAGCGCCATACAGGTAAAGGGGACTCCCCTCTACCACCACCAATGTGTAGCCCAATGTGTAGGATGATGCAACAGCAGCCATAGTGCACCAGTACACTCACACACACCAGCTATCAGTGGGGAGAACAGAGCCAGTTCATAGATGGGGATTATTGGCCATGATTGGTAAGGGCCAATGGGAAATTTGGCCAGGATGCCAGGGTTACACCCCTACTCTTTTCATGAAACACCCTGGGGTTTTTAATGACCACAGAGAGTCAGGACCTCAGTTTTACATCTCATACGAAGGACAGCACCTTTTTACAGTATAATGTCCCCGTCACTATACAGGGGCATTTGGACCCATTTAGACCGCCCATTGAGTGCCCCCCCTGGTGGCCCCACTGACACCTCTTCCAGCAGCAACCTTAGTTTTCCCAGGAGGTCTCTCATCCAGGTACTGACCAGGCTCAGACCCGCTGAGCTTCAGTAGGCTGCCAGCTGTGAGTTGCAGGGTGATATGGCTGCTGGCAGTCCATGTGGGTGTCCATAGTCCAGGGGTGCTATCTGTGTGGAGTTTGCATGTTGTTGCAGGTTTTCTCTGGGTGCTCCAGTTTCCTGGGAGTTGACTTCTGGGAAAATTGGCCCTGGTGTGACTGTGTGCATGCTTGTGTGTCTATCTGCCCTCTGATGGACTGGCACCCAGTCCAGGGTGTACCCCGCCACTACCCTAGACTGGATGAAGCAGTTAGAAAATGGTTGGATGACGAATGGGAAGATTTAAAATGGTATTAAAATCTTGCAGATTTTTATATCGCACATGAGAGGCCTTTCTGCTCCCCACATTATGGAACTCTATGCAATATCTATCAAGCTGGCAACTTTTGAAATCTGCCCTCTTACTGTGTGTATTAATTAAAGCATTCTAATTGAATTTCCCTTTATTCTTACAGTCTGTCCCAAGCTTCACTGGATCACTTGGTATGTAAAAACTGAC
Source organism: Lepisosteus oculatus (assembly GCF_040954835.1). Classification (NCBI taxonomy): domain Eukaryota; kingdom Metazoa; phylum Chordata; class Actinopteri; order Semionotiformes; family Lepisosteidae; genus Lepisosteus; species Lepisosteus oculatus. The sequence continues at coordinate 33,048,194 of NC_090707.1, forward strand.
AGTGTCACAGAACAGTAACAGGACATATCTACCTTTTGGCCTGTTTAGCAGCTGAATGATTAATCGTATTTCCTTCTGTAACCATATTTTAAAACTCACACGTATCTCTTAAAACCCTAAAAACACAAAATGTAGGTGTTTCTTCATTGATTATCTTTACAACATTTGGCAGTTCATTAATTTAATCTTTGTATATCTGACTTTGCATTAAATGTGGTCAACAAAGGCTAAAGCATGTGACTGTTTGATTTAAAAGTTGTTAACTGAAATACATCAGTGAAAAATTAGAGACTATCTGGAAATAAGTGTGTTGATCACAGCCCTATTTAAAAAGCATTGTTAAAAATGTTCATAGAGTTGATCTTGAATAGGGTGCTATTATTTATATATACTGATGGAAAAAAGAAACGCAACACCTCCTACTCCACACTCTGGCCCTCAAGTCTGCGTGGAACAGGCTGAAGAGTGACTCATCTGTGAAGAGGACCTGAAGCCACTGCTGATGAGTCCATCGCAGCCTCTGTCTGGCCCAGGCCAGTCGGGTGTGACGTCTAGGAGGTGTGAGCAGAGGGCCTCTGACAGGTCGCCTTGCTCTAAGGCCAGCAGCATGGAGCCTCACTGTCCTGTCACTGATGCGGGCATTGTGTCTGCCGGCAGTTTCAGCAGCAGTACGGGTCTGAAATGATCTCTCAGATAGAAAAGTCTGATGTGTCGGTTCTGCTCTGGTGTGCTCACTCGAGGGTGACCGGATCTTGAACGATCATCTGTCCTGCCAGTCTGCTGAAACCTTCTCTGCAGTTGGGACACAGTGGAGCGGCTTACTCCATAGTGTCTGGCAACTCTGGCACATGATATGCCTGCCTGCAGCATGCCAATGGCCCTCTCTCTTGCTTCTGGTGACATTGGAGGCATTATGCAATGCACAGAAAACTGACTAAGTGTGGCCTTTTTCTTGCAGTGGCCTAAGCTTTGAATGAAGGCCTTTTTAAAGGTGACCTGATCAGGCATTGGACCTCGTTGAGTAAAAGTGTACCTAACGAGCTTTCTTGTGATTGGCGAGTTGCAATGCCTCACTGCACAAGCTGCATTGCTGGTCAGTTGTCAACAAATTGACAACTTTTGGTGAAAGTACATGAGCTATAACTATAGTATTCTCATTCCAGAAAATGTTGCATTTCTTTGTTTCCATCAGTATATATGAGAGTTTTTGCTCTTGACCTGTACTTGCATATGATATGCCCCAGTTTTTAAAACACAATATGAAACTATTCTGTGACTGGAGGAGAGAATAATATTTACTTCTTTTTTATCTTGAAGGAAGATTTAACTAACCTTTGCAGCCGAAGGCCATTTTTCTCTTTTAAGACGCTAGTACAAGCATGCTAACACAGAGCACAGATGTGACGGTAATAGCACAGGCCTCCACTGACTCTACTACATGTATTACAGAGTCAACAGATGCTCATGCTGAAGATCTTTCATCCCGAATGCGTCGGCTAAGTAGCTCAGCAGACAGTGGCATCAGCTTGTCTTCATCAGGTATAACTTTGTATTACTTTGTACAGTGTTTTTTCCTGACTGTAAGACTCATTTTGACAGCTTAACCTTCGGATGACAGTAGAGGTGTAAGCCAACATTTACTGAAAGGTTTGTGTTAAGAGTTGACTCCAGTAACATGTTCTGGTCAGCTTTGCTGAAATGGAATACCAAGGATAAAAAGTCAGCAGTCCTCCAACCCAGTAAAGCATATTTCTGAAAGTGGAAACGGTAGTGATTGAGCCAGTGTCAGCATTGTGCAATGCCAGAACCTTGACCAGGTCTAGTGCAAGTGATTGCAGTACTCCAATCCTGGAGTCCTTGCACTGGCTTCCAGTCAGGTTTCGTGTCGACTTTAAAATCCTCATGCTCACCTATAAGACTCTGCATGGCTTGGCACCCTAGTACCTGTCTGACCTTCACTCATCTAATCCTGGTCTACTGTCTATCCCTTAAGCGTGTCTATACTCTATGGGTGACAGAGCTATGCCCAAAAGCTCTGGAACTCTATTCTTAGAGGATAACAGAGAGTCACCTTTCCTGACGTTATTTCAAATCTAGACTCAAACCCTTTTTTAGAACCCTTTTATTTAACTGGTTCTATCTGCCCCTTGGCTTTCCTGCTGTATTTCATACCTCCATCTACTACCGTATCTCCTCTCAATGTGTATTTTTTGTTGTTCTTCAAAGCGCTTTGAAAAGGCACTTTTAAAGGCACTATATAAAAATATATAGAAATAAAAGATTTTAAAATTATTTTTATACCTTTTTTTTCTGGTGTCTCAATTAGTGCAAAATCCTCGGCCATCGTTTGCTTCTTCGAGTGTGAACACAAATGTGGAATCGGTCCCAGGGGACACAGTGGTGAGTTTTTCCTGCTTGTTTCTTTTCTATTTTCATCATCAGTGTTTTGTGTTCAGATACATATTTTCCTAACATTTGACCTCCCAAAAATCTATATAAAAATGTAACACCGTTAGGTTGCACTTGATCGCCTAGTTAGAATAGATCCGCCGTTAATATTTTTAGGAGTATTGAATTCAACTTTAGTGGCAGCAGTTAAATGCAAACACAGAGATATTTTAAGAATATCAAGTGCTCCTGTTCTTTCAGATACAGGCCGTACTCATTATCTTGCTTGAAAAGTATTTGGCTCAACACATCTAGACTTGTTAATAGAATATCAAAAATAAGTTTAGCTGCTTTAACTTCAGGTTACAAACATTGCCTAAATACAACAGGGTTCTTCTGTGTTAAAACTGACACAAGCTGGCAACACATTTCAGGTTGTTATTTTTCAAAAGGAATGATGAAACTAAGAACGACACTTACAAGGTCAGTTAACACACAGTATGTTCTGAATTGCCCAAGTTAACATCGCATCTATGGTGACTAACATCGAGATTGTTGTGATTCTGTTCTGTTTTATTCACAAAGCACTTGGAGGTTTATGAGATGAATGGAGAAAAGAGAGGATACTGCCTGATTATAAACAACTACAGCTTCGCAGAGTCCCGAAATGCCACAGGCCATGATCAGAAACCTTTTTTTGACAGAAAGGGAACAATGGTAGATGCCAGTAAGTGTTTTATTTTATCTTCATTAGGCCTAAGTATTCTTTTACTTGCTGTATTCGCTGTACTAGTTGTAATTCTCTTATTCTCTTATGTTACCTGATTGATATACAGATGTTTTCTGTAATGCCTAGGTTAGGTATGGACTAGAAATCCTTTCTTCACTTAACCACCAATGGTTACTGTAGCTGACAGCCCACTGAGTACGGAATGTAGAGATTCTTTCCTCTTACTGGCTTATTGCGATTCTTATATGCCGAAACATTCAACTTTACAGACGTGTTATGCTGAAATCCTGTTGGTCTTTTCAGGGGATTTTAAATCTTCCGCCTTTTAATTTTACTCACTGCGGTATGTTGCATATGGCACTCGCTAGTATTGAGAACACAACCCCTAGTTCCTAACATGAGCTGAACCAGAGGAAAATATGGAGCAGTAAAGTATGAAAATATAAAGTGTAGTACCTTACTTTCAGGACACTATTAAGGAATGCACAGGACCTCTCTTAATTTAATAAAAGAAACCAGTGACATAAATAACATACCCTCATAAATACCCTTATTGATGTCCGCGCTGGGTATACTGTAACTGTGGTGTAAGTAATGATATTTTTATTAAGTCATTTTGACAAAAATCAAAAAAGTGTTTTTTTTTGGCACGCTTGATACTTTTAGTTTGTTTAGTGAATTGTAAAAGGCACCTGTGGCGGACCAGATCTTTTAATCTCTTATATTTCAGAGAAACTTACAGAAGTCTTTCAGTGGCTGGGGTTCGTGACTGAGTGTATAGATGACTGCAGTCAACGGAAGATAGTAGAAACCCTCCAGCGATACCAGCAAAGAGACCATGGGGCCATGGACTGCTTTGTATGCTGTATTCTGAGCCATGGACTGAAGGGAGTAGTGTATGGAGTTGATGGGCGTAAAATCCTCATTAAAGAAATGACCAGGAAATTTTCTGGTGTTATGTGCCCCTCTCTGAGGGGCAAACCCAAGTTATTTTTCATTCAGGCTTGTCAGGGCACCGCAGAGCAACTGGCAGCACCAATCGAAGCCGATAGTTACGACCCAGACATCTCCACTGATGCCTATGTGCCGAAAAACTGTATTCCCGACGACTCCGATTTTCTCATTGGAATGGCCACAGTGGAAGACTACGCCTCTTATCGCGACAAGTTACAGGGCACGTGGTACATCCAGTCCCTGTGCGAGAATCTTCAGCTGTTGGTTCCAAGGTAAGAAGTTATTCAGAAGTGGCAAAATAGCACATGCATGTACTGCATGAAATCTTTTCCGGATGACTACGTACAGGTACAGTATGTATATTAGGAGGGAATTCTAAATTGAATCACACACCCACAACCACTAGATGCAAGAAGGCCTTCACAGTGTTTTCTCTTTTATTTTATTTTAAGTTGAATGGGCAATGCCTAGGCCAAGCCTGGGATATGGTCTGAAGATGAATGCTGTGCTGCACCTTTTTCTTTCTTGACTTTTTGGCTTGTCCTGATTTTCAAAACTTTGAAATAAAGCTGCAGATCTTTCTCAGTGCTGCCAAGATCCGTCTGGTTGATGTGTGGCTCCTCACCCCGCCAGCGGGCATTAGTTTTCCCGTGAGTTATCAGCTGCCAGGCAGGTAAAAAAGTGGAAAAAGAAGGTACACTGGGACTGCACTAGAGGGCGGTTGCAAATGATTCGGACTTTGTAATTCAAGATACGTAGCTGTCTATCCATTTTCTAAACGCTTCATCCAATTCAAGGTCGCTGTGAGACAAGCAATCCCGGTAAACAATGACTCTAAGGAAGGATACACCCTGGACAGGACACCAGTCCATCGTAGGGTACACACGCACAGACACACACAGACACTCTCACACCAGAGCCAATTTTCACAGAAGCCAGTTAACCTACTAGCATGTCTTTGGACTGTGGGAAAAAACCCAGAACTTGGAGGTGACACGATTACTTTTAGGACAATCGCCTAAAAAGTGAGTGTGTCTGTGTTTGTCAGCCCTGCAATAGACTGGCGTCCCATCCAGGGTTATCCTGCCTCGTGCCCATTGTTTGTAGGGCTAGGTTCTCTGCAACCCTCAATTGGAAGAAATAGTTTAAAAAACGGGTGGATGAATTCAGCTTGCAGTTGTATTTTTAATTCAAGCAATCCCACGACAATAAATCCCGTTTTTCTTTTTATCTGTAGAGGGGAGGACCTGCTGTCAATACTTACAAAGGTGAACATGGATGTCAGTAAGAAATCAGACAAATATGGAATCAAGAAGCAAATTCCACAGCCAGCCTACTCCCTGAGGAAGAAACTGATATTTCCACACCGTCAAGCTCCAGCTCCACTTCAGAAGCTACAAAAACAGTAAACCACACTAAACTACAGTAACTGAAAAAATGTGCAAGGGAGTATCCCCCCGCACAGTGCGTTATACAGTATGAGGCATAGCTCTAGGTTACTTCTAATGTTCCATTAATTTGTTGTGGAAGTTGGAAAGAGTTCCGGATTAGCCTCTGACGAAAAGAAAACACACTGATGCATAGATAAAGAGCTGGTGAGGTATCTGGAGCTGATCTGCTTTGCCATGCATCGGATGTATCATCTGTCTCTTATGCAATTACATCAGAGGGGAGGCAAACTGATCGGCCAGAGGGCAGCGTGTTGGTATGGATAATATACAGTGGACCATACCGATTAATAAAATATTAATAGTGGATTGATGACAGATATATTGACACCAAAGAGAGAAAATATTAGATGGGTGAAATTAACTTAATTTCTTATTACTGATAAATATTCCATCAGAACGGAGCACAATATTGAATCATGAAACCATTCTGTTTTTTTATCCTCTTTGCTTAATGAGAAAGCAGTTGTTCACCCATCTGTACAGCGATCTCAGAATCAGGTGGTACTCTTGTTGAAATTCACAATACGGAGCCACAGCATGGTCGACTAACTTTTGCTGTGTATCTGGAGGCACTGCAATTCAGCAATGAGAATGTCTGCTCACACACACAGTTGTACATGAACAAAAACCAAGGTCTTTCTGTGTTCATTTGTACCCCCCACCCTTGAATTATTTTTGTTTTATCTAATCAAGTCTAAAAGTTCTGAGTGTATGAAATGGTTCACAAAATGGATGAATTTATAGTCAGTGTGAATGTAATTTTTTTGTATCAAGTCTTAATAACTGATCATGCCTGTTAGCCTGTTCTGAAAATTCAGACAATTTGCATTTTTCTTATGTTTGATCTTTAAGGGCTAACCGAGGCAAGCTTCCTGAAGGAACATCAACCTATCATATCTTTGTAAGCACTGTAATATGTTTTAAATATCACAGTTTATTTTGCAGTTTGTAAGTATTACAATTTTTGATCTTGAACAACTGACATGGAAAATTAAAGATCAGACCAGTTTGTTTTTAAAATGTAACCAATTTTATATTTTCTCTTACCATTACCCATCACTTGCATTCCTGTACATCTCAAGTTTTAATAAAACTGACCTTTTGCAATACTGTACCTAATCCAAAGAATAAAAGCAATGATTGCAAAGCTTCACAGCTGTTGGTATGCTTTACTTTTGTCTACTGATGTTTTTGTTTGCTGAAATTAATTCCTTAGACATTTTATCCAATAAAAGCTTCAACAAAGCACAAATCATATGAAATCTATTTAGAGCTAAGCAATGAAAGCCATTTAGATATTGTAGTCATTGGCTGAAAATTAACCTCTTTGATCTAGGTGAAAATGGGTCAATTTTATTAAAAACACAGGACGCAGAATGTTACCGATTGCGCATATTCCCTATGGTTTTTTCATTGCCAGTTCTTTCTAGGACACTAAAACAGAAATGTTTAAAAGGGCATGTTAACACATTTGATAGAATTTTTATTCTACAAAGATTGGTCTATAAATAGAACGAGCAGGTTTGTATTAAACAGTTTATTAAAATGACACAACAGATGCAATTTCAACAATACGTGAAGACTCTCAGGACACGGGGAAGATGAGTTTCTTGGTCAGGGTGTATCTTGGCTCAGGCATCTGCTTGGCGTTGACATAGGTTCCTTGGCTCACTTCTCTGTTGACTTTCGTCAGGATGGACAGAATATCTTCGTTCCTGCAGGAAAGTCTGCCGTTAGACCGCTTTCATTAAATGTCATCTATTTCAGATATCCATTTCCCCAGTTGCTTATAGAAACTGATATCAATTTAACTTTTGAGAGATCTTTCAAAGGTGCATGCAATTTTTCCACAGTGTTTGGGAGGGCTACTGTACATGGTGTGTACTGATCTCTCCGTGAAGTGCTTACCTGCTGAAGCTGTGGTACAGTAGTCGCAGCTCTGTCTGGTGTATAATAGCAGAGAACCCCTGCTGTCGAGCAATACAGCTTCCTTTTTCTTTCGTTGTGGAGTAGTGGGGATGTAGTGGATGGGTCACTGCCATGGTATTATTGAACAACTTACTTCACTTGCATTTCCCCCCAGTAAAGCTCTGTTTTAGATAAATGGCACTGTGGGTCGTCATTGTAAATGACGGTTCACATTTGTTTCATCTGGCTAAGTGAAAAAGAGAGTATTGAGGAAAAAAACAAATCTGGATTCCTTTCACAATCGTATATTACACCCATCACATCAACTCACTTTCTGCATCCCTCCTGGAGATGCTTGCAGAGCGCCTGGATGAAGAACGAGCCTCTTGAAGTGCTCCGGTAGGATAGATAATCTTCCACGGTCGCCATGCCCAGCAGGAAGTCAGAGTCGTCGGGGATGGTATCCTGCTGAATCACCCCTGCATCGGCTTCGATTTCACGTTGGGCCTCAGAATGTCCGTCGGAGACAATCGACACCCCTGGCTGCTTGTTCTGCCCCTGACAAGCCTGGATGAAGAACAGCTTTGGCTTCCTGATGAGAGACACGCAGTTGCTACTGGTGAAATAGGAGGTGATCTGGCGAATGAGCACAGGCTCCCCATCGCTGGCTTCAATCGCTCCCTTCACCCCGTGAGACAGGATGCAGCACACGAAGGCATCTCTCTGCCTGTGGTCCTTCCTGCCGTATTCCTCCATGAAAGCCAGGATTTCGGAAGCCGCAAGGTCGTCCCGCCGGATCACTTCAAAGTCCAAAGTCTCGAAGGTGCTGGTTAGAGACGCTTCGAGAGGCAAGAGAGAAAGGACATTGCTGGTGATCTCGGCGGGCGGAGAGAGGCGTAGCTTGCAGAAGGAAGAGAATCATGAGGTCGTAGAGGACAGGCTGTCCCAGAAGGGTCAGATCGAAGCAGACACTTGGGCATGACGAGGTTCTGAGCTCGATTATAAAATACCAAAATAAATTGGTATTTATTAATACCAATTCACTCGGTTTTTTATTATGTTGTTTTATTATTTTAGAAATAAGCTCATAAAAAAGGATCGATAATAATAATAATAGGAAGGTATTTCAATCACAAAAGTACATTGAAGACCTCTAATTCACATGGAAGTATTTGGTTTTAAGTAGGGAACACATTATTACACATACAGTACCACAAGAAACACAGCAGAAATCACATAATGTCCTCAATACATAATACAGCACTGAACACCGTGAGCTAAACACATCTAAACATTAATAACCCAAACCTAATCGAATTTAAAAGCAGATTTTAAATGAATGAGTCACTGGTGAAAAGTGTGTTTGGCTAATTAAAACATGCTTCCATGTAAAGTAAAATTCTTCAATACTTAACTGTAGTACTAACAAATACTACAGCAATTAGAAAACAATGACACTGTGACCAGGTCAGAGTGGAATAAGACTAGAAATTAAAATACCCACATTTCCATTAAATGTAGCAAAATCATTGAAGTGACCAACAGCACAGTTCTCCCAGTCATCAGGGATGTGTAACTACACTGCATCACCACCCAACACTGGTAACGGAAGTAGATTTCCTCATTTGTGTCAGACTTCGTCTCCCATCCACGTTGCAAATTTAGAAATGGCTCTGCAGCAGTAGCACGTTTAAAGACTGTGCCTCACCTGCATCTATGTCTGTCCCGATCCTGTCTTTCAGATACTTTTCCGGATATCGCCGTCTCCCCTTGTCAAAGTTCTTGTTGTTTATTATAAGACAGTATCCGTGTGGTTTGTTTCTCATGTCATAAACCTCCGACTGATAAAAAAAACAGAACAAAACCATACAATCAACGCACCACTCAGAGAGCATTTTTAAAATCCTTAACATTTGAGAAAAGGTCAACCCTATACATCTCTTGCTCCCTCCAGAAACCTGTCCAATTTCTGATTTGTTTTAATCTGAGCATTGAAAGTAACTCTATCCCAGAATCTTTATTTTGAATGTGAATCATTTGTAGCAGGTGGTTCTTATGTGCGTCTCAAAATTGGGCGATTACAGTACACAGCACAGCCTTTTCATCAGCTTTAATCTGTTGTATAAGGAACTGAGCACTGATACAGGCTGCTCACAGAACAGGTAACTCCCAACAAAACAGAAATGGCGTTTTATACTATTTTCAAGAATGATTCCACAGTTCTCCATTTTATAACTTCTCTGATGGACTTGTAATACAGACGTGATCCTTTTCTGATTCCTGACTCTCATATTAATTGGGTGGTAACGCATTTACAAAATGACACCCTCTCCGTTGTGTACATCTCGGCTTGCTCAGGCACGCGTCTGTATTATTAAACGCATTTTTTAATCATTAACAAGTATGCAAAGAAGGCTTCCTCCAATCATTCCTTAAGAATGTCTTGGAAAGCAGAATTCAAGTCTCATTACACATCACCTCAAGCCTGCGACAGCTTATGTACTCGAGCTGAGCTCCTTTCTCTTTCTTTTTTCTTTGTTCATTTGTGTCTCCTTTTATTTTGCAGGTCTGTTATTTATGAAAGAAGAAAAGCTAACAAACTGTTAAAAGACTGACTTTCTCTATAATGTGCTCCTGCCACAATGTGTTTACCCTAACAATTCATTAAATCTCCAATTACAATAGTTTAACCAGCAGTGGTGATTATACGTTAATCATGATAATACTATTAATAACATACTTTTTTTACAGAGCTTCTGTCAAAGCGCTTTACAGGTAATGGGGACTCCCCTCCACCACCACCAGTGTGCAGCCCCACCTGGATGATGTGACAGCAGCCATAGTGCGCCAGAACGCTCACTACACACCAGCTATCAGTGGGGAGGAGAGCAGAGTGATAAAGCCAATTTATAGATGGGGATTATTAGGAGACCATGGTTGGTAAAGGCCAGGGGAAAATTTTGCCCAGGACACTGGGATAACACTTCTACTCTTTTCGCAAAAACATTCTGGGATTTTAAAAGACCACAGACAGGCAGGACATCCATATTACATCTCATCCGAAGGATGGCGCCTTTTCTACACTATAGAGTCCCCATCACTACACTGGGGCCTTAGGACTCTCCCTACTGGCCTCACTAACACCTCTTTCAGCGGTGACCTAAATTTTTCCCAGGAGGTCTCCTGTCCGAGTACTGACCAGACTCACACCTGCTTAACTTCAGAGGGCTGCCAGTTTTGAGTTGCAGGATGATATACCTGCTGGCTTAATGACTTTTCCTTCTCTATGTATGAGCTCACGTTTTTGTGCTTCGGCTCCATTTTCAAAATTAATCAAACGTGGTATAAAATGGCTGGAAGAGATTTTGATTTTTGGTCCATTACATTACAAGATGGCCAGGTGCCACCCCTACTGTATCATATTTCTTATGTTACAGTATGTCCACTAAGGAGACATGAAGCCTTGGATGCAATTTAATTTACAGTAGCAATGTGATAGCTAATGATTACACAGTGGGTATTACTGACCTTCTACACTAGTGAATTCATGTGTTCTCAAAAGACATTTATATTGTATCAGTGTAATACAAATACTGATATGCTGACTTTGAAAGCATGCAAAAGCCATGAAGAAATATTAAAGAATGAACTTTTAAGATAAGGATTTTGCAGGTGCATTATTACCTCACTGTGTATTGCTACGGGAAGACCATCCAGACTCAATGTTCGTTCACGTACACCTGGAAGAAAATATTTTAGCTTTTGAAGGTTTGTTAGGAGCAATACTATACACTTCTGTGAAGACATCTTTTCCTGACAGAGTTTAGATTTGCAATAACTGCATTTCAATGGAAAAGCAGATTTACTCTCTCCATTCAATTACAATTTTAATAATCCAGTAAAATAAGTACTTTTACATTGCATAATTCTATCTATACACAGGAATTTGCAATACATACAGTACTTAATGCTTAATACATCTGTAATGCAGTAGCTTTTCAGTTCATGTGGGTGCATTTTAATATACTGAATACAGCACTCTATCTAGTCATTGGGGCTATATTTTGAATTAATCCGATTAAGAAGCACTTAAACAAAAATGAAAAAGTTACTATAACTTGGCAAAAAAAAGTGTGTCATATGGGTAAGACTCTGAATGAAAGTTACTTAGATACAAACACCTCCTAAATTTTCTATTGAAATGGTAACAGGAGAGTCAATTTTATGTTTTCTCTAAGCAAAATTATACAGAGTTATGAACAAACCTACAAAACAGTACATATTAAGTAATTTAAGAATTTTGATCAAGATTTGTAAGAGACCTACAGTAAGCACTGTATAATATATATATGAACTATATTAAAATGTTAGTTATATTTAAAACATAACCTCAGTCAAACAACATGAGGTATTATTGTAGGAGACCTACAGTAAACACTGTACAGTTTAATAATATAGTCTAACTCTATTGAAACATGAGATATATTTAAAACATAACCTCAAACACAATGTATCAAGAAACTGCTTTCTGAATGTAATTTTTCCCCATAAATGTTTCAGAAATTCAGAAATAGAGAAACAGACAGAAATATATATTTTCTCCAGAGTAAGATTTATGCTTTGACTCCAATGTACAATAAACATCTGAACTTGATAATGCCTTGTACCTATTTACACACTGCTAAACAGCTCTTGATGACCAATTTAACCATAACATTGTTATGCTAATATTTTTATGTGAATTTTAGATTCAATGGCTGGGTAACTCAAGATAAAGTGCTTGCAGTTTTCTCTTATTAAATAGGCCATTCTCATTCTAGACAAACAAAGGTGTTCAGACTTACTATTATTGACGGGAGGTCGGACTGACTGAGCCTGTGAACAGTTTTGTGACAGAACAAAAAAAAAATCAACAGATTAACAACACAGAACACATACTGCATAGTTTTACTATGACAGCTTCCTGCAATCTAAAGTTTTCAATTATCGCCGTACTTACGTGTCTAACTATTAAAAAAAAACTATAAAAAAGGTTTAATTAGCACATATTGATCCGGCCATTATCAGAAAGAACCACAGCCAGGCAGGTCCTACTCCAAAAACACAGAGCACCAGGTGGAACTCATGATCCCATAACCCCTTACAATCTGGACATTACACTAGTCCATCACCGAGCTATGGAGACAGAGCCGGTGAGTCTGTTGAAGGTCTGTTGAAAAAAAATGCAAAAACTTCACCCTGCAACGCCCAAGGCTGGATTTGAACCCAGAACCCGGGAGCTGTGAAGCGTTGATGCATCTCCTTTCAAGCTCTTCACATGTAACCTCTGACGTGTGGCACACACCTGAGAGATCGGCGACAGCAGCCCCACCACACAGCAGAGCAGGTAGGAAAGTTAATAGTTACTTGAATTGAGTGAATTAAGTGAATAATTCACCAATGCAATTAAAGGAGAACTTTAGGGAGGTGAAATTAGACCGGAATTTCGACCAGGACACCAGGGTTAAAAGCACTTTAACAATCAGGAAGCAAGGGCTTTCATTTAATGTCTCATCCAAGGGATGTCACCTCATGCCATGGGGTGTCTCTGGTCACAAAACTGCGGAACTGGGGAAACAGCAGCAATCCAGTCGCCCCTCCCTGTACTGAGTGAGCTCAGCTTTGCTTAATTTCTGAGATGACATCAGGCTACAAAGTGGTAATCCTGCTGCCAATTAAGATTACAACGGGAGGGTAATTAATGATGATGCACTGCTGCCTCGTAATGCTGGTGCCCCAAGTTCTACTCCTGGGGTACTATACGTGTGGAGTTTGCATGTTCAGCCCATGATCATGTAGGGTGTACTCAGGGAGCTCTGGTTTCCTGTATTCCCTGTATATTAGTATTATCTCTGTGTCCTGTAAAAACGTACTGGTAGGTTAATTGGCTTTTGTTAAACTGGCCCTGGTCTGAGTGTGTGTGTTTGTGCCTGTATGAATACACTATGATGGACTGGAGTCCTGTCTGGAGAGTATCCTGCTTTGTACTGAATGTCTCGCAGGATAGGTGGCCCCGAGTCTGGTGGGATAAGCAATGGTCATGATGGGAGGGTATTTCCAAATCCTTTCAAACGTTTTCAAAAATGTAAGAACTCGCAAGACTTCTCGGTACAAAAGTGTGAAATTTAAAAATGGGCAAATCATTACAACGATGAACGGGACCCCTCCTCTGTGAATACACCATTCACTGGTGTTGTGTATTCCACCTTTAAGGCTTTTTTCAGCATCACAAAGACAAGTTTAAGATATTCGCCCAACCTATAGACGTAAGCACTTCAATACTCAAAAGAACATCAGTACATACGCAAGTAAGGCATATTATTCATCAGCTGAACAAAAAATAAGATAAAGCCCCTCCTACTAGTAACTGATTTGAATTCTATATCATTTTATGACTCAAATATATTTTTATGACACTCCAATAAGCATCTTCTGCATCTACTGTACCTCCTGGAGATTCAGTTGGGGCTGCTGGCGAGTCAAGTCTGTGGAGGCTTCCATCGGACAAGGCTCTTCTGAAGAGATGAGATATGAAGAGGTTTGCAATAAAAAATAATGTGCAGATTAATACAATAAGATGTTTTTCAGCTCTGACTTACAAGCCCTTGTAAAATCCTGGGTTCGGTATAGGGTTTCAGGCGTTCATGTGAAGGACAACAGAGGTTTCACTGGCCGATTATCAAACGTTATTGGTAAAAACAAAAACAAAACTAGCCGACCAAGCCAGGAGAAGACAAAGAATCAAAATAACGGACAGAGCGCGAGCCTGCATTCTCTCCTCAGCCATCCACACCACACTTTTCCCTGGGTCAGAGAGTAAATACAACTTCACTCGCACCAAACAAATTACCACACACTGAACATGTTAACATGTTAACCCAAATATATCGCACACCCTCTTCAGAGAGGAGGCACGGGCTCAGCAATTCTCACGCTTTTCAGGACATTTCCAGATTTCAGTTAATCACTCCTTTATTTTATGCAACGTTTGTGCTATACTGTGCATGCAAGGTGAAAGGAAAGGAGATGTCTATCTAGAACTTCTCCAGCACATAATGTCCCCAGATGAGTTCAAGATTTCAGTGTTTTCAGAGAACCAGAGCCCACAGGGCGATAAGCAGGGTATGGCCCACGATTAAAGGTTCATCAGGTCTAAATTTAAAATATAATGACATCCCCCCCTTATTGTCTGGACTTTCCTTAACTCTTCAGGGACTGAAAACGATTCTGTGACCAAGTTTAAAATATTGGACTGATTATCAAAATCACTTGAACTGGAACCCATAGCATTATAGATGGTGCTAAAGGAAGTTCTGACCGCTGAGAAATCCATCATTTCAGATGCACTGCAGAAGGGGAAAGATTTTCAGAACCTACATGTCAACAGGACATTTCAAATCTACAGAAATACCTTTTTTCGTGTTATCTAGAGCCATCAAATCACTTTCGGGATTTTGAAGTTTGACCCAAAACATTTTGCTTTTTAATATCATTTGCTCCGACATATTTTTGTCTTAAACTACTATAGAAATCCCGGGTGACCCCTCTAGTGCTTTGAGCAACGGGTGTTTTGGTCAGTACTTTCTAGTGCTCAGTACCGATTACCGTTACAGTCTGACACTGCACCTATTGATTAATGATGGGCTCCACTTCAAATCAATAATTCAAGCCCGTAATTTACAGTCCTTCCAAAACAGTCTGCAAATGCTTTTACTGTCTCGTAACGTCTACAATATAACACATACACCTCTATAATATAGCAGATCCGTGGCAGGGCAAGACTGCAGGAAAATCACTACATGAGTTTGTGATTCCATGATGAACATGGCTTTACTGTACCTTCTCTGCTCTGTTTGTACTCCATGATCCTTTGCACCAAATTCATATTGATTTTTTTGCAGATTCCCTCCAACTCACTGAGCATGTCTTCTCCCAGTATCTCCTGTTTCTCCATTTCTATTAAAACATCTAGGAAGGACTGAGCAGAGAGAAACGAGCCGTGAGAAAGAAAGGAGAGTTATCAAATAATCTATTGCCTCTCAAATTCACTTTTTTTTTAAAACTTTAGCCATGGGAAAGTTCTTGAACTTTCTATATTGATATGACTACATATGTAACCAAGGTTTTTACAGTGTGTCCATTGGCTTCAGGTAATTCTGTATTCCAAACCAAAATATTGTCATATTATAGTAACATATTTTATTGTATACATAACTAAAGAACAGCCTGCAAATATAAATCTTGTATTACATTTGTATCTGCAATTTGTTTGTTTAATGGTTGTTTAATGCACTATATTATTAAAATAAGGGATGTTTACCATTATATGTAAAACAAAACAACCTGGACCAACTGTTTATAGTAAGCTACTAGAAATCAGTTGTTTTAAGCTACAACTTCATGATGTATAACTATTAAATTTCATCTTAATAATGTGGACAGTAACTCATACAGTATAGACCGCTTCCTTTGTAAAAAACAAACTGTTTTATGTTTTTTTGTTGATAGTTTCATTTTGTAGATGTTTAGAGTACAAAAAAGACACAGAGAAAGAGTACGAAAGAACATACAGCACTTGTTGAGATACCGATACAAAAATATCTTAACAAAAGTTAAGATTCTACTCACTGCACTGACATCCAATTTGCATCTCTGAATCTTCTCACTCAGAAAGAATTTAACGCTTTTGAGTTCTTCGTCTGTTACATCTTCAGAGAGCTCATACAGCATCCTCCTAAGACGTACAAACATATACAGTAAGACCGCCATTTCTCTGGTCAATAAATGTTGGTAAGTGACTACTGAAGTTGCATTAAATTCTATAACAAAAACCTTTGGAAAAATAAGCACATGGTAAGAATACTGTTCTCTTTCTTCTTGTTCTGCTTAGTAAAAATTATAAAGCTACCAAGACAACAGCACGGTTATTAATGAAAAACAATAATTGCTCTAATTAACACCTGAACAGTATGAGACACTGAGGTAAAAAAAAGGGCAGAGAGGTGGAACTGTAGCTAAGGATCTGTGCCTGTGGCTGGAAGGTTGCCGGTTCAAATCCCGTGGCCAGCAGAGGAATCCTACTCCATTGGGCCCCTGAGCAAGGCCCTTAACCCCAGCTGCTCCAGGGGCGCCGTATAAATGTCTGACCCTGCGCTCTGACCCCCAGCTTCTCTCCCTGTCTGTGTGTCTCATAGAGAGCAAGTTGGCGTACGTGAAAAGACAAATTCCTAACGCAAGAAATTGTATATGGCCAATAAAGTCATCTTATAAAATACATGTTGAACTTGATCGATTTAGTGGCATGATGGATGAAGTGGAAATGCGGAGATGTGTCACTATGCCCTGTACAGAATGAAGGAATATGTGTTTTTCTCTGAGATTGAATTTTTTTAGTTATATCTTTTCCTTGAGTTTCTTCCCAGATGGAAGAGCTCTAATTCGGTTTCTTCTGTCCAAGCCTCACTTCTACAATGTAACTGATGAAACCATCCTCCTAATCCCACTTCTAGACAAAAAGCTCTACAACAGACATAATTGAAGGATGTTGCCAAAAAACTGAAACAAGGAAAATGTTCTGGTTCTATGGAGGAGGGGGAAGGGTTTTGTGACTTTTGAGGATGTAAGTACTTAAAATAAATTAATGTATCATTTCCAGGACTGGAGACATCAACTGACTATTAGAACAATTTCAGCCAGCAGTTTTAAGCCTTCCAGTTAGCAACTGCTGTGCTTTAAACTACTTCTAAATTTACTGTACTCTATAAATTACCTTTACTGCTGTGGTACTAAGCTCTCTTGCCTTTACAAAAAGATGTTGTGCTTCTGGAACCTGTAATATACAGGAGTTCACAGTAGATATGGACCAGACATCAAACTATGTGCATGATAACTTATCTGTGACTTCCTGTAAAAATGGCTGAATTTAGTACAATGTTGACAAGCAATAGCAAATTATAAGACATTTATTTCACTTCAGTAAAAAAAATCATTTTGTATTCATGTATCTAAAACTACTTCATATCCACCTCTGCAGTTTTCAGGCAATGGTTGCTTTATAGCCAGGAGCTGCACTATGGCTAAAGAGTTGTTTCTTTCTTTGTAATCCACCACAAAACACTAGAGGGGCTTCCATTAAATAACTGTAGAGATATGGTCTGACCTACTCCTGAGCTTTTATTTAGAACTCCAATTTTCAAACAATGCGAAATATGTATTATTTTGGAATTTTTATTTTCCACAAAAATGGATATGCAGAGAAAGTAACTGCGTTGGTGTTACAAATCATTACACAGTATGGAAACGTAATCAATAATTTGCGCTCAGTTACCACTTAAGACTCCACCTCCATTTCGGTAATTCAATCAGGCCCCAATGAAGATGGGACGGGGCAAAGGCTTCGTTTTTAGTGAGTTCGCTGTACTGTCTTAACCCACAAAGGCTATTTACACCAACCTGAGTGTAAGGATGAGACAGCTGGAACCTCAACCTTTTCACCAGGAGCGAGACAGGCAGCTCATAAGAAGATTGTCCTTCCTCCTCTCTCCCATCACCAGTCTGCGAGTGGGACAGCCTAATGCACTGCAGTTGTGATGCTTATACAGTACGTACACGAGAGGGAGCGGGCGAGGGTAGGGTCTGACCTCCTCCTGAACTTTTATTTAAAACTCAGATTTTCCGCTGTCCTCTTTTGACACTTCCCCTACACAAGCACTCAGTGGTGTCACAATTTGTCATTAGCAGACGGCTGCTGGAGGGTGTTGTTTGGTAATGAACTCTACTGTGGTGTTCTGCGCTTAAAGACAAATAGATTTTTTTTTTGTCTGACCTCTGTAGCATGTTTTCAACACAAGCCTGTCCTAAATCTTTCCCCCACTTTTAATCAAATCAAAAAATATACAATATTAGCCAGTGCTCACCTGTACGAAGAGATACCGGTCCGTGAGTCCACTCGATTCTTGAGTCTTTCTTGAACATGCTGTCTGGAAGTTCCCAAGAGTCCCAGCAGCTTGAACCTCTTAATTATGTACAGAAGTTCAGCGACGATGAAATAATCTTCCATGTCAAGCAGGCCTTTGTCTCGAAGACTGAGGAATAAGCCTTTGGCATCTTTAATGTTCTCTTGTTTCCTCTTTGGGATGTGATCAAGGCACAGGAATTTTAAGGCCTCAATTTCACTGGAGTCCAAGTCTTCATCAATTTCATAAAGAATATTGAACATTGAATCATTCATGGTTCCCTGACCATCCGTCTGCAACACGAAGTATTCCTAGGAACGCTGCATTATAAAAAAAAAAACAGGCATCAAGATACAGGATTCAAGAAATAACTACAATGAAACTAATCAGTCTCTTGTTTAATGTCCTAACTGAAGATACAAAAAAAACTAACTTTCCCTGCTAGACCTTAAAAGATTCATGTTCTCACTTCCCTGCAATCATAGTTAATGATTATGGCTTTACAAGGTATATTTTGCCAATATCCAAAAAGGCTTTCTTAAACTCCAATTTTAAAGGAGCCATTTTAATATCTAATTCATAACTTGTAGTGGACATGCACTGTACAGTATAGTGCAGTGAAACCAAACCAATTTCTGTCTTTACATATCCTTACATGAAAATAATTAATAATTAAAATCTGGCATTACTATTAGTAAATAAATATCATTTTACATATAAGGAACATTTTCATATACTGTTCAACTAAAAATTAAAATTCATACTAACTGGCTGATCTTTTTTATAGCTCGTCTTCTGAGATGTTTATAACAGAAAAACACAATTAAAGTAAACCCTTACTTTAACGGACTTCCAGTTAATGGTCGTCAGAGCAGATTTAGCATTTTATCCTGTACTTAATGAATGTACAATAATGAAAGACTACTGCTGCCTTTTTAACTCTAAACAATATCTGTCTTTTTCCCCCAACATGTCATGGTAATGTGATGACCTCCATGAAAAAGAGCCCCTTAAATATTAATTCAAAATGTTCTGAAGATCTAACAGCTTTTCATAGAGACCAATATGAAAACCCATGTGAATGATCATTTTTTGGTTTGCAGCTAGACTGATCTATATGGAGCTGAATGCTTGGCAGTTGGAAAGAGGGAAGAGAACCTGATGAGAAGAAGGATGTTGAGATGGATTCTGCAGATTTCAATGAAGGATAAGATCAGAAATGAAATCTGTAGACGACGTAGGGTGGTGGATGTGGTTGAGAAGATGCGAGAGGCGAGGTTACGGTGGTATGGACATATCATGAGGAGGGACGTTGAGGAAGTAACAAAGAGGGTAATGGAATTTGAGGTGGAAGGTAACAGAGGAAGAGGCAGGCCTAGAAAGAGATGGATAGATTGTGTGAGAAAAGATATGGAGGTATGTGAAGTGAGTGAGGAAGATGTGCTCGACAGAGACAAGTGGAGAAGAGCAACCAAAGCAGCTGACTCCAGGACAGTCTGGGACTAAGGCTGTGAAAAAGAAGAAGAAGAAGAACCTAATAATAATAATAATTGCTTACACTTATATAGCACTTTTCTGGACACTCCACTCAAAGCGCTTTACAGGTAATGGGGACTCCCCTCCACCACCACCAGTGTGTAGCATCCACCTGGATGATGCGACGGCAGCCATAGTGCGCCAGAACGCTCACCACACATCAGCTATCAGTGGGGAGGAGAGCAGAGTAATGTAGCCAATTCATAGAGGGGGAGTATTAGGAGGCCATGAGTGGTAAGGGCCAATTGGAAATTTGGCCAGGACACCGGGGTTACACCCCTACTCTTTTCGAGAAGCGCCCTGGGATTTTTAATGACCACAGAGAGTCAGGACCTCGGTTTTACGTCTCATCCGAAGGACGGCGCCTGTTTACAGTATAGTGTCCCCATCACTATACTGGGGCATTAGGACCCACATGGACCACAGGGTGAGCGCCTGATGATCTATGGGATCTGAACTGCTCGACCCTTGATTAGTCCAGCATTAATGAAACCAAGCATGTCCCATTAAGAAAAGCGATAAACTAATGAATGCTTAACAAAAGCTGAAGAGATGGACTGAGAACATCTGCTGAAAAGATTTCCTGGCACTGGATCCCTGTTGCCTCTGCACATTTCATCCCAGCTTAAAACTACCCAGTCTCACTAATTATTGTCTTTACAGTCCTTACCAGCTGAAGAAATCTGTGCAGTGTGTAAGGCTCTTGATCTGAATTAATTGATAAAAACCAGCTGGACTGTGGCCCTGAACGTCCCAGACGTTGACAAACATGACTGACTTGGCCTGTTCTAGCCCAGATACAGTAACTACGTGGCTGTGAGATACCTTAAGAGTGAAACAAGAGAAGTGCATGCCATTAAACAATGAAATATACAGAACAGTCTCACCATTTTTGTGCTGTGACTTTGAGGGCAGAGACTGCATGATGCCGACCTTTTTCAATGCCTAGTACTTTGACACAGTTAAGGGGAAAAGATGCTATGCAAATGTTTTACAATAAAGCTCACCAAAGGCAACTTCAGGAGTCTGGTCACCTGTAACAGTAGAGGGAATCCTGACTCCCCTACAGAGCAAGGAAATGTCGGTTACACTCTAAAGCAGCTAAGAGCAGCTCTGGAAGGAAACACACACATGACTTGGGTTAATGTTGTGATGCAGTGATGAAAAAAAAAATTGTTTACATTTTAAAGTCTCCCACTAAGGTTGTAAACAGTTCCTGCATACCAAGAACTGCACTAAAATCATATGATTTATGTATTAATGTTTTAATGACACATAAAAATTAATATTGTACAAAAACTTTTCACATACCGATGGTACATCTGAGGTATTTTCTGTTTTTTTAAAAAAGGCACCTGTGATATAATGTATTACCTTAATAGAGTATACTCTCCCCTAGTTTTTAATCGAATATCTGAAGTAGTATGATAAATGATAACCTTCTTAACAGTAATGGTGACATGTTAGAGTGCATTTAGCCTTCATGACGTCTTTTAAAAAAAAATCTTGAAAGTGTTAATATCAAGTATCTAAACATTTCATGTAAGTAAACAGGAAATGCATAAGTAAGCTGAAAGGGACTGTATAAGATTTACAATGCTGCACATATTCTTCGCTTTTATCCAAACGTTAAAGGCTCCAACCCTGTCGATTTCAAATTTCCGTGTGACAAAACTACACCAGTGAAAAGAGAAAAACTTATCTCTGCTAATGACCTCATGGGTGAACATCTCCAGTTCTGAAGAGCCGTGTTTTCTACATCCTATCCTATTTCTTAACTACCTGATTGCTACATACTGTAGAGTATTAGCTAAAAACTAGTTTCGTGTCTTTACTCCTTTGCTTACATAATAGCAGATATAAAGCGGATAGACTGAAATGTCTGTAGGGGAATATGCGCTACGTAGCGATGACAAAGTACAGCTTCGAAATCGCTGCGTACTGTATAAACTTTTATCAAATGGCAGCGTTAGGGCTCGTTTTATTCTACATAATGACAAACCACAAAGGTGAACCTTAATTTCTTGATACTTCCGAGACAGAGGAAAGTTAGGAGACACCACTAAAGCGGCCAACGTTTGCGGCGCAGAAGTAAAAAATAAAGATCTTAAAGCTCACTTACTTGTCTTAAATGCTATACAAAACAAGCGTCACAGCTTTCGACTTGGCATCGAATCACTTTCCGACCATCAGCTGGCTGGAGAAGCAAGTGCAATTTTTAGACATACCAGGAGTCTTGAGAACTTCGAACTTTTTTCTCCTTTCCTCCCTCCCAGGGTCGGTTTCGCTTTCGCATACAGGAAGGGAGCTTGTGGAAATGGCTTCGCCTATTGGGTACATGAAATCATCTGACACGGGAAAGTCAGCCTTTTGGCTCAGCTGATTCAAGGTGGAGACCAGCTGGTGAAGGGAGTCTGTACACTAAATACAGTGGAGATCTGAGGTGTTTTGAACCTCAAGCTTTTATGCGAATTCGAGTGCAATAAAGTTACATACAAATATTTGCTGTGGTCCGCATGAACAGGAATAAACCCTTGAAAATACAAATAGATATAAGCGTTTCAATTATTTAAGCGAGGTGGAAGAGTGGACGAAAGTCGTTATATATATATATTTGAAACACCAAGTACGACTGACTTCAGCTGTGTGTAGTTTTTTAATGGTTATTTAGTAATAGCTTATCCTAGTAGGCCCAGGAAACATACTGTATCATTCATGAACTTTTACTTTTACAATGCTCCCATGACAGTATTATCTCCAAATTTCACTTTTTATTATTTTATTATTTCATGTTTAATGCGAGGAAATCTGTATTTACAAGATAAAATATTTAAAATTTGAGTTTTTTTCCCCAATCTCTTTTAGTAGTTACTCTTTGTTTATGTAACAAAAACTCGCAAGAGTCATTTTCTAATGACTTCTGGCTGCCAATTTTCTGTTAATGAATTACAAGGCGAATAAAGGTAGCTTGAATTGTCTAAATAATTTACTTTGACTTTGAATTTTTGTATTTGGCTCACACCTCTTTTATGACTATTGGGTCATTGAAAATGACATCGCGGCCTTTGAAAACATTTGTCCTATTTTCCATTGGAATTGCAGAGCTTTTACTAATTCTTCAAAAACAAGCAAAAATAAATATAACATTAAATATATATATATAAATTCTGCACTGCGAAACAGCCTCCTGGCCTGATTCTTTTTCTATTTCATGATTTTTTTTAATTATTCATTTTTGTGTCACAGTGGCACAGCGGTTAGCAGGCTCAGGTGTTCCGAGTTCAGATCCTGGGATGCTGTATGTGTGGAGTTTCTATGTTCTCTCTATGTTCTATGTTTCCTCTGGGAGCTCCAGTTTCTTCCCACAGTCCAAAGACATACTTGCAGTTCAATTGGCTTCTGGGAAAACTGCCCCTGTTGTGAGTGCGTCTATGTGTGCCCTGCAATGGACCGGAGTCCAGGGCGTATCCTGCCTTGCACATATTGTATGCTGGGATAAGCTCCGGCTCCCCTGTGACCATGCACTGAATACAGAAGTTAGAAAATGGATGGATAGGAGGATATATTGTGTCACATTTTACATATTAAAAAAACAATCACATAGGTGATTAACTATGTTTAAAGTACAAGTTTCATAAATGGATGTTTGTAGTGCCCATCCCTGTTCAGTGATTTTGTAGTTAAAAGCACTATAAATGTGGTCTCTGAGTTGAAAAGACCAACCTTCTCTCCTAAGGAGTAACATGTTTATTCCTGACAAGTATTAGTCAGTTCAGTGTAGTGTACAAGGAGCAGGAATGTTGGCAAACAGGACAGATCACACCCAGTAAGCTTGGGGAAGAGGTTATTAACACTGGCACTTTGTTAAAGGGTGGGGAAGATTTGGGTCTCGACTTGAATTATGACCTGCACCTATGATATGCTTTTAAAAGGATTTTCTCCTTTTGCTACCTCCTTATCAAATATTGTTTGTAAATATATGACCCTATGCATGTAAGGCTTTAGAAGTCTAAAGTACTGTATATGGATTATATTTTAGATGCTAATAAATGTATTTGTTTTTTTCTTTCTTTTTTACATTGACTGTGACAAGCTTGAGTGACTGATTGTTGTAACTCTATACAGTCAGAAATGATTGAACATACAGTAGGTGATTTAATATGTTCAAAGTCAAGCCTTGTAAAAGTCAAGAAAAAATACAGAAAAGAGACACTCTTCCTTGCTTAACAAGAGAACAGAACCTTTGTTTCCCCCTGTATGTTGGAGGCTGTACTATATTATCTAAGGAGTGCTTATCACAGTGGAACCAAGTCCTTTTTCAAGATGGATCAAGGTTTTGTGCAGTGCGTACTACAACATGTGTAGTACAAAAAAGCTGCATTATATGTTAAGTGTATCTACACTATATTTTATACTATAAAAAGTACACTTTTGACTTTATGGTTCGGTAAAGAAGAACAAAATGATAGGGAACAATGATCATCACTTAGACTGGATGGGTAATTGCGATGAATTAACAACATTCTATATTGGCTATACATGTATCACCTTGAGTTCTTTCAGTCTACTTGTGATGATTCTAAATGTGAATGAAACACTGGTAAAGGTGAAGCTAGATTTCTTCAGACACAAACTACTGTGAGCTGGATTGCTAAGAGTCAATGAACATTCATTAATAAAAGTCAGTAAAAATGTTACATCTGCAAACTACTGTATACAATTTGTATGCATGAGAGTGTTGTGTGCAGTTTATTTATTTATGGATGTGAATTATACAGTATGTGCATGAATAATTTCATGTTTGTTTTCCTTCTTATGTTGTCATAGAAAAGTCCCAATGTGGTAGTCCTTTGTGGGATTAACAGAGTGTGAGCAGACCTCCCCTCTCAATCAGGTGCTACATTGTACGACAGCAGCTGTTCTTCCTGTTTTCTCAGAACCTGCTCGGTCACAATCTCCACCTGTGTGTGTGAGACACTTCTTTCGTACTGAAAACAGGTCTGTCACCCTTCAGTGACAAGAGAGAGAGAGCTCAGGCCACTCTCTCTGTGCCCTTGGCAGACTCCTGTATTTTCTCAGGCTTGTCTCCTTGCAGTATGACCACCAAACTATGGACAGAGGAGCAGTTCAACTGCCCCGTATGTCTGGATTTACCTAAGGACCCAGTGACTATCCCATGTGGGCATAGTTACTGTATGGAATGCATCAAGGACTACTGGGAGAAGGATGACCACATTGGCATCTATAGTTGTCCCCAGTGCAGACAGACCTTCTGCCCCAAGCCGGCCATCTCCCGAAACACCATGCTGGCGGAGGCGGTGGAGCAGCTGAAGAATGGAGGCCCCAACTCGTTTTCCCAGGCGGTCGTGCGGTCGTCCCTGGAGGTGCCTTGTGACGTGTGCCAGGACAAGAAGCTGCCAGCCGTGAAGTCCTGCCTGGTGTGTCTGGCCTCGTACTGCGAGGAGCACATCAGGCCACATTACCAGTCGGCCGCCCTCAAGAAGCACGAGCTCATTGGTGCCACTGGGCAGCTGGACCAGAAGATCTGCTCGGAGCACAAGTACCTGCAGGAGTTCTACTGTCGCACCGACCAGAAATTTATCTGCTGGCTCTGTACTAGCAACCATCACAAGGGCCATGACACGGTCTCCACCAAAACAGAAAGAATGGAGAAACAGGTACAGTACAATTCGTCCCAGTTTCTTGAATGTCTTTATCATCACTGGTGTTTGCTGGTTAGACATTCCTGAAGAGCTCCTGGTCTCCCGTCAGCTTCTGTTCAAAGTGCAGCATGAGCCCTGCACCCTGGAGAACACTGTCCGGAATAAAAGTTCAACAATAAAAGAATTCCATGAAAAGATACTGGAGAAACATGTCTCTTTCTACAATAATCCAGGATATGGGTAATTAAAAAAAATAGTGTGAATAGAGGTCAGTAAACCTGGAAGCAATCTGTTTTTGCAACTTGGGCTGGCAGGAGGACAACTCTAGTTACAAGGAAATAATTTCTGATAACCATTAACATTAAATAAAATTGTCTAAACATTAATGAATGCATGCAGAATGAAACACACACCAGTGTATATATAGTATGCGTTCATTATTACAATTTTCATTTTAATCTTCTTACTTATTTTTACGTTTTCAACAGCAAACATCAAAGAGAACCTTGGTTGAGCTATTCTTCCACGCTTAGTCAGAATTCGTGAATGAAACAATACTTTTTCACTCCATTGCAGATAGATATTTCACCTTTAATACACCAAGTGCTGTGGGACAAAGGGGTCAGTGTTCATAACCGTTTTGGGACCATGCACATGGAATGCTGGGTGGAATAGTGGTTAACACTGTTGTTTAGTTCGGTACTTGATTAGGGTTCAGTCAATCAGTATTGACCTCAACGCAGCATCTTACTGGCTGTGATAGGCAAATTTACAAAAAATCGCAGGTGTTACCCTCACTCTCTTTTATTGTCTATCCTTGGGATTTCTGCTTCTAGTTAACCTGCTTGCCCTCTGTACCCAACACTTCCCTCTGGTTTGAATAATGATGTCAAAGTCAGCCTTGCATAAGGGCATTGAAGTGGTGGATTTTGTCTTTTCTGCTAGTCTCTCTAATAAAATTGATTCCTTGCATTATACAGATAGTACATTATGTGCGGTCTTCCATGTCATTCTGCTCAATAGCCGAACTCTGAAGTAAGGGCCAGAATTATTCTTTTTTAGATCGGTTTTCTTATGCACAAGCACAAAACCATTTTTTTAATTTTAGTTATATTTTGGCAGTAACTGAACGCTTTTACTGTAAATTGCGTCCTACTTAAGTGACACTTGTAAAAATGTTTGTATTATCAGTCATACACACAGTCTTCCAGAAAATCCAGTAGGTTCATTCACAACAATGCTGTCTGAGCACATTCCTGTCTGCATTCTTATTCATTAAACACAGTGACATTTAGCAGTTTTGAAAGACATTAGATCTGTTAAACTACCAATTGAAGAGATTTGTACATCTGACTTATCTCATTTTCTCATTTTCTGTGATTCTTTTTACTTGCTATTTCTTATAATATGTAAATGTATTATCAACAGGATGGGTATAATATCAAAACAGTATAGTAATAGTTATACTGGGTACACTTATATATGTAGTACAGTTACACACTTAACTTATTCAATGACCTTGGGCCTGTTTTCCCAAAAGGAACTGTCCGTAGGAGAATATTAATTTGCGCCACACAATCCTACTGGTGAGCCATGAGGATTTAGCATCACACATACACTTACCCTTCTTTGCTCTTTTCCTTGACAAGACATTCAAGCTCTTAATTCTGGAACATGCCATACTGCTCATGATAATTCAGGGATTCTAGAACTGGATGGTTGGTCTGACAAAAAGTGTATGATCCAAGGAGCGGATGTGTGGAATTCGCAATACTCAAATGTTTTTCATTGATGTGAACTCAATGAATCTGGCTGTTACAGTACCACCATCCCGCCACCAGGGGGACTCCTAACCAGGGGTTCTGCCAGAATGAAATCACTAGGAATCACTCATCACCTTCAAGACCAACATTTTTCTTTTCAATGTGTACAGTATACTGTTAGCGGAGCCCTGGTAGCTCAGACGGCAAGGGTCTCTAACTCCTGACCAGAAGGTCCGGGGTTCAATCCCAGGAAGGGGCAAGTGATGTACAGTAGCTTGCTCTAATTCCTTCCAGATGGCTCCCAGGTCCACTCAGCCTGCTTTCCAAATGAGTAACGGGGGTTAATCCTTCTGGGGGTAATAGGCCAACCGGAGTGTGATCTTGACCACATCACCTCCACCTCCAGTGTCAGATGATCAAGAAAAATGGTGGTCCTTGCCTCCCATTCCCCCATGAGCCTTTATGGCCTGAAAAGGGGACCTAACCTACAGTATACTATTACTGAACAGCCGGTAGTGTAATACCAAGACATGCACACATCCCCTATAGTTGACACTGCTGGGGATGGCAGTACAGTAGCAGTGATTGTTGTAACAGATGGGACTCAGAATAATGGACGAAAACATGTGGACTAACTTTTTGAAGAAAAACAAATAGTACTTTTTTTATCTACAGTGTTTTCAGTTCCAAAAAATGCAACAAAACCCCATCTCTCTCCAAGTTCTTCCTTCAATGGTCCTCTCTCTCTATATCACCTTGCCAGTTAGGCAGTATACCAGCAGCAAAATAATAAAAAATAAACAAAACAATAAAAAACTCAGGCTCCAGATGTGTCCATGTCCAATTCACCAGTCACTTTTCCTGCTCCCTGCCTCCTCTGGTCCAGCACATAACCGAGGGTCTGCTCTCTTTCTGGCGAGGGGTTCTCGGAGAGCTGGATGACGTCTTGCCACACAAAATGCTTTCATCTATCCATTTTCCGTCACTGTTTCCCAGAGCTTCCTTATTACAGGCTGTGAGTTTCAGGAATTTGTGTCAGGACTAGGTGGACCACAGGACCAGGTGAGGCAAAGCACTCACTCCGCTCTGGATCCAGGATATGTTCTCTCTGTGCTGCCAAAGCTCAGGGGTGAAAAGCTCGTGGCGACGTTTCGGCATTCGTTTCTTCATTTCTTCACAGAAGCGACTGGTTGAAGTGCAGACAGAAATACAGCAGAGGATCCAGGAGAGACAAAAAGAGCTGAAGGACCTGAAAAAAGTAGCAGACTCATTCAAAGTGAGTATTGCACTAAACCAAGACTTCCTGGGTATCTGCTATAACTTTTTGCTCTATAGCGGAATTGGATGTAGTTTTGCACTGCAGCTAAAACAATCTGAACCTCATCCCACTATTCTAATTCCAAGTCAATAAATTAGACAACGCTGGGTCACACCCATCTGTTGAACTTTCCTAGTGAGAAGACCACATACTGGCCGTCATTATGAAGACAGTTCCCTTATCAATAACTTCAGCATGAATTTAAGAGGGAATTACTTGTTCAGGCGTGTACTGTAAAGATCCCTCTTCATTTTAATGAAGAAATAAGAATAGGATAGCCTGTGTTTAATTTGTGGTTAAACTTATGACTGGCAGTTTATTATTTCTAAGTGAATGTTCATTAGTGTGCTGTTGTGAGCCACACTCACACCTCTGTAAAACCTCCCCCCGATTAGCGCTCAACCGAGAAGGTCATTGGGGAGAGTGAGGACACCCTGACAGAGCTGATCCACTCCATCGAGAGGATGCGCACGCTGGTGAACGAAATCCTCAGCACCAAAGGACAGGAGAAAGTGAGCGCGGCAGAAGAAGTCATTGAGCAGCTGGAGAAGGAGATCACCGATCTTAAGAAAAGAGATAGTGAGCTTCGACAGCTGGCCTGTTCAGAGGATCACATCCATTTCTTGGAGGTACGTTGATGACTGTATTTCTTCGGGAATTATGGGTGGGAGAGGACCGCATTCTCTTCTGAGTGTCAGTTTATCCAGGAATCACCTACAGTCAAAATCCCAGGTCATAGATTGAATTGATGCGCTGGGATATTTTCTCTGTCAGTTTATTCGAACAGCCCGTGGGCTCTTCAGCGGAGCTGTTTCCTTGCTTTTCCGTGGATTGTGTTACAGCCAGATGGGCTTGACGGGAAACGTGTTTTCTTCTCTACTCTTCTCGGTTGGACAGACCTACCCGTCATACTGTGAGTCTCCTGAGGCTGGAGACCTACTCAGTGTCACTGCCCATCCTGAAGCCTCATTTGAACCTGTTGGGACGGCTGTGATTGAGCTAAGAGAGAGACTGGAGGACATCTGCACGGGGGAACTGGGCAAGATCTCCAAGACAGGTTAGGAAAAATAAAATAGCATTTTTTTTGTGCTACTTTCCCATAATGAACAGGGCATCTTATTTTGGGAAGCTTTATCTAACTTGGAGGGAGGTGGCAAGGTGGTGTGTCCATTTAGTGCTGATCTGGGGTCCCAGACAGGATGCTAGACTGGGGTGCCTTCTGTGACGGATTTGTATATTCTCTCTGTGTCCGTGTGGGTTTTGTCCCACAGTCCAAAGACATGCTGTCCAGCACACTCCCATGTGTGTGTTACGTCCCAGTGTGTGGTCTGTGTGTTTTTGTTGTTATGCTCCACACTGCTGACCTTTGATTGTTCTCCCTCCCCCATTGGCCCAACATTACACCACTGTTCCGTATGACATTTGCCTTTCGTTTGACTTTGGTCCCGTTTGGTTTCGCTTTGCTTCATTTTGCTTTGGTTATCGCTTCACTTCGCTTCGCTTCTGCTTCTGCTTCGGCTTTGTTGGTTTGTTGTTTTGCTTTGTGTGTGTGTATTTTCGTATCGCTTCGGCTTTGTTGTTTTGTTGGTTTCTGGTCGTTTCTTTGTACTTTCGTTTGTTTGTGTGTTTATCCTTGTTTTGCCATGACCTTGCCCTAACGTGTTACATGTTCAACCTTTGTGTTCTTTTGTACCCTGTTCCTGTTGATTACTCACATTTTCCCTTATTTGTATTCCTAGCTCACTTGTGTTTTTGTGTGAACTTTTGTATATAAGGTTAGTTTAGGTTGTTGGGTACACTTTACACACTTAGTTGACTTTGTATTAGTAACACTAGTTTAGTACGGGTGAGTGCCATTTATCTTGTATGGTTTTGGGTAGTCAGGGGAGGTTAGTTAGGGTGTTGAAGACGCCGAAGACCGTGTGTTTCGGGTTTTCTTTTGTTGTCAGGCTAGCTTTCCCTCACTTTCCTAGCCAGCTCCATTTTGTTTGTTATTTTCTTTTCTTTGGCTCCACTCTAGTTCCTTACCCCTGTGTGTTATCGTGTCTTACCAGTCACATATTCAACTTAAAATCATCACTTTTGCACCCACCTTGGCTATCACACTTCCTAGTCCCTCACCAGAACCCACCTGCTTCCAAAAGAATTATCCTAAATGTTACACCCCTTTACCCCTAGACACTTGGGGTCGTAACAGTGTGTGTTAGTCATTACCTATGTGGTTACCCTGCAATGGACTGGTGAACTCACCTGGGTGCAGTCCAAGCTTGCATCTTGTCATTGTCTGCCTAAACTCCACATCACCTGGCTCTCCAGGGGTGAGCAAGTTTTTAAATGTCAATAGTTGGATAGCTATTTTGACAATGATGCTTCTACCATTGTGTACCTGGCCTGTTATTTCAAGTTGTAACACCAGTTTTTCCACTTCACTTGTTTTTGGGATCGGCTTCCTTCTCTACTTCTCTAGGGAATTCTGAGGGAATTTCAGCACTTCTGGTGTACTATTTTCAAAAGAGACAAAAGAGTCCAAGAAAACCAAAAACCTATACAAATTATATTAATAAGTACCATAGTTAAAGAAAATAAATCATCATCAAACACTGAGCCCTATTAATCTGAGACCTATAACTGTAATTCATGAAGTACGCATTTGTTAATATATAAAATAGGTTACACGGGGAGGTCGTAAGTGAGGTTTAAAAAGCTGTTTTAATAAAATACTGCAGTTTAAATTGTAATTGTATCTGGCTGAGAGAGAACAATAAACACATTTAGTGTTAATTATGTAATCAGTTGCCTTCTCTCCACCTGTCATCCTATGGAGGTGAAAATGATTTCTTAAAAAACCCTACTTGAAGTTTATAGAATCCTTTTTATATGTAGGAAATAAAACAGCAACACTCAGTTAGTATGGTAAAACGTCTACTTTTGATTTGACAGGAAGGGGCTGAATTTTTCATTCAGGCCTATTATCTTTGTCAGAGCTTTGTGAATTGGTCATGTAAAAAAAGAAATGATCTTCAGAACTCTTACTTGTTACAACTCATGTTTTTCTGTTCCTATGTATTCAGTGAATGACACTCTGCTGTTAACATTGGGAGACAGCTCCAGAGGTAAGGTGGCATTATGCCTTTTGTCTGAATGTACTGTATGTCTTAGGATAGATACAGACAAGTACTGTATGTCTAAGAGAAGAGTGAAAGTTTCACTGCACACAGGACAAAATGATTGAAGTAAAATTGAAGTTTTAACCAACATAAAAGCAGCACATCTGGTGTATATTTGATAAATTTGAATAACTCCAGCTAAAGTCAAAATGTAAAGGCTACTTGAACTTTAATTTTAAAAACAGTTGCTGTTGTTTCATGCAGACTTATTCTAGGTGATTCTTAGACAGTTTTTTCTTCACTCCACACAAGCAAACTACTCAAGTGCAAATACAGACTTTTCTTTCTCTCACAGAGACAAGGAGATGAGTGAAAGTGAGATTTGTGCCTCGGATTCATGTTTAATATGCTATTTTTCCCTCTGTATTTCTCTGACCACAGCCAATAGAGGTGCAGGAACCAGGTTCAAAGCAGATCTTTTAAAAAGTGAGTCGCCTTTTACTGCAACGTCCTTTTGGAAAGTTTTAGTGATGAGCTAATGGATGAATGCAACAATATCCACACACAAGCAGAATAAAAAACAACATGGATATACTGGAGTGTGGATTCTTCTGGGGATGTTGTCTAGTCCATATGCACAATATTATTGAGAATATTTACTCCTTGTAGCCATGAGTTTGGTATTATATTTGTGGATTATGTTATAACATTGATCATAGTTCGTTATGTAAGTTGCTCAAGATTTTTCCTGGGGAAAATTCTGTACAGTTCCGGAATCACTGTGAATGTGACAATCTTGTGAATGTATTGGCCTTGTTCAAAGGTAATTTTTTGACACTGTATTTTTTCCTAGTATTTAGTGTTCTGGGGCCTAAGAACACAGAGAGACGAGAACGAAGTAAGACTCTTTATCCTTTTATATATCGATTTAACAACCAATCAAACAGACTGAATTTCGCACTATTAATATTGATACTGTGCGCCAACAGATAATAAGAAATTCCAGCTTCTTGTAAAAACACAGACACATGCAAAAAACAATAATTCTCCTAAAATTGCACTCACATGTAAAAAATACACAGTGACAAAGACTAAAGACTAATACGCCTTTCAAATCAATTGCTTCTTTTAATACTGCAATTGAGCAATGTTAAGGGTGGAATGGTGGTGTGGACTCGCATACTGTGCTCCTGGCAGATGACAGCAGAATGTAGAATTCATTCTGTTTGAGCAAAGCAAGAGAAAATCCCTTGAACTATGGTGTGTGAATATATTGTAACATAGCACGACACAGATGCTCATAGTGCTCTCTAACTGCTACATTGTAGGGAAAGACCAGCCTTTACACAAGGAAATCACAAAAGAAATGAATGTTCTACAGAGTTCAGTAGCAACACAACTCTTGAATATCTTGAAATTACCCTGCCTCTGTATGCCTGCTTTAGAAAAGTGTCTCAAAATGTTTTGTACCAGGGCTTTCTAAGGCTTTGCTCCTTTGAGGACTATTTAGGCTGAAAAGTGATCCACAAGAAGAATACAATACAACCAGTAAAATTACTTAGGTTTACTGCAGCTACTGGAAATGGTTCACAGAGAGGGGATTGCAAAAGCTGGCACTGGAAGACTTGAAGTGCCGGATCAGGTGCTGTCACTGGTCCCATCACAGGTGCTCTCACTGGTTACCAGGTTCCTCAGTGGTGGGGAGGGGGATAGATTTTCAGTGCTGACAGCAAAAGTGGTTTTGAAAGGTTCGATCGGCCTATGGTCTGAAAGAGAGACAGATGACAGATACAATGTTTCATGATTGGTCATATTTTGACATTACTCCAATGGCATGAATTTACAGTAAGAGCATCTGAGATTTCCTCCTATAAATAAATATAAAAACACCTCAGAATCGCCAACTCTCTGGTAAAAGAAGCAGAATTGGATTGATATAAAATGTTGTTATATTATTATTGAAATAATCCAATAATCAATTTGTAAAATGTTCAGGTACAGGCAAGAGGCGATAGAGATTTTTAAAGAAACTGCTGACCTAAATATCTGTAGACATATCTCAAATCTCATCATACTTAATTCTGTTGTTCCTGTTAGCAGAGGAACACCTCTTGTGCCTCTCTGTCAGCTCTTAAGCAGATGACTGACCAAATAAGGAACAGTACTGAACTCTTTTACCTGGGAACCTCCATCCTCTTTAATTTCTGTCTTTCTCCCTTGTGTATCTCATCCATAGCAATGCCCTCTCTTGGAATAAGAACCACTGAAAAGCGTGGACAAGGTAAGCCTTCATACATCGAGTGTAGTGCACGAAATATACTGTAGGTTCCTACCTGAAACGATCATTGTCAATAATAGAATTTAAAAGTAGAAATGTAGCATTTATGATAGGACCATAACACTATATTAATTTACGGCGCTGTACTAGCTATAGTATGATTATGATAATGATATTTTCAGTAAGGGATAATTAAATGATCATAGGTGTCACAGTTTGCATGGTAGATTCACCTTGACCTTACTACAGTAGCTGCTACACTTTCATGCATTCAGTACATGCACAGAATATGGGTCACTCAGACAGTCCACACACAACCTTGACTGCCTAAAATTATTTAAGCACCACTTGCAATGACAATAAAGACAATTTTACTTTTCAAATGTTTAGTGTAACAGACAATTCAATAATTCAATAATTGCGTTATTTAGTGTGATAAAATAGTCAATACCAGCAAAAAAACATTATTGAAAATATTACCATACTTGCTCTTGTCCTATACTGTGTTGAATAATGATGCTGCTGTAGTGCTCTCTATTGGAGGAAAGCATGCTAAGACTGACCCAGTGTTCTCCGACCACCAGAGAAAGGAATGTTTTTCTCCTAGATCCTTCTGCAAAGTCACTTCTCTCTTATTATCTCTATCCTTTACATTTTGAATTTCAGTTTTCAATCTGCGGACTTCAGGCATCAGAAACAGGGACGAGCCTTCGAGATGTGAGTGTTTGAAAAAAACGTTTAGGTCAGCCAGATGTTTTATAACGTGGTTGAAAGGCCCCCAGAGATGGTGATGATCTCGGAGTAATTCAGCTCTAAAGCTACAGTACTGTTACAGCACAGAGCTGTCTTCACAACGCACAACAGTGCAAATAGCAATGTGTCATATGTGCGATTGCTTGTGGGAGTATATAGGTAAACTTGCATGTGTACAAGTACAGAAACTGTGGTGTGTGTGTTGGTTGTGTCAGTGAGCACAATGTTCCACACTCTGTCCAATCTTTGTGTTATTTGATTGTTGTCTTTTTGTCTCTTCCCAACAGTTGAAAGAGCCTCAGTGAACTCTTCTGCACCTAGAAATGTTGACAGACAAGGTGAGCCTTCTCACAAGAGAAACACTGATGAGGAAGCACTAAGACACTCTTCTTGAGAAAGATGGATAAGATGACTTTATTGGCCATATACAATTTCTTGCATTAGGAAGTTGTCTTTTCGCATACCCCAGCTTGCTCTCCATGAGACACACAGACAGGGAGAGAAGCTTGGGGTCAGAGCTCAGGGTCAGCAATTTATATGGCGCAGTTGGGGTTCAGGGGCCCAATGGAGTAGGATTCCTCTGCCGCCTACGGGATACGAACCAGCAACCTTCCAGCCACAGGCGCAGATCCTTAGCCACAGAGCCACCTCTCCGCCCGAAAATTCCTCCTTCTGGCCCCAAAAATACTGAACATTGGAGAACACGTTTAGAACTTTTAAATATTCTCTTTACTCTTTATACTGAAAGTAATGCATCAGGCATCTGAGAAACCTTCATTAAACAGATTCATTTTTTTTATCAGAGAGAACAAAAATGATGAATGCGATTACCATTTATTAAAACCTAAATCGACACACATTTTATATTTTTACCTAATTGAAAAGGCCAGTTTAAAATCACTTATGATTACAACGCTTAACCTGCAATCCAAGCAATTTGCTTGTAAGTTACCACAAAACTTAAGAATTAGAGTAATCTTTTATTTTTTTTATTGCGTAATAGCAAGTTCCTATATTTCAAAGCTGTTGCTTATTTAATCGTGCCCTAGAATGGACTTGCACCCGTTGCCTGTCAGGATTGACACAGGCCATTCTGCAACCCGGAATTGGACACAGCAGTTAGAAAATGGATGGATAGATTTTTTACAGTTACAGTACTAACATAGTAGCTATGATCAGAAATAACAAATGA
This sequence comes from Lepisosteus oculatus, assembly GCF_040954835.1. Taxonomy (NCBI): domain Eukaryota; kingdom Metazoa; phylum Chordata; class Actinopteri; order Semionotiformes; family Lepisosteidae; genus Lepisosteus; species Lepisosteus oculatus. The sequence goes on from NC_090707.1 coordinate 33,084,229, forward strand.
CGCTGCTGGACTGTGAAAAAGAAATGATTGTAGCGATAGAATTGAACTGAAACAATATGAACTGTCCCAAGATGTTTAATTTACGGGGGTAGGAAGCAATAGTATTTTTGGATGCCACTATGAGGACTTGAACTGTTTTGAGCCATGTGTTGTTTGAAGCCTCCAAGAGAATAGCTCTCCATAACAACAAAAACAACAGCATGGACTGTGCAGATTGATTTCTAATAGTCTTGCAGAGCTCTCACTGAAAGAAAAATGAGCATCCCAGCTGTTTTAGTTCCCTCCTTATCTTAACTTTTCTATGTATATAAGCCACCTGGCATCTACTGTATGTGCGCAGGCACTTTTAAAGTCTCAAAGTTAAAGTGTTACGTTGTATGTCGCCTTTCTGATCAGCCTGTTGTTTCCCCACAACTGGGACTGAAAGGCCTTACTTTTCTTATTTGAAATATTGTTTTCATGTCCTTTCCTTCTCCAGCTTATAGTTCATTTTCTCTCTCTCTCTTTTTTCTCCCTCTCTTCTGTGCGTGATGCTGCAGTTTCAAGTCGGAACCCAGAACGCAGACAGAGAGGAGATGCTGCTAGACGTAAGGCCATATTGACTGTAACACTGAATGGGATGATACAATACCTGGGTCTTTATTGACGATGACATTGAATTGAATGATACCTTGGTTCTTCCATACAAAGAAGATTACAGAAGGGATTTGAATACATATAAACTGTAAGCAGTTATTAAATTTTTAGAGGAATCACGGTTATAATGGTTGGTTAATCTTGACTTTACTGGCAGCTACATTTTACAGCATTCAGTACATATACAGAATATGGGTCACTACTACTTGCACTATTTCATTACTAGTCTAAAGTTATTATTTAGGCCAATGACCAAAGAAACATCACGGATAATTTGGATATTGAATATTTGTTTTGGTGTAATTTCATTTAATCTTTTATGACTGGCCATGTTACTGTAAATTCCAAAGACACAGCCGGTAGCATAAGCACTGCCCCACTTTTTTGTTTAGTTAGAGAATTAACTCCTCTTTTCCTTTGTCTTCACAGCGAGAGAAATTCGAGATGGTGGACACCCAGATGCAGAACCTTTGAGCAGAACGGATAGTGTCACATGTGAGTCTGATTGCTTTTTCACTCACAGATAACTAGGCTTGGTATTTTTTGGGCATTTATGTATTGACTGTGCTCAGAAATACCTTAACATAACACTCAACTTTTAAACTGGGGATTTTCTCCATTCAATGCAGATAAAGCATCATGGCTGTGTTCTTCAGAGTGTGAAAATCCAGCAGGACTAAAAGGAATACCTGTCAAAGATCAGATGAGTTCCTAGTCAGCCAATTGCTATTAACACTTGGAGAGGAGATCAGCACCAACAGTGCATTGAAGAAGTACTGCTTCTTTGATTGGCTCACCAGGATGAACTCTTGAGCTGATCTCCTGTTCTGGGCACATAGAGTGTGGGAAACAGCAGAGCTGGAACAGCAGAGAAGAGAATGATGGGAAGAGAGGAACGGGATTCGTGGTACAAAAAATCTTGGTCACATGTGTCTTCATCCACCCATCCATCCATTTTCATCCAATTCAGGGTCGTGGGCAAGCAATGGGGGAAATGGCAGGTTAAACTCTGGACAGTACACCAGTCCATCACAGGGCAGATACAGTACGTCTTTAAGTCCAAGCAAATTACAGGCTGAAGCAATTCTATTCAAATAGTGCCTCACCAAATAGTCATGTCATGTCATTTGCCAAACCGCTTTATACCGTACAGTGTTGAGGGAAGCCAGAGCCTACCCGGCAAGCAATGAGCACAAGGCAGGGTACACCGTGGATGGGACGCCAGTCCATCGCATGGCAAGTGCAAGCCAATCATACATGGGGACAATTTGGAGGCCACGGTAAAGGCCGAGGGGGGAAATTGGGCCCGGACACCGGGATAAATCTCTATTCTTATCAAGAAATGCCTGGGGATCTGACCAGGCTCAACCCTGCTTAGCTTCAGTGGGTATCCAGTTGAGAGCTGCAGGGTAATATGGCTCCCGGCCCTCCCCAAATAGTGTCACTTTCATCCAGGCATATGCACCAACCAATAACTGTACCAAAGTGTCACGTTCGTAAATCCCTCCTCTTAAGGATGCTCCAGCCCTTCCTTGTTCTTTATTAATCTCCCGCACCTGCTCCCTGTTCCAGCCCCCTTTTCAGTTCCCCTTAAAAGCCAGAAGCCCACTCTCTTCTGGGCTCTGCTCTGGTTTCCGTACCAGGCGAGTCCGGGACCTGGAAGCGCCTGGTCCCATCAAGCTTTTAAGTTCCTGTTCCTGTCGGTTCCGACCTGGTTCCCGTTTTTATTCCGTTTGTCTTGAATGGACCGCCCGGTTTTGGATTTTCGCCTTCTCTTGGACTCCCCCTTGGACTTATTCCTGGATTGTTTGCCTCGGCCACACCTCCCCCGAACACCAGCGCACCATGGACACGCCCCCTGTTTTCATTCCCAACTCCTGCATGCTTTTTCCCTGTGTTTTCCTCACTCTACCCCAGATCGTGTCGTCTGCATAGGGTCCTGAAAGAACGCTTTTGTTACACATAGAAGGTAAAGTGACAAGTTGACACAAAAAGAGAATGGCACAACACAGCTGGGAAGCATGGAACTCATCAAGAGGAGAGACACAAGTGTCTCCTAATGGCACTTGCAAGAATCAGAAAGAATTAAGTCTGATCAGATGACACATTCAATTTGGTGAATGGCAAACACAAAAACTAAAGTGTATACAAAAATAAACAAAGAATGAAAACTGTCCCCGAAAATATTTTCTTGGGAAAGCTAAGAAACATAATGTACAGTGGATGAACAGCAGAATAATGGAAATGTGCACATGATTACTGAAAGCAAAAGGCTCACTGTACATTCAGAGTCAGGCAACCTTCAAAAAAAGCAAATGTGAATATAAGAAATGAAATAAAGAAAGACAAAACGGACTGACATCTAGGCAGCTGTGATTCAATCCAAAGCAATTATAAGAACAAAAACAGAGAGAATTTTGAAAGCCTGACAAAGATAACAAATCTAACAAGAACAATGGCATTAGAAGATAAGAATGGACAACAATGTCATGTACAAGAGACTTCTTTACAGAATATGCATAGAAACTGAGAACTACAGCATCCAAATGGAGTTCAAAACACCAGAGCAATCACAGAAAAGTGAAGTGGGAAGCACTGAAGAGAAAGTGATCAGTCGTCAGAAGTAGAAGAAGCTGCAAAGAATGGAAAAACACCTGGCTCAGGCAAAATACTGTATCGTGCCTGCAGAAGTCTTGATGACACATAGCAGAACATACTTCTTATAAACATAAATACTGTATGCTTCAGAAAAATTGGAATAAAGTATAGAATTAATTCAATTGACAATATCAGGCTTGTCTCAAAGAAGGCTAGACCTGAATGAGATGTCATTTTAATCCGTAAATTGAACAACGGGAATAATAGATGACTTTAACACTGAATTCCCAGTTTGTCTCTTTTGCCCATTTTTATATTTCTTCCTCTCTAGCCAGTCGAGGAGGAAGGAACAGTCTAAGTCAGACCCCAGGCAGACAGCCACAAGGTAAGCTTTACTATCTTTACTATCAAGGATGCTCACCTTATCAATTGATATTTTAGCCTACTTCCACTGCAAAAACCGCCTCAGTGGTTCTCAGCAAAAGGCTGTGCTCTAGAGTACAGGGGGAGCCCTACGAGCTTGCGATTCTGCAGTCCCCAGGCAAGGTCAAGCTTGACGGAGAGCTCACTGGGGCTGGGAGTGGCCCAAGCTCTGCAAGAACTGAAGTGAAGGTGCCTGGGAAATAATATACTAGTGTAACGCATACGGCCACCATTGCAGGTTGTGAGAGCCGGCTTACCAGCGCGGTGACGTCACCACCCTTCCCTGTGAATAGCAGGGACCGCAGCCGCTGGGCTGAGGGGAGATTTCCCTTTAGCTCAACTAGCTGGGTCCCTGTTGAGTGATGCCGGAGGCCTGGGTTCGAGTCCCTGACGGTTGGGGGCCAACTTGAGGTGGCAGAGGCGAGGGCGCATACCCACGTGAACCCGAGAGCGCTTCACTAGCAATCCCTGTATAGTACAGTAGTAAAACCCATCACCTGTAGTCCATCTAAATGCTTCGTTCGGTTCAGGATCGCAGTGGGAGATGGAGACTATCGCAGCAAGCAACGGGCTTGAGACGATCTCCTGCAGTGCTAAGCTTAGTAAGAGGTTGCACAATGACTTCTCACACAATACGGTGAATCATCTTTTTTCGAAAGTCAACAGCGTTCAGTAATGAATCAGAAATTCCCCTTATTGCTCAATCGAAACGGTGCCACATACTTTGGTTCCTTTGAATTGTTGCTCGGAATCCCCACATTGCATTTCTTATGTTCCCTTTTACATGTTTTATGTGGACAGGTGCAGCTTGGAATAAACGTTTTTAACTGTCAATGTCAGATTACAACCCTTTAAAAACACGTCTGTAACAAACTGTTCAGGTCTAAGCATTGAAGTGTCGCTGAAAAATAGTCACTTCAAAAATTGTCAATACGTTATTGGTAATTCAGTAAAATGTACTATGAAAAAAAATCCATTCTTGCTTTTATTTGAAGTTAGGGATCAGTGTCACTCTACACAGAAAGTGAGATAGACACTCCCTAGCAACACTCCAGGCCTGAGCACGTGTGTCAGTCAGACACAGTAAAGATCCAGTAACCTCACAACCTTTTTTCTCTTTATTCTGTGTGCAGTTAATGTTGATCTCTTCCTCGACCCGCCAACCCCAAATCCTGCGAATACAAGAGGAATCCCCACAGGTGAATCCATTTTCAGTAAAAGAGAACTCACAAATTAGACTATAAACCTGAGCCACCACAGTATAAGCAGACAACATAAAGACAGATGTGTACAATAAGTGAAAAAAGCTGTGGTTAACACTGGAACATGTATTTCTTTCCGTCTGTCCAGCTGACAATGGAGTGATAAACTCTTTGGCTGCCAGTCTCATGGACCAAGGTAAGACATCATCTACAGAAAAGGGTGCTGTTTCTGCTTCCTGGATGTTTCCCTCTTTTGTTTTTTCAAAATGTTCTGTTTTTTCTCCTTTTTTTTCTCCCAGGTGGAATAAATCCTTTCCTTGACTCAGCAACTCCAAATCTTCACAATGATGGCGGGGTCTCCCCATGTAAGCCTGTTTTCCTTGAAACATCAAATAACAAAGTCAAGCCCGTACACTGTCTCCCTCTCACACAGTGAGACACACTTTTTTACACACCCTCACACTAGAGCTGTCACCTGGCACCACCAATCCAGGCAGATTTTAAGATATGAACTGACCACAAGCAGATTTACAAGTCTGTTGAGGAAGAATCCATTATACAGTATATGCTTTTAAAAGTCATTTTCCTTGTTGCAATTTCTAATGTTTGAAACTTGCTGTTAACATCTGGGTCTGGTTACCTTTAATGTAAAGGAAGTAGGCTGTATTATTTAATCATGTGAGCTTCTATGCTGAAAGTGAATTCATTTTGTGCTCTTTTTGTACTTTAATAATTTTCAAAAGTTCTGCTGATACAGTGTAAGTTCTTTTCTAATGAAGGGGCATTTGTAAGTTCCTCCACAACTTCTGATTTGCTCTCTTTTTTTTTCCCCACAGTGAGAGTGATTTCTGTCTATAGTCTGCAGGCTCCACAGCCCAGGACTAGACCAGAGTTTCTAAAATGTGAGGTTCTTTTACCGACAGATAACCCAACTCCTTCTGATGGGGATTCTCTAAAGTGAAGAGACAACTGACAGACACGGACACAAAGAGAAACATCCAGACACAACTAAACAGACGTGGAAACACACACATGTTGAGACTGCCAGAGAAGCAGAGCTAAACAAAATGCAGTTAGAACACAAAACATTTAAGAATACATTGACACACAAAAAAAATCTTGCAAAAGCCTATAAAATCCATATTTTACCTATTGAGATTCAAAATGCAGTTTATTCTATTGTCAATATTACATTACCTTTATGTTCTTAGCATTTTCATGGGCCTTGTAAAAGTCCGTATTTATTTGGTTTCATTCATCGGTGATTTTCAGCGACACTGACCACTCTCTATTGTGAGCATTCCATTCTGTGATAAATCCCATTAAGAGCAGCATAAGTTCACTGGTGAGATAACTGTTCTGGGGTTTTCACATATTTTCTACCACCGTTAATAGCCCGATAACTTGGCTCCTCTCCCCCCAAGTGACCCTGATGTGGATTAAATGGTTATAAAATGGACAGGGGGATCCTTAACTAGCCCACAGGGAATTTCATAAGCCGATGCCCAGATGCAGGAAAAGACAATCAGGAGCACGCTCAATCACACAGAGAAACACAGAGGCAAAACAGGGTGAAGGACATACAGTACAGTACACAGTCACTAACAGGTGCCTGGCCTGTGTGTTGTTATGCCTCGCACAGCGTCCGTTTGGGGGTTTATGAAGCTGTTGCACCTTGGGTTTTGGGGGTTACCGCTTTTAACGGACGCTTGGGTGCCTTGGCGGGGTTTTGCCATTCTGTTCCAGTTCCGAGTTACGCACAGTAAAGAGCAGACGTCCGTGAAATCTGTCCGCCTCAGTCCCTGGTCTTCCGCGGCGTAACACATGCGACTTTCCTAATAGCTGTTCGGTTTTCCTAGTTCCCCGCTCACCACCCTTTTCCTCCCTTTCAGACTCCTGTCAGCTGGTATTCGATCCCGACACAGCACACAGACGCCTTGTCCTGTCCGAGGGAAACACGAAAGCTACTCTGATGAGGGAGACCCAGCCCTACCCCCACCGACCGGAGAGGTTTGATGGCTGGACTCAGGTCCTGTGCAAAGAAGGCCGGTCAGGAACCCGCTGCTACTGGGAAATCGAATGGCGTGGGAGGGGGTCTTCTGTAGGGGTGGCGTACAAAGCGATGCCCCGGAAGGGAGGAGATGCGCGTAGTGGCCTAGGCTACAACGACCAGTCCTGGAGCCTGGAGCTGTCCGATACCTGCTGCTCGGCCCTCCACAAGAACGAGAAAAAAGACATCTTGGTGCCCTACTCCCCCAGAATCGGCGTGTACCTGGACTACAATGCGGGGACCCTGTCCTTCTACAGCATTGCAGACACGATGTCTCACCTGCACACCTTCCAGGCCATCTTTGTGGAGCCACTCTATCCTGGGTTCGGGGTGGGGAGTGGGGTGGGAGTGGGGTTAGATTTTGCTTTGGGCCAATTCAGCACTCTTACCGACAGCGTGAGGATCTGCAACTAGGCAGCTACAGTAAGTTTTATTGCTACCCTACCCAAAAGAAATGAGCGTTGTATTTCCCCTAGCTCCTCCGATTTCCCCCACCCAGGATGAGTTTGTAAAACCGCATTTCAATGCGCTGTAGAAGAGTGACACGTGGATGACTTCAGGACTTCAATGTTGCTGTCGTGGAGTTGCGAAGGGTTCATGTCCTCAGGTCTGGTGAGAGACTAGAAGTGACATTGGAAACCTAAACTGATATCGTTTCCGTTCACGTACCTGAATCAGACTGTGAAAAAGTTCACCATTGACATCGTATATAAAAGCAGACAGTAAAATGTGAGACTAATTGGTGAATGACAATGTGAATGTCTTAGGAGCGAGTAGAATTTTGGTTTATGGTATGTGCAGTAGGTATTTGTATTATTAACGTGTTTGTTTTATCACCCAGTTGTTTTTCTTGCCTCACAGTAATAAGCATTCTGTATTACACAGCAATCGTTTTACACACAGGGTTGTTTGTGCGGAGCTGGGAGCTGGGTGGGGTTGTGTGAATCTGATAACCAGACCCCTGGCTGTATGAGATCATCTGTTCACTCAGTTATCAGCAACCAAACAAGCTCAATTCCTAACCTGTCTTATAGAAACTGTTCTGTGATATCTGTGTGGTGTGGAGTGGGCTTGATCATATTCGGACTACAGGTTGATTGTTATTGAGCATTAACACAATTGGGACTATTTATGCTTAGAAAGATCACACCTATCTCCTGACCCACGGGATACTTGAATGTACAGTAATGGCCTTAAACAAAGATATGTACTGTATACACCCCCTTAGATCTATTGAGATTGATCAACTGATGGCAAGGTACTCATATTTTAATATAAACGTCAACCACTTTAATCCACAGCTTTCTGAAGAATTATTTTTGTAGTGATTCTTAAAAAATTAAGACTGTTCTCTAAGACATATAATTTCAAATGTACAGATCAACCTACTGTTTCTATCCAAAGTGAATGTTGGATATAATCCCACCTTGGAGAACTAAATGTGATTCTTTGCTAATCCATCTCATGAAACCTTTCAGATGTTTCATTAAGCCTGTCATTGAATGTTTACTATATTTGAGTGTAATTCTGCAAGTAGTAATAAATCATTTCTGCATATCCTGTAGTTATAGGCATGAGTTTGTCCTCACAGGCCCTGTGAGAAACTGGCCCTCCCCAGGGCCAACTGCGAGAGAACATCCAGGTGGAATGCTGGAAAGAGGGAAGGGGGAGAGACCTCTTAAAGGCAGTTTTCATTGGGACCAGGTTGAGCTGGCTTACAGGTCTGAGTGATTCGGCAAGCGATGGTTCTAGGGAAAATACAGATCAGGCTGAGCCGAGGGTCACCAGAGGATTTGGACAGATGGGCTGCATGATCACTAGGACGGGGTTACATGAAGCTTAGGGGGAGCAGCAAAGGCTGAAAGTGAGGGAACGTTTCTGCAACCCAACAAGTCCAAAGGTGGAACAGTGTCCTACCTTTCTAAGGTGTTGCAGCAATCAGGGCTGACCGGAGTTCTTGGCACCTGGAGAAAAGGGGCAAAGTAGCAGCATACCTTCACCTTACACTTGAGAGTGAGAAGACTCAAAAGCTCGGGTTGAGTCTGGAAGTCATGGATGTCGGAAGGGACGAACCGTGGAGAGGCAGGAGAGCGGAAGAAGACCCATATGCGTAGCAGCGGAATGGGGAATTAGCCCAGGCTCAGCAGTTCAGGAGTCGTATAGAAACCTATGCCCTCAGGCAACGGACATGGGGCGACCTGGATGCTAGGCAGGTCTCAGGACATCCGAACTTTAATGCTGAGCGAAGGTGAATCAGTGACCCGGCAATATATAGCCCCAGAGAGAGAGACACCAGAAGGACAGCAAATTACAGGAAACTAGGGACAGGACAGAGTAGGAGCGTCCTCCGGCTGCAGAGGGCGTGACACTGGAGTACCCACCACGATTAGAGAAGGCCGCTAGGCAAACAATTCCAAAAAGGGGCGAGACGAAAGATTAGTCAAAAGGGCCAGTGCTAGAAAGGTCTGTATTTCAGTAGCCAGGGGTTCGAGGACGTTGCAAACTCAGGTGGCGGATAAATTCCTAATACCGAGCACTGTTACCAGGTGAACTGAGGGTTTAAATAGTAAACGAAGGGGTGTGTGAGGGAAACTGGGCAATGAGGGGTTAATTAGGACCGGCTGCAACTGTAACAATATACTGTGGTGGTCGCCATTCAGTTTAATTGAGTTTATTTGTCATATGCACCAGTGCAATGAAATGCTTATTTGCATGTACTGTATACTCCGATACAAGGACATTAAGGAATGACCGAAAACATAAACACAGAACAGCAATAGCAACAACAAGTTCAAAACCATACAACTTATATACAGTATAGTCTAGTATAATTGCAGTACAGTGTACAAAATGTGTAAGAGGTTTATTTTTACGCAACTTTGGAAGGGTTCAAGGGTTGGGCTGTCTGTGGCAAAGAAGTATCATCCTGATTGATCAAAGAAGAGCTGGAACTTTTCTAAGAGGAATGTTTCTCTCTGCAGATTTTATCCCGATGCAGCATCCATGTCTGGAGCACAAAGGACAGAAAGGCATAAGAGCATAAAACAGGCGGCTTTGATTTGGGGTTTTTACAATTTGGTTACAGCTATTTTTTTTCTTGATGAAGATGCTATTATAATATGAAAATGCTATTGCCATCTATGATAATCACAGCTGAGCATCATGTAGCTGTCCAAAGAGCCATCAACCTCTGGGAGCGCGAGTTAACCAGATTTCTATTTCTATTACCAGCGTCAGGTGGTTCCTCTGCAGCTTCATGGTGTGGGGATTCTATCTTGTGCTGCAACTTGTTGCCTACAATCTCAGTGATGAGTGCAAGGCGGTGATCTCCCTGTTTCTCGTCCATCGTCAACACTCTCTGACTGAACAGCCTCACCAAGGCTGCCAGCTTTTCTTTCTGCCGTTGAAAAACAAGCAAAACTGGAATAACCAAAGACCAAAAAAAGTTTGTGTTTCAAGGCTAAATTAGCATTCAACTCTAAATGCCATTTAACTGAAAGTCTCGTTTTCCCACTGTGGAATGTCACCTTTTTGGAAAAATAGATTATCTGAAGTCATATATAATGAGACAGCACAACTAAGCGTGATCATTCACAATCTGAGTATAAACTACTGCTACTGCACACAGTATGAAAAATATCAGAAGCTCCTTACTGTGAGGTCCAGCTCTGCCTGGGAGGATTTAAGAGTCGTAGTCAGCATGCTAATTGTAGCCTCCTTGTCTGACAGCTGTGATTTCAGTGCCTTTTCAAATACACACAGGTATAAATGTATGTAAATCTGAGAAACATGTGGGCATAATAGAGGTAATTTATCCCTTATTTTCAATTAACTTTTTTTAAAGGATTTGGGATCCCTCCACAACCTCCTCTTTTCAAAACCAGATGAAATTTGTACGAAGATAATTTTTTAAAGGATCGCCACCTGCTGTACATACAGTACAGGCAGGGACCCAGTTCATCCTGCCCTGAAGTGTGTTCCACTCTGCACTCCCAGAGTCATGTTACAGAGCAGATCAGAAGGACCACTGAGTATTGGCTTCATCAGATGAATTCGCCAGATTGAATGATGTAACCAGGAGTTAACACTTCTTCTCTTTCAAAACATGTAATGGGTTCTTCAATGGCCAAGTACAGTAGTCAGGACCTGAGCTTGATGTCTTATCTGAAAGGCAGCACGGTGTATTGGTAGAGAGCATCAATTATTCTGGTAACTTCTTTAATATGAGAGAAGAATGATGAAGAATGGTATTACCATCTTCCATCAGAGATTCCTGCTGTTTCCAGTAAGGTTAATCTGAAACACTGCAATGCAGTTTTGTTAGACATATGGAACAAATAATAATATAAATAATCCTTGCATACCAGAATCACGTGCAAGAGGAGAATTGAATTGCAACACCCAGCCATTACATACCAGAAGCTCCAAGAAACAGCAGATTAAAGAGTGAGGAGAGAGAAATTGCACTACACCAAACCTAGGGTGCAATTTATCCAGGAAATCTGGGTTAACAATTCTACACTTACAGTAAGAACAGTGTCTCATGCCCTTTAAAGACCTAGTAGAATGGACCTTGTCTTAAAGTTTAATCAGACGAATGACACCTCCTACAACACAGTGTGCCCTGTCACCCACTTATAGCATAGTGCACATGGACAACATATTAGGAAATCAGTTTAGATATTCTGCTCCAGAGGGAAAGGGGTCTACCAATACAATTTACAGCTGCAACCTGGTTTTCAACTGAAGATCCCCATCCCAGTACAGACTAGGACAAGCCTTGCTTAGCCTTAGACACCTGGCGATAACATGGTACTGCTGTTGTCAATATTAAGAGTGTGCTACCAAAGTTATACTCTTGTATTGTTAAATTGCTGTGCTTTCTTTAAATTAAGAATCAAAAAATGCTTTTGATCTTAGAGATGATTTGTACGTATTATATGTGCAAAAGGGGCAAATGGTTTTTACTTTTACATTAAGAGCTAGAAGGTCTGATCACGAGAGAATGCCTAACAACTGGAGCTTCACCTATTGGCAGGAGAATCAGGTATTCACAGTGTTTGTAAAGATAGGGACTGTGTCGAAATAGGAGAAAGAACCCATTTGCTTCAGTCTCCACCTGGTGGCTCCTGTCGAGGGCTGCGATCTGAATCTCAAACGACTTTCTCATCTGGTCCATCTCCTTCTGAAACTGCTCCTGCAACCCCTGTTCTGTCAAGAACCACAGAAGCAGGGCCTCAAAATTAGTCGCAGCCTGCATTCAATCTGAGGGCTTTCAATATATAGACATAGTATATATTTACAGTAAGTGCACATCAATGATTGGCCTGTAAATACTGCAGCGAGCCTCACCTTTTTTTAATTGTTTTTGTTGTTCTTTTTCATGCTTCAATTTCCACTGATTCTCCTTTTGGAACCATTTCTCCTGCATTTCCTCAGAGATGCTTTCCTGTGGGAAGAGATTGGCATTATCTGTAGGGAAAAGTGACTTTTTTTTTTCCTGCAATGACATTTGAATGGATCTGAAAATCTATCTGAGCCAATACAACTGTGCAGAAAAGTGTATGTGTAGGGTTCGGTACTATCTTCATAAAAAAAGAAAAACAGACCCCCCCCCAGAAAAACAAAAACACTAAAAGATATTTTAAAGAGTATTCACTGCATATACTATAAACACTTTTGTCTCTTTGGCAGTTTGCATGATTATGTCAATAAACAGAAGTCATTTACGCAAAAGAATGTTCTTATTCTTTTGTTACATTAAAGGGAACCAAACATACAAGACACCTTGAGTGTGTAAAATAAAATAATACATCTGAAAAGCGACTTTACAGCTTCTTAATATTTATCTGAGGCCTTTTCTAAAAGAAAAACAGGGGTGAGTAAGAAAACTTCCAGGCACAACAGACACTTTCCTTACCTTGTAGGTGTGAAATGAACTTTTCAGAAAATCATAGTCTTTTTCCAGTACAGCTATCAGGAATAATAAAAAAAGACCTATCACTACAACAACTACAACAACAACTGTATTTTGTATTTTTAAAAGTGGGCAATAAAACATGAAATACAAACAGACTTTATACCAGACAAAAAACATTTATTTTGATGACAAATACTTCAAACCAGACCTGAGCTTTAAAATTGTAGTACATCTTTTCTAGTAAGACTATTATAATTTTAAGATTACCATGCCCTATGTTTATTAGTTAAACAGTTATACAGCAGTATTATTGTTCAGGATGGCACAGGTGTTAGGTGCTTAGCATCACTGCATCATTGAAGCCATGAGTTCAGTTCTGAACATGGGGTGCTATCTGTGTGGAGTCTGTATGTTCTCCCCATGTTCCTGTGGGTTACTGGCATAGTGGTAGGCTAATTGGCTTCTGGGAAAATTGACTCTTGTGTGTCTGTGTCTGTGTGTCCCCTGTTCAGGGTCTAAGCTGTCTTGTGAATTGGATGAAATGGTTAAAACATGGATGGATGGATTACTGTTCAGATTGTTCAGAGGGTTTTAGGCTTATGAAGCCTAACCTAACAGCATGTTTTGTTGAAATGAGTCCTGTGTATCTAAAATGGATTGCTGTTCCGCTGTTACCATTGAAGCACCAACAAGGAAGGAATATGAACTCTGATTTCTGATTTCCTTTAGTCATTTTCAAACAAACTATGTTTTTGGAGAACTGGGAAACCCCAACAATAACAGAGATTAAAATGGCATTACATGCGTCATGTTGCATGCTCAAACAAGTTGTTTTTCACAGCTGTTTGGTGAATAGTTGTTAAAAAATTGAGCTGTGAAAGTACTGCCAGATTACTTGCTCAACAACTTTGGTATTAAAAGTGAGTCATCATTGTTCTGGTATGCAGCTTTTCACAAAATTCCATCACTAAAAGAGCTGTCTTCTTATCGTTATGAGCATGTTTCTTTTTTTCTGAAGCAGCTAAAACAATTCCAGCAAAATATACATGTATATTGAAAAGGCTTCGTATAAATATACAGGGATGCTAAAGAAAAACGTCTCCACTGCGCTGCATAATACTGCAGGTCCCATCAACATACGAGACTTTGTCTCCTTATAATTTCAAATATTAAGATTTAAGGAAACAGTCTAATAGGTGTACAATATCTCATGTGGCTGAGAACCAGCAGACCATTTTTACATTTTCATCACCTTGTCACATGAAAAAGATTTCTTTATACTCAATTTCAATAAAAAACGTATTTTCTGTTTAATGTTGTCAACCCTGTAAGTAAGCTGGTCTGTGTCTCTGTGTAACAATAAGGGTTCAACAGTTTTTGAGGCAATTCTGTCTCTGAAAGGTCCCAATGGAACTGCTTTATATCAGCAAGGACTGGGGAAGCCTGTCACTACTGGAGGAAAAATGGATGGAGAAAGTTTTACAGGCAAATTACAGAAACGTCCTGGGGAAAAAAAACAAACACAAGGCCAAAGCTACCTTGGAGAGTCTTAACAAGAAAAAAATGACCTCGAGTGACCCAGTCAATGTCCTGACTTGAATCCGATAGGAAATCTGTGGAAATTGAGGTAACTGCTGTCCCCCAACAATCCCCAACCAACTTGACAGGGCCTTAGCAAGTTTGCAAAGACAAACGGGGGCAAAATCTGTTCCATCCTTACTGTATGTACACGCAAGGTTGCTAGAGATGACGAAAAGCTCCAAACGAATTTCGGATATAAGGTGCTGCCATCAAGTATTGATTCTGGGGGTTGAGTTACCAGTACTTCTGTGGTCAACAGCTTTTAGTCTGTAATTTGTCTTTTCATTGACGTTTAACTTCATTCACCCATTAAAGTGTTCCGTTTGAGGATTTAAGTTTTGAATACAAGTATGCGCTTTACAAAACGGTATATACAGTACATTATTTGTAATGTATACTGTATACCATTACCACTCAAACTGTTCATGACCAAGGAGGATCCAGTGGTGAGTGTTGCTGCCTAGGGTCTTGGCTTTAATTCCAGACCTGCGGTGCTGTCCAGAGACATACCAGTAGATTAACTGACTTCTGGGAAAGATCGGCCCTGGTGTGAGCGTGTGCGTGTCTGTGCTTGCGTGTGTCTAACCAGGGATGGACTGGAGTTCTGTTAAGGGTGTCATAGGCCTTGCTGGCCAGGATAAGCTTTCGCTTTGGAAGAATGGATGGATAGACCATCGTCGAAAGGGTGTGGATACTTTTGCCAGGCACTGCAGAAGGAAACAAGAGCCTGTGCCATCGTCATGTGTGCTTGTGCTTGTACCATATCGCTCTTCTGCACAGATCTTCTCCTCTTCTAGTATCTTCTTATGCTGCGTCTCTATGGCTCTTATCTCTAACCTGTGGGCCTGAAGAAGCTGTCTGGAGAAACCAAGAGTATCAGAACTCTTTTAGGGGGCAATTTAAATATATAACTAAAGGCTTGGTAGAACGATTCCTGATAGAGGTCTTAGAAGCTAGCTTTTTGTATCAAAGCATGAATCAGTACAAAAACATGACTATATTCTGCAAAGACATATAGTACAGTAAGCTCATAGATTATACTGAAATCAGCAATATCAGCACTGACTATTTAACACTGAACTCAAAATTAAAAACCCACCTCAATAACCATCAAACAAGTAATTATATTCATTAACGGGGGTAGCCTTACATAAGTTACATGTATATTGATATTCTAAAATGTATTTCTTCATGATAAAAAAACATTAAAATACATTAAAACACTGTCACACTCCCTGTCTCTTTAAGATCCCGCTTTTTGTGAATTTTAAGCTTAAATTGCTTTATGTACTGTATAAAAAGCAGAAAAAACATTTGAGAATTGACATTAGGTTTTAAATGTAACATCCAACATTTTTAGAACCTTTTTTTAAAGAAAGAAATAGAACTTCATGGAAACTTCATTTACACATCTGACTATGAGGAAACCAAAAATGTATTTGTACATGCAATTTCAGAGCACCAACATACATGTGTGAGAGTGTTGTCTATTGAATCCCAATGTACATGTACACACTGTATGACAAATAACCTCCTTTCTCCACAGTGTGGCACATACTCCAATCTATAGTTCACTAGGGACAACAACATCTAAGGATTGAATACTTTGTGAATGCTTGGAATACTTGGTGAGAAACGTTTAGCTTAACCTGCTTGCTTAATGGGTAGCCTCCTAGCCACAGGATGAGGAGACTCGAGCCCCATTCAGAGAAGAATAAAGGAATACATTCAGAGAGGGAATGCTTGAGATGAATGTGAACGGAGGTGTTTGAGCTCTGTTTATGTAGCTCGTTTATGTGTGAGATTGACTCGTCATTAATAACTGCCATCACCTGAGCTCTTCCTCGTGTTGCTGACTCACTTTCGAAGATCTTCTTTGTGTTTCCTCACTCAGCTGTAACCCACAAAGATACAGATCTAAAGGTTAAAGACTGTCGGTATGGGAATCACGTGAGACAACCAAAGCAGTGTTTTGCAAAGTAATGGCATTAGACCTCACCATCTGAAAGCTGTGCTGATGTGACCTGCGCTCATCTCTCAACAATGTGATCAGCTTTCTGATCTGCTCCTGCATATCCTGAACGATGTCATCCCTGGGAAACTCATACAGAATACAGGAAAGGGAGGAAAAAACCATTAGCACAGCAGAGCAAGTCACCTCACAGAGGTGTTGGTGCAAAGGAAGGTCATGGAAGATCAAGAAGTTCACATATTCTTGAGGACATCACAGCTGTTATCCAAATGAAAAGGAAGCAAAAAAAACAGAAAGCTGAAAAACAAAAGAATGATCCAAGATAGGCTTGCCATTGTATTTTGTGTGTGTTTGCTTGGAATTTATAGGCAATTAAACTGTATCTCCTGTTATTTATTTAGTTTTTATTTGGAAAGTGCTTTACAAAATTAAATTAAAAATACCGCCACTGTTTGAGGATCATGTAGATATTTGAATTTACACAGAATGGCAAACAAATTGTGGCAGATCTTCAGGTGGATTCTTTCAGGAGAGAATTCCTTGGAAACATTACTTTTCTATTTTACATGAACATTTTCCTGCACATGTAACTTTAAAGAATACTAGCACTGAAATTTAGGAGATTGTATATTTAAATGATAAATTCTAACCCAATCTAAAAAACACAGAATGTCTACTAAGCAGGACACATCTCTAAAAATTATTCATTGAAATGTGTATTAATAAGTGTGTTAATAATAGTCAAATTATTTTCATATATAAATGCTTCATTAATGCATATTTCAGAGTAAATAATATATTTATAAAGTATTTATAATGTGTGCAAAATAGCAATTAAATGCCAAATGTCCTTTTTTAATATTGCAGTTTCAAATAATGAAATTGGTAAACATTACAAAAGAAATTCTAAAAGCCAACAAGACACCTGATGCAAAAATCTGCCTCCTCTGTAACAATAAATAAAAGAACAGATTTGAAAGAATTCATTAAATTGCAGCGAGTGTTTTTTTTCAGTCCAGGCATTTGCTTTACCTCATTTTCTGAGCTTTGCTATAATTGAATAAATAAGCTTGTAGTCAGCGTGGTGTCATTAGGCATTAGCCAAATGAAAGTCTCCACAGGTTCTCAGGCAGTGAGATTAAGACCTAAAGTCCCACTCAATGTAATGCCAAACTCTATTAATCAAAATAAACCACATGTTCCCGTTACTCTCTGTAACAAAAAATACAACAGAGAACCTAATTTTACTAAACCCTTTAAAGAAATTCTCAAAATTCAGCTTCATTTGACCAGTGTCTTAAAAGAAATAGTGCTCCATCTCAGAAAAATGACATATAAATACAGTAGCTTACTTACACTTACATTTTGTTCCTCTGGAACTCTAGAGCTGGGCACAACCTGTGTAGACATGAATGGAATCAGTGTTAAGTCAGTTCTGTTTTTCTTTGCTCTCTTTTTGACTTCCTTCCGAGCAAGGAATAATCTGAACAAGCACACAACGTTAGCAGCATACCTTTAATAAGCAATGTTTGAGAAGGGAGCTGTGTCAGTGTTTGTCGGCTGCAAAACAACAAGCGAAATTAAGCGTTGAAAAATTAAAAGGAGAAATGACATTTTATGTGTGGAGCCTTCTTCCCTTGTGAACTTTTCCTTAAACAGCTCTTTTTTTTCAGGTTACGTTTGACATTTAAGTTATTTTGAGGTTTAATGTTAAAAGAAGAAAAGACATAAAAAAGAGATGATCTAATAGTGATATCTGATAACTTAGAAAACATGTTATGCTTGTTATGTTCTCCTAAATAAATACAGTACATCACACAGTTACCTCTTTCATCTTCTGGTGTGCTCTCTTCATCCCTCTTCTATGCAGTTTGAAATATTGTCACTATAACGGGAATCTCATCAAAACACAAAAGGGAAAAAAGGGAAAGGGATTCTTATTTCAAAATAAATAGTAAACATTGTTGAAAACTAGTGAAAAGAGTCATAATGTGAGAGGTCTCAAAAGATATATCCATCCATCCATTTTCAAACCACTTCATCCAATTCAGGGTCGCAGGGGAGTCAGAGCCTATCCCAGCATGCAACAGGAGCAAGGCAGGATACATCCTGGATGGGACGTCAGTCCATCGCAAGGCAGATACAGACACAAACAGCCCAGGCCCCAAATTGAATCCAGAGCACCAGAGCTACAAGAAGAAAATACTAACCACTGCACCACCATGCCCCCTTCAAAAAGTATATTTCAGGCTTTAAATTGGCTATAATGTCCTCTGCTTGTGGGATGAGTATTTTTTAACTTTTATTCAATTCAAAATAATCCTTATCATCCTCGTAATCTGTTGCAAATGACTGCCTGGTTTAATGTGCTGCCTAAAACTAAGTTCATCCCATGAATCAAGTGCTAAAATCACACAAGGAACAGAGGTGTCTTACCGTATGAAACGTGTGTCCTTCCAGCAGTTTTAAAGTTCGCTTTTCATGAGATGTCTGGTTTGATTCTCACTTACACACACTGAGCCAAAGACCATTATGAGATCAGTAAAGCATCACAGCATAGGACAGGGTCATTACTGAGACTTAAGCTGAAGACTAGGCAACTTTTCAAAAATGCACACTATCTCTTTAATTCCTCTGTGACCTATCTGTTTGGGATTCTGTTGCCAGAGCAACTGGATTCAGACTGTACACTTTGCAAAGGGACAAGATTTGAGTGAGGTCTCTAGGAAATTAAACCTTCCACAAAGCAGCTGAGGAAAATCTGCATGGAGGACTGGAACATTCTAGGTTTTTAGAACTTGAAAAAAAATAGCTAAAATTGGCTATTTTCATTCCAACTAAACATTTCTGTGAGTATCAATACGTAGAAGAAAACTCTTTCTAGATTTTCCACATACTTTTGCCTAAACGTTATGTATTCTTTCATTTTTCTTCTTTCTTTGCCATTTTTTTCAATCCAAGCAGGTTGTCACATATGGAAATTAAGGTTGCTACCAGCTACCAACAGAAAGAAGCAGGTTAATGTGAGATCAAAGTGAAAGAAGACGGTGTCTGTGTTTGTGACTTTTAGGTGAGTTTAATTTAGTTAGTGCAAGGAGGCAATGATTCAGAGAATGGATTGATGTTTTTACAAATAATACAATATAATATGGTGATCACAGGCCATCAACAGTGCAATACTGTAGGTGTGATCCATCAGAATGTGTTGGAACAAACGTCTGCTTGTACAAACAGTAGGCATTTTGTAATTCAGGAAGCTGCAGTAATAGGAGTGTGTTTTGGATGCAATGCTCTAATACAATCAGAACATTTTTATGTTTTAAGCCATGTTTCACCTTTAAAGTGAAAGTTTTCCATTTGTGGCCTCAAAGACCCTGTATTATGCAATTTTTGCTGCAGCTGGTCTTAGCTGAAGCCTTAAAGGAACTTATCACTTTCTTAATTAGACCTCAAGAAGATAAGGTTATGAAACAGTTTTTTTTTTAATTTCAAGTAAATTTCAAGACATAAACAAAATGAAAAGTCACTTGAAACCCATTTACAGACTCCAGGGACACTAAGTCCCGATTATAAACAACACCTGAATGCTTCATAGAATGTTTTTGTTTGAAAGAAACAGTCTAAGCAGTTTTTATTTATACAGTATATGCAGTATGTTCATGATTCTTGGACAGCTTCTCTGAGGTAATATGTACTGTACACATTAACAATATTTTAAAAAATCAGACCTTGTTTGTGCATATTTTTGACATTAATGAACGGTTACTGTCATTAATGAATGAACACTAACGAATGTCGTTGTAAAATGTGCTATATTATGTTTTGAACGTTCTCTATTCATTTCAAAATATTTTTTTTATAAAATCATTTTTATAAAAGTTTATAAAATCATTTTTAATATTTTTTTTTCCTCCGTGCAGAATCTACCCATGTATACCCACAACATTGCGACTCAATGCACATGTTTCAGTGTCATCAACTCAAAAAGGACGAATGAACAAACAGCCGTACCAGGATGCACAGGGAGAGCTGCCCCAGGAGGACTCATCAGGCACCAGAGATGTGCCTCAGCAAGTCCCAGGCTTAACGTTGAGCCACCTACATCTAGGCCGGGGTAAGCTAAAGTGAAAACCCGCAGCTGTACGGTCAGGTGAAAGTGTTCAAATAATGAAAGAGATTAAATAATGAAAACTGTTGTCATTTTTGGAAGAGAGAAGAAGCTACAAGGGATGGGCACATAACAAGGAGGATGAAGGCCCCTTGGACAAAGGACAAAACAAACAACAGCAGCCAATAGGAAAATGTGTTTATGGAAAACCCAGGCATAAGACACTATGGCTGGACTAGATTTACTAAGGATCAACCACCATGCTCTAGAATGAAGAAGATAGGACCCTAATACAGAGTCAGGAGATAACCAGGGGGTAGCCTTTCAGGAAATGATGTCATAGAGAATTATGTGATACAGTATGTCATTATGTTGAAGGACTAGTGAAGGAAAACTCCTCTGAACGTTAATTAAAAATAAAATTTCATGACCTGCTGTACGAAACTCTGCAGAGGGAGACCGGCTTCGGTGAGACTGACCTTGTCAGTCAGAAGGAAGAGAGAAGCTTGGTGCTGGCCCAAGCAAGCTCAAAAGAAGAAGGTGGGTGTCTCTAGCAACAGCACGTTATAGGTCCTATACTGTACCTACCTCTACAGTACTTTCTCTGCCACCAAAATGTGATTATTTGGAAATAAATTATTATATTTAAAGGCTCAAAATGTGATCTTTTTTGTGACTGGAAATTTTTCTCAATGGTTTGTTGTGAACATTTATGAATGCGTTGGGAAAATTGTTTACTTTCCTATTGAAGTGTTATATTTGAAATATGGATGATGTGGAAAGACACCAAACGCATCACCACAGAATTATTGAAGCTGGTGGGATGCTGAATGTAGCTCACAGGAACATGAGGTTTCTAATGTAACCCAATAACCTACTTTATATACTGTAGTTTTTGAAGAGTCTACCCACGTTTTCTCATTCTCTGTAGGATGATGTGGAATCTGTCGAGCTATCACCTGGATATACCCTGACAAGAGGCAAAAACCATTTTGCTGTCACCCTGGGCGAGGAATTGTTTGGACTTCCTTCACAATCCAGGTGAATAGAGCCAAAAAATTCCAATATTAAAAGCCTTATTAAAACTTAATTACTTAACGCATTGAGGGAGGCAGAAAAGTAAACACTTATAATATACTGTACAAACCAGACAGGAGTTAACCCTATTAAAATTATTAAACTACTCCCCTGTGTGCTGTCATTGGTGTGCATACATAAGCTGAAGGCTGCTGGCCAGGCCTTCATTTGGAATTAGAAATTATTCTGAACTGATTTATGTGGTAAAGATAAAGGATCATTATTGGGCCACAGGATAAGGCAGTGCTCAAGTCCTAAATTCCTGAAGTTTTCTTTCTTAGTAAGACCATTACGGAAGACCTAAAGGAGCAGATTGGCAAGCTGACTGCACTGTTAGAGGATGAGAAGAGGTCCCATCAGGAGACACGCAGGAAGGTGAGCTGTTCTCCCCTCTCTAACAACTCTTTTCACAAACACATAAGGCCCTCAAGAGGCCCTGTGTGCCTGGTTACCTAGCAACTGCATACTGTATTGTAAGGCCCAACAAGTCCACTGCTGAATTGCTTATTCCACTGCTTAATTCCACTCAAAATGGAAATGAGTTGTCTATCAGCGTGTTGGATTGTCTATTGAAACACCATAAGCAGGAGCAGCATCTGTATTATCTGCATTAAGTACAAGTGTTTCTCAGTGAGGATAATTGCCTTCTGTTTGAAAGCTCATGACAGACTGCAGCAACAACTCACCCATTTTAAAATCATTACCAAGCACGTGGGATGCCTCCTTAAACTGGTTTAGAAATGTGTGGTGTTTCGTGAAAGTGATAATTATGAAAGAAGAGCTTGGAGAGATCTTTACTACTATGAAAAAATACAATATCTAATCTTTTTACAGCTGTAGTGAACAATATTGTGGATATTATATGCTGTACACTGCCTACTGTACTGTAGGTCAAAAATGTTACAGTTGACCCAATTTATTAAAGCATAAAACATTCCTGATTAAACAGCATTTTTTATTGTCAGGATACTTTTTATCAGTAATAGAAATATTTCTAGGAAATCAAGAAGTTATTGTTTTCAGGCATTTTTACACTGTGGTGGCACTGATATAATGCAGAAACCATTCTCAGAAGTCAAAACTCTCAGAATCCAAAGGCAAGTCCGGATCATTCTAAGCTCTTCTATTGCTTATTTAAAACCAAGAAAATCATGGTTCATTACTAAACCTAACCAGCCTCTGGTCTCTCTGTGTAACTGTTTTACCACCGTGGACTTGTTTTTCATACCTTTCTTTTATCATTGTCAGTTGAGGTGGATAGTTTGACACCATACCCTAACCATTTCATCCAGCTGGGGGTTGTGGGGTAGCCTGAGCCTATCCTTCTAAGCAACGGGCGCAAGGCAGGATACATCCGGGACGGGACACCAACCCGTCCATCACAGGGCACACACCAGCACAAGCATGCCTACGAACGCTCACACCTATGGCCGATTTTACCAGAAGTCAATTAACCTATCAGCATGTCTTTAGCCTGTGGGAGGAAACCGGAGCACCAAGCAGGACCCATGAGAACATGCAAACTCCATACAGACAGTGGTGTGGCAGCAATATTAACCTCTGTGCCACCGTACTGCCCTTAACCAAGCCAATCTTTACAAATTTAGAGAAATCTAAATAAATATGTTGCACCAGAATGGACAAGCCTCTTCAGTCCTGCAGTGCAACACAGGTAACAAGGCCAGTTCATGTTTTGCCATTCTGAAACACAAGAGGAAGCTGTACTAAGCTGTACGGCGCATTTGAAGAAGAAATGCATCCTGAAGGGCTGACGTCTTGTTTCTCTCTGTGGAACAGCTCACAGAGGAGGCAGAGAGCAGAGTACAGGAGATCGAACAGAAGCATGGGGCTGAAATCAGGTAGAGTGCCAATCGGGAATGTCCTGAGACCCAGTAAGCACGTGTTTATATGTAAGGATATACTGTACTGTACCACTGCAGTCAGAGGAAGAATCAGAGCCATTTGAGAGAGAGACCGCGCAGGCTAGAGAGATCAGAGACTTCAAGGGTTGGAAAGTTGGCAGAGAGTTTACAGTTTGTCTTGTTTGTCTTGTTTTGCTTTGTAATAATTGCACCTTTATCTAAGGCCAGGAACCTTCCGGACATTTTGACCTCATCTATGTTTTAATAATGGGTGTTAATATGCAAAGGTCCTACCAGAACCTAGGAGCTTTCCGCCTGTGGAAGTCTAGTGGTCAGATAGTGCCCCTTAGTGGCTGAAAGTAGTATTATCCTGAAAAAGACACATCGAGCATAGGTGCCGTATCCTATGGAAGCCCGTTTCCACCAGGGAGAACAGAAAATGCGCTATGGTACAGTATCTCAGAATTGCGACTTAGTATCTCAGAATTCCGACTTTATATCTCGCAATTGCGACTTTTTATCTCACATTTGCGACTTCGAAATGGCCCATATTTCATTGTCTGTCCTTTTGTTATTGTAACGGATTCGGGTTCTAGGGCTTGTGCCCTCACCGCTCCCACCCTACTTTGTGTCTAACTGCATTGGCTCGAAGCCAGGGCTATTTCGAAGTCGCAAATGTGAGATAAAAAGTCGGAATTCTGAGTTACTAAGTCGGAATTTTAAGATACTAAGTCGCAATTCTGAGATACCATAGCGCGTTTTTTTTTACTCCCTGGCGGAAACGGGCTTCCATAGTGTCCAACCAGAATATGGAGGTCCTCTTGGAGGAGCTGGTATAAGTGACTGCTGCACTCATTGCCAATGAGGCTATGAGACCAAACAACAGGAGGTGGACAACAGCAGTCAGTGCTGGTCCTGGAAAATACCCCTTGGTAAAGAGGACTGGCTCCAGAACTCTGCATTTCTGGGAGGGGGTCAGAGCTGCAGTGCTTGCACGTGTTCGAGCCCTCCTCGTTCCCAAGTCTCCAGTGAGAGTGAAGAAGGATTTGTTGACACCCAAGTCTCCACTAGACAGAGCCTGGGCAATTTAGCTGCTGCATGGTCCCAAGACGTGGAGAAGTTCAAGAGGGCACCCTTCCCAGTGTGTTGCCTGCTGCTAGAGCAGCAGGAAAGACACAACGGTATTGGAGTTTCCATCCGTGCCTCCTGGGAAATGGCGGGGGCAGATGCCTACAGCAGCTGACCCCTGAACAGACAGGGCAGGAAAGTTGGATTCATGAGGCGGAGGACCACTCTCCAGGCTGTTTGGTCTTTCCTCCCTCCTGCCCGTAATTTTTTTCTGGCAGCAAGCTTCATCTCCCCCACATGGGGTTGAGCTGAGGGGGAGGATATGTGACTGAGGGCCCAAGGAAAGCTGGGTAATGACAACAGGGCTGCCAGTAGGTGAGATCTCAGAATAATCTTTGTAGTGAACTCGAATACAATTTGAATGAATCTCTCACATGGGCCTGCTTGAAAAAGGGTAAAGTACAAAGAAGCCCAAGGAATATGACTGCACAGGTATGTTTGATAGAAAATCATGCCAGAGAGATGGGAACCTGAGGCAGGTTGAGGTAGGGGTTGAGACCTGGGATAAACCTCCTGTCTCTTTTGATCACGTCCATGTCTATTGGATAGTCCTGTGAACCACTCTACATTCCTCATTAGGTACAGCCAAACCAACATTAGCTTTTGCGAGTTTTAAGGTTGTTAATCAAAGCCTTGGGTGTTGACTCTTCCAAATGAAACTGTGATGGAGGTCACCTGTTCAGAATGTCTTAATGTAAGTCAGTAAAAGAGAAAATAATGACCTAATAAGAGTTATTCATCTTTATAATGGATTTCTTACCATGTAGTGTGAGATAAAAAAGAAGACCATGTAATAAAATCTAGTTCAGATTTTACTAAGGACCATAAGCATTTTATTTCAGAATTTGAAGAATGTTGGTAGATCTCAAATAGGGAAACCCAAGAATGTTGCTAAATAGAAAAGAGTTTATTCTGGTCACAGAGCTCAGAAGAAATAAGAACAAATATTGAGCAAATTTACTTTTTTGAATAACTGAACACATTGAATTCCTAGATCCTTGATCTTGGATAATTGAACACAATATAAAGAAGCATTTCATACTTAGCTTTTGTTTAACTTTTAACTGACGCATATATTACCTCTGATTAAACAATAGATTTATTCATAGCACCATTAGTATAGTTTAAAAAGCCTTTCTAGATTAAGTTTTTAAATCTAGGCTTCTATGACACTTGATTCTTACGGATCTTAAAGCCTATTAAAATGTGGTCAACTAGTACTTATTATCTGGGTACCTCTCATTGCACATTCGACTTTCTCTGCTCCCCCAGGCAGCTTCTCCACACCTACAGGTCAGAGGTCATGGCCATAGAAGCCCAGCAGAAGAAGCTCCTGGAGGAGGAGATGGCCTGTGCAGAGGAGCGTTATGGTACAGTGCTGAAAACCAACCGGTTCTTTCTCACCCTGTAATCTACTTCATCACTTTAATTACTTTGTTGTTTGTTCTGACTCTACCAATACCTGGTATCAACAAAGCATACGCATTAAAGCCAGCGGCCAGCAGCCATATCACCCTGCGACTCACAACTGGCAACCCACTGAAGCTAAGCAGGTGTGAGCCTGGTCAGTACCTGGATGGGAGACCTCCTGGGAAAAACTAAAGGTTGCTGCTGGAAGAGGTGCTAGTGGGGCCAGGAGCAATGGGTTGGCTACATTACTCTACTCTCCTCCCCACTGATAGCTGATGTGTGGTGAGCGTTCTGGTGCACTATGGCTGCCGTTGCATCATCCAGGTGGATGCTGCACATTGGTGGTGGTGGAGGGGGGTCCCCATTACCTGTAAAGTGCTTTGAGTGGAGTGTCCAGAAAAGTGCTATATAAGTGTAAGCAATTATTATTAAAGGAAACCTTCCATCCATCATTTATTTATTCTTAAAGTTCCTCCAGCATTTGAATAGGTCCGAATCGCACACAGTCAGAATAATAAGTATGTGTGTGATCTACTTGGATGCTGGGATCTACTGGGATTGGAGTCCAGAAAGTAAATGAAATAGAAAAGTGTGTTCTACTCCCCAAATCAGAAAACAATGACAGGTGTAAAATGCACACTCCTTCCTGAGCGCAATGTCTCTGAGCAGAGCACAGCACCAGGCATAAGGAACGAATATGCGCTCTTCAGGGCTTCTTCAATGCTTTGGATGATTAAAAATTGAAATCCAGAATGGGATAAAGGAAATAAACTGGACATCATCTTAATACATAAAACAAAGATTTAATTTAATACAATACGAAAATACGAATCAGTGGCGATGGGATGGGATCCTCAACAGTTTTTCAATGAAAGCCTTAAACTAGATTTGATGCAAGAGGCCAACCAGGTTTGTTTCCAAGAGAAGACGTTTCCTGTGGTCTTATAAGCTTCAATTCGATTTTGTCCAGTCATCATTGAAATAGAAAAATGTCATCTTCAAACGTTTTGTGTGTCATGAGTCTTATAAAATAGGTGTACTACTTGTACTAATCAGGTACCAAAGGATCATATTTTGCTTCCACCTACTGGAAAAATGTTGGAAAACACATCTGACCTTTTCAAACTTGTTTTTGAAATGATATTTTATGTATATGGATTAGTCAGCCTATCCAGGGCTCCCTTCCGGAAACTTCCATCCACTGGGAGTCCAATAGGAGGCTGTTCATGCTACATGCCCTATATCAATTAGTATTTAAAATTGAATTAAAAAAATGAAAATGTCTTATTTCACTATGTAACTGAATATGTTTCTACAAAATGACATCTATAATGTTACATGTCCAGTTTATTATTTCTTGCCTGGACACCCCGTCATTTTCATAATAACCCAGAGCAAGGAGAACAGCCTATTATGATGATCAGCATAGTGACACTTCTTTATTTAAACAGTGCTCTAATTTAGTACCTCAAATTGATATGATTTTCTTTCCAGGCAAGCTAGAAAAAGAACATGAGCTGACGAAAAGTTCCTTTCGTGCCTACAAGGTAAAATACCTGAATTTATATATCGTCAGCTAATACATTTTTGTCAATATTGGCTTGTCTTGGAAAATGTGCATCAGCTAACAGATTTGTCTGTATTGTCTTCTCTTGGTATTTGCCAGGGCATAGAGCTTTTAGAGTAGATAAGGCAATGCAAAACATATCTTATACTCTTATTACTGTCAGAAATCAAGGTGTATACTTTTCTCCTGTCATTGCTTCTGATTAATACCCAGAAGGCTTTCTGACACAAATAAAGAGATTGTTATCTTACAAAAAGGTCACTTTGTTCAACAAACGTTGTGAAGCTGTTGTGAAGCTACAGTAGACGTTAAACAGAAAAGGAACAAGTAATAGGTTTATTCCATGCTGAAAAAAAGAAGAGAACACAATGTTTCGTCCGTGGAGCCTTCTTCAGGTGTGGAAGGTAATGGAATAAACCAATTACTTGTTCCTTTGCAGACTACGCATGCTGACGCTGCTACCCACCTGAACTACGTTAAACAGAAAATGTGTATTTTCAGGCTGTAGACTAAAGCTAAGATCATTCAATTACACATGTATAAAGACATTTTAAAAGACGGCCTCCATCAGAATTCAGTCTGATCTCTTTTTTATTAAAACATCTTTATACTAGCAAGGAGTGGACAAAAAACACCAGTCTAAAGTCACTTAGGGCCTTGAACTACCACTAATGTCCCTTGCTATTAATGTCTTTCCACCTTAGACAGTGTTGCACACAAAATATCAGTAAGTTGGGCTGCTTTGATCACTGAATCTTCTGCCAAACTGGGCCCAACATTCACCACTCTTTCTTAGTCACTAGGTCTCCTCTACATGTATATTATTATGGGCAACCAGGCGTTTGCTTTCAATATACTGGACTCAGTGACCCTAATTGATCAAGGTGTTTCCATTATTTTGTCCTATGGTACACCTCTATTTGCTAACATTACTACACCCACACACTGCAAAGGAGCAAGTAAAAGTTTATTCCAGGCTGACAAAAGAAACACAACTTTTCGGCTGTGAAGCCTTCTTGAACTACTTACACCCGTACACAGGTGCTCTCTGTCAATGGGTTTCTAATCATGGATTCATTCATGGATGGTATTGTGCAGTGTTATTTCACTTGTGAAAAAAATAAACATCACCCCTTTAATGTCCACAGGACAATTTATCTGAGGAAATGGAGTTAAGATGGAACAAAAAAGAGATTGACTGGAGGCTTCAAAGTGAGAAGAAGCAACAAAATGAGCTTCTTAAGCAAAGTAAGATGTGTGGTAGCAGCACTGCAAACACAATACTGAATGAATTACATTATTAGTTATAAAAGTGCCAACAGCGGCTTAGATACTGATTCATTTGGTAGCTGCAAGAAATGTAGTATAGATTGCTTGGCTAGTAACAGCGATCAAGACAAAGAAAATAGCTATTATTTGAGTAAAAGATGTACTCTTCTGTCGTTTCCAAGGATGTTGCCATATAAAGATGGACATAAATTAATTTTGGGAAAAGAACTTCTTTGGGGCATCAGAGAGCTGCACAAACTTTAAGAAAGAAAAAAGTGGACTATAAAAGGACAGCGCTCATAGTGTTTTCATCTGCTCTGTGTCTGTGTGCCTCCGCTTGGCAGAACAAGAGCTGATGGGGCAGTTTCAGCAAGAGAAGGATGAGATGAGGCAAGCCTTTGAAGGTCAGATCTCTGCGCTCAGCAGAAGCCACCACAAGGAGACTGAGGTAGGTGGAATCTTATCCCGTTAAATTTTTTGCCTACACTTAGAGTACAGTATATAGCGTTTTCTGGACACTCCACTCAAAGTGCCTTACAGGTAATGGGGAATCCCACTACCACCACCAATGTGCAGCATCACCTGGATGATGCGACGGCAGCCATAGTGCACCAGTACCCTCCCCACACACCAGCTATCAGTGGGGAGGAGAACAGAGTGATGAAGCCAGTTCATAGATGGGGACTATTAGGAGGCCATGATTGGTAAAGGCCAGTGGGGAATTTGGCCAGGATCCCAGGACTACAACCCTACTCTTTTCGAGAAACACTCCGGGATTTTTAATGACCACAGACAGTCAGAACCTTAGCTTTACACTTCATCTGAAGGATGGCACCATTTTTTACTGGTCTCCCTTACAACTCTTCCAGCAGCATTCCCAGGAGGTCTCCCATCCAGGTACCAAGCACCAGCTTCAATGGGCTGCCAGTTGTGAGTTGCAGGGTGATATGGCTGCTGGAATTAAAGACATTCTGCATCATTCATTAAAAGCTGTACCCTAAGGCAATTGGGTGTAATCCTGCTAAGGTCTTTTTTAACACCAGTAAATTGGCAGGGTGCTTCAGCTTCTTCGGCCTGGAGTCGTTTTTTTCCATACTCACAGCATCAGATGCACAGAAACACGGAGGTCTCCAAAACACAGCGCTTGTTTACTTGTTCAATTTTTTTTTCAGGAACTACACAAGCAATACGGAAAGGCGGTAGAGGAGGGAAAATTACTGGACAAAGCTAGAGAAGAAATAACGGTACTGTGTCTGCTTAAGCTTTTTCCTTTTTTAAAGCAACTTCAGAACCAAATACAATTTTAGGTTCCTGAGCAGGATATATCTTTATAACAAGTAAAAATAAAGAATAAGTACAGGTTTAATCGAGGATAGTGTAGTGCACTGGATAATTGGTAAGGAGGCACTCTTGGGCAGGAGTGGTTGACTCCTGGAAGCCCTGTTCATTCTCTCAGTAATCTCACGATCAACCCTCAGGTAGAGGCAGAGAAGCTTTTGTGCCAGAATCTCTTTAATTCAAAACCAAGCTCAGCTCCCCCCCATGTAAATACTTGCATGTTAAAGGGCATTTCACCTGGTTCTGGCGCATTTCAATTTTAATAATACCTTCACTCTATCACTTGTTAGAGGGAAAGGAGTCCAGAAAACTTCAGTCCACATTTTAAAAAACTTTTAGTTGAAAATGCATTATTTGAAAGACAATTTGTGTACTTAACTGTATTCTATGGTAGTCATCAGTATGAATAAAGACATTAAAAGAGTCGCCACAAGTTACTGTATCTGAACATATTCATTTGTTCAAATCGGTCACCAAGAGTGCGAAATCATCGGCTTTAAACACAAAACAATCATGTACTTCTCTTCACGTAACTTCACGTCTTGTCCACATAGGAACAGCCACACTACCACCCTGGTTACCGCTGTGCCACCTTAGATCTGACCGTGCTAAATCAGGATTTAAAAAAATAAATGAATGTTTATCCATTTGTTTTGCTCTTGAAAACCCGATTAGTATTTCCTGGAATTTTTAATTGACTGACATGAAAATTGAATTTATCATGTTATTTGTGAAATTAGATGACCCATTCCAACCTCTGTCCTTCAGTCATTAGACATCAAAACTGCCATCTTCTTAATGCTTCTTAGTTTGCCTTCTGTTCTTTCCATTGATAAGTATTTTTGTTGAGTATTTTTCTTATCGGTACATACAGTTCAAGTACAGGGCCAGATTATTTGTTCGCTGTGACACAAATTTTCATTTACTTGTTTCGTTGTAGATCCATTTTCCTTACACAGTAATGTCCTTTGTTTCACCCGTTCTTAACCTGACAAGGAAAAAAAAAGTTAATAGTTAAAAATAGAAGTTAATTTTTTATCATCAAATGGACTGATACCAGTTTTACTTTTAACTGAATAACCAACTTAATTCGGAACTGAAAAGAACATTAAAATGACTTTTCTTGGACCTTGCTGAATTGCTCACAAATTTCAATTGTGGGGAAAAAAAAAGATGTCCTGCCCAAATATGACACTTGAGCTAATATTATGACCAGAAAGGAAATGTTTCAATGTGAGAATACGATCATTCAACTCATGCTAGCCGTGGTAGAATGTGGTAGAATGACTAATTATCATTTTTACATGATATTCTGGGCAGTACAGTGGCAGTGGTTAGCATTGGTGCCTTGCTGTACTGGGGCACTAGGTGGAAATCCTGACCTGGGGCACTATCGGCATGGAGTTCATATGTTCTCCCCACGTTTTTTAATGGGCTTCCTCCAGGTGCTCCGGTTTCCTCCCACAGTCCAAAAACATACAGTAAATTAATTGGCTTATGGGAAAAAAAGGCCCTGGTGTAAGTGTGTTTATCTATGCCTTTGTGTGTGCCCTGCAAGAGCCTGGTGTCTCATTCATCAAGGCAGGTATACCCCACTGCTTGCCTGGGATAGGCTCCAGGTACCCAGCGATTCTGAATTGCAAGAAGCGGTTAGAAAATTGATGGTTTGATGCGATATTGTCAAAATGGGGAATATCAGTCATGAGTCGCTCATGAAAATATGTTGGTATATTTTGAAACCTGAAAAAAAAACCAGCAAATATCGCGACTGTCTATTTGTTTCCATACCTACTTCAAAATAACGCTGCATTTGTTCAGTTGAACAGGCCCTGACATCGGAGGCTGCAGAGAACAAGGCCTTAATCACCAAGTTGAATGCGGTTCTTAAACAGACACAGCAGGAACTGCTGATTCAAGTAAGAAATGAAGGGCTCCTAAAAATGCATCTGCTTTTTTCTTGATCATTTTCAGTGAATACGGTTGTTACCTTCTAACGGCTTCTCAAAGTTGGAAATTTTATGCAGCATCGATGCCTTGATTGTTCTAAAGGAACTCACAAGCCCTTATAACAGTCTTTTGACACACTGAGTAAATGTAACTTCGTTTCAGTCAACTACGATGTCCTGCAAGACTCACCCTGTTGCAAAACAAATCAAAGATTTAGCCTCACGCTTAGCAGACAGGCCTGGTAGACAAATAAATTCAATGCTTCTGACATCTTCGCAGAAAGGAAAACTGGCAGAGTTGGAGAAGAGCTTCAACCAAAAGATTTCGGCTGTGGACAACAGACACAGGAACCGTCTCCACGCGCTGATGAATGAGAATACCGACCTCAGGTTAGAACTGTCCAGGGTGACTTCACTGTTGAAAATGCTAATCAATGACAAGTGTCAAAATGTTTTTTTTCAAACCACAAGCTTTTTTTATGTGTAATGTTAAATACATTCACCATATTCTACTTTGACAGGCGCAGATTTTTCTCCAAATGTGAAGAGCTGTATGAGGAGAGGGCGAAGACTGAAAAAGAGGACACAGCAAGGTTGCGGAGGGTGAAGGAGAAACTCCTGTCTGCTATACAGCAGCGAGAAAGTCAGGCCTCACAAAACAGACAGACTGCTGGTCCCCGGCCTACAACAGCACCTCACACTGGACAATAACATTCCAGTTACTCACATATTACTACACTACATACATATTTCTAAAGACTCAATCTCAACAATCACAATACCAACCGACTAGATATTGTATTAGAAAAAATTTTTGGTATAGTGCTGTGTTTAGTTTTTTAATGCAATTGAATCAATCCAATTCCAACTTATATTTAAATTTGATTTGCAAGATGCTTTATTTTATGAAGCATTTTAAATTTGATCTAAATCCAAACAGCTGTGTTTGTAGCAGCTCCTTCCTCAATGCTTCTAAAAGATGGACTTTACACATTGACCTTCCTCCAGAAAGAGTCTACAAAACTTAATGTTTCATGTTTTTGAAGTGGCCTTCTTTTGAAGCCAAGTGACTGATTTATATTAAAAATATATTTGTTTCAAAGGATGTCTGAATATTCCCATTTTATCATTGGTCTACTACTTCCTAGAAAAAAAAAGGAAAACAAAATATTACTATAATGACGTTAATTGTATAATGCTTACATAAAGTACAACCATTTTAGTAAGATACCATCAAACTTTTGATTTCAAAATAAAGCGTAAAATAAAATGTAGAAGTCAGTTTTATTAATAATTTTTATTTTAAAATATTGCACAGGTTTGTCCGGAGGGAAAGTTACATATCATTCAGGCTGTATATTTACAAAAACTGAACCCCCCCACAGTACCCAAACCTATGTTGTAACCCTCTGACCTCCCAGTTCTCCCGAATCGAGTGTCATCTCTTAAAAAGATTTTTCCTTTTGTAATGGACTAATTAAGAAAACAAGTAAATGATATGATTCTGACAGTTGTGTGGGTGCTATCATAGTTATTCAAACTGGTATTTTGATTTAAATTTTTTGTCATCTTGCCACAAACTGATAATTACACTGGATTTCTTATCCCAATATCCCACAAATAATTAGGAATACAGATAAAGCGTAATCCAGTTCATACCCATACTGGGACAGAGAGGGTCAAATACCTCAATGTTAAAATGACATGGCAGAAAGAAGTTTTACTTTTACTTACTTATGGTTGCCATGACAACTCTTGTGTGTAGTAACTACTTGTTTACTGTGGTCACTCCTGACTTGTTAAAATTATTTGAACAAACTGAGGCACTTGATTTTCCATTTTTCCTTTACAAAAGTAAAAAGTGGCACCAACTGTCATCATCTGGAGTACTACCAAGAAATCACAAAGGCCTAGACTCGCTGAGCCTTGGTGTCTGAATTTAGGCTTTTAAGTTTTTAACATGCTTCATGAAGGCTGGTTTGAATGCTATCAGAGTTTGATAACAGACAGTCTGAAAGAGTATACATGCACAGTCTACAGCTCTAGCTTATAAGACTCAAACAATATTAATACTGCATGAACACTAAGAACATTGCATTTCCACTCAAAAATTAATAGAGATTTCATTTTGTGATAATTTCTGACTTCTTGGTTATGAAACAGAACGCTTGTTACATAGCTGTGGCTAAATGGAATATATTCTTTACATTTCTCGTTAAAAAGACAAAGAAACCAATGATACAGTGTTATTTTTCTAATGTATAATGTTGATACAAGATACAATTTGTAAAAGTGCTGGAAATGAAAATAAACAAGCCTGGAATGATCTAAGATCAACAGTAGCCATATTGTGGCATGCTGGCGTTCTGTAATAATTTGGTATGCCACTTTGAGCATAAAGGCTACATTTATTGGACCAATCTTTTCTAATCCAGTTTAAATTACTTTGCTTCTCCACAACCTAACTTGGGCTAATTTCTAAAGCTAAATTTTATTCATTTAACTGTAGCCAAAATTTGGTCAGGAAATTATTTAAATTTCTGATTTATTACAGGCCTTTAAAATGACAATTACTTTTGTTCAGAACCACATTAATGTGCAATTAGTTCATACAGTACTGTACTGGAAGGGCAAAGCACAGCCTAAAGAATTGGAAAAATGTCACAAGCTTTTGAAGCCCTGCAATAAAAATAAATTGAAGACTTGTTTGACAGCACTTTTAGTTCAATTCCTAACACTGCAAAATGATACTAACAATCAGGATCAATCTATAATATCCTTCAATAAGGTGCAAAGCACAATTTCCCATTTCTCATTAAACTGATTGCACACTTAGAAAAAAGTGCAAACAATATCTTAAACAATATAAATACCTTTAGGTTAATAAAAGGAAATTGTGGTAAGTCACAAGAAATATCAGTGACAAATGTTTTTTTCTCTTATTTTAGATCATCCCAAGAAGACATTACACACAGACATAAAATGCATCAATGTCTAATCTATAATCTTAGTAAGCCATCTATAATTAAATTTTCATATACTGTACTCAAGAAATAAAATGATCAGTAACAGAATGTAGTGCTTTCTAGAAACCAGCTATGCATAAAGTCTGATGGTTGCCTGCTACATACAGTACAGCCAACTAAGTTTTAAGTTGCTCCTATTTCATTTCTGCGTTTTCTGTACACTGCGCAGGAGTTAGTCAAAAAAGCAATTATACAGTGAGCACAAAGATACACTTGAATTTCAGGAACTTAAATTCAATTCTTTTTCAGCAAGGAAAGGGTTTCGATAGAATCGCCACTCTCTATATGTCAGAGTATCATGGAAAAACACAAAACTGATCACAAATAAGGTAGACACTGAAACCACATTATAGTGAATTATTCATCATAAAGATGACGCCTTCTTCCGCTTTCCAGTATTTTAAGCTTGCATTTACTTATTTAAAAGTTTTCTATGGGCTTTGTGGCATAATTGATATAAACTGTGTATTACAAGGGGAAAAAGTCTCTTTAATGTTAATGTACACATTATAACACAAAAATCAAATGTTAGGACACACTTTTAACTTTATTGTTTGAACGTTTTTTGGTTGGATTTGTACTGTAGCTCTTGGACTGGCTTATTCCAAGCTTTTCCATACTTTAAAACATTGACACTTCAGCTAGAAAATGTGAAAATTGCACTTCAAAGCTGCTCAGGAGCTTGCCTTCTTGCCACAGAATTAAAATTATTGAACTAAACAAAGGAAGAAAAACAGGCCAGTTTGCCAATGGCTAGCTCTTTGAAAAAGACCTCTCTGTCGCCCTTAGCTGCCTCGATTAGAAACAAAACTAGCAAAACTAAACATTTCTGCACACTGACATTTACCAATGCTGAAAATCTTCAGTCTAAGCAAAGAGAATGTTTTGCCTTTCATGCACAACTAGCCTAAAGCCACCACAAGATCACAAGAGAAGTGGTCATCTGAAGAACTGGTATATTTTTACCTTCTGAGTGCAGGATTCACAGCACAAACCTGCTCCACACACTACTTACTCAAGAAAACGTCACTTAGCTCAGAGTCATTTACCCTCTAAAATACTACAGAACCAGCGAGATAAGATTGTGGTCTTAGTGGCAAAGTCAGAGCTGAGGGATTGAATAAGTGTCTAGTACACATGATCTCAAGCTCTCTCCAAAGGGCTGAAACAGAGTCATAACGTCAGATATAAAGCGCACATACAGTATGGCTTCTTTTTCCCATGTCAATAAACAGAAAGCTAAAAGTTCTAGGACTACTGCATCACTGAGCTCCTGTTAGAAACAGGACAGAAGCGACTATCTAGACACCGTACTAAAACAGAAGCAATGATATAAGCTGCTGTAACATTGCAAAAAATGACCCCTTATATAACCACGCCATGTCAAATATACTGTATAACTATACTGTACATATGATAACTACTATAAGTATAAAATGTCATGCTTTGTCCGTGACTTTAAACCTTTCTTGACAGAAAAAACAATCCACCACTGTGTATCTGTCCATTTAACTCTCAAGAGTCATCTTCCCATCGTAAAGCTCATAACGCCAGGAACCCTTGGGTCCCAAATCAAGAACCTTTTGCAAATAACTGCCAGGAGTATCAAGCCTCCCGGCTGTGACCAAGGGTGGCAAGGATTAAAGGCAAAACAGACATCACTGCAGTTTTAAGAAATCTGCCCATTGTGCACGGTAAATGCATCATATCAGCATTACAATCATGTTATCGGAATGCCAGAGGACTATGAGTCTGCTGTCGTAGAACACCAGTAAATAAATGGGCTCCACGTTATTGCACAAAGGAAAAAAAAAAACAATCCAAGGTACTGAATCTTTCCTCTAGATAAATGAGCACAGAAAAGCTTTTCCATTTTCTTAAACTGTACAAAACGGCAACCCCTGCATGAATGTCAAAACCTAAGAAGAAAACAGAATCTCTTCCATACATTCAGTTTTGAAGGATAACACTGCTAGGCCCTTTGCTGTCCACTTCACCTAAAAGTTTCAGCTTCCTATGGGACATCTAAAAGAAAATACTGGCATCTTTAACTACTCACTGCCCGCTATCCAAGTAACTCTCTCTTACTGTACGTCATTTGAGTAAATTTGTGATTGCCCTCAAACTGCTTGACAATAAACAGATTTGGTTTTATTAAAAAAAAAAACATTTCTAAGCAAAACAAAAGAGGCAAAATACGATTTTGCAGTTCAAAATAATAGTAAAATAATAAAATAAGGAAGCTTTGTAGTCTTTTGGAGCCCTGAGCTTAAAACTTGAAGAAGCAAAAATCTAACAGTCAGAAACGTTTTTGCCAGAAGTGTGCTTTGTTAATTAAATTCATTTTACTGCTCTGCTCTAGTGTTTTCTGCCAATACTATGGTTATATGATACAGCTGCATAAGAGACTGCCAAAATAACAGTGGCTTATGCAGGTAACAATAGTGCATTGCTGTTGCAAAACAGCTCCAACTGGCTGTTTATGAAGTGGGGGCTGTGCTCTGTTCCTCTCGACACAAAAACCTCATCTTAGTTCCCTCTACACCCTTCATACTCATCCAGCCTGCTCCCCATCTCATTCTCTTCACCTTAAAACCCTCTTTCCGTCTCTCTCTCACCCTCTGCGACTTCCTCACACCCTCAACAGCAACAGAGTACATCTCTCAGCGCGCACTGCAGACAACTCTGATAAAAAAAAACCCCACATCACTTTCACAAGGACCGTCACAGCCCCAGCCCCCACACCAAGTACCAGCTTGTATTTAACCCTTGCTTTCAGAAAGCATTTGGTACTTTTTCAGTTTCCAATTCCAAAAAAGGTTACTAGCTTTTTTGCTCAGATATGAAACCACGGGCGAATGCTGTGCTATTTTCTGGCTCAAATTCATAGACTGACAGTTTTTGGTGGTGGCTGGAAAAGGAGAGAGGTAGACATATCAAGCGTCAATCCAAGTTTTTAACGCCCACCATCTTTTCCTTTACCACTTTCCCTTCTGTTTTCCGGCGTTTTAAAGTCTCTGTTCAGTCCTCAGGGGCTCCGGGGTGTCCTGTGAGGCCCGTATGGACAGCGGTTTCACCTCCGCGCTACGCTTTTCCTTCAGGCTCCGCACTGGTGGAATCGGGAGGGAGGCTGGATGGGAGGGGGTGCCGCTTGCTGGGGGACCCAATCCCCCGATCATAGCTGGAAGGCTCTGATTCCTCCTCAGCCCGTCTAGGAGGCTACCGCCGCCGGCCGTGACGAAGTGGGCCGACTCCTGCCGCCGGAGTCCCCCCTCCGCGTCCCCCCTGAGCACCTTGGCAAAGCCCAGCCTCTTAAGGCGCTCCACCAGGTTGACTCTGTTCTGCGCCGGGTCGGGCCGAACTCGGCCGGGTTTAAGGCCGTACACCTCCTGGAGGAAGATCTCCGCGGGCCGCGAGGCCAGGAAGTTTTCGGCGCCGGGGCGCGTCTCAAAGGGCACCGGGGACGAAGCCGGGGAGCGGGAGGGAGAGTTGGGAGGGGTAGAGGGGGGGAAACGTGTCTTTCGCGGACTCTGGCCTGGGGGGGACTCGGAGACGGGGCTGCTGTACACCTGGGCGGAGATACCCTTCTCCTGCAGAAGTTTGGCCAGTCCACGAGTGACGGTGGCGTTGTGGCCGTGGGTGAAGGCCTCTCCCAAGCTGAGGCGGCAGGGGGTGACCGGTGTGCTGGGTCCTGTTCTCAGGGAGCTGGGAGTGTTTTCTCCATTGGGCACAGGGACATACATAGAGCTAGAGAAGCAGAAAAAAAAAAGAAAACTGTCAAGAGACAGCATTTTTTTACAACATCTACTGATGGAAATGTATTCATTTTCACAGCGTGAAGCCGGGTTTGCTATTCGGTCAGCCAAGAACAGGCCCAGAATGCATCTGGGATTTAAACTAGTCATGGGCTGCCCCAGAGGTGGCTTTTCCAGTAACCCGAAGATCACAAAAAAAAAAGTTGTCCCTAAACCGATAACGGTTTAGGTCCCTTTTGGGTGTAGCCCAGAGCTGACATTTATAAAGTAGAGAACACTTACATGTGTGATACACCTGGGTTGAGGTGCCCTAGAAACTGTCTTTTTATAGGTGGGTGTTGGGAAACACAATAACAACTACATAGTAAAAAAAAGAACTTGAACTTTTACAAAGAATTCACACAATAAAATGGGGCGGAGAGGTGGCTCTGTGGCTAAGGATCTGTGCCTGTGGCTGGAAGGTTGCCGGTTTATATCCTGCGGCCGGCAGAGGAATCCTACTCCGTTGGGCCCTGAGCAAGGCCCTTCACCCCAGCTGCTCCAGGGGCGCTGTATAAATGGCTGACCCTGTGCTCTGACCCCGAGCTTCTCTCCCTGTCTGTGTGTCTCATGGAGAGCAAGTCAGGGTATGTGAAAAAAGACGAATTCCTAATACAACAAAATTGTATACGGCCAATAAAGTGATCTTATCTTATGAAAACACAAACCCCTAACTCTCTCCAAGCTCCAGGTACACTTCTTCGATTCACCCTCCCGATAAGAAGTCAGGCAGCTGCCAAAATCTCTTTATGAAAAACGTTCCGCACAAAATCTCCCAAAATATGCCAATTCCTCTCCCCCTTCTCTCTCAAGTACAACACATAACAGAGGCTCGGGTCTGTTCCCAGAGAGCAGATCGCCACTTGAAGCCTCTGCTGCTCGGTTTTTAAGTGTCACCTGACCAATTGTCTTCTTCCAATTGGTCAGGAGATTGAAGATGGCAGATCAGTCCCCACAGTCTTCTGGGGAATGTGGTTCCAGCAAGCACTGCCGTCTTGTCTCCACCTACTGCCCTTTTAAACATGATGCATGCTAGAGATTACATCCTGATTTGAAAATGGTAGCATTGATGTAAATAACAGGAAAGTAATATAAATAGGACAGCACCAACACAATTTTAGGCACTGCTAAATTGAAGTATGTAAAGCAATCCCCTTTGCAATTACCACCATTTTATTAAGGAAGAGGAAAACGGCCTGAATGCTGTGAAAGTATAAAGGAAGTGTTACCTTGGTGTGACCTGAGTGACATCAGATGGGTGGAGAATCCGACAGGTTGTAAAGGTGTAAGTGGAGAAGGTGGAGCTCAGACATTTCCCTGGGTTGGGGGCTTCAGAAAACAGGAAAGTCATTATGACATGGCGGTATCCTTCAAATCCGATTCCTATACAAATTCTTGCATTTTAACGCATCAGGAGATGCTACCATATCTTTTGATGACTGCGCAAAACGGAAATCACAGGAGGCCAGCTGATGCAGATGTGATTTCAGCCTCAGCTCCTGAGGATGTATGAGACACTTGACGTACAGATTAATGAAGTGTTTCATTTCTTGCTATCCCTTAATGACAGGATAAGAAAGGAAAACTGTTACAAATTCAATATATGACTTATCAGTATTTGTTTTTTCCTTGCAGGTAAAAAAACCCTGTAAAATGCAGTTAATATTAGCTACAGTATACACATACGCAGCCACTGGAAAGAGAAAGTAAATAAAATAATGCTAAATCATGAAATTCCAGACAGCAAAACCACACCTAGCGAACTGGAACCCAGTGCTTTCCGTGTAAGTGAGGCAATACAATGTCCAAAGCCCTATAAAACCTTCAAACACCTTGAATTTTTATGAAAATATCAGTTCTGCCACTTTCAATCAATGTGTTGTGAAATCACGCGGATGAATGCAAACTTAGCATCTTCAACATCTTTGAACAAACAGGAGCCAACGCACAGTCATGCAACAAAATGGCGGATTCGGTGAAATTACAAAATGCACATACATTTTAAAACCAGGATCTTATTCAAACCCTGAATGCTCCAAAGAAAGTCTTCTAAGTGTCGTTCTACCGCATGTAGTTCAGCCGTTTGTCTTCTTTTCCAAATTACGAAAAGAAAAGTGTTCTGGCTATTCTCTAGCGTTGAGCTGTCCATGGAAAACAAGGCACTGAATGAATAAGAAACTGAAGATGACGAATTTTAACCGCACAACCAAATGCGAAGGATTGCACAAGGGGAGGTGGCTTATTCGTGTCTTGTGAGGATGCGAGACAGCACGGGAGCTCACCAGGGGTCACGGGTGTGCCAAGGATCTGAGTCTGGGGCAGGAAGACGCTGGGAGGAGGAGAGCTCTCCTCCGGAGGGTCCGGCTTCCTGGCCTCTGGGGTGGAGGAGCGCTGCACCTGGAAAGTGATCCCGCCTTCCTCCTCATCCTCCGCGGCTCTCGGCCGCGGGTTGTCCTCGTCATCCTCCTCGAGGTCCGAGAGGCGGTAGACAGCGTCCTCGGGCAGGGGTGTGAAGCCTTTGGTCACCACACCAGGCCGAGTATCCAGGATGGTGGCCAGGTGGGGCTGGGCCAGCTGCTGCCAGTGGTGCAACGTCAGAGAGCCTAAAGGAAGCAGGGGCATTATTCACAACCGTCGAAATTGTCCTATTCTTACCATGTAGCGTGCCCTCGCATTTTTCATCTATGCAACCTATGCAGCTGTAGTAGAAAGAGATATCCATTATCCAATCTGTTATCAGAAAACTACATCCAGAAACCTACCCTGAGAAACACAGAAAGAGGGACTACATGTCAAAAGGAACATCAGTCCATCACAGGGCACCAATTTTGGAAGGTGTTGTCGTTTTTGGAAGGTGGGAGGAAAGAAGAGCATCCAGCAAGAATCCAATGGAGCACAAGCAGCCAGCAGCTATATAACCCTGGAACTCACAACTGGCAGCCCACTGAAGCTCAGCAGCTGTGAGCCTGGCCAGTACCTGGAGGGGAGAACTCCTGGGAAAGCTAAAGTTGCTGCTGGAAGTGGTGTTGGAGCAGCCAGTAGGGGCCGCTCGACCCTGCAGTCTGTGTATGTTTAATGGCCCAGTATGGTGACGGGGACACTATGGGATGAGACGTAAGACCGAGGACTCTCTGTGGTCATTAAAAATCCCAGGGCGTTCCTCGAAAAGAGTAGGGTAGTTACCGTGGTGTCTTGGTCAAA
Source organism: Lepisosteus oculatus (assembly GCF_040954835.1). NCBI lineage: Eukaryota > Metazoa > Chordata > Actinopteri > Semionotiformes > Lepisosteidae > Lepisosteus > Lepisosteus oculatus. Next base: position 33,126,337 of record NC_090707.1, read on the forward strand.
TTTCCCCCTGCCTTTACCAGTGGCCTCCTAATAATCCCCATCTATTAGGCTTCATCACTCTGTTCTCCTCCCCACTGATAGCTGGTGTGTGGTGAGCGTTCTGGCGCACTATGGCTGCCGTCGCATCATCCAGGTGGGGGCTGCACGTTGGTGGTGGTGGAGAGGAGTCCCCATTACCTGTAAAGCGCTTTGAGTGGAGTGTCCAGAAAAGCGCTATATAAGTGTAAGGAACTGTTCTCAGAACTGTCCTGTGGCTTCATTAATCCAGCTGCTTTCTTGACTTGAAAAACATGACGGTGAAAAAATTAGAGGAAGTCGGGCCGTCTACAGCATAAACAGCGTTGAGGAGCTTGTTGCAAAGATTGGAATAAGAGGCCCTTCTCCCTTTCCCGAAACAAATTAAAAAGAGCCTCTATCGCCTGTACCTTCTATGGGTTTAACTATCTGCAGTTTCTCAGGCAGGAAGGTCTTGAAGCAGCTGGAGCTGCCCGACAGGTCGGTGAAGCTGGTGCCCGTGGAGAAGACGCTGCCGGTGGGGGAGCTGCGGCCGCTGCCCCCGGCCCCCGACAGGGCCCTCAGCTTCCTCTCCCGCTCGTCCTCGAAGAACTGCCGCTCGCACAGGTAGTTCTCCCGGCGCAGGGAGAGGCGGCGCAGGGCTGCCGCCAGGTCGCTGCTGCCGGGGGTCCCCGGCTGCCCCATCCTGCTGCCGTCCCTGCGCCAGAAACGTCCGACGGAACACGCCGGAAACGGTTGTAAATCTCGAGATGTCAGGCGGGGAGACCATTATCACCCAGGCCAAGGACATCCATCTCCATTCCCCCCCCCAACACCCACCACTCCAGGGAGCAAATAATCGTCAATATATTTACTCATGCAACACGGCAACATACTGTATGGGATCATGGACCTGACTACCAACAACTAGTATTTCAAAACAATTTTTGAAAACGAAATACCTCAATTTAAATTTTCCACTGTCAGCTGCCTCCATCCCTGATACACATCGCCACCTAGTGGCTCACCAGAGTTAGCTCTCCACCTTGCCTCACCTTACTTTAATGCACTAAAATCATTTACAACTGAGTGGGTCTTTTTACCTGCAGCTTGTTGCTAATTTCCTCCCTTGTGAGCATAATCTATAAATTAATCACTGAACACTTCTAACATCCCCTGACAGCCTTCTATAATAGATCAACTGATATCCTCGAGACACTTTAATTCTTCCCTTACAGATTGGACATTGGAATTGTATTATTAAAAGGTTTATTGCATTACATTTTGATTCCATTGACTCATTCAACCAATGTCCAGGATTTTGATTAATCTTGTACTTACAGTATGCAGTTTTTCACATATTTCTACATGCTTTACAAAATACATTTTTCAACTGTTAGAAGAACTTAGGCAAGACTTTAAATTAGCAAAGAATTTCCTACTTCATAAACTTTGACAAAATAGGTCACCAGAAGGGATACTTCACAGTAAATGTGCAATTCAATGTCGGGAGGAAAAGGCAAATGACTATTGAACCACCTTGGTGAATTTCGTTTGGTACCCGGGCCTGACCTGGGACTGTCTGTTGGTGGTTCAGTGCGGTTCTGGTGTCTGACGGGCTGTACCCCGGACAGGAAGGGCTGAGCAGTCATGACGACGCCACTTTGGTTCGATCCAGGGATGGGAAGTGGAGGAAGTACCACAGCAGAGTGAGCGCGAACCGACTCATTTACCGTCTTGACCGTCTCAAACACCCGTTTCTGCATGTTCCTGCCGGAAAGTGAAGAAGGAGAAAAGAGTTCCAGTCTTCCCTGCTTGAAAGAGTGAAGCAAAACTTAAGGATAAAGGTCCAACCACCCATTTTCTAACCGCTTTATCCAGTACAGGATCACAGGGGATCTCCGGAGTCTATCCCAGCAAAGCAACAGGCACAAGACAGGATACGCCCTGGGTGTGACGCCAATTCATCGCCGGGAATATATAGACACAGACACACGCACAACAGGGCCAGTTGTCTCAGAAGCTGATTAACCTACCAGGATGTCTTCGGACTGGGGGAGAAAGCTGGAGCACCCACATGAACGGGGGAGAACATGCAAACTCCACACAGACAGCACCCCAGGTCTGGAATTGAATTGCCTCAGCGCTGAGAGGCAGCAATGCTACCCACTGCGCCACCATGCCACCCCCAGGGTCAATAACAAATTATTTTGCTTGTTAATGTACACAGAAACTCCTGGTAAATTCAAAATATGCTCTTTTAAAATACTGGAAACTAAGCAAGGACACTTTTCTCAAACAGGAATTCACCATACTATGTTGCATCTAGAATGGAACTGCTGCAGATATAAATCCATAGGAGAAATTTTACCCCGAGTTACAGGAAACAATTGTACCAATAATTTATGGCACATTTTCTTTATAAAATGCCTAGGCCACGCAGCATTTGTTGTAAGATACTGAGGTAATGAGTTTAAATTTAAAACTTAAAACATCTGTATCCTGCAGGTTTTTAAGACATTGTAACTTGGTCCTGCTGATTTTGGGCTGACCTTTGGTCATAAAAGACGTTTTCTTCCTCCACACTCAACTCTCTTCGCATAGTTACTTCAATTTCAGCAGCTAAAGAGTCCTGTAACAGACAGAAAAGTGTAAAAAGACAGCCTTCATTAGTGAAAAAAAGAAGACATTCAACATTAATTACTCTCAATTTACAAATACTGTGTACATATGACAGCACAGCACTAAACTACTAGTCAGGAAACACTGGGAAGATGTTTTAATCAGCACAGCATTTCTCAACTTGTGTGTTGTGGAATTTTGGAAAAATCACAAATGAGAACAATGTAAATTAATATATTATTATTATATATTATTAAAGTTTCTTTTTGAAGTTTGATGGACAGAAAAAGACCAAAAACTGAAAATGTCTAAGGATCTGAGCAAGAGCTCTAAGCTTCACAGTCATCAATTCCTGCCAGGATAAGGAAAATACTGTAACCCATCTTCCTCAACCCAGATTTGTAGCCTTTCTATTAACTTCAATTAGTTTTAAATGAGACACCAAATAAAAGAAAACCAACAGTTTTACAGTAAAAATACAGGGGTGAATACAGAAACACCCTTATATTGTTCACAAATGTGCAAGATGATAATAACATGACTCAATACGTCTTAGATCATACAGTGCGCTTGCTCACTGCAATAATTTAACACTCATTACATAATGTACATAATGTACCAAAAATAACATCATGTGCTGTAAGATACACATCACTGTGTTAATACATTCAATTACCTTTATCTCACTTGGTGACTGTAAGACCCAGAAGAAATATTGTAGCAGTGTATCACATGCAATGTGGATTGTAATAGGCACATATTGCATTGCATAAAAAGGAATGTGAAAACTGCATTAAAAGAATGAGTCAGCAAAATCAACACACTACTGCTGATCACTAAAAATCTAGCGACAAAGTTTACAGTACAGGACACTTACTCATCGTTACATGACCCCTTGCCATGGTTTCAAAATTGGTGATTCAGCTATGAGAGCATGGATAAAAGATGAAGAGTCTCAGCAAAAAAACCTTTCTGCAAAAGTCAACATGAATGATGACTGTCCCATTGTGACTTAACGGTGGTGACTGAGGAAAGCTGTATTTTTTTCCTAATTTTAGTTTAGGACTATTTGTTTTTGCTGTTGTTAAGTGAGCCATTGGTTGCACCTATCCTTAGACCCACAGCAAACATTGGGGCCCATTCTCATCTAAATAGTAACCCTATTTTTAAACACTTATTTTAGCAATCAAATGAGCCTGCCATACTCGCTCGCTTCCTAACACCGTTGTCATGCCCAGGCTGGGACCGATTCGCGTACCGCGGTTGCCAGGGACAAACGCCGCAGTCGCACGAGCTCCCAGCCTTCAACCGAGCCTGTTCAGACGAGGTCGGGACGGCGGTCAATTAGAACTAATTATTATCAATCGGGGAATCAATTCACAACTCAGACCACTTAATGTACTGCACATTTAAGATGGTTCACTCCGCTGAGCGTTACCATTAGTGCTTTGAGTGGAGTGTCCAGAAAAATGCTATATAAGTGTAAGCAATTCTTATTACTATAACCGTCCAGCCCTCTCCAGCCATTTTCTGCTGAGAGCCTCACCTCACTCGATAGTTTTCCCCCTCATTATTCTCCCTGCTCGGGCGTCCTTGCTTTCCTGGAGACGTCCACCCTGGGACCCGCCTGCCTGCGCCACACTCTCTCCCTCATCACCCTCGCACTCGCTCCCTGCTTCACCTGAGCTTTCCTGCGCTTGGGCTTCAGTCAACCACAAAGCTGCAGTTTCTTTCTGACAGTAGCAGCATAACAAGTGTGTAATGTCTGCTAAGCCACCACACTCTGTCCCAAAGTCGGTTATATATTAAGCTTAGCCATTAACATCATTAGCTTGGTAAGAAGGCAGTATTGTGTTACCAATAAGGGCTGTAAATCTTCTGCTGCTGCAAGCAACGGGCGCAAGCCGGAGTTCACCCTGGACGCGATGCCAGTGCATCACAGGGCAGACAGATACAGACACACACTTCCACCAGGGCGAATTTTCCCAGAGCCAATGAACCCACCAGCGTGTTTTTGAACTGTGGGAATAAACCCACACGAACACGTGGGGAACATGCAAACTCCATGCAGACAGGACCCCCACAGAACCTGATTTCCATCTCTGCTCCGCGGAGGTTATGTTGTATGCGACAAAAGAGTAAAGTCCAGCTCTTTAAAGTCTTCAGGTTTGAAACATCGCTGTGAGGCGTACAGATCTTTAATATGGACACTCCAGGGTCTCAGGCTAGGACAGGGAAAAGGCTGGTGTAGCCCATGCTGAGGCCAGATGAGGGAGTAAGGGGGGAGGTCTCACCATAGGAAAGAGCCCATAGGACTGGTGACAGCGCATGGCTGAGCTGGGGGCGGACTTGCTCCTGAGCTCCTTCATCTCTTCCTGGGATTCCTGGAGCATCCCCAGGCACTCTGCGTTCCGATCCTGAAGCTCATGGAGCTAAAAGACAGGCCACTGTTACAAGCACACAATGGGATTCCAGTAAAAAAATCCTTCTACTACATGCATGGGTGAGAACTGTCATTAGTGCCTTGTTGCCCAGAAAATATTGACTAAAGTGCATTACATTATTCATTTTTTTTTGTTGATAAAATAGTTTTTGCAGCACTTTACGTCATCTGTCGCTTTGTAAGTTAATACGTTGTATGAAGGAGCTCTTATTGTATAAGAGGTATCTCCTGTTGTTTTTAAGTGGACAAGTATAGATACTTCTTGCATCTCTAAAATCATTTTTTGTTGCCCATAAACAAAGCCTCAAGTTTTTATGTTAGCATCCTGGGCAGGTTTGTAATTTCAGAGTGTGTAGAACATCATGCTAGAAACAACTCCAGCAGATGGTACAAGCAGAAATGTCACATTTTTCAAAGTGAAATGTCAAAATAAAAAAGAAAGAAAATCTGCTTTATTAAGCAGAAATCAAAGTGAAGGAGAATTATATGTGTGTTTACAGCAGGTAAGCCTCAAGCTGGGTAATTTTGCAGGTGCATTCTGGGATGTCCAGTAAAGCCATTCAGATCACTTCCATCGTTTTTTAAATATAGCTGGAAATGTTTAAAGAGAAAAGTCATTTCTGGAAAACTTCATCAAGCGATTTAATCTTTTCAGATTCTGTCATTTTATTTCAGAAGTGACAGTTAAAGAACATTTATATCGTTCAACAAAATAAATGTTCTGGGAATTGTATTGCACCGAGCACGAGTCATGAAAAATAAAAAAAGTAACTATCAAAAATGGGAAAAGAGATGGACAAGACATCCATACTTCTGCTGTGAGCTGCCGCTGAGCATCTTTGGAAGCCTGCAGATGAATTTTTAGCTCTTCTTTTTCAATCGCCAACTGCAGAAAACACAAGCATAAAGGACAAACATTTAACAACATGCTACATTTTTCACCGAGATCATCGTCACAAGAGTGCACAGTATACTTAAGCAATGGAAAAATGGCATAGGACCATGGAAATTAGTTTCCTTTAATTAACTGTTGTTAAAACCTACTGTTGTAAAAACATTGCATTATAGAAGTTAATACTTTCACTTTTTCTTTTCATTTGGCTGCCAAAGATCTCGAACTAAAACTTCTGAATCAAACTCAGGGAATTTTGTGACAAAACTGGACTTTGCCAGGGGAGATTTGCCAGCAATTATATCATCCTGCAACTCACAACTGGTAACCCACTGAAACTCAGCAGGTGTGAGCCTGGTCAGTACCTGGACGGGAGACCTCCTGGGAAAAACTAAGGTAACTGCTCTCCTTACAGTCTGTGTGGGTCCCAGTATAGAAACGGATACACTATACTGTAAAAAAGGCGCTGTCCGCCGGAATCTCCACAGTCATTAAAAATCCCAGGGCGTTTCTCAAAAAGAGTAGGGGTGTAAACCTGACAGCCTGGCCAATTTTCTCCCAGACCTCCCTGATATGGCCTCCTAATAATCCTCATCTCTGAACTGGCTTCATCACTCTGTTCTCCTCCCCACTGATAGCTGGTGTGCGGTGAGCGTACTGGCGCACTATGGCTGCTGTCGCATCATCCAAGTGGGTACTGCACATTGGTGGAGGGGATTATTATTATTATTATTATTATTATTATTATTATTATTATTATTGCAGGTCAGGACGAGTAGTGGAAGGTTGGTATCTTCAGAGTTCTCACCTCCTTGACCCGGTGCTGCAGTTCGACTATCTGAGAGAGCAAGGTGGCGATCTCCTCCTGATGCCTCAACAACTCCTCATTCTTTCGAGACAGCTCCTCCGTCATCGCCACCATCTGGCTGTTAGACTCCCCTGTGCACACCAAGGAACACACATGGTCACTGAGCAGACAAGCTCACTGTAAAGAAAGAACTTCATAACTAAGGAACGCGATTTAAAACTCAGCATTGCTCCTCGTACTGCTTTTTCTAAAGCACAGCGTATGGCCATGAGAGAAAATATCTGGGCTATTACAATAAACAACAATGACTTAAAACACTTTTTTCGCATTCAACCAAAACTTACTGAGTTCTTTCACACAGTCGCTGACCAACTGCTGCTCTTTCTCCTCATATGTGATGGTCTCAGTCTTTAAGTGGCAAGCCTAGAACAGAACAACAACGACAACAATTTTGAGACCTTGACTTAGCTGGGCAAAAACTGTTAAGAAACATGACTATGGTTGGTTTAAACTCTGTTTCAACTGGCTCTGTCGTGTTCACATCATTGTCCTCACTTTTCTTCCTCAAGAATTTCTCTACTTGGCAATGCCACACGTAATGATTAACTGCCCGTTCTGTTAAAGAACCCCTATCAAGGATACTGTCCTCACATTTTACTTCATTAAAAAGAAAATAAAGCTTTGTCTCGAGTAAAACAGTAATTGTAATTTTAGTTCAGTCCTGCATTATAATACCATTTATTAAATTGGTAAATTTACACTGCAACACAGTCACTGCATAAATATGTGCCCAAACGTCTTTCTACCAATGGAAAACTATAGTCCTTGAAAGCAAAAACCATGTATAGGGCTACTAATATGAAAGGTTCTTTGTGGAGAAACAAATAATAAGGAATCTAAATAAAAAATAATAAGTTAATAAGTCTTTTGAATCTGCTGTTGGTCTCCTTCCAGTCTTCCATCACACTCCATCTTCCATCAATTTTCTAACAGCTTCATCCAATTCAGAGTAGCAGGAGAGCTGGAGCCTATCCCAGCAAGCAAGGATATGGGATCAAGGAGGGATACACCCTGGACTGGACACCAGTACATCTCAGGGCAGACACGGACCCAAACACACACACATTCACACCAGCTTTTAGAGCTTTTTACAGAAGCCAATAAACCTACCAATATGTCACTGGACCACCACTGCACGTGACCACAGGGAGAACGTGCAGACTCCACACAGATAGCACCCCAGGTCTGGAATTGTGACCCCAGGGCCCCAGCGCTACGAGGCAGCAATGCCTACCACTGTGCCACCGTGCCGCCCGTTTGTTGAAGACTTAACGTTTCTTTCTCAATTTTGTTCATTAAATATTACAGAGTAGTCACAGCAGAGACATTACGTTTTACACTTCATAAGAATCAACTTTTGAAAAAGAGATGAAAAATGAAATTAAGGATGAAAAAGTGAGAATGAAAGAGAAAAAAAACAGGTACAGTCAAAGCTATATCAGAGTTTACCATAAAAAGGCATAAAGTTTATAGTGTAATTATATATAGTGGCTTAGGAGTATATACTGAGCTCCTCTTTCAAACCTAGCGCTCTCAAAGGCTTATCCCACAATTCTTTAAAATTGGAACACTTAACATTTCATTAGGCAACCAGCTCTGATTAGACAAGCTGTTTAAAAGGTTACAAATGAAACAAAGGCATTCCTCCCATCTCAGTACTTTTCCTACTTCTTTTTGCCTACACATACCCAGACCCTCTGGAGATGAAGCCGAGACAAACGAATACTTTTTAATGCGCATCGCCAAGTCTGAAGCAGATGGGAAACTGGTGGAAGGAAAGCAAGAGCGCGACAGAACAATCCGGAACGTGCGCAGGGGCTTGGATACCTGCGAGCGCAGGGCCAGGTTCTCCTCCTCCAGGTCGTGCAGTTTGCTCTGCAGCGCCTCCAGCTGGCTGAGCCCATGAGCCAGGCTGAAGGACTCGTTGTGGCGCAGCGGAGTGGAGCAGCTGGAGTCCGTCTCACTCTCCTCCGACGCGCTGGCTACGATGCGCAGTAGCTCGTCCTTTTTGGACAACTCGTGCTGCAGCTGGTGAACCTGCCCACCGACAGCACAGCATGCTGGGATACCAAGCCACTAAACATCACCTACCGGGTTCAAACTAGGCATCCGGTACATACGGAATTAAATGATATTTCCAGTTACGCATACAGCCCTTTTCAAAACTGAAAATTAGTTTGTTCAAAGCCAATTCGAAAATTGCAAAGGTGAATTAATAAAAATCTAATACTACATATCTTAAAGTAGTACCAGGGCAGAGAATAGCATATGAAATGCCCCATTCAATGTACAAGAAACTCTAAGACTTGTATTTGTCCCATGCTCAAAATCAGAGATTCGATGTTTGAGATAAGAATACAAAATTGCAACTTTGGGAACAAACACATATCGGGAATGAAACAATGCAGCTGTAGATTTAACTCAAGAGTACAGAGATATATAACTGAATAAATCACGTACAGTACTTCAGAACGTGGATCAGCTTCTTTTCATTTGAATTTTCAAATCTGCTGGTGGTATAAAGCGACCCAGAAACTGTTTAGGATTTCAATGTTCAAGGTCTGGGAAGGCGCAGTACTTGTTTAGACAGAATTAAGGACAGAAATTTCCAGATGTCCAGATCTTGAGGACCAGACGCAGAGAATTATAAAGTAGTCTGCTACAGAACAAACATCGGTTTGTTTGCAAAGTGTTGAAAGACAAAATGCAGAAACCAATTTGCCAATGAAATTATATGTTACATTTTGGTAGCATCATGTACTAGTGGTAAGGACTCCAGATTTCTGACTATCTGCAGGGTACTTCACTAGTTATCGCTCTGCTCTAAAAATGGGTCTTGTAAATGAAACTTGTTTCTCAGTTAACTTACCTGGCAAAATAAAGAATTAAAGAATTCAAAGTATACTAACTAGACAAACCAAAAATTAAACTTTCATTGCTTCAATTACATAAAACCTGTCTTAACTTTGAAATAACCTGGAATCGCATGACTCTAGTCAGCTTGAGTTTGTGTACAGGTCAAAATATCAGGAAACATCACTGAATTTAGTGTAAGACTTCTGTGAGCAGCTAAAACAACTTGGATAAGAGGCGATATGAACTAAACAAGTCCTCCAAGGCTTGTAGCCTAGTTATACCCCAATTATGAGATTAGAACTGCTGTCAGTCAGTGTAAGATTCTGATGAGTTTAAAGGTGTGTGAGGTTGAACTCACTGAAATATAGCGAACTGTCCAAAAAGCAGATGATGAATGCCTCTCTCTTCCACTTCAAACCAATCATGTTGCCTAATTTGACCAGAGGGTTCTTATTTAATATTTAATCTTTTAAGAAAAGTGTACATAATGCCATTTCATCACTAGACATTTAGGAGGGGATCTTTCCTCAGAGGCAGTGAAAAGAAAGAAACTGAAATAAAGACTCGACATGGCAACAAGAACCACAATGCATTGCAACGACAGCGCCACAGTGGAGCCTGGGAGGCCCTGTTACTGCCCTCACCTGGTCGAAGGCCTGCGCCAGCTGCTCCTCCAGGGCCTCGTTGCGCTCCTGCAGGACGTGGTTGCGCTGGAGGAGAGACTGGCCTATCCTGGCCGCCAGCTCCAGGTCCCGATCTCTCTGAGGAGGGGCAAGGGACAGACCAACACGTCACCCTGGGGGCAGCACTCAGGACGGTATACAAAGCCAAAAACAGGCCGCTACGATTCAGTGCTTTCTAGATTCTCTTTCAAGTTTCAGTTTTCCCCATGACACAGTGTACTGTATATAGATGTGCTGGACACTTTGGCTGCTGGTGGACATTGTCAGAAAAAAAAAATGTTAGTCTGTTAGTTTAAACAAAATCTCTGAGGCTGAATCCTTAATGAACAGGGCCCTGGGTTCAATTCTGGACCGGGGATGGTGTCTGTGTGGAGTCTGCATGTTCCCCTTGTGTTTGAGTAGGCTTCTCCCAGGCGCTCCCATATTTGAAAGACATACAGGTAGGTTCACTGGCTACTTGGAAAATTGGTCTTAGGGTGACTGTGTGCATATCTGGGTCTGGGTCTGCGTCTGCTCTGGGATGGACTGGAGTCTTGTGCAGGGTGTATCCTTGTGTATGTCCACTGCTTGCCGGCACAGGTTGAGACCCTGTATTAGATAACGTGGCTGGGAGATGGTTGGATGATCTAGCTAGAAATGTGTCCCCGTGAGTCATATGAGGTACAGAGTATCGTCAGAGACGGGAAGAAGATAAAGATGCTCACCTCAGCCAGGAGATGTGTAACCATGTCGATGTCATTGTAGGTTTTTGTCATCTGTTCCACCCTGTCTGAGCTGAGAACTAAGCAAAGAGAAGGCGCACAGTCAGGAAAGGTATAAAGAGGGTCTCGTGTAAGTCTTAAGGTATCTTATATTAGACGTGTAGCTAAGTTTTTTCATTCAACAACTTCTATATCTGTTGTTTTCTTTACTAACCCTCTAACATAAGATACTAATATTCCAAATCTAGAATAATATTCTTTCAAAACATCCATGGACACATGGGAAATGTCTGTGAAATAGATATGCTTTTGTTGACATCAAAAATATATTTGTTATTTACATTTGGGCAACCTTCACAGTGCCACTTCTGTATAAAACCGCTGTCTCTCTTTTATACTGTCTTGAATATAAAATACAAATTCATTTGTATTATATAGGCTACTTGTTTAAAATAAGCGTTTAGTTTGGGTGTAAGTTAATTAGTACTGTAACTCCATTATCAAAAACTTGACAAAGTTGGCATTACTGAGCTCTGGAACTGAAGTACTGTACATGGACTAAATTTTTTTTTATGGTATCATCAAATTCAATTCTATTCAAAATAATTTATTCATCAATTTAAGCAGCAAGAAATGCAACATACAACTGAACAACATATAACATACAATTCTGGTTCTCTTCTTAGGGATTGAGAAATAGGTAGTGCCACCATTTAGTGTTCCCCAATTATATACCAATGTACGTTTAAGGACGCCAGCTGTGATACTATTAAGGAAAGCCCATTTTCACAGACAGAGCCCGAGGTTACCTTGGCAGGCACTTTGGGACCCAGGGTGGGCAAAGGAGGTGGGTTCCAACGCAAGATAAGCTGAATAGATAAAGCAGGAAAATTACGTGTTAAAGGCAGACATGGGCTGATGCATTTGCAAACACGGTTCATAGAGTTTAAGATTTATTTCCACCTACACCTCAAACCAAGTCCTACCCCCGCCAGTAACAGTATCCATTCATGTACTGTATATGTCACACATCTGTTCATGATCTTTTCAGAGACTTCAATGCTTCAGGTTAAGGAAAGCTACACTGAGCTGAATGAATAGCAACAGGTGGAGTTGTGATGGACATTGTAGGTCTCACCTTAAAAGAGAGATTAATAAATCTTTCAAACTATTTGAAGTGTTTGCAAATACATTTGAACCCAATTCCAGTTAAAGCACAGGAAGGAGGAAGAAGGCAGATACTGAGTGCAAGGGTGAGTGACAGAAATGAGATACTTCTGTAGGTCCACCCAAAAGATATAAAGATGACATGACAGTAAAGTCTTTTGTGTGCCCCTCCATGTGTAGTTTTAGGGGTGACCAAAGTTTCAAAAGTCAAACCTTTTTTCCCCAAAGACTGCAGTCTGAGAAAGACAACTGCTAACTCTAAATAAAAAAGTATAAAAAAAATGTGCTTCAGTTCCCTTTTATAAATATAATAAGAGCATATATTGTCCCGATATTACTACTTCGAAAAGCTAATTCTGTTTTGTTTTCTTCATACAGGCCTAGATAAACAGTGGCATGCAGACACTAATTCCAAATATCTATCAGTTATGAAAGTAAATGAAGTTTTAACTAATACATTCGTGACCACAAGACTACAGATACTATACACCTAGTTATTTGGATCTGCTTCTTTCTAACACTTAGAGTATGCTGGAAATAATCACTCATACTGGATACATTTTTTCCCAACTGTTCTCCTTGATGATTGTCACTTCCAGCTGAATTTCCATTACTGAAACGTCAATAAATAACAAAATGAGAGCCCAACTGTTTAGCCCAAGGATCAAATGTACACAGATACTGATATACAACTGCCATAACATGGTATTTCTGGCAAGAAAATGCTTTATCATGTCTTGCTCTGACTATTAATACATTCTTGAATATACATACAGAAGTTTGAAAGTCTACATTAAAATGTGGCAACATCCAAAATATTTTTTTCTATTACTATAACAAAAACAGACACCATGATTTACAGAACAATTAATACCATAATAAATGGGAATAATCTAAAATCATTACAATATCAAAACCACAAATTTCTTATATGTAATTCAAGAAGATAACCTAGAATGTTCTCTCAGAAGTCTTAATTTTTCATTATTTCTAATAATTCTAGGCAATGTCAACGATTTAGTTAGAGATTACATACAAAAACACAGGTGCTCAAAAATACTGTATTTCACTATATTGGTGGTTATAAATAGCATACTGTACCTCAGTAAATTGTTTAAATTGAGATACATTCTACTCTAATATTATTCTATTCTAAATTTTAGCCCTAAAGCTTGCCAATCCGCAACATTTGAAACATATTTTGCTACTAACAAGCCAACACATTTTAACTGGTTGAAAAAAAGGACTTGCTTTTTGAGAAAACAAATGATCTAAAAGTGTAATTTCTACTTACGTGGTCCAATCCTGCTAAAATCTTTTTTAAAAGAGCTAGAGTCTGAGTAGTCTTCAGGCCATCGTGTACTTAACTCTTGTCTACACATGAAATCAAGTTCATTCTGACCATTTCTAACTGCTCAAGAGTTTCAGAAGTTCAATTAATCGAATTCGTCTCCCTGTTGTGTAAAACGTACAGTTGGCAGTTTAAATGGCCTGATTTTGCACTGAAAGCAACCAAGGAGCTCTCAGATCACAAGGACAAAATAGCAAGAAGAAGAAGAAGCTGTGAAACACAAAACGTTTTCTTCTGCGCAAGACCGCAAACCCGGCAATTAATAAAATCCCTTCCTGTCCTCTCTGTTCAAGTGCATTTTGATTGGGGAGTGTTCTCCTGTTATCATCTCCTAATGTCATAAACACTGGGCCAAAGTCACAACGGTTACAGCACAGCATTTCTCATATTTGATACAGAGGCTGCCAAGTACGTACAGAATCTACTGTACCTCTTGTAAATATTTTCAGAATTTACACAGATAACATGAAGAAAACCAAGTTGCTCCAGTGTTAGCAAAATTGTAATAAGTAGTGGTGTCAACACCATTGTTTTAGTTACATCTGACTCTGGACAGGTACAACCTAACAAACCTAAATTTCCCTGTTACTTAAACGGGAGAAACAATCTTTCATTTCTTCACCTGATGTGCTGTGTAATGGGGCTGCAAGTACAGTATACAATGGTAGGCACTGTACTTCAGTGCAGAGCCTTGAAGAATTGGGTGCCTTCCTATATGCAATACATAGGATGAGAGGCACTATATAAATAATTTAAATTATTATTATAATTATGGGTGTGGGGTGTGGAGGAGACTCTTAAATATTTAAATCAAAGGACATACAAAGACATGGCAAAACATTTGACCACAGACTGACATGGCACATTGTAAGCAAAAAAACACCAAGCAGTACTCTATGTATAGTAAACATTTAGTCATGCATACAGCTTTGAAAAGTAATATCATTTCAAGGAAAAAGACATTAAACAAGAGACATGTAGAATGAGTCAGATCACACCAATAAGGACAAAGCCAGAATGAAGAGAAGAGGTTTTCAGTTAAAGTATTTAATTATTAAGACTTCTATTTTCATGAACATGCATATTGGGGATTACAGCACCACCCTGTGTGGTTAAGAGCTAGAAATTTGCTATAAGCAGATTCACTTTTCTAGTTCACCAGAGTCAACAGAATCCAAAGGAAACAAGGTATAAACAGTTATTGTCCTGTAATGAATTACAAAAAACAATATGCACTATTTATATTTTTTTTAAAACACACATTTTTTTCATGATTAAATCCAAGTGCGCTAACAACACATTTCATCCAACTGCAGTCTCTTACACACCAGTCTGGTAAGCCGTAAACATGACAGATGTTAGGCTGCTCTCTGGTTCTTTCTCCTGAGCTTTTTCCACAGGTCCCTTCTTTATGCTTACATACGCATCATATTTTTTATTTTACACAATCTAACAATACTGTGTTGCCATCAGGAAGACGAAAGGCTGCCTGCTCTTACCTGGCGAGAGAGAAAGAGGACTGGGATTTTGCGGCCTATCTCATTGTCTTCACCACAGAATATCTTCCTTTACCTGGGCTGTGTTACTCAGCCTGTATTGCCTCATGACACAGCTCTGTTTATGACTGGGACGGTACCTTACGTATTCTGAACATTTTACAACTTGTAGAAAACCCTTTCCACACAGACAGTATCACTACAATTTAGTGCTTAGATATCACACACTGTAAATGTTTAATGCTTCGCAAGAGCCATAAACACATTTTCTTTATCTTGACAGTAAACGTAAAACTAGTGCAAATCTTTATCCAGCAACGTATTACATTAGCAACAGAGTACTGAGAGCTCTGCAGGTGTTTATGTCTGAGCAGTGGCAAGAGCAAGCAATCTTCCTTGCCTGTCACTTAGCACTTGACTTCCTTTTTAAGGGTGAAACCTAAAGAGCGCAACTCCTTCTTGTTTAATGTCTTTAGTATCACAAACACCTGGAATCTACCATGAGATCAATCCATTTCTTTCAATCAATCAATCTTCCCCCTGATGTTCTAGATTGTTCTATACTTGCTATAATCTGCTATAATCAGTCTCCGTTGTCCAGAAACGGTCCACAAAGAATTAGTTATTTTCAATGTCCCACAGAACCTCTCTTCTTTTTAAAATAACAAATTTAACTTATTTCCTTTTGTAAGGAGCCAGCAGGATGCCTTGTCGTTTAAAATATACACCAGTGACTCCCCCCAGATACATCTTAACATCGCTTCTAGATGCTGTCCTACCCCATCCACACCAAAACTTCTGAAGTGTTTCCTTTGCTTTTTTACCTTTAGAGAAGGCACCTCTGCGGTGACATTGTCTGTGAAGCAGAACCTTCTACAGTGAATGCTTTCTCCTATTAGCTCTGATAAGCTGCAAAGGATCACCCTTAACTCTGTCTTACAGATACCGAGTTCCTCTGGCATCAGACCATAGCATCCTATTGGTGACATCAAAAATACACTGACACTGACAGGACCGCAATTTTAACCAGGTATCAAGTGTTAAGAGAACATTAATCCATACCTTGCGTATCTTGACTAGGTGCTGAAAATCCATTAAACACTCAAAAACATAGCCCAATGTTGCCCTGCTGGCCTCACAGATCACCTGAGACACCCTCACTGTAACCTATTTAAAACTCACATTCTCTGAGAGCTACTCAAGGAGGATATTCCTCTTGCAATTTAGACAGCTTCTGTTATAGTGGTCACTCATCAACTTGTAAATTAAAAAAGCTGCAAATAGTGGAGGCAAGCAGACCATCTTACCTGATGGGTTGGGATAATTGGTTTTAAAGGAGCTATATGTGATTAAGTATCCTATTAGTTTATCATTATTAATAATAAAATAAGGATGACACTTGGATATTTCGAGAAGGGAATCTTATCTCATTCTCTTCCTTAACTTAAGCACCTTCCTGAGTTGTGCTGCTGGGTTACAAAAGGGGTTCAGGAAAATGGTGAAGAACAGAATAACAGGTGAAATAAATGATCATAACCCCAACTTGTAAGGATTTCTCCAAGAATATACAGTATGTGAGCAGTTGGTATAGTTTAGAGGCACGTGAAGTTTTTATTCCATGACACGGTTTTGATGAAAAGAGTAATAATTCAGCCACACTTGTTTGAACAAATATTTCTTAACTACACATAAACAAATAACACATAAGGTGTACTTACAGTACAAGGAGTTTCAGACACCTACAACTAGAACACCCCAAAACCTCCAGAGTACTACACAGTATTCGACTCTTAACACCTACAAAGGCCAAAATAAGAGATAAGCTTCCTTCTAAACTAAATACAATACAATTTATGATTAAACCCAGATGCCACAAAATAAATGGGACCCTGTTTCCCTATTCTAAACTGCACTCGATTTAAACCGAGGGATTCTTCACTCAGGAAATCCAAGTTCCTCAAAAGCTCCAGAATAGCAAGCTCTCCTAGCATGGTTCAAATACTTAGCTCAAAAGTGATGTTTTCTGATGATCTTGAAGAAGGGATGTTCACCTGCCACACACTTCAAATTCTGTCTCCTGTCTCCTGTCTCCTCTCTCTCATCTCTTCCTCCCTCCCCCTCTTTTTCCAGCTTTCTCTGTCTTGATCTGATATTACAGTATATAGTGCCTTTCTGGACCGTTGATTTACACTCCATCATTTACTCAGAACTTAATTAACTAGGGTAAACTTTATCATTGCTTTGATCACAGACTCAGGACCCCCAACAAACATTCCCTCTGCTCTGAAGCTGGAAATTTTTAACACTAGCAATGTGTTACACGCTCCACCTAAACTCTTAGATACACTTCCTAGTCACCTTCACACATATAGCTGTAATAATAATAATCATCACCATCATCATCATCCCAAAGTGCTTTATTCATATAGAAGAAGACGTATGTCATCCATCACCTAAGTGCAACACTCATTTCAGTGACCTATAGCAGCCCTACTACACAACATATCAGGTGAAGGAAGAAGAAACTAGGTCCCAAGTTGAAATGAGCGAGAGTTTATAGAGACCAGATCTTTCGAGCCGCGGACGGAATTAAAACAAAACACCAGGGTGAGCGACACTTCTCATAAAGTGCCGACGGTGATTTTGCAACTCTGCCCCTGCGGTTCTGTGCGTTTCTCTGGGAGTGTTGGCGATTGTCGTGTCACTGAGCGTTGTGCTGAACAACTACAGATCACATCCTGCACCTTGCTATCACTCAGGCAGCTTAACCTTCTGTCCTATTCAAGCGAACTGGCTACAGATTTTTAGACCACTTGCTTTAATCGTGTAACTGATTCTAATAACCCCTAATGCTTTCCAACGGGAGCGCTCAACCGATGTCTGTGCATATGAATCAGTAACATATTTCATATAGACTTTCCACTCATGGACACTTGCTTGATGAACTGTATCTGCATGGCTGATTATACAATACATTATTACGTATAAATGCAAATGGTGAGAAACCGATAATTTCACTGAAACACAGATGATACTAAATAAACTACAATATAAAATAACTGCATAACTAGCTATTCCCCAGAGAAGTTATACCTTGGAAGAAACTTTGCTCTGGTTTAACATGTTACTGAATGCTCAGCAGGTGGATGCTGCACATTGGTGGTGGTGGAGGGGAGTCCCCATTACCTGTAAAGCGCTTTGAGTGGAGTGTCCAGAAAAGCGCTATATAAGTGTAAGCAATTATTATTATTATTATTATTATTATTATTATTATTATTATTATTGTTTATGTGCAGAAGACCCTGGTGTGCCTGGCCTACCCTTTTTTCGAGGTAATCACTGATTATACGGATAAGACCAAAACAAGCAAAACACCACTTTTAGGAATCTGAGAGACAGTATGTTCTAAGGGGACAATGTCTCCGCAATTTGCCATACAGCTAAGTTCTCACCAGAACATGTGAACTCCACACAGAAGACTCCTCAGTCCACCAACAAAACCCAGGATCCAAGTGCTAAGTGACAGCACAGCTAACATCAGCACACAAAGTGAAGCAATGCGGTGTGAAAGCTAATCTTTCTGTTAAAGTTGTTTTATGAATTATCAAAGCAGAGCATGACATCTATGTTTTCACTGAAGAACTGCAGTTTAACCCATCCAAACTAATAGCAGTAACAATCCTACAATTTTAATACTAAAGAAATAATACTTAATACTACTTGCATAAACAACCTGGTTGCATTAATTGGCCACTGCATTTGGCATGTATCTCTGAAATGTTACGTAAGAGCCAAAAAAGAGACAAGATTTCAAACTGCTGAAGAGGAGATTACAATGTATTGTAAACAATAATGGTAACGTTTTATTATATTATTGGTTAGGGAGTAGGAAACTTTGCTCTTTTCAAACATTCCTTGCCAAGTTAGAATGAATTTGAACAGTAAAGAAGGCTGAATGAGGCGTACTCAAGTCTGGTAATACGAATTCTGCAGGCATGAGACGTTAATACAAGCTTTAGCTTTGATTTGAAAAAGAAAAACATAGATTGCACCTCAAACGCACAGTAAGGAAAGATAAAAACCAAACACAATTTGGTCTTAGGACTATTTTAGTACTTCAAGAACACAGTCTGGAAACAAAGGCTGAATCCAAGTATAAACGCATGCGTTCGATAATATCCATTGTGTTTACTATAACCAGAACATGGAATTTCTTAAGAAAGGTCACATTGCCTGATTAAATGAACATCCACTATTGGACTAAAATGATTTAAAATAAAAAAAACAACCCAGAATGACTGCAGTAATACATTTTGTATTAATACCAAATGTATCACTACAGTAACCATGGATATTAGGCAGCCATTAATTGTAACTATAAGCAGCCAATCCAAATTGAGAAGGTGCCAGCTGTCTTGAGGGAAAAATCAGGCCACTGGCCAATCAAGGAGAGACAGCACCTGCAAGCAGCGACTACGTTTGCTTCAGGTCAGCTCTTGTCGTTTGTTCAAGGTCACCCACTAGGCGACCCCGGCGATGTTTTGCCCTGTCACCCAAGCGGCTTGACCCTGCAGCTCACCTTCCACAGCGAAGGCTTCGTAAAGGGCTTCATTCTCGGAGCTGTCCCTCTTCCTCAGCGGCATGACGGCCCCCCCCTGCCTCTCTCGCTTGCATTCTGTCGCGCCCACCCAACGTGCCCCCCCGCCCCGCACAGCCTACACCGTTAACCACACCTCGCGGCGGTTTCCAAGTCCAAATCCGCACAGCCTAGCGCATAGCTCCACAAACCCCCTTTCTATATTTACATCCTCTCAGCTACAGCCTACTTCTGAGCCAATCAGAGATCAGCATGCCTCTCAGTGACGGTTCTCGCAGAACTGGACACAACTGTCAAAACCAGCACCCTGTATTTGCGCCAATAATTAAAACTACTGCACATCCAAGCTGAAAAACAATATTCATCTACCTGTCACTCCATGATTTGTTTGTCCCCACTGTCTTTGATAAAGTAAGTGTCCCACTTCAGGAAAAAAAAAAAAAAGTCTCCCTTTGCCCTTCCCCTCTCTCTGTTGTTTCCTCTTTCATGTCTGGCGCTGATCTCCCGAGGCGAATTTTATTTAAAGCAGAACGCTTTAGGTCTGCAGCCAGCCCCAACCACACCAGCAAAATAATCCCTGGTGCTTAGTGAGCAGGATGTCCAAGGAAATAAAGATTTCCGGATTTCTGGTGTTGCTAACACTACCAAAACTTGAAATGTATTACTACAGTCCTTACTGGATGTCAGACATCACTCGCTGTACAGTAAGTACACAAGCAAACAAGGAGCACATCTCCTAGTACACATCATAAACAAAAAAGATTTTTATGTTGTTTCAGATTCTGATGTCTTAGATGTTATAGGCGGGACACATTATCCAGTCTTTTCTCTTTATTGAGGAGGCAGACACAGACAGCGGTGTGTGTCACGGCAACCACCTGCAGTATATTCCAGACAATCTCACAGATATTGATAACTTATTATATTCATTTACTATAGTGTTTCACGGCCACCATTTTACGACCTCTGGTTGGTTCCATGACTGATTCTGAAGATGCGTATTAGGCCTGTTTTGCAACTGACTTAGAGAAGTCTAAACGATGGAATCGGGTTAATTAATATTCTTCTGGATGGAATTCGGGATAGTAATATATTATCTTTTTTTGCACCTAGTGACCAAAACAGCAGGGCCAATTCTTCCAGAAGCCAGTTAACCTACCAGCATGCTTTTGGTCTGTGGGAGGAAAGTGGAGCATCCAAAGGAAAACCACACACACGTGGGGAGAACATGCAAACTCCACACAGACTGCAGGAATTGAACCCAGGTCCCCAGTGTTGCGAGGTAGCAATTCTAACCACTGCCCCCCACCCCCACCCCCATGCTGCCCAGTTTCTACTCACACATTCTACAATTTTTAACATGGCACCCACACTTTTAACTATATACCCTCACCTTCCATTTGTGTTTTTAACTGTTCGCTAAATTAGCTAGAAGATGAAAACGTATCTGAATAAACATCTAAGTCATCATCTAAGGTCATTTTCCAGCAGCTTTACAGATGGTACCACATTTGGAGGATCAGTAAGCTTAACTAATTTACTAACTACCGCCAGAATCTACCATTATTATTTATTCATACATCAGGAAGAGCAGATCCCTGTGATACTCCACTAATTATACCACTTGAAAATTGGGCACATTTTTCCAACCATTTTAAAAATGAATCTTTTATGAAGCAATTCATCAAAAGCCTTAAGAAAACCTAAATATTGCACATCATACATGATATAGCGTTCAAACTGCCACTGTTTGTTCAGGAGGACACTAGTAGATTAATTAGTCAAGACCTGCCTTTTCCAAATCAGTATTATGCTGTAGAATCAGACTTACAGGTCAGTTTGGTTTGAATATTTCTATGTCCTTGTGATTTTCTTAAAATTTGTATAAATCACAAGTATTTAAAAGCTCTAAAATCAATTAGCAAATGTATTGTTAAAACCAGAAAAAGGGTAGTTTGTGAAGGGTAACTTCATTTTTAATGTCGCACAAGCTGACGATTTCTAAACCGTTGCTTTCATTATTTGGCGAGCAATGAGATTGATACAGAAGCTAAAGTTCAAACATGGCAGTGCTTTTAGTGAACTGTGAAACAAAGGAACAGTGCGAGACCAACACCATGAAGGTTCACTGAAAACCATCAAGAAAAGAGATAAAAAAAAGGTACTGACTTGACCAAAGGATTTTAAATTAGGAATAATAAGCCTTTAGCACCAATCTGACCAAATTTGAGTGTACATTTATTAATCACAAACAAAAAACACATCAACATTCATCATCACCACTGACAATGAAGTGATTTTTTGTTAAGTGGAATATTAAGTTAAGTGGAAAGGCTTTAAAATAGATCTTAAGAATTCTTTATTGCAGAAATTAAAAAATTAATAATTAATTCTCCACTAATTATTAATTGGAGAAAAACATATCTGTACAGGGAGATTATGCTGTACAATGGGAATGGCATGGAAGGGGTTTTTGTCTTTATTTGCTGAAACAACTACATTTCCTATTGTAAATGTTTCATGTACCGTTTTTGCCATAAAATCTACAAATCATCCTCCAAGGCATTTGTATTTATTCCAGATACTATGCCTTTTGAACACGGTTGCAGATTCCGGATAAGGCACACATTTCTTCTGGAGAATAACAAAGGCATCAATGATGAAAAACCTCTTTGATTGACTGCTCCTGCTTCATAAATGCTTGTAGCTGCAATGTTAATAACGCTTCAGGTGTACAACATAAAGCAGGGTAGCAATGCATGATGACATGGGTCCCAAATAGGAAAGCCCTTTCTGCTGACAAAAACCTCACTTTGAAGAGTTAAATCTTATGTACCCAGAGATATAAAATCCTTTGCTGATTCAGGTATAAAAAAACAATGTTTTTCCAAAGCTACAGAGAACCCTGATTTTTCAAGATTGCAGACAGGATGTAGTCAAGGACATAAATTAAAGAGAGTGACTCCCTGCATTTCATTCAAGCCATGCCGTAGAAGCACCATTAGTAATGTCAAACAACAAAATCATTTTGTCAAACGCTCACACAAGGCCTCAGCTGAGTTTTACTTAGCTGTACGGTAGTCCAGCGCCGTGTCGGTGTGCTGTGTTACGCTGTTGGGAAGGTGCCTCATTTTTTTTTAAGAGTTTGCACTCTGTCACAACGAAACCCTCTTTCTCACTCTCAGAGTGAGAACAAAAGAAATAAAAACGGCCTAAATAAACCCGCACTCACTCATGTATCTGAAGGTCTCCTCGGCCAAGACGGGCGAGATGGAGCTGGAGGCGTCGTCGGGGGAGTAGGTGGGCGACTGCACCCAGTCCTGGCTGTCATACAGGTACAGAGAGTCGGCCCGCAGGCGGTAGTGGGGCAGCTGGTCCTCAAGTAGGCTCACCAGCTCCATTTCGGGCTCCTTACATCCCTCATCTGAAGAAAAAGAAAAAAGGGAGAGGGTCAGACTTGGCCCCCGGGCAATTCTTTAAAAAGAACGATCTTTGTCCCAGTTTCTCGGACTGGTATTCAAATTCAGTACAGAAAAGTTTGACAAATTTCGAATTAAGTTCAAAATCGTAAAAAATGTGAAAGCACTGTAAGTCACCATGTTGCCACGAAGCCCTGGTCTCACCACAGGCGAGAGCGAGACTTCCCACAAATTGCGACTTGACATGGCCCTTCCTGCTCACTAGTCCCTGTAATGACGAATATAATGTCACGTACGAGTGAGTAAGTACAGGCAGACATTTCACCGCAGAAATGTTCCAACGTGATCTGCATGGAGAGTTAAGAAGTAAGCAGCATGAATATGTGAAACCATCTTGAAATCGAGGGCAGTATTTCTATTGGATTAAAAGAGATGTATTCACAAGGCTGCTTGTTTACAATGTCATAGGGCCACAACACGTCACTGCAATCGTTGTCTCGTTCTGAATCACAGAATACAGCGCTGCATAGACCTGGAATCTATTTCGTGATGTAAATTTGAGGTTTTACAATTTACTGCTCGCATTTTACTTTTATTGTAGTGCGAAATGCACTCATCAATGCTGATTCGTTCTAACCCAGGTGGGGGCTACACACTGGTAGTGGTAGTGGGATTCCCCATTACCTGTAAAGTGCTTTGAGTGGAGTGTCCAGAAAAGCGCTCTATAAGTGTAAGAATTATTATTATTAGTAGTAGTAGTAGTAGCATTGAAAGCAGCAATGGACAACAGTAAGCAGCAGTATGGCATAATGGATAGGGCTCTGGGAGATTTTATATTGAAAGGCTGTGGGATCTAATTCCAGGTAGGAGGACCTTTGATCCCAGCTCTATGAATGGATCTGGTAAATAAAGTATTACTCCAGTCATTACAGTGCTCCCCACTGTTATACAGCACCACACACCCCTGACAATTCTGCGGTACAATTGAAGTACATCCTAATGGAACTCCGCCTTTGAAAACTCCTGTGTTGCTTACCACCCAGCATTTAGAGAATTTGCAAATCCCACAACCGCACTGCTGAAGTAAGAATTGTCTTGAGAATCCGGAGTTTCGTAACCTTGCTGATCTGTTTTTAATCCACCAGAGGGCGTTCAGACCCAAGATGAGAAAAGCCATGAACAGGGGCTGAACCATTACTGTCAATCAGGCTCCCTTTCTGGAGCTGAAATGAGGGATTTCACTCTAAAAAAAGAATCACGTTTACATGATACTCAGAAAGAATCAGACAGAAATTTTAGATATACACGTGGAACTTCGCTTTCAGATGGAGTGTACCACAACAAGCCCAGGATTTATCATTAACTTGGTTTTGCAATTCACTGGATCATTACCATTCCACTAAACCATAAACACCAGGATCAAAAGAAATTAAATTTCCATTAAATGCACAGACTCATTATGCTGTCTAGTATCCACTGAGTTTCAGGAATATTGTATTTTTGTGTTTGTTCCTGTTTTATGGGGAAAACAGGTGTCAGAAATATTTGTCCTTTACTCTTAATACAAGTACAGTCCAGTGTTACCATTAGACTTGCTGTCTAGAAAAATGTTAGCGAATGACAAAATTCTGCTGAAGAAACTCTCTCCTGCCTGGTCCAAGTTTGGTGAATGTTCTGCCTTCAACTCTTGCTTATCTGCAGAAATCGCATCTGTTCTATAAGAAAATATCAGAACATGTCATATAAATCTATAATGCTTGATGGCTTTCTTTAATTTCTTATATTTCTTAAAACTTTTTTTTAATTTGCATTTTAAAAAATGCACTTGAACAAATCTAGGGTGCTACAGAAAACAAGAGTTTATGATCTTTACAGTACATTACATAATAGTTCAGCTTATTTTATGCACATCAGTGCTGAATATAAATGCTTAATCTGAAGCATTTACTGTACTTTCTTAGGATGCTGTATCTAAACTGAAATTAATGGATATTCCAGAGGGAATATAAATTAGTACCCCAGTTTGGGTTGAAATTACATTAGAGAAAAAACCAAAGCAGACAAGACATTAAAAGGGAGATAAATTAAAACATATGGCGCAAGGCAGTTAGTTGGTTGATCAGAAAGACCAGTACATGGCCCATAAACACTGCATTAAAGACCGAAACTCTGGTTTAGCATTGGAAACAAAATTCAGGCGACACAAAGACATCTACCATTCCACAGTAACAATTTACAAGTAAAATAAAAATCCTGAAGGACTCATTTACAGTACAAACTTAAAGTGACAATGTCTAAGACTTATTTACCAGCAACACAAGTGGTATTCACTTATTTCTTTACTAATTCATTTATTGCTGGAACTGCTGGCCCACTCCTTGATACAAAAGTTCTTGGGAATTAACCAGATATAAGATAGCCTTGATTTAAGATAACAGATTTACATAGCCTTGTCTACTTATTTGCCACTCGTCCCTTTATGTTAATTCAGTGTCTCCATCAAAGAACAACGGAAAATAATATAAAAGGGGCAACATAATGTTTTGATAGGCAGTAAACAAATTCAAAAAACAATGCTAAAAATGTACCATCCACCACTGCAATACTGTTTTTATAATGGCAGATCTATATTTAGCTCCTCAGCCCTGTACGGTTCAGTCTGCTTTGTTGATTACCACATGTTCTAAGATAACTAATGAAAAGTCCAGTGCTGACAAGATAATCATAACTAAGCAGTGAACAGTGCAGAGCTAACCATACGGCCATAACTTTATTAACCCCATGCGGGAAACTCAAGAGCTACAGCAGCCAGGCACAATCAACACAGTACAGTACAGACGGAGTAGTACAGAAGTACAATACAATACAATAAATAAATTAAAAGGGAGATGGGGCGAATGGAGACTTTACAACCCAACCTTGGTACTGTATGTCTGGGCAGGAGCGACACTGACCTGTTGTGACGGCGTACCTGTACACCTGAAACCTGATTCCTCTGTAACAACTGGTGTTCTGTCTACATCTGGTTTCTAGAAGTGCAATACGTGGAAGAGGAATGGGCAATTTATTATTTATTTATTATTCACGACTCTGCCATCGTTGCAATAGTTACCTACTCTGTGCAATACGCTTGGGAGCGTACAATATCTATATTGTGTATTTAATCTAACTTGTGTTCTGTACATTCATACTTGTGTGTGTGTGTGTGCCTTTTCTGTTTTGTTTGTAATTCTTTATTCAATTTTTTAAAATTAATTTATTGTATTGTATTACTCCATTTGTACTGTACGTCGTTGATTGTGCCTGGCTGCTGTAGCACTGGAATTTCCCCACATGGGATTAAGAAAGTACCTATATTCCTACTGACTAAGCAATGAACCGTGCAGAGCTAACCAGACACCCATTGATAACCAATGACCTGCCCAGTGCTGACAAGACAATAATAACTAACCAATAAACAGTATAAAGTTAACCATTCATAATGAAGCACTGAACAGTACCCCGCTAACCACAAAAACATTATTAAAATGCACACTTCATTTCATTTCACTTCACTTCATTGGGGCGGTGTGGTGGCTCTGTGGCTCAGGATCTGCGATCTGTGGCTGGAAGGTTGCCGGTTCAAATCCCGCAGCCGCCAGAGGAATCCTACCCTGTTGGGCTCCTGAGCAAGGCCCTGAACCCCAACTGCTGCGGGGGCGCTGTACAATGGCTGACCCTGCGCTCTGACCCAAAGCTTCTCTCTCTGTCTGTGTGTCTCATGGAGAGCAAGCTGGGGTATGCGAAAAGATGAATTCCTAATGCAAGAAATTGTATAGAGCTAATAAAGCAACATTATTATTATTATTATTATTAAAGGGGGGAGGCATTGAGCTACTTGTACATTACAAAAGTACCATTCATTACAAAAGTCAAGTTGGTTCCATCCATCTTTTAACCACTTCATGGAAACCAGGCTCCTGGCAAGCAATGGGTACAAGGCTCTGCCCAGGACTCGACTCCATCGCAGGGCACACACACAGACAGACAGACAGACAGACTCGGACGCACCCACGCCAAGGCCAGGTTTCCCAGGAGCCGATTAAACTGCCAGTGCGTCTTTGGACAGTGGGAAGAAACCACATGGCACCTGGAGGAAACCCACACAAACTCGGGGAGAACATACAAACTCCGCACAGGTGCCACCCTAGGATTTGAACCTAGGGCCCCAGAGGGGGTGAGGCAGCAACGTCAACCACTGCACCACCAGAATTCCATATTCTTCCTGAAGATGGTCAACACCTTGGTTCTCGCCCAACTCCAGATTATCCCAGATCCCCTTTCATGCTGTCACATGCCAGCTGATGGCTAAATACACTATACATTGACTGAGCCATTTGATTGACCAAATAAACCATTGAAACTGCATGCATACTGTAAGTCAGGCATAGGGACCAGCAGCTTGGATTGGGAAAGCTACATTAATATCCTTCCTGGATCATTATTATTTTAGGGCAATTCACATAAAAATTGCTGTAATATGGCAGGGACTTTGTTTCGGTGCTATTTGCCACATGTGAGCAATTTGTGCAGAGCGGTGGCCCTGTGGCTAAGGATCTGCGCCTGTGGCTGGAAGGCTGCCGGTTCGTATCCCGCGGCCGGCAGAGGAATCCTACTCCGTTGGGCCCCTGAGCAAGGCCCTGATCCCCAACTGCTCCAGGGGTGCCATATAAATGACAGACCCTGCACTCCGACCTCAAGCTTCTCTCTCCCCGTCTGTGTGTCTCATGGAGAGCGAGTTGGGGTATGCAAAAAGACAAATTCTTAATGCAAGAAATTTTACAGTATATGGCCAATAAAGTCATATTATTTTATCTTAAAATGTCACGTTTCCCACCAGCAGCTTGCTCCTACATAATGTGTAGGTGTGGATTTATGGTCTTGTCCACGTAACTTCCTTTAAAAGGTGCAAACACAAAGGGTTGTCACTTTCAGAGGCTAGCATGGATCTGGCTGCCTGCCTTAGGGATTTGTGACAAATGACAAAAAATATCTTCCTTATTGCTCTTTGTGCAAGACAGCAAGTGCACTGGCTCACTAATGTGGATGGAAAGATGTAGGTCACCTTGGACGAGTTGTTTCCCTGTTTTTCTCCTCAAAGACCCCACTATTTATTTGGGATTTAATTCAACATAAACTGATAACCTGTGTTTAAAATACCGTGGAGCGTTAAAAGTTCACCTCAAGCAAGCTGTAATAAAAAGTATCTAAAAGCAAATGGTGTGGAGATGATGGTGTGTAAGACTGAAGAGTGTGAATAATAATAATAATAATAATAATAATAATAATAATAAAACTATTTTATATAGCGCCTTTAAAGGTGGCTTCTCAAAGCTCTTTACAGAATGAGAACAACAATAAATAAAAGGAATACACAAGATAAAACACAATTACAATATACTGAGGAGACCGTGGATGGTGGTACAAGGAGAAGCAGAGGGGTGAAGATTGGAACAAGTTAAGTAAAGGCTCTTCTAAAGAAGAAGGTTTTGAGTCTGGATTTGAAGGAGTTTAGAGAAGGTGACTCTCTGATATCCTTGTGCAGAGAGTTCCAGAGCTTGGGGGCATAACAGGAGAAGGCCCTGTCACCCATACAATGTAGACGGGCTTGGGGGACAGTTAGGAGACCAGAATTAGATGAGCGAAGGTTGCGAGGTGGGGAGTAGGGCGATAATAGTTCAGACAGGTAAAAGTCTCTGTAGTTCGTGGTCTTCAACCCAGACCTTCACCGCTCGCCGGCCAGTCTGGGTGGGGATGAAGTAGGCTAACGGTTGTCTTCCGACACAGGAAAGTGCTTGTCGTGTTAGCTCTGGACTGTTCATTGGTTAAACTATGGGAAACTATTAATAAAGGTTTACGGGTTCAAGACCCCACTACATACACTGCCATTGTACCTTGGGTGAGTTGCATTACCCCAGACGCTCCAAGGCGGACCAGCGCTGCTGGGGGAAAATAATTCTTGTGCTGGACCAGTAGGGGGGGAGTCACGTCCTGTCAGTCAGCCTAACTTTTTCCGGAAACCAGTATGAGCTCCAGCCCCCTTGATCTCCAGTGTTCTGGCAGGATCCTTCTATCCTATGAATAGCCCAATTAGATTTTTAATTCTGCAAACTTTTTTTAAAGAGATGTCTATCCCACTAACATAAAACACTAATGTACGTTGTGATGGATCCAACAAATGTGTAGCACAATCTTACAAGTAACGTTTTTACGTCAGTATTGTAAAATTTGAGACAGCTGCTCGGAAAGGATAACAATATTATTTAATTTAATAAACGTGTGGTGAGAACTGATGTGTGGTGAGCATACTTGTGCACTTTGGCCTCCATATAAGTGTAAGGATTATTATTATTATTATTAATGTTAAAGTGAAAGCAAACATTCCTATTAGTTATCTGTACAATCTTTTCCTTGGCAAATATCTGAAAAAACTATAGAAAACATGCACAACCCTAAATAGGACATTTGTGTGTAATAACACAATGTATCTGACAATGTAACAATCCAAAAACCAGTGTACAGTAATGGCAGACCTTCCCCAGCCAAACAAATTTCCACTGAAAGCAAAATGTTTTGGGTTGCGATTGAACTTTCAAAACAAATTCCTCAGCTGCTTCAAACTTGGAAAGAGAAGGCTGGTGAAATAAGGACTGAAGTGACTAAAAATAACATCAAAATTCATATTTAATTCTCTGCTGCTGTTTCTATATTGGAATCTCTTAACCTGATTGTGTGGCGCGGAAGACCTATAACACAAGAACCTATAGGGTACCGGTAGCCCATTTCCTGTAACCTTTATAATAATACTGGGAAAGTGTGAAACCAAGACAGGGTTGCAATGACGCTGGTGTGAAAACCTTCCCAGTCTGACCTGGTCCATATCCTGTGTTTACCTTTACCAATATTCCTCTGTAAACATACAGTACATTTTTTTAAAAGATTGGAGGGCAACATTTTACTTCTCCTTTCTAACCTCAGGCTTAAGGGAAAATCGCATGACGATTCATAATCGAAGCTCTTTACAGAATGAGAACAACAATAAATAAAAGGAATACACAAGATAAAACACAATTACAATATACTGAGGAGACCGTGGATGGTGGTACAAGGAGAAGCAGAGGGGTGAAGATTGGAACAAGTTAAGTAAAGGCTCTTCTAAAGAAGAAGGTTTTGAGTCTGGATTTGAAGGAGTTTAGAGAAGGTGACTCTCTGATATCCTTGTGCAGAGAGTTCCAGAGCTTGGGGGCATAACAGGAGAAGGCCCTGTCACCCATACAATGTAGACGGGCTTGGGGGACAGTTAGGAGACCAGAATTAGATGAGCGAAGGTTGCGAGGTGGGGAGTAGGGCGATAATAGTTCAGACAGGTAAAAGTCTCTGTAGTTCGTGGTCTTCAACCCAGACCTTCACCGCTCGCCGGCCAGTCTGGGTGGGGATGAAGTAGGCTAACGGTTGTCTTCCGACACAGGAAAGTGCTTGTCGTGTTAGCTCTGGACTGTTCATTGGTTAAACTATGGGAAACTATTAATAAAGGTTTACGGGTTCAAGACCCCACTACATACACTGCCATTGTACCTTGGGTGAGTTGCATTACCCCAGACGCTCCAAGGCGGACCAGCGCTGCTGGGGGAAAATAATTCTTGTGCTGGACCAGTAGGGGGGGAGTCACGTCCTGTCAGTCAGCCTAACTTTTTCCGGAAACCAGTATGAGCTCCAGCCCCCTTGATCTCCAGTGTTCTGGCAGGATCCTTCTATCCTATGAATAGCCCAATTAGATTTTTAATTCTGCAAACTTTTTTTAAAGAGATGTCTATCCCACTAACATAAAACACTAATGTACGTTGTGATGGATCCAACAAATGTGTAGCACAATCTTACAAGTAACGTTTTTACGTCAGTATTGTAAAATTTGAGACAGCTGCTCGGAAAGGATAACAATATTATTTAATTTAATAAACGTGTGGTGAGAACTGATGTGTGGTGAGCATACTTGTGCACTTTGGCCTCCATATAAGTGTAAGGATTATTATTATTATTATTAATGTTAAAGTGAAAGCAAACATTCCTATTAGTTATCTGTACAATCTTTTCCTTGGCAAATATCTGAAAAAACTATAGAAAACATGCACAACCCTAAATAGGACATTTGTGTGTAATAACACAATGTATCTGACAATGTAACAATCCAAAAACCAGTGTACAGTAATGGCAGACCTTCCCCAGCCAAACAAATTTCCACTGAAAGCAAAATGTTTTGGGTTGCGATTGAACTTTCAAAACAAATTCCTCAGCTGCTTCAAACTTGGAAAGAGAAGGCTGGTGAAATAAGGACTGAAGTGACTAAAAATAACATCAAAATTCATATTTAATTCTCTGCTGCTGTTTCTATATTGGAATCTCTTAACCTGATTGTGTGGCGCGGAAGACCTATAACACAAGAACCTATAGGGTACCGGTAGCCCATTTCCTGTAACCTTTATAATAATACTGGGAAAGTGTGAAACCAAGACAGGGTTGCAATGACGCTGGTGTGAAAACCTTCCCAGTCTGACCTGGTCCATATCCTGTGTTTACCTTTACCAATATTCCTCTGTAAACATACAGTACATTTTTTTAAAAGATTGGAGGGCAACATTTTACTTCTCCTTTCTAACCTCAGGCTTAAGGGAAAATCGCATGACGATTCATAATCGAAGTCGTGTACAGCAGCACGGCTTTTTTGGAACAAAATAATCCATGAAACACCTGCACTGCTGGCTGTTGGGGCCCTGAAAAACGACATGAGTGCAGATCTGTGTGACATATAACAAATTTAGTTATTAACTGAAAGCAGGGCAGAAATTTGGTGTTCGAAGGCTCTAGGCACTTTCACTCCGAGATGTGCAAAAAGAGGGGCAAACGCTAATTGAGTAGTTTCAACTATTCCGATGCTAAACCACGTGATTGGTGGAGCGATATCACTTCGGTACTTTTAGTTTCTAGAACAGCCGCTGGAGATTGTATGAGTATTGATTTTGGAGCACCTAGAGTCGATCACAAACGTGTTATTTCGGCTCGTTTTTCGTTAGTCACTTTTGTTTCCCTCCTTCGTAAGCCCAAAAAATTTCGTAGGCACTGTGCCTACACTGCTTTCAGTCAATGCCGGATTTCCCATTGGGCACAGTGCCTAATGGGAAATCCGGCACTTACTGAAAGCATATTTGCGGAACAATAAATTTCGAGGCGACTTATTGTATAACAGGGACTGTCTGTATCCTTTTCCCTGTTCGAACTCTAAACCCGAAACAGGTCAGACCTCATCACCGGCTGGTTAGGACTCCCTGACTAAAAGCGAAAAGACACACAAGTGAGATGTTTTATTGGTGCGTTGGCCTGCTCATGTAATAATTTAAACAACTGAGCCATTCGAATGGAAGTGGGAGTGCAATATAAACAAATACGGAAAAGCACGTAAAAACTCGAACCCTACTCTTAACAGTGTACAAACTGTGATGCTACAAAGCGAATGACCATCCATTCCTAGTGTGTAAGTTGCCTGTACCAGACGAGAAGTGCCTTACTGCCAAATATTAATGCTTATAAATATATCCCAGGTCAGCAATTGTCGGGTTCTGGTTTTAGTAAGACTAGAAAAGGAAGATGTAGGCCAATTTACAACAAACAGATTGGACTTGTGTTTTGCAATTAATATTGGAAGTAAGGCAGTGGCACAGTGGTTAGTACTGCTGCCTTGCCTCGCTGGGTCCCTGGGTTCAGTTCTGGACCTTGCCTTTTACGAAAATTGGCCCCTAGTGTCCGTGTGTGTGTTTGCGACTGTGTGTGCCCCATGTTGGACTGGCATCCTGTCCAGGGTGTGTCCCGCCCTGCGCCCACTGCTTGCTGGGATAGGCTCCGACTCCCGGTACTGGGTAAAGCATTTTAGAAAATGGATGCTATTTTAGTATTGTACTCCAGCATGCTGGCTCATAAAGACAGAAACGAATTAAACCGTATTTTCTAATCATTTTATACCCATTTCTTCCAGCTCCGGGTTGCGGGGGAGCTGGAGAGAATCCTGCCAAGCAAGGACTAGGGCAGACTACACCCTGGATCGGACGCCAGTCTATCGCAAGACACACACAGCCACAAACACACACAATCACACCAGGGCCATTTTTCCCTGGAGCCAAGTAACCTACCAATATGGTTTCTGGGGGACTATGGGAGAAAACCCATGTGAATGTGGGGAAAGCATACAAACTCTACACAGACGGCACCCCAGGTCAGGATCTGAACCCTTAGCCCCAGTGCTAACTTCCCCACCACATTGCTGTTTGTGCACATCCAAAGACATGGATGCAAACAAAAAGGCATATACTGTAAGGCATGACCGAGACGCACCTAGTTGGACACTAACAATTTTCACAACTTTTGGGGTTTTGTGATTAGCATAGCCTGAAGCTACTTTGCTGCTCAATCCTCCTAAATGCCTCACCTGGAAGCAGGCAAGGAGACTGCTCACTCACCTGCGATGGTCCCTGGGTCTTTATTCTCCACATTCATGGGTTTAACTTCAAACATCCCTCAGCCTCAGCTGCTGCACAGGAGTCTTCTGCATCGGGCTCACACTTGGCGTCCGAGGGAGGGGAAGGGAAGTGCAGGGATTGTGGGAGCAGCCGGCCTTCTAAATCCGAGCTTCGCATACGGTTGCAGGCGGTCGGAGAGGAGCCCGATCGCCGGGTCTGCGCGGAAGTGCTGTGTCCAAGTGCGCCCCTGGGTTGCGGTGGCCTCACATCCTCAACGTCCCGGGAGGAGACTGGAAACCGAAGCAGCGCCTCAAGATGAGCTCCGGAGCATAGCCAGCCAGGTGGAGGGCCGCATGATTCTCCAAGCATCAAACGTCACCTAGAAACAAAGCACCGAAAGCAAGCGTTTCGGTTAAAGAGCAACACTTTACCTTCTCATCTGTAAATGTTTATTAACCAAAGCTAAAACTGGTCTGACAAGCACCTGACTAAGAATCGGATCCTTAATCCTCTGACGTGAGGTGCAATAGAAGAACCGCCTTTTCAGATTCTGTTGTTTACAGTACTAAATCGTATTATGCTAAAGTGACTTTATATTTGGTTACTTTCTGGACCTGACCGAGGGTATGTTCTTCTGCGGACTGGGTGGCATTATTTGGTTTTCACCCCTCAATTCATTAATATCTACAGTATTTCAAGAAATAGGCTCAAAAAATGTTCTCTTTTGTGAGCATTTTTAATTTCATTAGTCTTTAGAACAAAATACAGTGAGACACATGGAATATTTCCATGATGTACTCAAAGGTGGACACCCAGCTGATTTGATTATGACACACCGCTGTGCTGATTAATGACCCGAAGAGGAGGTTATTCTTAATACCAAAGAGCTCCCAAAGATGTAATAGTTCTGATAAGTTTTACTGGAACTTTAATTCAAGCCCAGCACTAGCAAAAAGCGTATTTGGAAATACTGTGAGCACTGTTCTGTTCTGTTTGTTTTCTGATGAAGGAAATTAGCATTCACAAAACAATAACCTTTTGTCGAGCTCTAGATCAAATGCAATTTTGCCCCTGCCAATACATACTGCATGCTCTCTTCTGATGTGGAATTTCTGCATTGACAGCTAGAGGGGTTTCTGGTTATGTAGCCTTCAGTTTCTATAGTATGCCCTGGCACTACAGTACAGAGTACAAGAACAAAGGGCTCAGGCAGCTAGATCTCAGAAAGCCACTTACATAATTCAGAATTAAAACCCTGCTTATCCCTCAAGGCTCTTAAATCGACTATGTGCTAAATCAGATCAGGAGCTTTCGGAGTCAGATTATTAATAAATGATCTATGACCCTAACACAGAAACACAATGAACATGTCCGGCTAGGAATGAGAAGAAAAAAACGAATAACAACAGTCTGCCTTTCCTTATTGCGTCTCAAAGTGGTAGAATGAGCTAGAATATTCTTAAAGTTTAAAATTCTGGACACAGGGATGTACTTTTCGCCGAAGGTTTTTGATAACCGTTTCACCTCAGTAAATAAAGCAGACTTCAAGAATGTCAGATAAAAACCACCGCCAAGCTAAGTGTCTAACGTTCTAGACTCTACAGGCCTACTAAGGAGCTGAAAGGTCTTACAGAAACACTGGGAATTTTCATTTAAAAAAACCCAGCCAGCATCCCACTTTATCAAAAGCTTGGTAAAAATCTTGAGCAGACTGAGCTTTCACTCCAAACTGTGCCCTATTTCCTGTTCAATAAGCAGTTCTTCATCCATGAACAGTACATGCATTTCCTTGAGTTCCTGTTGCCTGTATATTCAGAATTAGTCTTTTATAAGGAACTTTAAAAAACCTGCTGGTGCTTGTTCTAATCAATTA
This sequence comes from Lepisosteus oculatus, assembly GCF_040954835.1. NCBI lineage: Eukaryota > Metazoa > Chordata > Actinopteri > Semionotiformes > Lepisosteidae > Lepisosteus > Lepisosteus oculatus. The sequence continues at coordinate 33,161,843 of NC_090707.1, forward strand.
ATCCAGCTTCCTTTTCTAAATCCACACTGGCTATCTCATAGCTTGGGTCACTTAGTTGTAATTAAAATTTTGTCTGTGTATTCAACTTCGCAAACAATGTATCATCATTAAGGCCACCTTGTCCCAAAGTCATTCACTCACATACAGTGGATCTGGCCATGTGGTCATCCCTGTTTCATGTTTCTGAGAAATATAATCTCTTTCTTACCTATTTTCAAACATGCGTTCCATGGACAAGGCCATTTTGACTGAGAAACCAGTTCTCTTTAACCCATGAGATCAAACTTCAGCTTTACTATTGAAGAATGAAGAGATAAGAGAGATGCCCAGGAAGTGAGATAGTAATATCATTTTCATGTTTTTGCAAACTATGCAGTCTAGTGGCTTGACGTAGGCTTTGTGCTCAAATATATAGAAAGATGCTGCCTGTCCTTGGTCAGTAAGATAAGGGGCATGTATTTGGTAAACTGGCTGTACGCCCAGAATATGAAAAGAACTAACTGTTGTCTAGTCCGCAACTTAGATATAATTAATTGGCAGGTGTTGCTGTTTTATCATTTGTTTAGAATATGTCATAGTAACTCTTTGTGTTTTAAGACCATCTTCAGCTACTTATTTTTTAAGTCTGGTGGTTGCAAGCCAAACGTCCATATGCATATGAATAAAGGGACTGCTGCTTCACAGACACCTGAACTTTGTCATTTGTTTGACACTACACTATGAAGAATTTAACAATAACAGATATCTCCTTCTTTATTCAAAAACATGTCTTTACAAATGCTCCTCAAATGCTACATTTTCCACCTTCCCATTTTTATTGTTAGAGTTAGAGTCATGTACCCAGTGACCAGAGTCACAGAGATGCTGTTACTGCAGGGCTTGATGCACATCTGCAGGGACACAAACAGCTTCTAGCTGTGTGTGTCCCTATTTACCGAAGAATTTGGAACAGCAATGTAAAAGCTGAAATGGAAACGTTTCCGCACAGACCCTTTCGTTTTTTTTTTAATTTCCCAGCACCCAAAAAACCTTTATCCAAAAGCCACATTTGCAGGACTGCAAGAGCTGCCTAAAAAAAATGTTCGAAAAATCATCAGGGTGAGGAAGAAGCGCTGGACGAGACATGACAAGTGACGCTGGCAGCAGAACTGACTTCCGCCCACCGGCGCTGAAAAGTTCTGAAAAGGCCAGGTCATTCATTTCATGTGGAATTTTGTGTTTCCTGGGTTTTCAGACGCCACAAATCCTACAAGGGAAAAAAAGGAACTGGCCCAGAGATGTCCTGAAAATGTCGTTAGCGATCAGAGGCTGTCTCTCTTCAATGTAAGGCAGCTACACGGTTTTGCAGACTGCTTCACTAAAAAGAAAAATGCTTAAAGACAGCGGGAACAAAAATCGCCTTTAAAATATATTTCGTTTTTTTTTAGAATTGTACAGAAAAGTTTGGGTACCCCTGGTCAGACTGCATGTTTCACTGAATCTCTAAGTGAAAAGAAGTTAACACAACTTCTGCTGGGTCCAAACTTAAAGATGACATATTTCTACACATTTTAATGCACAATTTCTATTTGTTTGCTGAATTTAACAGATTGAAAAAAATAAAACAGTCCATGTGGCATGTGCAAACGTTTCAGACAGTACTTAGTAACACCTTCTTTGGCAGAAAGCACAGCTTCCAAACATTTCTTGTAGCCAGCCAAGAGTCTTTTGCTTTAGGAATTTTTTCCTTGCAGACCTCTTCTTGCTCAGAAATCTTCTGAGGCCTTCTTGAATGCATTTGCACACAGCTGTACATACTTGCATTTGTGCACTTCCAAAGGAGGGCCAAGATTTGAAACTGGAGATTTAAAGGTCAAATTTAGATCACACTGAAATACAGTAGAGTAAATTTGACTAACTCAGCTTCCCAGCACTCCCCTGAGGGAGAAAGAAAAACTGACGTCATAGACACCCTGTTTTAAATGTAAAAAGCCCTAGCTAAACACTGAAAAGAGTCCCGGACAACATTCAAGAGCCCCCAAGATAAAGTAATCAGAGCAAATATGAAATAAATACTTTCTTAATCATCATTTTCTTTCACCCAGAAGATTACAGGAGTGTGGAAAAAGCAACCAAGCCAAGCTGTTGTGGTTGCTATTAGCAACATAAACTTCAGGTTCTCTAACAACAAATACACAGACAGCACGGGTATTAGGGTGACAAGTATCCGAGCCAGTTGTTCCTGGATTCTGGCTCTTGCGTTAGAAGAAGCCACGCTCCCTTAAGGACTTGCAAGGTACCTGCAAGGAGCTTTCCCCCACATCACTGAGCTCCTTGCAGGTACCGAACAGCTTATTGATGTCTCTATTAATGAACTGGAGAATCTTTGGAGAGACAATGTGTCCATTATAAAATTCAGGTCAGTTTCAGAGCCCGGTTTGTTAGTAGCCAGCCTATTTTTCTGCCAGGTGTACAGTATAACTACTGCTGAGCACAAGGTACCTACCTTTCAAAAATGAAATTAAAAAGTAAATTGGCTTCAACAGAGCAGTATGAAGCATCGCTTTTAAGAACCAGTGCTGATACAGTGATACCATCCAGTTTAATCTTGAAAGAAACAAGAATATTAACTTGACTATGGCTGGGGGTATGTAACCAATTTTTACATTGAGTTTTACATTACCAGTTTCCCAGTCACTTTTGCTAATTCCCTAATTGTATCTTTATGTTTTTTATTTATTTTGTACCTATCCCAGCAAATCCATTATACTCCTTTTCTTTAAATGGATCGTGTCTGTTTTGTAAATGATTCATACAGTGCTTTCTTCTAATATTGTGCTTTGCAAACATATTCACCCCATTCCAAAGATGTCCCATTCTGTTTAGTGACAAATGATGTCCTCGCTTTTTTGAAGGAATATTTTCACTTATTATAAAATAAAATGGTCAGCTATTTCAAAATGTGAAAGTTCAAAGGAGATCGCCTTCATGGGTGAAAAATGTCAGCAAAAACTGCAAAGAGATTCAGAGACATTCAGGATTCAGAGTCAAGAAAAGGCAGTTATACTTCAAAACAAATAAATTGTCTCAGATGTACAGAGACCCAAGCAGAAGCAGGTTGTGTTTTAGTGAAAAATCTAATGGCCCAGGCTATAAGACAAAGACAGAACAAGCCTATGGGACACTGCTTTGTGTCCCTTCAACTAGACTACAGCCCAACGGCACACTCAACAACTAAAGCTAATGTTTTATGTGGCTTACAACAAGTAAGGTTATGTCTTACACTATGTGACTAAGAGATACTTTAGTCATCATTGAAGCACATCTCTCCCCCCTGCCGATGAGTCACTGAATCCTGACGGAAATAACTAGGCTAAATAAAGGATTAGACCACTAGATATCTTTGACATAACCAGACAGGATTTAAAAAAAAAATACTCAAGATCTGGGTCACATATTGTTACTAAAGCTCAACCTATCCAAAGTACTACTGTATAAATAAAGACTGCATAAAACATCCAGTACAGTGCACATCAGTGCTCCCCATATATATATTCTTCTCAATTCCGGTAAATCTGAAGCACAGACAGAAACGGAATGCAAGACAAACCTAATGCTCTAATAAGCAATTCCCCCAGTGCCTATTTTCCTGGCTGCTGCGCAAATTTGCCCTTTACTTTTCCACCTCCAGTCATCTACTCCAGTCAAGCATAAAAGACGGCTCCTTGGTTAAGCCTGTATTCCACAGACACAGGAAACGATGCGCAGACGACACATACAGTAAGAAGGGCCTGCAGAGTTCATTGGGTCAAGTACTAAGGCACTTTAAAATTAAAGAGAGAAGGCAACAAAATTCTGTTATCTTCAATCTGACAGTCCATGGTTACTTCAAAGAGGTCATACTGTACAGTCATCATGAACCATTTCTTAACAGCCATTTTCTAACCACTTCATCCAATTCAGAGTTGTGGAGGAGTCGGAGCCTATCCCAGCCAGCAACACGCACAAGGCAGGGAACGGTCCTGGATACCAGTCCATCGCAGGGCATTTCCTGGCACAAACACTCACGCACCGGGACCAATTTTCCCAGAAGCCAATTCACCAACCTACCGAGGAAACCGGCGCTACTAGAGGAAGCCCAGGCAGGAGGAGAACGTCCAAACTCCACGCAGACAGCACCCCGGGTGTGGAATTGAACCACAATCACTGCGCTACTGTGCCACCCAATTAATGAATCGTTAGCCGGATTACTGAAATGAGCATGAAGGATTGGAGCTTTTGGGCCATGGCAACACAAAGTAACAAAGATAAAAATCAGTCATGGTTTTGATAGACTTTGTAAAACTAAAAACACATGGATTAAATGTCAGATATTATTTAAGGAGGCCCTATTCGCATTTTCCATAGCGAATTAGGATCTCTGCAGATGTGCATGAGCTCTGACATGACACCCTTGTGCGGACTTTTTTGTAGTTCAGGCCACGTTCACAACATAATTACAGTTACCAACAACAGGAGGTCATTTGGCCTTTCCAGCTTGTTTGGTTTCTCAGTCACTTACTGATCGCAGGGTTATTGCTCATTCCAAACTCCACCAGCCCTCCTTCTTTTGTGCAAAAGAGTCCATGAAGCACAAAGCCTATCCTGACATTTCCTTCCCTCATATGGAATTTCACTCCCCCTCAGTGCTAAATATTATTCATTTAACTAACAGTGCCTCATTATACAGGCTTGTCCTCATAACAGGGGAGCCATGTTGGCTCAAGAACCGCTTCACCCAGCCTGAATTCTGAGCCACAATGGTGCCTTTCTCACAAAGGTGCCACCCACTACATGCATAACACAACATAACATAACATCACTTTATTAGCTCTATACAAGTTCTTGCATTAGGAATTTGTCTTTTCGCATACCCCAGCTTGCTCTCCATGAAACACACAGACAGGGAGAGAGAAGCTGGGGGTCAAAGAGCAGGGTCAGCCATTTATATGGTGCCCCTGGAGCAGTTGGGGTTTGCTCAGGGGCCCAACGGAGTAGGATTCCTCTGCCGGCTGCGGGATTTGAACCGGCAACCTTCCAGCCACAGGCGCAGATCCTTAGCCACAGAGCCACCACTCCACTACATGCATAGATCTTTCTAAGAGAACTCAATAAAATAGGACAAAAGTAACCACATCATCAAAACTGTTTACGAATCAATCTTCATGTTAAGCAATGAGAAACGTTTATTCCAAACCAGTTTTTATTGATTCTGTTTTTAATGCACTGCTGCGCACAAACAGAATTTGTAAGAGTAATTGCAAATAAAACTACAAAATCTAGATTTGCTACATACTTTTCTTTGCTATACACAGCATGGTCTTTACTTTTTCTAAGCAAAGAAATGTATGGCCTTTTTTTCTTCAGTTACGGGGAACAGTTTCATTTTATTTTAGCTATTTCTATTTGGGTGTGGGTGTGGTCCCTCCCGTTCACCAAACGACATGTCAAAAACAATCTCGTAAAATACTGCGAAAAGAATTTGCTCAGCACTGAGGAGAAAGCCAGCTTCTTCAAGTCTCACAAGTACGTTCGGCTGTCCCTGGACAAATGTTTTTATTTAAACAGAGAATGCCGTTTCTTCTGCAGTAATAAACCTTCGCCAAACCGACATTTCCTGTTTTCCGAACTAAAATACCAGATGACGGTATGTTTGTAGCCGTACTGAAGTTCTCTTCCTAGCAAGATACAGCATAGCACTGCTTGAGAGACGCTGAGGCCTGTGCTACTACAGGGAACAATGCCACAAGGCACAGTCTCACAATTCATCTGGGAGAAGAGGCTAATCGTTTGATTTCATTTAGAAGTATTAACTACCGCCCAGCATTTACAGTACTTAAAAAAAAAAATCAATGGTCACCACACCCGACAACTGGTATACAAAAAGACGCATACAGTACGTGTTGATTTAAAAATCACCACCACCTGTGAACCAAGATAAAAAAAGACCAAAGAAAAAAACTAAAATCACATGACAAGCGGAACAGCACGGTGGGACAGAGCTGGGGCCCTGGGTTCAAATCCAGACCTGGGGGTGCTGTCTGTGTGGAGTTCGTATGTTCGCCCTGTGTTTGTGTGAGTTTTCACCACACACTCCTTTTTCCTCCCTCAGTCCAAAGATATGCTTGTAGGTCAACTGGCTTCTGGGAAAACTAACCCTGATGTGTGTGTGTGTGTGAGTGTGAGTGTGAGTGTGAGTGTGAGTGTGAGTGTGAGTGTGAGTGTGAGTGTGAATGTGAGTGTGAGTGTGTGTGTGAGTGTGTGTGTGTGTGCCTTGTGATAAACTGGCGTCCTGTCCAGGGTGCCTATTGCTTACTGGGGTAGGCTCCAGCTCTGTAAGCCTGTATTGGATAAAGCAGTCAGAAAATGTAGGGGTGTTATAAGTTTTGAAATGCTAGGGTTTGCAGTAATGTCAGTGTTTTGAGAAATGACACAATTTTGCTCTTCTCTCACCCCGTTTCTCACACTATAGGGTCTTAGTCCAGCTGTGAGAAGGGACAGGCTTGGACCATAATGTGCCACTGTGATTAACAACACAGTACAGAAGGTGTGGGTGGACAGGCCACCTGCACCTTGTAAATTCTACAGCAGTGACTAATAAAAAGCAATACACCTTCCTTCAGTATGGCTCCAATTAAATTAATTAACGTATAATCCAATAATCATTATTTTTCAATATCAACATATCAACTCTCCGTCCACAGCAGTTTAAGCCAGTTTGTTTTGCCATTTTATTTGTTACAAACTCTGCTTATAATGAAATGCAGAACATCTTTCATACACAGATGTGGGGTTAAAATATTTTAAATTACTATTTGCATTTGTATCTGTTTGGTAATACATCCACACAATATACATTAAATGGAATACTCTCTACACTGAAGGATTACCAGAACCTACACTTAAGATTATTATAAACCAAGGGATAAGAATAATCAGATACTTCACATTCATTTTAATCTTGCCCAATTATTTTGTCCCACAGACTGGAAATCGCATTGAGTACTGTGATAGCCTCAATTGTGCTCAGTGCACTGCAGTGAATCCGAAGGAGACATTCTGTCTGCATGGCCTTTCAAGTGTTTTCATGAAATTAAGATCATGGTTTTAAAGCTAAGCAGGGAAATCCAATCATACACTAACCTGGGAGACCATAAGATAAAAAAACAATCTGAAAGGAATTATTTTGGGGGGTAGATTTTATTTAAACATCGGACTCTGGCTTACAGCACTGATTCAACCCACACACAAGCACGGGTCAGGGAAAACCTATAATCCATGGTTTAGAGCAGTAACCTAATATTTTTAACTATAGTTTGTGAACTATATCAGTGAAATTGCTACTCCTGATCAAGAACAGGAAATAAAGATCTTTCTCTGGCTACAGTTTCAGCAGACAGATCTTTGTCTCTGGATAGCCAGGAATTAAAAATTAAAATGATACTGAACCTGCGGCACCTGTGTTTACTGTACATTGGCTACCTCAAATGCTTTTTGTATATGTGATGCGTCTCGGTAAGCAGCCACACCATAGGCTTCCATGACCATAACACCTTAATTCACTAGGCATTCGAGAGGCAGAAAACACCACAGTTTTAGTTTAAAAAAGCACTCAGAATCAATCCTTGGGAAATTCCAGGAGTCACGGGCATTACCTGACAGTTTTAAGTGATTTGGTCAACAGTCGGCAAGTCAAACAGGCAACTGTATCCACAGACAGAGGGCCAGAGAAAAGCCTGTCTCCGCTGACTTCTCACTCATTTCAAAGACCGCCTGTCACACACATCCCAAAAAAACAAAAGCTCTCAGAACAGCGTTCTCACGAGAAATAAAACCTGACGTCCATATCTCAGCCCCAAATGTGGAATAGGTGCAGATGGCTGTAAAAAGGCGCGCTTTATCTCCACAGCATGAAATACGCTGGAACTGGAGGGAGGCCCAAACGGCTGGCGATGTGATCTGTCAACAGCACAGACACTGCCACGCAGTGCAACCTTCGGAAGAGTTTTAATTTTTACAGTACACCAGGTTCCGGTTCCTTTAATTGCACTCTGACACTGAAGCAGAGGTACGTTTCTGTTTCATACAAAAGGGCAAAACAGTGTGTGGGCTGTCCGTCCGCAATCAATCCACACGAAAGCATCCAAGAGGCCCTAACACAGTGCAAGCAAAGGCGTAAAATCCCGACTGTTGATCTGATCCACAGACTGTGTGAACGAGATTCAGGCACAGCCTGACCAGACTTACGATGCTGTGTTAAAGCTTTACGTCCAATG